>NC_041407.2:90546347-91292180 GCF_900747795.2 Erpetoichthys calabaricus | reverse complement strand
GACCTTGAACAAGTCTGAGAGTTGAATTTTGGTGACTCTCACATAAGACAATGCCAGATGCTACCATCGATGATGTGCCTAAAAGATTCCACTTTCTGCAAACGGAATGTTCTGGACTATTGAGTCCCACTTATACAGGAAGTGACAGATGTCATTTTCCTTTACCTCTGTGATATGTGCAGTCATCCAAAACTTCATGAAGACATTTTTCAAAGGAGAATTTTGTTGGGCCTCAGCTGTAAATGTGATATGTTAAATCTCTAAATTGGGAGAGTGGGGACCGAAAGTTAAGTTGAATTAACGCTGGCCTTTTCTTGTTGGTGGACATCATACTTGGTAACACCTCCATTGTGACATCTGTTGGTACGGACTGCATGGCTTTCCAACCTGATGCTCCATGTGCTCACTGTCTTCCATGTTGGACAAGAGCCCACCTCGACCTCTTCCCCACGGGATGCTAAGTCTGTCTGGTAACTTTGCACACTTCCAATTCCTAACTAGTGGTACTGAGAAGACATGTGCTGCTCCTTCATCCTGAGGAGCATCTGGACGCGTGGGCTGCTGTGGTTGAGATGCTCAGCAGGCCAGCTAATAATTCACGGCACTGGTGAACAGCAAGAATAAAGCAAAATGTCTGCATGAATGGTGTGTGTGTGTGCGCGCCTCTGATGGCGTTAGACCATTTAATGTGGCTGCTTGGAGCAGAATGGAATGGTCCAATAGACGCAGGTTGTCATGGTTCAGCTTCCAGCTACTGATCTTAAGTGATGGCCGTAAAATGCTTCCCCTCGGCCTTGCCGCACTGGGGGGTGGGGGGGTGGGGTTGCATTCCATTGACAGCACACAGCAGCCATGGTGCATTCTCATGAGAAGAAACCCATCCAGGATGAAAACATCTGTGTTACTAGACTATGCTAGAGGAAGGAATTGCTTAATGCAGGCCACAAAGATCGTCTGGATTATTCCAGGTGGTATAATGGCACATAACCATGAGAACCAGGCTATTGGAGACTCAGAAAGTAAAACTAACAATGGCACTTGCTCTCTGGTGGCTCTTGCTCAGACGGGTAGAGGACTTTGGCATTAAGGCCGCTTTTTACTCCGTCCCAGCCATCGCGAGGCATGATCTCACCACACTTCATCAGCTCGTAGATGTCCAGGGTCAGCAATTCGAAGGCGCGGTCCACGTTGCTGTTGTTCTTAGCAGATGTCTCCACGTAGCGTACCCCAAGGGTGGCTGCCAGCTTCTCTGCCTCGTCCCTGAACACGCGTCGCTCAGCTGTCAGGTCACTCTTGTGCCCGATCAGGATGAAGACCATTTTGTGAGGCTTGACGTGCTCAACCACCTCACGATGCCAGTCCCGTATGTGATCAAACGTCTTCCGGTTAGTCAGGTCAAACACCAGGAGGCCACCCACTGAGTTTCTGTAGTAGGAGGTGGTGATGGATCTGCAAAAATAAATGAAAGAATAAATAAACAGAAACTAAGGAGGAAAGAGACTGTTGGGGAATATTCGCCTAGGAGGTCACGCTGTTCTGCACATACTGGAGAAAGGAGGTTATTTATATGAAGAGAGACCAAAAGATGAAACGTAGCTGAGAAACGTGATACAGGTGCCAAAAATTGAACCCAACTTTCATCAAACCAAAATTGTAACCCCCAAAATCGTTGTTGATATACAGTGGATTCAGAAAGTATTCAGACCCCTTCACTATCTGCACACTTGATTTCCTTTTAAATTGGATAAATTTGCCATTTTTGTCCATCAATCTCCACTCAACAACCCAAAGTATATCGGCTGACTTTCTTTTCATTTTGCCCTTTGTTTAACAATGCGTCTGCTGTGACCTGTAGGGGGCGTAACAGAGCCCCAAACTCCAGACACAACTTCAGCCACATAAGTCCCAGGCTCAAAGAAATATTTGTAATTGACAAATTACCTTCACGGATGCTTCTTCCTCTACAATCCAGAACAACAACAACAACAACATTTATTTATATAGCACATTTTCATACAAAAAGTAGCTCAAAGTGCTTTACATAATGAAGAAAAGAAGAATAAAAGACAAATAAGAAATTAAAATAAGACAACATTAGTTAACATAGAAAGGAGTAAGGTCCGATGGCCAGGGTGGACAGAAAAAACAAAAAAAACTCCAGAAGGCTGGAGAAAAAAATAAAATCTGTAGGGGTTCCAGGCCACGAGACCGCCCAGTCCCCTTTGGGCATTCTACCTAACATAAATGAAATAGTCCTCTTTGTAGTTAGGGTTCTCACGGAGTCACTTGATGCTGATGGTTATACAGACTTCTGGCTTTTAATCCATCCATCATTGTTGGAACATCATGGTGCTTTGGGTAGATGGTGGTGGCACAAGCCACCACCAATAGGACACCGGAAAAGAAAACAGAAGAGAGAGTAGGGGTTAGTACAAATTTTGAATGAATAGTTATTATAATGAATTGGATATACAGAGTGTCAGGATTAAATTACAGTGAAGTTATGAGAAGGCCATGTTAAAGTAATGTGTTTTCAGTAGTTTTTTAAAGTGCTCCACTGTATTAGCCTGGCGAATTCCTACTGGCAGGCTATTCCAGATTTTAGGTGCATAACAGCAGAAGGCCGCCTCACCACTTCTTTTAAGTTTTGCTCTTGGAATTCTAAGGAGACACTCAGTTGAGGATCTGAGGTTGCGATTTGGAATATAAGGTGTCAGACATTCCGATATATAAGACGGGGCGAGATTATTTAAAGCTTTATAAACCATAAGCAGAATTTTAAAGTCAATTCTGAATGACACAGGTAACCAGTGTAGTGACATCAAAACTGGAGAAATGTGTTCGGATTTTCTTTTCCTGGTAAGGATTCTAGCAGCTGCATTCTGCACTAGTTGCAAACGATTGATGTCTTTTTTGGGTAGTCCTGAGAGGAGTGCGTTACAGTAATCTAGCCGACTGAAATCAAACGCATGAACTAATTTCTCTGCATCTTTCGATGATATAAGAGGTCTAACTTTTGCTATGTTTCTTAGGTGAAAAAATGCTGTCCTAGTGATCTGATTAATATGCGATTTAAAATTCAGATTACAATCAACGGTTACCCCTAAGCTTTTTACCTCCGATTTGACTTTTAATCCTAATGCATCCAGTTTATTTCTAATAGCCTCATTGTATCCATTATTGCCAATCACTAAGATTTCGGTTTTTTCTTTATTTAATTTGAGAAAGTTACTATTCATCCATTCTGAGATACAGGTTAGACATTGTGTTAGCGAATCAAGAGATTTGGGGTCATCAGGTGCTATTGATAAATACAGCTGTGTGTCATCAGCATAGCTGTGGTAGCTCACGTTATGTCCCGAGATAATCTGACCTAATGGAAGCATGTAGATTGAGAAGAGCAGCGGACCCAGGATAGAGCCTTGTGGAACACCATATAGAATATCATGTGTCTTTGAGTTATAATTACCACAACTAACAAAGAATTTTCTCCCTGCCAGGTAGGATTCAAACCAGTTTAAGACACTGCCAGAGAGGCCCACCCATTGACTAAGGTGATTCTTAAGAATATTATGATCAATAGTGTCAAATGCGGCACTCAAATCTAAGAGGATGAGAACAGATAAATGGCCTCTGTCTGCATTTACCCGCACCACACAATTCTATTCTTTTGTGTTTCTTTTTCTCCTCCACTCCTCTCCAGACAAGCATTCTCCTTCTTCACACCTGCCACTGACTCGTCTGGCTGAGGTGAAGAAGCTTCTTTTAAGCAGGACCAGGGAGGATTTCTGGGATAGCTGGAACCTCCACCCTGCAGGGGAGTCTCCTAACAACAGTACCCTCTACTAGGGCTGACCTCCAGAACTACAACTCCCATGCTCCCCTGTGGGTGTAGCAGTTGGAGTTACACCAGAGCGAGACTGCCACCCAGTTTACTGGGGAACATTTGGACCTGGGAGGCAGTCATCCCTGTCCATGCATTATGTGCTTCCTGAAGGCAGATTTATACTTCTGTGTCAAGGCTATGCCTTAGCCATGTGCATTGCCTACTAAGCTGTCAAAAGCAGTTGATACTTTTTCTGAACGCTAGTTGCTAGTGTTAGTAGCATGCAAGAAAAGTGAATGATCCATTAAAATGCAGACGGTTTTTGCCCTTCAGGATCGTCACTCGTCTTGCTACACATTTTCTTCCATATGCAAACGTATTTGTCCCTCAGATTTTTTTCATTTTTTCATACATTCGCCGACTACCAAACTGATGTTTGCCGATATTTCAAGCCACAAATTGGCCGACTTTTGATTGTGTTTGCAGTGTTGTCATGCTGTATCATATGCATGTGTACATTTTCAAACTCACGTCTTTTCTCGATCTGCTCCGTGTTTACTTGAGAATAGCAGAAGACAAACGAAAACACATTTCAGGAAAAATGTACCCTTCAGAGTCGTAGGGGTCTGTGTAGGCCTTATGTGGGGAAGGGAACAGGAACCATCCCACTCGAGATGAACTCCATCCATGCTGTTCATCCATCCAAGCACCTCTCGGCCGGGACATTCAACTGATGTATTAAATCCTACATGCGCACGACACAGTTCAGTACAAATACACAATTTTTTAACTTCATTGTCATTTGTCATCTTATTGAAGTTTTGAATGAGACAGATTTTTTTATTTACATTAGCTTTATAATTCAAGTCAACTTTGAAAATGTGGATGAAGGCTAACTAATTAGCTGGTGGTGGGTTTAACATCTTGGGTCATGGTTTCTTAAACATTTTTTTAATCTTGTCCATATTATTGTCTTTGAGACACTTTCCTTTACGAAGGGGGTCCTCAGAGAATTGCTGTTGATTGTCAGATTGCTGTATCGAGGGAGATCACTAGAGCAATGTCGAATGCTTAATCAGCCCACGGCAACCCACCGGCCCAACCATATGTGACCCATTCCCATTAAATACAGCAGTGACCCACCCGCGGCAACCCACAATGAAATGCGAGCCACAGTTTATCTTAGGCTACCAAACACATTAAAAAAGTATGAACATGGTGGTTGTACCAGAGTCAGAGAAGAGAAAAGCTTACATCTCCGCCTGTCATTGAAGACACAAAATGGTGAGAAGCGATGCTATTAACCGCAACGAAAAAATGAGCCAGCTAGGTTACTGTCTAAGAACTTTAGAGCGAGCAAAACTCAACATGAGGGGAAAAAGATCTGCAAAAGAAATCCTCACCTACAAAAACAGACACTTCTGTGCGCTCAGAAGTTGTCATCTAAACAAATGTGTGACCGCAAGTCCAGAGTGAAGCCGAACTATGCGCTCCTATAAAAGTCCTCATGTAACACATTAACAGTTCATATTTGTCATTGCCCCTGTCTACCCATGGTGGCTTGACTGTCTGGAAATCATCAGGACTGGCCATTATGAGCTCACATAACTGATGGCATGCATCATGCTGCCCACCCGGGTAACCATTGGAACAAACCCAAAAGATGGCAAGTTTGAGAACCTTAATCAGGAAGAAAAGAAAAGAAAAAACACAAAATAAGCATAACAAAAAATGAATCTGAACTAAACCACATCCAGTAGATTGGCGAGAAATGATTTTAAAATACAAAACAAAGTCTGAATTCATGTAGGCCGCCCTAATTCTCGGTGTTCATATGAAGTGTAATGATTGACTTCAACAGGTAGAAGTACACCATAAACAAGAACAGTTGTGACAGATATCTGAAATATTGATGTGTGCATCAGTCTAAATATTTAAAGTCTAAAAATTCTCAATTGTAATTGAAGTGTGTCATTTTCACCCTCTGACAGAGGTCCATGGGGAGCTACAACCTCTAGTTAAGGATCAAAATTCAAAAATCACATCATATTCGTAATCACTGACCCTTGAGATACCCCACATGTTTGAAATTTATCATTTGTAACCTTCTTGGAGGGCCTCTTAGAGGGCTAGGACCACCGGTAAAGAGTCAATTATCAAAAATATGATCATATTTGTGATCAGCAACCTCAAAACAACATAAAACAACATCCCTCCTGCCTATATTACTGATCCCCATTTTGTGAAAAGGGGTAATGTTGACCCCTCGCATCCCATTAGAGGGGGAACCCCTGGGTCCATTGATGTGACACGCACAACTTCAAGCCCTTCTCATCATATTTGCTGATAACACTTATTGCTTTATTTTGTTTATTATAAGGTTGTAATTTCCTGCACAAAATATGGTTCACAAATGGTCTAAAAATTAGGGGTTTTCGGGTCTAGAGGGACAAAAAGAGGAGGAAAGCCCCAAAAAGCTTGACATCTTGCATAACTTGTGAATTTCCCCCTGGGATTAATAAAGTATCTATCTATCTATCTAGACACCAAGAAGAATCCAACGGTACATCATATTGTGGGGGTTTCTCGTACCGCTGAGTCAGGAGGTGTCAGACAAAAAAACAAATGAAGTGATTTCAGTGTGTTCAGAAGTTATTCGTATGGCCACAACACTGTGCTGTCCATTGAAACACTCCTTGTGTCGTCACTTGTAGCACTTGGCCGTTCTTAAATCAATGAATGTTACTGACTGATAAACAGGAAGGCAGCAGAGAGCATTCAGTAGCTGCTTGTGCCATCTTGTGACCATAAGGCAGGGAGAGCAGCATAGAAACCCAAAGAGTTTTAGGCCATCTGCTGGTGCTATGTTAGTATTACAGCCAGGGCTCCTTCCTTGACTTGGGTTTCTTTTTTTCTTGACCTTGTTGCTGTTTTTAAATGTTCTGTACATACTGGGCGGAGTGGTGGCTCTGAGGCTAGGGATTTGCACTGGTAATCGAAAGATGGCCGGTTCAAATCCTGTAAACGCCAAAAAGTGACTCTACTTCACTGGACCCTTGTGCAAGGCCCTTAACCTGCAATTGCTCTGTCCTGGGGATGACGTTAATTTGCATCCAGCCCTGCATGTATGCCCTTCAACTGAAAAAACCTGGGGATTGGTGGCAGAATTGGCACTCCAACCACCATAAAATAACCTCCCACTGTTCCACTCCATCTGAACTGGTGTGGTGCTGAGGTGTCACCTGTCACCTGGCTATACTCGGGTCCTAATCTGGGATACTGAGTTGGTTTACCATGTGGTGGGTGCGGCAATGCGCTGTATCAGCGGGTGCTCCTAGCCTCTCTCCTCTCTCTGTACATATTGTTATTGATTATTTTTTGTTTGTTTGTCTATATATATTTTGGTTGAATATTTTGTTTAAGTTACTGTTTTATGTTATTATTTGTCCCTTTTGCTATATGATTTGTGCACGATATACTGATCCCAGGAGGGTGGGGCCCCCTGACAATGCAGCTTGGAGGTCTTTCCCCCAGTGCCATTTAACAGCTGGCAGACCTTTGGGTGGCTGCAGCTGCATTAGCTCCAACTTCTGTCTCCTGGCTCTCTTTTTGGATTTTGTAAGTGGTCTTGTTTTTTGATTCTGAACTGTTGCTTGGTTAATAAGATTAGATATGTGGGTTTATGGACTTGTTTTGCTTGCTTTAGTTTGCCTTTTATGGATTTGTTTCTGTTATATGAACAAAAAAGGAAGCACAAATATAAGGCAAACAGCAAAAAAGGCAAAACAGATTTACCTCTAAAGGCAACCCAAGACTAACGAGTTTGATTCGTTATTCAGAGCTCACAATCCAAACAAAAAGCAACAAAATCAACTAAATCTCGAATATCAGGAGCTGTACTTACACAACCAACAATCCACAAAACACAATCAAGGAACCTCTGCTGGGACCTTCTCTCCCACCAGAATATAAAGCAGCAGTGACGTCAGGATAGGAAATAGAAGGAAATACACATTAAATACAGTAAATAATACATAATAAACAAACATGACAATATTAAGAAAATTGGCATAATAACAAAAACATGAAAAATAATAATACAAAAACAGCCAAAGGACAGAAAATAAATATAAGTGTCAGGGCATTTTGGGTGCGTACCCATGCTCCCCATAACTCAGTGAAATGATGGAAATCATCAAGGGGGACAACACCTCCCTCAGTACACCAAAATCAAAAAAAGGGGAATTCTGGGACCCTAGAACTTCGACCAGCACTGCTCCACCAGTGTCCATGAAACAATCGACTCTCTGGGCATCCAAAACAAGAGTGGGAATTACAATAAATGAGTGGCAAACAGCGTGCTGCATTGTTAAAAGTGTGATGAGCTCTCTGCTAACTCTCTATTTGTTAAGCCACCCATGGGCCTGAGACCGTACCACTAAAATTCGCAAGGACGTTGTATCCACCAAGGGACAATTAATAGGTGATGGCTACCATATTTCATATCAGAAGTGTGATGAATGACGACGTGTGATGACATGACAAAATGGCATTGCACAAATAAAACATAACAGTTACCAAAATCAAATTTAAAATTACCAAAACAATCACGAAACTGAAAAGTTCACATAAAAGATCCCCAAAACATGCCCCAAGAAAAGTACACATATAACAAAAGATGCTTATTATTAAAAAGCCATCCATACCGTTTCAAACTTGTACAATCCAAGTAAGGATATTATGATTTCTAACAAAAAAAAAAAAAACAAATAGTAGAGTAGGCCTCAAAAGCCACACAAAAACCAGACTTGCCCTCATCACAGGTCTGGGTCCACTAAGTAGGCCTCATTCTAGGCAGCCTTTGCCCAAACTCAAATTCTGATCAAACCCAAAAATCGGGGTTAAGACTTTTACGTATGAAAAGTCTCAAAACGTCTGGAATGGACAAGAGGAAAAAACGTTTAAAAACATCAGGTCCAAGGGACAGCCAATAATGTTAAAAACAAAAGTTATTTGAGAACTGAAAGAAAAATAAACACCAGAAGACAAGGCTAGAACAAAAGAACTTTAACTGAAAGGTAAAAACCTGACGCAAACAAATCCAATGAATTGACAAAACAGAGCACAAGAGCCTGGGGTCAAATCCAGGAAATCCAAATGAACCAGAAAACCACAAAAATGAGAATCTAAACTCAGAGTGTAACACTGGAGAGTCTAAAGCATCAGCAGCTTGGACTGAAATACTGCTGGGCCAGCACTTGAACTGTGTGACTAGGTGGCCCTGCCTCCTTAGGCTCCACATACAGGAGGCAGGCCAGATAAGAAAAACACAAGATATGTTAACATAACAGCAAAATGGATAAACAACACAATATTACATGCATACAATAAAAACAAAATGAAACTGAAAACAGAATCTACAACTGAATATCCATCCATCCATCCATTTTCCAACCCGCTGAATCCGAACACAGGGTCACGGGGGTCTGCCGGAGCCAATCCCAGCCAACACAGGGCACAAGGCAGGGAACCAATCCTGGGCAGGGTGCCAACCCACCGCAGACAACTGAATATACAAAAAGAATTAATATTCAGAAAACAACAGAAGCTTTCAAATAAAAAGGATGAGACCCTGGATGAAAAAAACAAACAGGGCCAGAGGGAGATGACATCTGCCCAGCAGCTCCAGGCGCAAGAAAGCAAGCCACTAGAGACAGGGTGCCAGTCTGCTGAAGGGCACACTCACCTCAGCTGTCAGTCAACCTAACACTTGTCTTTGGGATGATGCAAGTGAACTGGGATACCCAGAGGAAGACCTCCATGGACACAGAAAGAACATGCACACTTCTTCATAGACAATGAATGGACCCTCAGCAGTACAAACCACAACGCCACTTCCATGAGATAACATTTGTGCCAGTTTTAATTCAGTGCTCACTATTTAAGGGAGTGGCGCGCCAGCATAAGAAATGCCCTGCAGGTTCATCAGCAGAAGCAGCTTTACAACCACAGTCTACCACCTGCTGTAGACTACTTAGACCTGCAGAGCCTACAAGTGGAGACTTCTGTAAATACTCATCTGTTCCTGGGCATTAGTACAGGCTTACTGGGGTATGCAGGGAACCAACTCCAGACCACCCACAAATCCCTCTGTGACTTTTTGGAATTCCTAAATAAATTACCTTGAACATCCTTTAGATTTAGGAGGAAACATGAATGAGCTCCTAGTGAAAAGAAACAGGGAAAATGTGGAGTAAAGTCAACTGCACTGTAAAACAAAGTGGCCATTGCCCATTCTGCTAGGCTTTAGTGGCACAGCAGGCCTGTCACAGTGGCAGATTTAGCAGGGGTGCAGACATCCAGCTGTGCTAAACCCCCACTTACTTTCCAAAGTAAGGGACCAAGGTCTTCATACAAGGACCAGACTGTACTTCACCTGACATCTTTGCAGAGACCCCTTTCAGGCAGATGGAGTGAAATAGACAGCTGAGCACAACAATTCAACGAATGACGATTCCGATTAACGCACCAATGAGAAGGCATTACTTTGGAACTGGAAGTGACCTTAACCCAATCACGAGAGGTTAGAATTCCTCTTGAAAAGTAGCCAACACTCAGGGGCACACTCACTGGAACTCCCGAGAGAATTCAGTGGGTACATGGCGGAAACTCTGAGGGTTGGACCTCTGTTCTCACACTCTCCAAAATGATCTCTCGCACCCTCTGAAACTAAAAAGCTTGTAGTGGTGCTACTGGGGCTTAAAACTGCAACTCCCAGCAGTCCCTGCAGTGGCTCTGATTGGTCTTCTGCTGAGGGAACAGGGGCTGTTGGGTTTCAAGGAGGCCAGTGGGGCATTTAAATGGAGGCCAGTGAGACCAAGGAGAAAATTAGTGTTTTTGTTTCGTGTCTAAAGTTCCTGTCTGTCTACCTTCCATTGTGATACCTGTGCTTTCTCATTTTTGTCTTGGATCGTTTCTGGGTCAGGGTCTGGATTGTCTACTCTCTGCCTGTTACGTGAGGACTGCATGTGGAGTTATGGCCATCCTGTGAAGAATGGAGCGCTTTCACCGTCTTCACCATTTCAGGAACTACCGGTAGGACTATCTTTACATTCTCCTTCAGCGTGCAGATCTCTGGACTATTTACCTTCATCTTTACATTATATCAGTTGCCATTTTTTCATGAACTTTACTGTGTGTGGTTATTGTGGTGGTTTGTTTTCGTGTTGATTGTACATCACCGTATGGGAACTGGGGTGGGATTGTTGTTTTCATTTATTATTAGTACATTCTTTATTTGCTGTTTTATTATTGTCTCTGCTTGTGACTGCGTGAGGGTCGGACCAAGCTGGGTGTGTCCCTGGAATCTCCACTAAAAAATAAATAAATCATCATCTCTTCGACGGTGTCAATCTTAGCGGCACCGAACCGCTACTAGGTGGTGAGCCGCTCCCTGCCATGGGAGTTAAAAGCTGTCAATCTCTTCTCTTGGTGGACCAGAAAGCTGAGATCCAGTCCGACAAGCCACATTACTGCACTGGCAGTTTGAGAAGCGGCCACTACTTCAAGAAGGGAACTTCAGCATCTAAACTCTCAGGCCAAATAGAGTATGAAGATACAAGTATGAAGATTTACATGGCACAGCAAAGAACTTAACTGAGAAAAGTACAGAATACCTGAAACAAAGGACCAGGTCAGCCAGAGAAGGAGTGCACTCTAACACAAGGAGAATCGTCAACTTGAACCCGGAGCAGAAACAACATGGACATTACCATTAAAGCCCTGGTGTCGTCTTAACTGAGCCGAGATCAATTAGAACTCTAAATATCCAGTAGACAGGCGGCCCCCTTCTGTGCTATGTGTTTGTCTGCATTCCGTGGTCGTGAACTGGGAGTCCCAGGGTGCATAAATGACCAGTAAGTTCCAAAAATGTCCAACAAATCAGAGTCGGATTCAGCGATAATACGAAAGAAAGTCATCAATAGATCATTTAGCTTTGAGCATTCACTTTGGTGTCTCTCCACATGCCATTTTAGAAGCTGTTTGCTCTTCGCTACTCAAGCACGTGTTGGGAATCGAGGTCAAATCAACAAAGCTAACTTTCCTTCTAGCAAAAGCGTATCGAAAAGCGCTGTAACAAGAAGATCACTGATCTCTATCGATCGCTAGCGAGACTGAGGCTTTCAAAATAATAATACTGTAATAATAAAACTGCGTTAACGTGTGATAAAATAATTGGCATTAATTAATGTGATAATAAGGCATTAACTTGCCCAGCCCTAAAAAAAATAAACATCTGTGTGTGTGTGTGTATGGAGTCATCCGCTCTGCTCACCATACCATACCATACCATTTTTATTTGTTAAGCGCTTAAAAACACAGCATTACAACTGACCGAAGCGCTGTACAGTTAAAACAAGCAAGACTAAAAGCAAAATATTAAAAACAAACATTAAGAGAGAATTAAAACAGAGACACTAAAAACAGGTCAGGGGACCCAATAAAACAGAGAAATAGCAAAAAGCAAGTGGAAATAAGACAGGTTAAGAATTAAAAGCCAATGTGAAGAAGTGCGTTTTTAGGTGTGATTTGAATGTGGCGACTGAAGCGGCTTGCCTAACCACTAAAGGTAAGGAGTTCCAGAGCTTGGGTGCACAGACAGAAAAAGCCCTTTCACCACGAACTTTAAAATGTGCCTTGGGAACGGTTAGGAGCAGCTGATCTGTGGATCTAAGAACACGAGGGGGATTGTGACGATGGAGCAAGACACTCAAGTAGGCAGGGGCTAGACCATTTAGTGCCTTATAGGTTAAGAGGAGTATCTTAAAATCAATTCTGAAGCTAACCGGCAGCCAGTGTAGGGTTTTTAAAATCGATGTAATGTGTTGGCTTCTGCTGCTTCCAGTTAAAAGTCTTGCAGCCGCATTTTGAACCAATTGGAGTCTCGAAAGAGTGGCTTTACTAATACCATATAGGCAGGAATTAGAATAGTCGAGCCGGGACGTAATGAATGCATGGATTACTGATTCCAGGAGGTGGTAAGGCAGAATTGGTTTGAGTTTGGCAATTCGCCTGAGATGGAAAAAGCAGGATTTTACTGTGCTGTTGACTTGAGCATCCATTTTCAGGACCATATCCATTTTGATTCCAAGATTGGAAACAGATGAAGTTACTGGAATGGGAAGAAAGTCGAGGCCAAGGGGTAGGGTCTGTTTGCGGTCGGGACTAAAAACAATGACCTCGGTTTTTGAATCGTTCAGGTGAAGGAAGTTTACAGCCAGCCAGTCCTTAATGTCAGATAAGCAGTCGAGAAGAGGTTTAGTGGAGTCAGTTGACTTGAGGGAGAAATAAATTTGGCAGTCATCAGCATATAGGTGATACGAGATTGCATGTTTTCTAAAAATTACACCTAAAGGCAGGATGTAAATTGAAAAAAGTAGTGGCCCCAAAATGGAACCCTGGGGGACACCACATGGGAGTGGGACTGATTCAGATGAAAAATCATCTAGCATGACTCTAAGAGTCCTGTTGCAGAAATATGACCTGAACCAGTCGAGGGCTAAGCCAGATACACCAGCCCAGGATTCGAGTCGGGAGATCATGATCATGCTCACGCTCAACCACACCTCACTTGTCACTACTAAGGGCGAGTGTGCAGGAAATGCTGTTGTGTAACAGTGACACCGTGCTAATGACTCACATGAAGGGGCACAATGTCAAAACAAAGCAAATGCCGCAACTCAACAACGTGCAAGTGAAACACTTCAGTAATGAAGGGCAAGACTTGAAGTTTTCACTAACAACATTGCCTGTCTGGAGGTATTTTCTCGAGACAAAGATTAACAGGACTCATATGGCAGGGATACGGCTAAGATATGGCATCGCCAGTGTCTTCTTACGAAGGCCAGTGGGGTACCAAGCACAAGTGGGTCCACGTCCTCTGCCCTGGGTAATTCTTAAGAGTTAGCTGACTGACACATCTCCAAGTTCACGAATATAGTAAACTGCTAGGAAGTCCTCGGATTGTTTTTTGTCCCAAAGACAACATGCAGCTGTTATAACATAACTGAGCTTGCAAGTATTCTCCTCCTTTAATACAACATCCCTAAATCATCTCTGGGGCAGCCTATGAGTTTTACAAATCCCAGAATTAGTTAAATGGAGACCACCTGTCTGGGGCTTCACTTGAGTGTATGTGAAGGGCAAACTTGTGGAGAGTCAGTACGGTGGGGTAACCTGCACAATGAAGACACGAGGACACTCCAAGAAAATCCATGAAAAGGTTATTGAAAAGCACAAGTCAGGAAACAGAGACAATAAAAAGAAGTCTCCAAGTTACTGAAGAATCACCTAAAATTAGTTATGAAGAAATGGAAAGAGTATGACAGAGCTGTAAATCTGCTAGAGCAGGCCGTCCACAAATGCTGAGTGATCAGCAAGAAGAAAAGGATGGAGGGAGGACATCTAGGGACCTCTGAGAACACTGAAGGAGTGACAAGCTACAGTGGATGACATTGGAAAGACAACAACTGTGCTTTCTGGGAGAGTGGCAAAGAGAAACAACACACAGGACATCTCAGTGGAAGGCACATGGGAGACTCTGAAGTCAGTTAGGAGAAGGTTCTGTGGTCTGAGGAAACCCAAATTGAGCTTTTTACCCATCAGACTAAACGCCATGTTCTCAAAAGCACACCATCTTACCAGAAGTAATACCGGTGGCAGCAACATACAGGGAAATCCTGAAGAAAAACCTGACGCAGTCTGCAAGGAACTTCCTACTTGGGAGAAGATTTGTGTTCCAGCAAGACAACAACCACAAACATAAAGACAAAACTATACAGGAATGGCTTCAGAACAACAACAGGAATGTCCTAGGGTGGCCGAGTCAGAGTGCAGATCTCAATGCAGTTCAGAACTCGTGGCTAGACTTGACACTCACCATCTCCATGACACCTGACGGAGCTTCAGCAGTCTGGCAAAGAAGAAGAATGAGAAGAAATGGCAGAGCTGATAGAGAGAGACCTCTGTGCACAGACTCAGGGCTGTCATGGCTGCCCAATGGGCATCCACTAAATGCTGACTTGATGAAAGTGCGAACTTATGAGATTTCGGTGATTTTGTGTTTCATATTTGTAATGGCAATTTGATTTGTAATTTGATGGTTGTTTTTATTGGGTTTTCTAACATTAGCCCTCCAATGAGCTCAACGGGTCCACTTCAGTCCGCAGATGTTATCTGCAGGCTGAGTGATCGGGGGGGTCAACATTTGTTTCTTTTGGTTTTTTTTTTTTTTTGGACCCTATCAGTGCTCCATTTGTTTGAGTCCATGATATGATTTATTTTACACATGTGAATTAATAAAGTAATAAAGCACCAACAGCAGCACCAGTAGCGCTAAAGCCCAAAGAGGCAAACTCCTGCACTTCCACACACATCCACTTTTATTAAAGGTACTGTGGGGAACAAAATGGAATCTCAACAATTACGCTTAGCAAATCTAAAATCTTCCACAGAATCGTCAAATGCACCCAAAATACTAAACTCTCTAACTCTATCTACACGTAAAATATATATAAAAAATAAAACAATCTCTTCAACAAAACTGGGAGTCCAGTTACAGGCAGGAATTCCTCCCAATTAATAAACTGGAGTGAAAACTAGAAGACAGAGTGGCACTCCAAAGCAAGTTTAGGAAACACTGGATGACAGTGTGAACGCACAACATCTCTATTCACTTTCTATGTTTGGCACCCACACTTGCCTGGGGTCTCAAATGGGGGTCAAGCACAAGATGTGAACTGTCCTGTCTGAAGCTTCCTGTCCAGTCCTGCATTTGAATTTAACACAGTGGACATGCACTTAATGAGTGCGTTCATATGGAGCCCAGGATAACAAGTTCTACTAAATCAGTGAACGGGCCGCACGAGCTCCCACCACAACTTCACCAGGTTTGGGCTGAAAATCCCTGGTTTAGTTCACTTGGTGCCTCTAATAGAAATCCCCTGCAATTGTTCATCAGGACCACCTCAATGAAGCCAAAGATTCAGCCCACCATGAAACAGTCAATTCGCAAAGGATTCAGACCCCTACACATTCTGCACATTTTATATTTCAGATTTAATTTTAAATGGACAAATTTGCTGTTTTTGCCAATCAGTCTACTCTCAGTTACCCATAATGACAAAAGGAGAACATATTTTTTTTCAGAAAGGTCTGCAAATTTATTAAAACTCAAAAAATGTAATCTATCATTCCTAGAAGTAGTGAGACCCTTCATTCAGTACTTTGTAGAAGCCCCTTTGGCAGCAGTTACAGTTTTGAGTCATCTTGGTGAGTCTCTAGAAGCTTTGCACCCCTGGATTTAGGCAGCTTATCTCATTGTTCCTGGCAGAGCATCTCAAGCTCCGTTAGACTGGATGTGAAGTGTCTGTCATCTGCCATCTTCAGGTTTTTCCACAGATGTTCTGTAGGGTCTGGGCTCTGGCTGTGCCACTCAAAGACACTCAGAGACTTGTCCCAAAGCCACTCCAGTGTTGTCTTGGCTGTACACTTCCCATGCTGAAAGGTGAACCATTATCCTAGTCTGAAGCTGCATTCACCCTGGAGCAGGTCATCTCAGTGTTTGGCTGCAATCGTCCTTCTCTCAGGTCTGGCCAGTCTTGCTGTCCCTGCCGCTGAAAGCCCCTACATAGCATGATGCTGCCACCACTATGCTTTACCAGAGGGGTGGTGATGAGTAGTACCTGGACTTTGTCATATACAGTGCTTGGAATTCTGCTTAAAGAGTTCAGTTTTTGTCTCATCACACAGAGATCATTTGTCCCCATGCCTCCATGGTCCTTTAAATGCCTTTCACTCAAGAGTGACTTCCTCCTCGCCTGTAAATGCCTGATGGATGGAGAGCTGCTGACTTGGTTGTCCTTCCAATAAGGTTCTCCCATCTCAGCAGAGGACTTCTAAAGCTCTGTTAGAGTGACCATAGGTCATCTCCCTGACCAAAGTCCTTCTTGTCTGTTCACTCAGTTTGGCTTGACAAATAATTCGAGGAAGAGTCCTGGTGGTTCCAAACTTCTTCTGTTTCACAATTGTTGAGGCCACTGAGCTCCTGAAAACACTCAAAACTTTACAAATGGTTTAATCCCCTTGTCCTGATCTGCGCTTCAACACCAATTAATCGCGAGGTCTACAGAGACTTTCTTGGACTTCATGACTTGGTTTTTGTCCTGATGTGCATTGTGGATTGTGGGACCCTCTACACACAGGTACACATCTGCCTTTCTAAACAATTTCCAATTCCATTTGCCATGGGCTCCAATCAAGTTCTAGAAACATCTCAAGGAGAATTACAGCAAACAGGAAGCACCTTAGCACAACTTGGAGTGCCTCAGTAAAGAGCCCAAATATTTCTAGGAATAAGAGATTTCAGTTTTTGATTTTTAATAAATTTGCAAACCTTCCCCCAAAACATGTTTTCACTTTGCCATTCGGGGCTATCGAATGTAGATTGATGGACAAAAATGGAAGATGTATCCATTTAAAATTAAACGGACAACACAGTAAAGTGTGCAGAAAGTGAGGGGGTCTCATTGCTTTCTCAACCCACTGTATTTATCCACTCATATTGTTCAGGGTTTGGGTGCCAACCCTGGAAGTCCCGGTTATACGACATGCCTCAAGCCTAACCGATGCGTGGAAACTGATCGCCTCGGTCCCGCACGATCCTCGAGCTGTGGAGCCGCCGCGCTAACCACTGAGCCACCGAAAACACAAAGCGCCCGAATTAGTCGATCCTCACGGTGCCCGTAATACAAAGAGGGGCTGAGACTTTGTGCCTCAGTCCTTTAACGTGTTCGGTTGCGTCGGTGATTTGGTTCATCGAGAGCGCCCGATCTCAAGGTGCCCACTACACGATGTGCGGCCCTCCGTCTAATTCAGCCGCATTCGAAGTCAGAACCCCGACAAAAGCCCCCCTGAAGCCGCCGAGTGCAGGGAGGAGCTGGCACGCACACTTGGCGGGGTATGCCTGTCTATTGTACGAATCTCCGAGTGCATCACGAAGCCCCTTTTTCTTCAGCATCCTAACTAGAGGCACCACGCCCTGCTGCGCGGCTCCCTTGAGCGAGGTGAAGCGGTTTTAACGGCAGCATCGTCCTTGCCGATCTCAATGCACGCCCTCACCTGAATCGTTCTTGGCCAGCCGTGTCCCAAAGCTGCAGCTTAATCTTCACTCCCGGCTCGATCTCCAAAGAGCGGGCATAAAAATCCACGCCGACCGTGGGGTCCGCCACGTCGCTGTACAAGCCGTCGGTGAAGCGCTTCAGCAAAGACGACTTGCCCACCGTCGAGTCGCCAAGCAAGATGATTCGAAACTGGTACTGCCATAGCATATCCATGGCATGATGGAGGGGGGCTGCCGCTGGATTTCAATGCAGCGCGGCAGCTGGGGCGGGAACGCGCAGAGTTTAGAGAAGGAGCGCGCGCCCGCTGGAACAGCCACGTGACCGCCGCACGAGCGATCCGAAGAGCGCACAAAGCCAGAGTACTGTGCGGATGGCACGTCGTTAGGTCGCGCGAGTCGCTGCCAGAACAAAAACTGATGGGCATGGGAGGGACATGACCAACTGACTCCTGTGAAGAATAAACATAAAATGCCGCGTCAGATCACGGATGGCTGCGGAATGTCACCGCCTTTGACATACGGGCGCAACATAGAGGGAGATAAAGCGATCGGTTTTCTGAATTCATTTTTTCCAATACAGGAATGAAGGGATAAAACCTGAGTGGGGCGCCGCGCCAAATGCATACTATATCTAATACAATGGTGCGCAGAATTAAAGCAATAAAATGGTTTAAATCGTGAACTGATATTTTCATTTGCATTAATGAACACAATAAATATATAATTATAGTGTTTCAACTTAGAGGTGAGTTAATCCAGGTATTTAATATCCTGAAAGGCATCGATAAAGTAGATCTAGCAGAATTCACGAACTAGAGGACAAACTCAAAGTAATATGTGTTACATCGCACTTTGAATCTTGAAGGGGACTTTCCACTGTACTACACATGTTTAACGTTATGCTTGAAACTCCAAGGGTTAAAAAAGTATCACTTTAAGGGAAAAACGCACATTTATTGCTTTCTTAATCTTCTACATCATTATTTTATGTGGTCACCCAAGTAATTGTGGCTGTGCATTTTGAGAACCTGAAAATGTTTAAAATGATGTGCAGAGACTGCAAACTGTTTCTGAAGCTGAGTTTTCCGCCACTAGATGGCAGGATTCAGGAGCCTACACTATTAACAAAAGGAGCATGGCAGGAAGCAACCGGAGAGAACATCGATGCACCACAGAGCACAATCACACACCACCCACACGTTTAATCCAATCACATCTTTAGGATGAAGGAGGTAAAAAAAAAACACACAGAGTGTGAAAAAGCTACCAACAAAGATGGGGCTGGAAATTGAACCCAAGTCTGTGGAGCTCAGAAGCCAAAGCACTATCAATCCAGTCAACATTATAGTATGGAAGGCAGGAAAAAGACCTGACAAGAGGACTTCAAATTTTGCAAGATGTAATGAGACAAAATTGTGAAAGAGATTTCAGCCACATAGGTCGAGGGACAGAAGACGCAAACCCAGCAGTGAAGAGGACGCGCACTCAGGACCACCTTGAATAGCACCATGTTGAGGCCCCAAACTTTTATTGCATATTGTGCAGCAGCAGTGAGCCTGAATGTTGGTTCAGTTCCACCTTCTCTGTTTTATCTTCAAATTTAAAGTAAAGCAGACTGACCAGATGATAGACAACAGGTGTCAGCGCATCTTTGAGGGTTTGCCACTCCATTTCCAAGAGGACTATCAAGGCAGGGGTCTCCCAACGCTAGTCCTGGAGTACCAGTATGGCTGCAGTGAAAAGTTTTTGCTACTAAGTAAATCCTTTTGCCTTGATTTTGAATCAATTGCTGTTCAAGACTCAGACACCTTCATTATTCTTTTTGCTTAATTAACAGACAAATAATAATGAGATAGAAAATGATCCAACATAGGACAACCAGTGTCCATCATGCAGTACTGTATCTGAAAATAAAGAAAGGTGATGGTCTCAGTAATGTTGATCTGTTCAAGTCCACAAAACATTTTGATGATGTTCTTAGAAAAAAGAAAATGAAAATGACATTTTTGGAAATGTCTGCAGTGGCAGAATGAGAGCATCAAAAAGCAATGGATTTAAATAAAGGGTTTAATTAACAATGAGAACTGGTTGGAGTGAAATTGCTTGAAGTTTTAGGCCATAATGTAAGTGCTCATCTGTTTGCTCACTTCATGTCTCATTTCTTTTTAAGAAAAAAAAAATGAAGCAATTCAAAAGGACTGAATCCTGAAAAACAAGGCAATTAAAATGAAAGGAAAAGAAGTTCTTTAGCAGCAAAAACTGGTCACTAATTAAGAAAAGAGTTAGAATGAAAACCTGCAGCTACACTAGTGATCTGTGACCAAAGCTGGTGACCCCTGGACTAAGTTGCGTTCAAAGAAATTTGTGTTGCAAGGTCTTTTAAGCAGGAAGCTTATTTTGTGTTCCCCCACCACTAGATGTGGGGCCACCAAAGTAGCTGCTTAGCTTAGAATTTATGCCAGGAAATGGCCCTGCTGACAAGTCGTGTGGTTTTTCAAGGGACTCAAAAATGTATATACAGCTATAAAGGGAAGTCTATAAAAGTGGAGATAAGTTCAGTACAGAAAAGCAAAGTACCATACACAGTTCAAGATGCCAACTACGATATGATGGCGAGATAGAATCTTTCTTTTTACCAATGCTTGCCCTTCTATCCGGAAAGGTCTACAAATGAAGAGTGACTATAAATACATATCCCCCCCCCATTACTACAAACAGCTGTGAGAAGCCAGCCTCACACCGTCCAGCAAACATTTGGCCGCAAAGTGGGTGGTGCTGTTGCTGGACAGCCGCAGAAACTTGTGTTGGAATCATGCAGTGTGTGTAATCCGTGTGTTTCTGTCCATGTTATTAAAAGAGAGAGTGGTGTGTTGCCGCACCCACCACACGATGAACCACCTCTGGGTCCAAGATTAGGACCTGAGTGCAGCCGTGCAACGGGTGACACCTCAGCACCACACTAGTTCAAATGGAGTGGAATGGTTTGAGCTGTTTTTATGTGGCTGGAGTGCCAATCCTACCACCAACCCCCAAGTTTCCCTGGCAAGCTGGAGGACCTGCTTGAAAGGCATGTTATTAAGGTTTATCCTTTTTTCAATTCAGTTCTAAATTTGAGGAGTTGCTGTGTCGATTTAAGTAGTTCATAGCCAATACATTTACCTGGGCAGCGGGTGGTTGTGAGGCTCTCATTTTATGTGACATTTAAATCTCTATTGCCGTATTTGTTTTGAAGATGACATTAAAGGGCATCAACAATGATGTGATGCTAATCAAGACAGACCAGGAACCAGCCTTCTATTCTTTGATTTATCTTTTGTGATGCTAACAATGCATTAAATAGCACATCTCACTAGTCACTAGGAAAAAGGTGACATATTACTAGTACTATTCATGAAGGTGGCAAACAAAAAGTTAACATCCAATATGGTCTCAACACATTTTTCATGCCAAAAATGCCACTGGAAAAATGTGTAATTTACAATAATGATAAAGTATTCATAAATAATACTGTATTTGTTCCAGTGTGGTGTAGTGGCTAGGGTAATGGACATTAAGCTTCAACACTGCAGATCCTGTCCTCAACCCCAACTCCCTGAGTCACTTAGTGTGCCTGTACTCCAATTGTGAAGGTTTTTGCCCTTGCAAATGGTTTTGGGTGTAGAATAACTCATTAGAAGGGGAAAATAGTGATTTAACAATAAAGCTGTGAGATAAAGTACTACCTGCAGAAATGTCAAATTTGTTAATTACAAGCCACTGGAGTTTTGCTATGACTGTGATCATGTAGGGGTAGTGGTGCACACCAAAGAGATGCACACAGGAGTAACTCCCATCATAAGCCAGGCTGATGCCAACTAACAAGTACTGTATACGATTCCCTGTTGAATCCAAATGTTTGGTACAAGAAACTCTCCATTTTTTTTTTCTTAACTGTACTTTCAAGGTGCAGAAAAAGTGAACATAGCATATGAAAAGAATAATATATTTGGTCAATACAGCTATAGGCAAATGTAAAAAAACAAAAAAACATTTTTTTTTTTTTTGTTCAAGAATATGAAAATGAAAGAAAAAAATAATGCTAAAGTGCACACTGGAAATACTTGCACTGCAGGATGTAACTTTGTGGCAAGTATTGTCAGATACCACAGATTTGAAAGGCACAATCCATTTTAAGATTAAACATTCAAAAAAAAAAATGTCACAGGAAACTAATATAACACTGAATTAGGACACACCTAATCATTAAGGTAGATCAGGCAACGTTGACGAAGTGTGGATGTCAATATACTCAGCTTCTCCTACAGCACTCCTGCAGTAAAAACTGAATATACTGGGTTTGTGTGTCCCTTTAGCATTCATACTTTTAAGAGTTCTTCAATCTCCTGCTCCCAGCTGTCATTGCCCAGTTTTTCACCACCATCTTCATTGCCCACAACCTCAAACTCCTCCAGCTCTCTCTGCAGCTCCCTCTCCCATTCGGGAATATTATCTGTGGATAAAACAGAACAGTCATGTAACTGATTCACTCTTTCTCTGCTACCCTAGTAGCAACCTGCCTGCATTTGAAGACAAGACTCAAATCCTAGCCAAGAAGGTCCATGCATATGTGAAAACTGGTCTCGTCAACTTCATCCAGAGATTAATGGTGAAGAGAAACAGGCTGAGAATGTGTGTGTATGTTGACGAAAAGGTGGTTGAAGATCATTATGAAGTTTTATCTGCCCTATGGAATCAATATATTGATACACTAAAAACAACATAAATGAGTCAACTATATGTGACAAGACTCTTTAGGTTGGTGTTATTTTACACATTGTTCATGCAATGTGAAGGTGCTGCAGAAGAATAGGCTAGCAGAAAAAACGAAGACGATGTAGATAGAAGTAGTGGCATGTAGCATTTTAAGACATAGCCTCGATTCAATGCATCATCCAGCAACACAGCAATCTGCGGCGTTCTGGTTAATCGTTGATCAATCACTGACATTGGCCCTTACAGCCAAACTTTGTAAAATATCCACCTAGGTATTGGACATACAACCGGCCTACAGATCAATGCCTCCCTTTTGTCTAATGACCATTTGTTCAAGAGTTTTACCTTCAGTGGGACCCAATGCACCCTGTAATTTTGTTTTTCCTCTCTTTGCCAAGCCAGACATTCTTGGCTTAATGTAGCCATATATTATTATATTCTTTGCAGGAACCAGCCCGGACACAGACAGGCAGACACCGATGGTTTACAACACCACACACACGTTTATTATACATATTTACAGTTTGTAATGTCCCGCACACAACCCAGTGCCCCTGCACCACACACCCTCAAGTCCAAGCCTCTCACTATGCCTTTCTTGCCTTCCTTCACCGCCTCCACTCCTCTCCTCTGAGCTCTGTCCTCTTCCACCCGACTCCAGCTGACGAATGGAGGGAGGTGGCCCCTTTTCAGTCCACCCGGACGTGCTCCAGGTGCCTCCTGATGAACTTCCGGCAGCACTTCTTGGTGTTCCGTAAGTGCTGCCCTTGCACCCGGGAGCAGTCCGGGTGTACACGGTTCCTGGAGCGGCAGCACTTCCTTGGTGTGGTGGAAGTGCTGACGTCCAGGGCTTCCTAGGCATCTGGGCGCCCCCTGGTGGTGACCAAGGGCCCCTGTAGGGTTGAGCTTCCATGCTCTGTTCCCATGGTCCCCATACCAACCAGGACGGCTACCCTCTCATGGTCCGGAGGAGGCGTAGTCCCTCTTCCGGTCTTTCCAGACGTCCTTGCTGGGTACCGCCCCCAGCCACTCGACACAACTTATATTTTTCATATTTAAGATTTAAAAGCTTAATTTTCAAAAAGACAAAACTTGTCTGCATGATTTTTTGGAGGTTTAATAATAAAAAATAATAATTCTTTGCATTTATATAGCGCTTTTCTCACTACTCAAAGCGCTCAGCAATTGCAGGTTAAGGGCCTTGCTCAAGGGCCCAACAGAGTAGAGTCCCTGTTGGTATTTATGGGATTTGAACCGGCAACCTTCCAATTGCCAGTGCAGATCCCTAACCTCAGAGCCACCACTCCGCCTCGGTTTAGTGTATATTCTTTTGAATTATGTTTTGCTTATGTGCTATATAAAAATTAATTTATGCTATATCAAAGTTAATCAAATAGACTTAAAGATCACATAAACTGCAGTCAGAAAATGTGGGGGCAAACTCAGCAAACCCAGATTGCTAATACTGAATGGGTCACCTTAAGAAAACTCATGTTTGAGCATTGCGGCCATGCTGGTCCAGGTAACTGGGTTCAAATTCCTGTCCATTTACTGTCTTTGTGGAAATGTTCTTTAGTCATAACAAAATATTCTCAGCTCTGCTTCAGGGTCACAAGGAAGATGGGTATATCCTGTAAGTCAGTAACCAACCTTGGAGTAGATAACAGTGCATGGCAGGGCCGTATTACATTTTAGACAGCACATACTTACACACAACAGCTTTTTCAAGGTTTTTCAGGTTATAAAATTTTTCCTCTGAAGCCATTTCATTGAAGAATGTAAGGAGCCGAACAATAACACTAGCTTATCAAAGAGCTATTTGTTGTGTGTCCATTGAACCTGTATATTTTGATTAAAAAGATTTCTGCTTTTAAATGCACACATGATGTTTTGATAAAGGTAAAATCTTAATGAGAAAGGTCAGAAGAAGCAATCTACTGTACATAAAACACATTCTACTAAAACATAACTGAAAATATCTGCTATCAGTTAATGAAAGAAATCAATTTATTAAAGTAATGAATGGAAAACCAGCAGCTAGTCATGTCTGGGAATTCTGCAATTGGCATTCTTGATTGAAAACATTTTGAAATAGATACAAAAGAGAGATCAAGCAAATGTGCCACACATTCAACACTGAAAATATTCTCATGTGATATAAAAAACTGGATATTGACTTCAGCTTGTCCCACTGAGAGCACAGAATTTAATTTGGTGACTGCTGAGCTGTCCTACTAGTTTTCACAGGATTATGTGAAAATCAGAATCTTCGCATAGTGCAAATTATCTCAGCAGTGAGAAGGTTTTCAGCTCAGTGTTATCAGAATGAAAGAAGAATAAAATAAAAATAGGATCTATTGAAGAATTTAAAAATGTGTCACAGGACAACAATGTTCTTAATGTAAAAAGAGAGTGCCTCCAATGTACCTCTCTAACCTGGAATAACAAAAATAATACTATTTATAAATTCAAAGCTTACCTTACATGCAGTCAAGTTTTCTGGTGGAATCTTGCAGACTTCCTCCTAGGCACACCAAGACCCATCTCTATTTAAAAAGCTTCTGTAAAAAGCCAAATTCCCCCCTGGGGACAAATCAAGTTCTATCTATCTGTCTTCTCACTTTCGATTTCTCTAAAGGAATTTTATTCTTGGGTACCCTGTAAACTAACAGGACTTACTGAACACATGTGAATCTCATTTAGTGTTTGATCAGTGCTAAAATTTTGACTTTAGTATTGATATCAGCTTTAGGACCCCAGTACCAAAATGGCTGCAAAACAAACAATTGATAATTTCCCTTGTCTCACAGCTACCCGATTCCCTAAGCCTGCAAACACACGCACCTCCCTCCACCGCCACACAATTGTGTACCTCCCTGCTAAGTTGCACTTCATCTATCATTAACAGGAGGAGTTTGCCACTTGGTGTCTGTTGCCTTTAGAAAAATATATGCTTGAAGACAGGGTTGGAGGACTCATTGCTGATTCAAGGTAGTAATAATAATAATAATAATTAATAATGTGATATTTATAGTCTACGGAACAATAGAATTGGGTATGTCTCTTGGAGATCTGATTGCTTTAATAAAACAACTGAGCAGGAGGTGCTTGAAAACTATCATTTAATTCTAGTACCAAAATTTAAATTTTAAAAATTGGACTTTTCAGTACATTTTCAGTACTGGTATACCATGTAGCTCTACTCCCATCTGTCCACACTGGCACGTAAAGATAAACCCATATTGGCAATTATAGGGTATTTCACCATTCTTTCACGGCCCTTGGCCAATCCCATGCCAAGTTTACCCACAGCAATATCCCAGATTTATAAATTACCAAGATGTTCAAGATATTGGAAGCATTAGTTAGTTACCTGGGTTGGAAGGCAATGCTGCATGAGGTACTTTTTCTCCTCTGCTCTGTTGACTATCTCTAATCTCTGCTCCTTTCTGGTCATTAACCAGCGAAGAAAGTTCTGCGGCTTGCTTGATTAGAGACACCCTATAGAAATAGTTTCTCCAGAACACCTCCTCCTTTACCCTTTAAAACAGAAAACAAAACTAGAAATGTGCCATTCATCAGTTAATTGTATTAAAATCCTTGCTTGAAATGGGATACTCACAGGCTGGGCACTAATCTAAAACGCATTTGGTTTAGTAGCGCATCTTCTTGCAACATTAACATGGCCACTGGAGCAAACTGCTTGAAGTCAAACTCAAATTGATCTCCTGCAGGAGGGTTGCAGAGAAAATTTCTGCGATCCTTGGAAAGAGAGCAGTCAGTAATTAGATTTGAATTTAAACTCAAGGTATACTATAATGCTGGAAATTGATATCCCAAACAGCATATGCAAAATAAGGACATAGAATACTACGCATAAATATGTTCATTTACAAGTGCTACTTGCAGCTTTTATTATTTGCTGCAATTATGGTGACTTAAGGGCAATAAAAGCTGAAGTAGAAGATCTTCAGCGTTCATCTTAATAAACATTTAGTCTATTACAGAGTTGCGGAGTCAAAGCCTGTATCAAAAAAATCACGTCATGCAGGGACCAAGCCTAGGCTGGACAGCAGCCTGCTGAAACGCAAACTGACTAATACAGGTCCATTTACGTGAATCTGACACAAAAATATTTGGATATACCCATAATTAAAAAAGAACACAGTAAAAGAATATCCTAAATTCACAAAAGCAGTGACTAAGCCTTGATGGGAACTCTAATCCTTTGTGCATTAAGGCAGCAACACTAACCACTATATTACCATGAATCCATGATTGTCATTATAAGATAATGAATTTTGGAATATTTGGTACAGCAACAATAAAAAATATACCCCAGATTTGAAACTGCAAAATTAAGTAAGCCAGTAGCTCAGAAGTCTTGCAGGGCACTATCTGCTAAGAGTAGTTTTACTTAAGCTGGATTGTCTAAAGGAAGGTCTAAAGGAAGGCCTTGGCACGTACCTCATCTGGCTGTAGTGTGTCCAGACCTGCTACACACACCAGCCTGATTGATTAAACCCTCAGAGGTAATCCTTACCCTGAAGTTTCACCTCTGAACTGCTGCCTCCTCTCACCTACATTATTCTGGCACCCACAAGGTTAATTGCTTTGAAAACCTGATGCTGCATCACAATAAGCAACACCAAGTCTTCAAAGGTCCATGTAATTCTTTTTATCAAATATCTTATTTTTGACTGTTAGTACAGTCTGACTCAAATACTAACTGTACTGACTGCTAAGAAAATTCTGACTGCTTTGTTAATTTTTTTGCTTGTAAAATAAACATGTTCAAGCAGCTTAGTGAAAGTGTTGAGCAACTGAAAGTGAAAGACAGAGCTGAGTAACCATCTCCCCAGAATATCTCCACTTGTGTTCCACTGATACAATTACTTCCAGTCATTGGTTTCCGCTTCATTTCCTGCTATAACTCAGCTGGTCAAATGTGTTTCAAAGACATAACATATCTCCTGAGCAATCCAACATCTCTCCACAGTTATTTAACTATCATCCCATGAGACATGCTTCACCTCTACTACCTTATACTGAAAATCTTCAAGTTGACACTATAATGTTACTGACACGGTTAATTTTTTATATTAATATTTAAACACTTAAAATATAGGTGTTACCTTTGATATGTGTTTGACCTTTAGTACTTGCATATCTACACTTTAAAAATTTTTATCTCCAGCTTAGAAACACCACAAAATTTGGGTATTTTCCTAATGCAAAGGATTCTAGATTGGCTAATCAAATAATTTTAATGATTATTAACTGACTATTGTATTGATGTATTGTACTGTACATCATTCTAGTGCCATTTAAATCATTCACATAAAGCTCTACAGATAATTCAAAATGGGTCAGCAAGGGTCAAGAACTGAATTTACACCTGCGACTGAATTACTCCACTTCTTTATACACTGCAAATCAAAAGTCTAAACACTCTTGTTGAAATTTTAGATTTTACTTGTGTAAATGCTAAAATATGACAGATCAAGAAATTAATATACCATGTGATCAACAATTTTAAGAGAAAAGCAATCTAGCAATTTTTAGAAAAAAAACATTTTCTGAATTCTGGGTGGGGAGAGAAGGCAGACGGATTCTCCCCTTTCACAATATATGTATCTATAAATAAAAATAGGCAGGAAATAGTTTACCAATGAGAGTGCCAGAATTTCTTGTTTGATGGATTCATCTTCATTCAAACCAATCCAAGGTGGAACAGCTACATCTAAAAAATAGGAGATGTGTTTGTGATTTCTTCAACTTCTATAAAGAGCTAAATTTACTTATTGGGACAAATAAAGTGCCATCTAAATATCTATCTATTCCAAAATGTTTGGCAGTGAAACAAAATATTTTGCTCCTCTTAGTCACAGAATTAGAGATTCCTCCTCAAACTAAGACTCATCTCAGCTTGGACTAATAACTTGCATGACATCGGAAACATGTAACTGACAGACAGATGTTGCTTTCTTGGACAAATGTTAAGTTCAGCAAGACAGGGTATTCACCATCATCATAAAACACATTAATTTTCTTGCCTGACTGGGAGGAGACAACAGTTTAAATAGACACAAATATGATATGTTTTTTACATGTTGCTTACATCATGCAGTTTGCAAGTGATGGCCAAGAAAAATATTTAATCTCATGTATTCATTGGGAATGGACATAAACTTTCTTGAGGAATGGATATAATATGGAAACCAATGCTGGACCACAGCAAACAATATACAAATATCCATAAAAAAATCTCAGGTTACTTGTGTCACATAATCCACACGTCAATCCATCCAGATGTATGCTCACAATGGACAAAAGGTAACCTGTTTTTTGACAAAATATTGTTAAATAAATACTTGCAAAAAATCAGAGTTGTGCACGATGAGGAAACACATTTATATGGAATCAAGCTTTTGAATTGAAGACAGGGGAAGAGATAAGCCATTTTATTAACATTAAAAAAAAACTGTTATCAACCAAACCTGCTTATAAAATCAATCTACCATTTCCTGCTACAAAAGCAATGCCGTGGCAGACTGTACTGAGGAAGCTGTTGCCAATGAAAAGATCAGTAATGTTTCATACTACAAAGGCAATGGCCATAATGCTCGGCATTTATTTAATTTGCCTGCTTACCAGCTGTTGTCTGCTTCTGGTACTTCTCTTTTACAAACTTGTCCTGCTCTTTCTTAAAATCACCTAGTATGGTCTGACAAAATAGAAAAACATAATGATTAGTTTTGTTCATAGTTTATACAATCTGAATCCAGTGTAAACAGCAGATAGGCCCAGTATGTAAACAGGACATTACAGCATAATATGGGCATGGAAACTGCAACTGTTTGTGAACCAAGCCCAAAATACCCAAAATCATTAGCTGAAAATAGACTATCACATCCTATCTAGGAGGTCTGAAGCATTTTGGTCTTAATCCATTTGTCCAATAAAAGTGTGACTTATTAAGTCATATTGTCATTTTAAAGGTTTTCCTCATATTTAGAGTAAAATGTATTTCTTTGGTCTCTTAGATATAGGATTCATTTTAGCAGTATAAATAAGTGAGCCCAGGCATATGTACTGATAGGGAAGGTGTACTTTGATATGAAAAGCACTCTTCATTTACTCTTCATATAAAAGGTTAATGTTAATGGTAACAAAACCAAATTTTCATTTGAGATCCAATTTCAAGACCTGGATACATATGTTACAAATATTCTAAGGTTACACTTCTAACTTTTACAGTTTTTCTTTTCTGTTGCTATTGATTTTTGGTGTCACATGTAAGAAAATAAAAATATTCAAATATATTCAAACTTAGGTTAAAGTTCTAAGATTATATGTCTTACTTGTTTGTGTGAGTGTTTTTTATAATATTATTATGATAATGGCAACTTTGCTTGGAGTAAAAGGGTATACAGGATTAGAAATGAGTATTTAAGAGGTATTACACAGGTACGACAGTTTGGTGATCGTATGAGAGAGCCTAGACTGAGATGGTTTGGACACATGCAGAGGAGAGACGAGAAGTACATCGGAAAAAGAATGCTGCAGAAGGAAACCCCAGGCAACAGGAAAAGAGGAAGGCCAACAAGGAAGTTTATGAATGTGGTGAGGGAGGACATGAAGGCAGTTGATGTGGCAGAAAATCATGTAAAAGACAGGGATAGAAGGAGACGGATGATCCACTGTGCTGATCCTTAAATGGAAGCAGGAGAAAGATGAAGATGATGATTATTATGGTAATGGCAACAACTTCAGAGACAAAAGCCAGCAGGAAAAAAATAATAGCGATACTTGGGCAACTACATTTAAATATAACAGCCATCAAAATCCGCTGAAGGTACACTCTATGAAAGACAAACATCTGCACAGCCGTCTTATCTTCAGACTAAAACTGATGGCTGGGTGAAAAAGAACTTGCATGTATAGTGAGGCATAAATTAAGCAATGAAATGTGGCTAAAATTTTTTATAAGCCATGCATGCTGGCATTGAACTTCGTTACATTATTAATATTTTTGCTTTTTTATTTTTCACTTGATAAATCTCCAAAGCATGACAATGTTACATGGATACTGCAACCCGCAAATGGAAGGGGTGCATGAAAAAAATGTTACTCTGTGTGCACTAAGTAATGTGCTGAAAAAGAAATATATGCGTATGCACGTTACTGAATAAAATGCACATATAAAGCCCAGATGAAATCGCTCATGATTGCTTAAACAAGCTAAATACAGTCATTATTTTATTTTTCCCCAGCTAAGTGGCATCTTGCTTTTTAAAGGTCAGGAGATTTCTTTCATGTAAATTCAAGAACTGTGACTAAACTGAATAAGCTGATGCCTATGTTTGTGTTTCACAAATGAAGCAACTGAATATACTAGATGTTGCATTAAACTTTACTTAATACTAAGCCTGCAGCTGCACAGCTTATTCAATCTAGATAGATAGATAGATAGATAGATAGATAGATAGATAGATAGATAGATAGATAGATAGATAGATAGATAGATAGATAGATAGATAGATAGATAGATACTTTATTAATCCCAAGGGGAAATTCACATACTCCAGCAGCAGCATACTGATACAAAAACAATATTAAATTAAAGAGTAATAAATCTGGCTTCTAACTTGATTTTTCTATCTTTTGGTTGTTGGGTCAGATTGAACAAACCTGTAAACTGGTTTGTTTACACCATATATGGAGAAGGGACTAATATTAACTGACCTTTTGTTGAGAAAAACTGGGTGACCAACTATCACCTTCTTCTATCGTTCAAACTTTTCTTGCCTGTTTATGTTTTTTGGAACCCTAAATTTGGCATAAACATTTTAATTTAGGGAAAATGAAAGTGCACCTAATGTTGACTAATATGTGTGTGGACTACTGCTCTATGATTCAAGTTCATGAGGACTGAGCTGACCATTATCGCTAAAAGACAGGGTGGGGTATACTATTTAGAGACTGCATGGATTGCTACTATTTGGCAAAATCCATTAGTTGGTAAATTGTAAATAATTTATTCTTCTAATTGTAATTTCAAAAGCTGTAATTATGTTGCAATATTTTGAGGGTCCCTGTCAGTTGAGGCCCTTGGAAACATCCTGACTTCAAACAACTAGCTGAAAAGATAGTTAGTCATACTATTCATAACTCTTACCTTATCTAAGATGCCATCGACGGCAAGTCTGTCCACTGATACACGGAGGGATTCTGCCTTCTCCAGCACAGATGTAGATAACTTCTTGGATGCCTGTGTAGCAGCACTGAGCAAGTAATCTGCAGAGAGTATGGCACGTAGCTTAGGAAACAAATAACTACAGTTACCAAAATCACATTATTAAAATAAAATTACCTGGATTCATTTTTAATTAGATAACAATTTAAGAAATACACTACTTCTTGTTATTTCTGTAATTAATAGGCACATAAAGTGAAACCCACACGTTAATAATGTATGCAGGTCATACTTCCAAACTGCATTTTGGTAAATGAAACAGGGTGGCAAGACAGTACATTGGTGGGTGGTACCGCTTCATGGATCCAGGATCTGGGCTTTGAATCCCATGCCTGGGGCTGGGTGGTCTTGTGACCTTGGAACCCCAGCAGATTTTGTTTTTTTCTCCAGCCCTCTGGAGTTTTTTTTTGTGTTTTTTCAGTCCTCCCTGGCCATTGGACCTTACTTTATTCTTTGTTACTTAGCCATCCATTATCCAACCCACTATATCTTAACACAGGGTCATGTTTGCTTAATTTTATTTTTCTTTATTCTTTTTTCTTTCTTTATCTTGTAAAGCACTTTGAGCTACATCATTTGTATGAAAACATGCAATAGAAATAAATGTTGTTGTTGTCACTGTTGGTGTTGGGTGGGCACCTCTCATCATGTCTGTATGGATCTTCCTCCACTTTTTCCAGTCATCTACATACATAAAATGCTAAGGTCTGTCTGTCGTATGATTTACTTGTGAACTACTATGGCTAGAACCTTAACCTTGGTCTTAATCAAAAGCACAGGACCCGATATATTCTGGGAATTCAAAAACTATTAGCTAGTAGCAACCTGGTGGCCATGAGCTGTGCTTGTGCATTTACAGCAAAGTGATACACACCATTGAACGAAAAAGAAGATCAGTGACATCTGCTCAGTGTTAATCACATCACAAATGACTATTAAGTGACAAGGAATACTTAATTGCCACTTTACTGTTGGCCAGAAAATGTAATTGTAATAAAAGCACAGTTCCCTGAAAAACATGTCTATTGATTATCCCTAAAGATGTAGTACAAAATCAAGTGTAAGTATTGTATTTATTTATCATACTTTATTAAATATACATAAAGGATGGTACAGTGACGTGTGTGTGCATATTTATGCCAAAGTAAATCACAAACCCAAGTGATTACCACCATAATAGTTGAATGAAAAACAAGAGCAGCGACAACAGCTGAACGCCAAGCAAATCACAGAAAGTGAGTATGTGACAAAGAACAAATAACAATAAGAAGACAAGATGCTGAATCACACTAACAAAGAAGTAATCATGACTACAGGGCAACTGAGCAGCAGACAGACAGGCATGCCAGACAGAATCCAGGAAAAGGATACAGAAATCAAGAATGCACCAGAGGCCGAAATGCATGATGGCAATCAACAAGATTGTCATATAGTTCAAACTTCCAGCCACATTAAAGCATTGTTTTTACATCCTTACATCAAGGTTTATTTGAAGACCACTACTTAGCAAAGTTACATCAGTGATGTGATCAATGTCATGTTGCATTTATTTCATGTTGAAACCAAAAGAATGTATTGCCAAAACTGAAATGTTCAGCTTTCTCAAGATGAGCCACCAGCAGAAATAAAATACATTATGACTTCTGAATGAACTGAAACAAGTAACCATTTAGAAAACCTCAGGAGTATCAACAGCTCCTTATTCTTAACTTGTTTTTTATTGTGTTCATAAGAATTACTTATGAACGCTTTGAAAACACTTTTTTTTTTTCTTTTGTGCCTTCTAACTCACCATTATGAGAAAAACTCTACATAATACTGCATTTGACATGTCTTGATGTGTAGTTATGGAGTTCACCCCATTATTGGTCTTCTGGACACAAAACATCCCTAATTTTTAGATCATATTTTGTACAAAAAAATTACATCTTTATGATAAAAGATAAACCTCTAGGCGTCTTTAGCAAAAATGATTAGAAGGACTTGAAGTTGTGCATGTTTCATAGTCTGAATGGGCTTTAAGGATACAAGGGGTGAAAATTACTCCTTTTGAGAAAACTATGAACAAATGGGCATCAGTAATATTGGAATGTGGAGTGTTGTCTAATGTTATTTCAAGGTTACCAATCACGAATATGATCATATTTTTGAAATTTGATTCTTTACTAGTGATCCTAGTTATCTAAGAGCCACTTCCAGAAGGATAAAAATTACAAATTTCAGACATACGCATGTGGTGTGCTGTTTTACACCAGGAGTCTTCAGCTCCAGTCCTAATGCTCTACTGTGGCTGCAGGTTTTCATTCTCACCGTTTTCTTAATTAGTGACAACTAACGTGCTATTTAAGAGTCAGACCCCTTAATTATTATTTTTTTCCCTTGATTTGCAACCAAACAATAAAAAGATACAAAATGAGCCAGAACACAACCAACAACCTGTGGAAAGAAAGGTGAAGGTCTCAATGATGTTGCTCTGTTCAGGTTCACAAAATATCATGATGGTGTTCTTAGAAAAAAGAAAATCAAGAGTTTTTGTAATGTCTACTGCGGCGGAAAACCAACAAGCCATGGAATTAAATAACAGGTTTAAGTAACAACAACAGTTAGCTTCTAAGTAAGAAACCTGTTGGAGTTTGCAACCCTACATAACTGTTCATTTCTTGGCTCAATTCACATCTCATTTCTGTTTAAATGACAATTAAGGAAAAAAAATGAAGCAATTCAGATGAAAGAATCTTAAAAATAACTAGTCAGTTAAAATGAGGGGAAAAGAACTTAATTAATTACCAGATTTGCTGCTAATTAAGAAAATGGTTAGAATGAAAGAAAACCTGCAGCCACAGGACCGCTCCAGGATCGGATTTGGAGAGCCTTGTTTTAGACCACCTCAAGGTTACAAAAATGATTTTTGATTCTTTACTAGGGGTCTAGATCTTTATGGACCTCTAACAGAGGGTGAAAAATGACACGTTTCAATTGCAATCGAGAATATTTAGACTTTTAAATTGGAGCACATATTTTAACATTTCAAACTATTGTTATTTATTTTGTACTTCTACCTCATGAAGTACATTATTACATTTCTAATGAACACCCCGAGTTACGGTCACGCTGTACGGTGTTTCACTCTCCTACCTGGTATAGAGACCTTCATAAATCAGTGGCTGTGTGGGTGAAGCCCTGCGATGGTCATGATACGTGAAATGTCAGGAGTTTGCTAGAAGTACAGCGAAACAAATACGCACTGACAAGAAACACGTGTGTAAACTTTTTTTTTTTTTTTTTTTACATAAGTATCATACGTTTCGTGAAGGATCTGCATCTTAAACACTTACTGTTAGTACTGTACGAGTAAAACATACACGCGTTAAATAAAGGTACGTCAAATACGTTGAACTAGATGAAGGTTCCGCTTGTAGAATTCAAACAGTTTTATAACAACTTGAGTCTGCATGAATAGCAAGTGTAAAAGGCAAACATGGCAAGTGTGGCTAAAGCAGCAACCCGCTTGACAACCTTTATCATTAAAGAATAACAAATTTATCCAAATAATGTCAGAAGTCCGCACCCCCCAGTTGCCACGCTTTCAGCAGATTCGCTTCAGCCGACTACTGAACTCACTTCCAAACCCCGACGCCTGCTCTGCCAGCCTCTCCTCGCTTGGATCAATAATTTTCTCTGTGTCCGAGTCCCTTTCTTCCTTTTCATGGGAGGCAGTGAACCACCTACCCGGGGACAGCGATTTAAACATTAGAACAAGTGGCCGAGCTTACAGTAAAACTTAAAGCCGAGCCTTAAGCGATACAATGCAGAGCAGAAGTTAAGTTTTTCCGCACACACCGCGGTGTCCGCTGGGAAATGTAGTCTGCGAGCTACCAAATGCACCTATATCTGCTAAGCCCCAGTTTACGAAATTTACCTGAAATTGCAGTTTCATATTATTCAGGCACCTGGATATTTTCTTATAGTGTCTTTGGTTGCGTTTTTATTGAAGGGTGTTACAGAGATTTATAGTTTTCACAACATGGATATTCTCACAATACAGTATTTTAATTTAATTGGGTTGTGCAGAAATCTCAGTTGAACTATAATTCCCAGAAGTCGTTGTTCTTCTGAAATCGAGGCTAGACGTGTGTAATAAAAAGCTACCCGGGGCAAACGTGTTTATCATATGTTGTCTTTCAAGAGAGTGGATTTATGCAGGTCTGTAGTACGTGTTTTTTTTTCTTTTCATAAATATAAAAAGATATTGTTCACCGGATAATGAAGTCATAGATTTTGCGCCTTGGAATATAATTTTAATAACAGCGTAGGTCTACATTGCAGGAAAACTTATTGGCCTAGTAGCTTATGTCTTTTATATTTTGCTGCAACGTGGCGCATCATTTTTCCGCTTGAGATATCGTAATGCTGTGTTTCGTTCAGTCTTGGTGGTCGATTTGTCATGTATTGACTGTCACGTGGAGTAAACGAGGCTTACCTTTATAACACGTAGCAGTAATGTGAATGGTGCGGATGGGAACGTGAAACCTCTATGATATGTGAGGGAAGGGTTCTTGCCAGAATCAATCAAATTTGTTTACTTATATTATTAAATCTTTGTGTTTTATTAGTTATTTTACAAATAATGTTTATAACCAAAACCACCGAAAATGTTTTACCGTGTTTCTCCAAAAAACGTCAATAACTCCCACTTCTTAGGTTTGTAGCTTTAAGATCCCATGCGAACGCGAGTGATTTTTTTTTTTTTTTTTTAATGGAGAACTGGAATGAGGACCACGTCAGGGCTGATTTAGTAGTGCTTTATTGTGAGTGGACATGCTGTCCAGCACACCATCGTTGCATTGTTGATTTTTAATTGTCATTCACAGTTTTGTAGCTTTTAAAACGCTTTCTCGGATTTAGGAGTTCATGATTTAAAAGTTCCAAAACCGCTAGGACTTATTTGCAAAATGTTGGTGGGTATACGCATTTGGGCATGATATTCCGAAATGCCTGACCCACATTCTCAATGGAATTGAACTTGGAAAATCTGCCCTGTGATGTACTGTCTCCCTGTGCAGGTGTTGTTCCTGCCTTTCCACCCGTGACTGCTGGAATATGCTCCGGTGACTCTGCCCTGGATGAGCTGGTTAGGAAAAAGGATTGGTGGAATTTGTTTATTTCACGTGCTGTGGCAGCTTTAATAAGTAAGGATTTGTGGGATCTCACTTTAAAGTAACTTTATTTTTCATGAAAATTAATAGGAATTACGGGTGTAGTGGTTAAGATGTGGGCGGCACGGTGGCGCAGTGGTAGCGCTGCTGCCTCGCAGTTAGGAGACCCGGGTTCACTTCCTGGGTCCTCCCTGCGTGGAGTTTGCATGTTCTCCCCATGTCTGCGTGGGTTTCCTCCCACAGTCCAAAGACATGCAGGTAAGGTGGATTGGCGATTCTAAATTGGCCCTAGTGTGTTCTTGGTGTGTGGGCTGTGTTTGTGTGTGTCCTGCGGTGGATTGGCACTCTGCCCGCGATTGGTTCCTGCCTTGTGCCCTGTGTTGGCTGGGATTGGCTCCAGCAGACCCCCATGACCCTGTGTTCGGATTCAGCGGGTTGGTTCAAATATTGCTACTGACAGACACCATGTAACCCCATGCAAGTTGCTTGACCTGCTGTTGCTCTGATTTGGAAAAATAAAAGAAATGTAATCAATTGTATGTCAAATGCTGTATGTTGCCGTGGATAAGGGTCCGTGACAAGATCAGCAACTATGGTTGCCAAATGTATGTTGCATTACAAACTGAGTGGCAATCTTCTAGACCAGTTGTGCTCACTCCTTTTTCTGATGGATAACAATGCAGTGCCTGTACAAAGGATAAAATGCTTTAGTGAGTTCAACTGGTTTCACAACCCATTTTTATTCCTCCCCTTTTTTTACATTCTGTCATGGTACATAAAACACAAGACATCTGTATATGAGGTCTTAAAACACTCACATTCCTTATCACGCCGTAACGCTATGTCACATTTTGTGACTGACTTTTCCAGTGATTTTTCAGTTGTAGCCTTTGTTTATGTAATCATAGTGAGCCAGGTAGTCGTTGGTGTGCTCCCGTGAAGCCAGTCACCTAGTATAACCTAGCCAGAGATTCACTCCAACTAATCAGCTAATTGGTTTGATTTTTGTCTTCACTCATAAGAGTGAGCTGTGTGTACATGAGAGCTGACAATCATTGAATGCTCTTCCAGGAGTACAATGCACATAATGCACAGACAAGGAATGAGGAGAGCAAGTGTTTTGAACCTCAGAGGATAAAAGCTTGTCTGATGTCTCATGTTTTATGTACCATGACAGAAAGGAAAAAACAAAAAAGGGCAGAGGTTGCAGCTGAATTCGTCATAGCTGTTAACCCTTCATGCAGGCAACATGCTATTGAATGTCAGAAAAATGGGTTTGCACAACAGTGTTGAAAGGTTGGCACTCAGTTGGTAAATGTGATCGGCCATTTAAATTGACATGGCCTAGCCACAAGATCAGCGACTATGGTCAGCAAATCACAGCCCAAGACTAGAAGTCTTTGGCATTAATAAACCTGTTTGATGTTGTTGGAGTGAGTTGCTCGGTATGTTTTATTAAGCAGTTGGCTTCAGGGGAGCACACTCTGTAAGATCACTGAACTGAAAATCACTGGAAAGGTTGCTTAATATGACGCCACCTTAAATGTAATTGGTGTAAGCCGTTACAGGAAACAAAGTTGGTTAGTCGGTATTATTGCTTTCTTCATAGACTGCGAGGGTGCAATTTAAACCAACTGATTTAAATTAAAAATAATTGCAAAGAAAGGTTTTTTGAAGTCTGAAGAGCATTAAACATTGTTTTAACAATAAAGAACACTAGCTCATGAACTTTACCACAAGATGAAATAAGACCATCTGTCAGCCTCAGAAGATTTACACATCCTTTAGACTGAACAAGGATAAGGTATTCTTAGTGTACACACTTTTAGAATGTATAAGGGTAATGTTTACATTTGGTTTTAAGTACACACCTTGGTAAACCTGGAGGAGAAATTTAGCCTCGCATAGTACTTCATAAATAAAGCAGGCAAGTACACAGTGGATTGGAAGGGTGTATGTTTTTTGATCAAAAAGGCTTGAGAAATTCTGTGCTGATTCTTTCTCTGACAGTAATCCAGTTTAGAGTATCCTAGTGTGAAAAAAAGTCTATATGCTTGAGTGTCTGATCACTGTTCTTAAAAATGTGATTTAAAGGTCTTAAGTGTATGTTTTCTCTGAGAAAGACAGAAAATGAAGGAAAGGAAGAAGTCCATTTCGATATTCATCATTTCAAAAATATTTAAAGTTGGACTTCTTTAAACTTACCATCTTCAGCATTTATGTCCATAAATCAACTCCATGAAGAAGCCTATTGCCCCTTATCACTTAGTTTCTCAGAATGCTGTGCTGGCTTTGGACAGTCTTAAGTACTATTTAGATCCGAGTATGTGTAGATGTTCAAGACTTCAATTAATTTTTGGTGTTGTGTTTTTGCTATTAATGATTTTGGCTGTTGGCACATTACAATAAATTCAATGTGTTACATGTATTTGAGTAACTTGACTCAATGGTTTGGTTTTGGTCATAGTAGGAGTTGACATTAGTACAGCTTTTTATTTATGCCCGCTACAATAAGTCTTGGCCCTTATCGAAGCCACCTTGCTCTCCTTTTGGTTGCATGTGTGGTCAAAAAGGAGCCAATATTGATCCTTCTCCTGACGGTCTCTAATCCGTTTGGTATGTAGCGGAACAGCAACATTACAGGGAAGGACAGTCTTGTATCTGTGCTGAAGAGTCAGGTGTGTAACTTCAGCAGTGTAATGATTGTAGCTTGAACACAGTTCCAAGTTCATATAAATAGCATTAATTTAATAACCGCGCCTCAAGTTCAGTCCAGCATAGTATAATTAATCCTATAAGCGCTCTCCATCTTTTTCCACTCCTCATATTGTGAGTGTTGTCCTGTCCCTCCCTTCTCTGATTTGACTGGATGAGGCAGAGACGCATTTTAATGTGGGACCTGGGAGTACTTGCGGCACTGTGGCATTCCACGACGAAAGCATTTCTGGCCCACATGGAAGCTGCACGAAGCATGAAGGTTCTCTTCCCACAGTGTCCCCTGGTAGCACACAAAGACCTTGACTGGGTTGCCCTTCCATACTACAGTTCCCAGGAAACCCCCGTCAATATCAAAGTAGGGAGCAAGCCAGAGGAATACTGCCACCTCTCATACTGGGGGAAGACAGGCCGGGTTGCACCTTTATTTACTGTGTTCTTCCCATTATGGCCTCTTGGCCGGGTAGAACATCATCCTCCACTCCATTTGTGATGTCAGTCCACCCTTTCCGACACTTTTAAATATATAAAATAAAATATATACAGGAAGCCTGTGTTGTGTTTATGTTTAAATGTTTAGATTTTTGTTTCTTCTTTACAGTTACAATGAAACGCACCAGTGCTTTTACAGTTCTGCCATAGTAGGTTCAGGTAAGTATTTATTACACGCTAGAGAGGTCTGTTTACTAAATTACGCATTTGTAACTCTTTGGTTTCTGATCTTGTGGAATTGAATAAGGGGAAAATTGCTGTATTGTGTGTAGCTTTATAATTTGAGGTACTGTGTTTGCATGTGTATTTGTATGACAAACATTGCCTTACAGATATGTACTACAAAAAGGACAACATGTTCAGCTTACTGCTGTGTAGAGTATCCCCCTAAGCCCCCCCCCGTTTTTAGATGGACTGTTCAATTTGTGGTGTTAGCAAAAGTAAAATCTGATTGCTAAGCTCTAGTGTTCATATGATGAAACAAGTCTTGTTGTAGCCTCTGTTTATTGCTTCATTGTACGCAATATTTAATTGCACTTGAAGTGAATGGATTGGAAAACCTTGTAAATAGTGTGTAACCCATGTTGTTTCTACATGAACAAGTGCTTGGCCATTGTTCCATTTATGGGGATTTTTGTTTTCTCCCTTCTATTACTCATTAATGAGAGTTGATTTGCTTATTATTAGTGAAATAAAATCATCATTTCTTTGCAGAGTCGGATTCTTGCCATAGGATGGATTAAAACCCTGATCCCATGCTTTTTACACAGCTGCTGATAGTTTGTGATTCATGTAAACTAATCATACAGTACATGGAAATGATTAGTGCCCATCCTTTCCTTTTGTCACAAATGTGTTTTTTAAAAATTTTTTTTTTTTTAGTTCCATCTTTTAGTAAAATAAGTAGGAGCTGATGCATTACTTGATACTTTTGACCTTGGTCATAGACCCATCAAACCAAGAATGGTGTAATGGTGCCTGCTGTTTGTTTGTAGCTCTTAGTGGAGATGTCTTATTTCAGGCTGTATCTGATAATTCCAAATAAGAGCCAATATGTACAAATGTGCATACAGTGTGCTGTTTTGCAGCCTTATTGGGAAGAGCAAATATTTCTCATTAAGTTTGCCTACTTTGAAAGAAATTTAAGGAAAATGTCTTTTGATTTACAATTCAGTGGTGTGTACTCTCTGATCATCTAATGTGTACATTTTTTTTTTTTTTCCCCTCCTTAGGGCTGGTATGTAGCCGAACTGGATATAATTGAGGAAGATAAATTCCAAACTTGTGTAGTTTATCAAGTAAGAACTTAACACTTTCACTGAGTACTGAGATCCTTGTTAACCTTCTGGCATGCCCTCACTGTGAATGTATTTCAGTGATGATACTGAATGTGTCTTACTGAGTCAGGTTTTGCATAATTATTGTGGCATATGCTAGTACTGTATATGGTAGTGCCTTTAATTATGGAACTATTAATGCTTGCATATCTGTCAGTATATAAAAAAATGCATGTTATTTATTTTTAATTTCAGATGGCATTTTGCTGGGGACAAAGTAGTTGTTCAAGCTGAACATTCCAAGGTAAGGATATTTGTGCAACAAGAAACCATTGATATGTCCTTAAATAAAATTCAAGGGCAGTGGTTTAACCTTGGATAGTTGCACAGTTTTTAACAGCAAGCATGGTTGTCAGGTATACCCTTTGACTCTTCACAAGAATAGGGAAAGCTTTTGCAGATATCTTTAACTGTCACACAGTCTCTGACATGAGAATGTAATGAATAAGCTACTACTTTACCAGATTGGTGGCCAAAGATTAACTGTAAATTGATTGGCCTGCATCTAATCTAACAGAGGTTCTACACTGCTTTGCATATACTAACCTTGGTGTACTATCCAGATTAAGTGCTTGCTAATCGAAACAGAAACATGCAGAAAATACTTCACTGCTATTTTAAGGACTCGTGTTTTAGAATATAGTAGCTTTATCACATGTTTGGAGCACGGTGGAAATTCTTTCTTGGGTATCTGAGAAATATGCAAAACATTGCCACTCTAGATATGTTGCTTTACATGTTTTGGTATTAATGGCACCAAACCTGGTACTTTTGACACGTTTATATCTGTATGGGGTCCTCGAAGGCATTGAAAAAGTAGATCCAGCAAAATTTATTTCAATTTAATAGTGACTCAACGTACTCGAGGACACCAATGTAATTTAAGGGGAAGTGCATTTAGGATTGAAACCAGAAAGCATTCTTTACATATGGGAATCTGGAACAGGCTACTGAGACATGGAGTTTTTGGGTGAGATACTAGGACATATTAGCCAATTGCTAAACAAACCTTGCTTGAGAGTCTGAGTGGCCTCCTCTAGTTTGTCAGATTTGTTGTGTTCTTGTATATGTTTTGTCTCACTACATTTTGCTTTGACCAAAAAAAATGCAGCTGTTCAGGTGGATCGAAATTAGAATAAGATTCTGATTTTCAGCACGCATATAGTATTTTTGTTGACATGGTTCGAAGGCTTAATTAATTATAAGAATATTATTAGTTATCCGACTGCTACAGGCATAATATAGGGCAAACTCAAGTGTAATTGTTTTTGCATTGCAAGGAAGACTAGTACCTTAATATCGGGTATTTCGCTCCTCCACATTGGATCTGGTGTCTGCTGCTGTTGTTCCTAGGCATTCAGCACATTAAACCCTTTGTCCCAATCCACTCTGACTTCTGCCATTAGATAACTCATTTCATTATATGGTGGGCAATCGCCAATCGTTTTAAAATGGTCAGTCAGTCATTATTCCCAACACATATTGGTTGTATCATAATATGCAAACTTTGAACCTGAATTGAAAATGGGTAAGTTACACCCATCACATGCTGGACTGCCAGTGTGAATGCAGCCTTAAAGATTAAAGGAAATTAATTTTTTTTTTTCCCTCATTTGGCAGTGTCTGAAACACTAATGTCTTAATAGGAAAAATTGGAGCAATAGTGGGAGAGTCTAACGTCTTTTCTGTCTCGGCTGTTAGAGGTATGGTATAATTTACCTGGCCAGGCCTGTTACTGTTGATTATTTGTGTTGAACGTTGACTCCGCATGTTGTATGGAGCTGCAGCTTTGTCAATTCAGATTGAAACCAGTTCTCTGTAGTAATCTTGGATCTAACAATTGTGCACCCTTTAGTTTTCAAAATTCCTTCATATAGGAAAGTGACAATGGCTATTAATGAACAGTTGTTCAGAACTGTAGCTGAACTTCTAAATACTTTAATTTGACTACTCCTGTTCTGTAAAACCAGTGATAGTGACTCCTCCTGACATGTACCAAAAAATGGAAAACCTTGGCAGATGTATAAATGAAAGTATTCTTCATAAAGAAGGTGCTCTGTGTCTATATGGTTTAAATGGTGCTATATTATGTGGGCATGTCAAAAAAGCATTCATGCTGGGTTCTGAATTTAATTTCCTTATTTATATCAATCTAGCAAATGTACTGGGGAAATCCTGTAGCTAGCATAAAGTATGTAGTTCTGTCTGAGCAGAACATGAAAAGCTGTACTAGCAGTGGAATACCGAATGGAATGCTTAGTGGAACATTTAGTGTTCAGCATGGATACTGTGCCATCACTCCACGAAGAGTGTTTATACCAACATGTGAACATTTGTTCAGCTTTGATGAAAAACTGTTAGAAACAAATATAATAAAAATAAACTGCATTTCTATTGTCTGATCAGGGAAGTAGTCATTACTTTAAAAGTTTTTGGAGTAGACGGAGACTTTGAGATACCTATTTTGTTAATCCAAGGTGGTCAATGATGTAATTCTTTTGTGCTGGACAGTTGGATGAGATGTGTGGATATGGGACTGACACCAGCAAAGTAATTTATTATGTTGTAGCTCAGAGGCTTACATTCGTACTGGTTATCAACCAATGAGTATAATGTGACTAACATCTTTGCAAAGTAACTTGTAGTATGGTTTCCCCTACGGTGACGGAGGGGAAACAATTTTTTGTTTTTTTTTTTTGGTTATGCGAGTCCCAGCACAGATGAAAAAAATTGTCGGCATAAGTTTTTGAAAGCATTCACCTGAAAGATCTTTTAACTAGATTGGGTTGTTGTTGCTGCTGCTGTTTTGCTTGCATTAACCTCTGAAAGGTTGTTCATTATAGTGAAATTCTCTCCTGTTTACATTCTAGAGCCCTACCATGCCCAGATCAAAAGAGATTCCTGAAGAAGTGCGGAAAAAGGTTATTGAGGCCTACCAATCTGGAAAAGGGTATAAAGCAATTTCTAAAGATTTGGGACTTCAAAGAACCACAGTCAGAAACATTGTTGTCAAATGGAAAAGGTTTGGGACCACAATGAATCTTCCCAAGAGTGGCCGTCCTGCCAAAATCACTCTAGGTGTGATTAATAAAATAATCCGGGAAGTTAAGAAGAATCCCCATGCAACATACAAAGATCTACAAGCCTCTCTTGCCTTGGATAAAATTTGTGTTCATAACTCTACTATAAGTAGGACTGTCTGCAAAGAGAGGATTCTTGGGAGTGAATTGCCACCAAAACCATCCAGCACTAAGAACTGTGAGGTTTCTGTCAAACATGCCAAAGAGCCTGGTTAAACTGTTGTCACTGGGGAATGATCTGTTCATATGGACCAACTTTATTCTTCTTTCATACCCGCCATCTTTTCAGTTCTCATGCCTAAGTGCAAGCTTGTGTAATTTTGCTGTGCTATGGCTATATTGTATCTATACTTTTTCAGTGAGCTATTTAATAAACTTAAGGAACTGTATTCTTGTTTCATAAAGCAAGGCTATAATGGCAACTTCAATAATGAGTCAAACCATTTCTGATTGTGATGTAGAAATGTTTAATCAAACTCTGGGTAGATTTATCTGCAGTTCAGTGTTTTGGACAGCGGCAGTCAAATGAGTTTTTAATAAGCAATGGACACAACTGGAAAGTATTTCTAAACAAAATGTACACTGTGGTTTCTAGTTGTGGAAAGGCAACCTTGTTAATGGGTAGCATAAGCACCATCATCTGTGGGATGCTATTGGAACTGCTTCTAGACTTCAGTTGTCCCTTCAAGTTGGTTCTACCTGTAAGCAAATAGTGGCCAATTTAACAGGTGCTTGTTTAATAGCAGGGGCAGCCCGAAGATGTCCTCTTTGTCTGCTCTACATTCCATAATGCTTCTCAAACAAGCCATGATAAAAGTACCCATTACTGGATTATCATCCCTATCCATGGGGCAGGTCAATGATTCCATCCAGTTCAGTTCACTATTGCACAAAAAGCAAAAGAAATTGAATATTGCCCCAAGAAAAGTGATTTTTTTAAAAAGGTATTGTTGGACAGGGGCTGAATTTTATAATGGGATTGTGAATATCGCACATATTTTACAAAGCAGAAAAATTCTTTCAAGAACAAAGGTTTTTGTTGTTGCCTCTTTTTTTAGTATATAAATAAAAATACAGTATTTGTTCACATCACATCCTCAAAGCCACAATCAGCTCTCAGTTGCAATTGTTATAGTGTCAGACATATAATCAATGGTGTTACATTTAATCCTTTTAATACAGTGCCATAATGATTGTCTTTTGTCCTCTGAATGGCTTGGCCATAGTTGTCTGTCCACCTATCCGTCCATTTTTAGGTGGCTTATCGTAGCAGATGGCTAGTCTGCAATGGTAGCAAAATGAGCTGCTCTATATATTCATTCCAAAATTTATTTTGATAGTGCTTCAAAACTTCTGCATTGGCTGGACATTTGTGTGGTGAGCATGTAATGCTTTGAAGCACAAGGCTTCTCTCTGATGCAACAAGTGCATACTTGGCAGAGATGTACAATTAGTGGGGCTGCTAAAGCAGCACATATCATTGGTGAACCTTAATTGGCAAACATGTTTGTTGGCTTTTTGAAAACAAATTTTTATTAGTATATGTTAAAATGTGACAAATGTGGTGAAAGCACATATGATGTACAGGAGTGAAAGTGTTGAGGTCTCTAATTAGGAATAATTACTGCAGTTAAAGCCACTGTACAGAAATGGCACTTTAAAAATGATAATGGGCTGTTATCTGGAATTCTGAAATAATGGATTCATTTCACACATTTGATTTCATAAAGAAGGATGGATGAATGTGGTGAATGAAAGCTACTGGAGTTTGTGATATTAATTGTTATTAACCAGCTAATGTCTCCTTCATGTTTGAATTCAAATGCAAGGCACACCACAGCAATTGTCTCAAAGCTAACCTAGTGAGTTTTATGACAAATCTGGTATGAAACCTGTATTATTACAAAGTATTTGTATAAATCTAGACATCCTAATTAATAATGGTATACACTAATGCAGTTGCCACTGTTCTAATAATAATAATAATGTTCCATGTTTTTAATTTTTTGTATTGAATTTAAACAGTATTTTTCAGTTACTGGTTAGAAAATGAATAAATGTACACCATGTATAATACACTCTTAAGTGCACATGGTCAGATAAACAGGCTAGTCCATAATGATCATATACTGTACTATATAATAAAACACTAAGGTCTAGGTATGTCCAATCCCTCTGAAGTAATCCAATTGGTCAGTTTGGCCTTGATGACATGATTGAAAGAGGAAGTGTGAGTTTGAGAGACACACGGAGGAAAAAAGGTATAGCAGGCACACATTTTTCATGGCTCCTACAAAATGTACAATTCAGCAGTTAATGGAAAAGTGAACTATTATGGATTCTAAGCAATGTACCGAAAAAAAGAAACCACTCAATAACCAGAGGTTGTGGCTAAAATTACTGATTATGCAGAGAGAAGTCTTCATAAATCCATGTGACAATTATCAACACACGACTGGCTGAGGCCTGCTTTCATGAACCACATGTTATAGAGTATCCAGCCAATAGGAACCATTTTCACCACGGCCTTTAAAATTGTCAGTAGCATTCTTTCAGTAACATTCTCTAATAATAATAACAAATAACTTTCTAAGTGTAACACAGCTCTTGTTATTCTTGTATTACTGATTAAACCCGTTATGGCATTAACCTTAAGTCCTAACTACTTTTTAATGTACCACTCCTTTCAAGGTCACAAATGAATACATTGAGTTTTATTTTGTAATACTCCAGTCTATCAGAATCAAACCAGTTCATCATGTGTGCAGTGGGGAACCAAAAGGATGTAAAATGAGAGAATCCTTTACAAAGTCACTAGCTGCACATCACAGTGATGAGAAGGAAGCCTGGGTTATTATTATTTTTTCTTAGGATTTACCGGACTCTGCATCAGTAGTATTCCCCCATGTTAGCAGGCTCCACAGTTTCTAAACTTTTATGTGAAGCATATGCATGTGTGTATGTGCTAGCAAGGAATGCAAATGTATAAGAAACATTTATGTAATTTTCTAACCAGCTAAACCCAGACTGGAGTAGTGGGGTGTGGTGGAAGGCTGCTGGAATCTATCCCAGGCTGCATAGGGCACAAGGCAGAAACACACTCTGGACAGGATACCAGTCCATTGCAGGGCAAACGCTCACACATTAGGGCCAATGTAGCGTCACCAGTTCATCTAACCTGTATGTCTTTGAACAGTGGGAGAAAGCCAGAGCATCTTGAGGAAACCCACCCAGACATAGGGAGAATATGTTAACTCCATGTAGGGAGGACCCTGGATGCAAATCCTAGCCTCCTTACTGAAAGGCAACAGAACTACCACTGTGCCACCATGCTGCCCTAAAAGAAGCAGTGTAAATTAAAAATAAATTTATCAGTGCCCTTAATGAACCAAAATAAAGAAAACTCTTTGCTGTAACGTCTATACTGTAATTGTTTATGAAAACTACCATAACATTCTGAATTATAGTAAGAGTGCATGGACGTGTAGAGTGCTTTCTATCTACCTTGACGTTTTTATATACTATAAGAATAAACTGAATTTACTATATCTTTAAAGTAGAAAATGGCATTGACTTTCAGTTTTACTATTGGGCAGCAAATATACGAGGGACGTTCAAAAAGTTTCTACACTTTTTTAATCTGTTTATTAATAATTTTTTAAAAATGACATCACTTTTCTACATTATCACCTTCCTTTGCGATGCAGTTTTCCCAGTGTCATACCAACTTTTTAATGCCATCAGAAAAAAATGTTTTTGGTTGAGCCACTGATGCACCGCTGTTTTCACATACTGTAAATCCTTGTGGTCGTGGCTGTAGCCAGGGGCATTCTTAGGCATACGCAAACTATGCATCCGCGTAGGGCCGGCCCCGACTTACAATTTTTTTTTTTTTTTGTTGTGCTGTGGGCCTGGGGGGGCGGCACGGTGGCACAGTGGGTAGCGCTGCTGCCTCGCAGTTGGGAGATCTGGGGACCTGGGTTCGATTCCCGGGTCCTCCGTGCGTGGAGTTTGCATATTCTCCCCGTGTCTGCGTGGGTTTCCTCCGGGCGCTCCGGTTTCCTCCCACAGTCGAAAGACATGCAGGTTAGGTAGATTGGCGATTCTAAATTGGCCCTAGTGTGTGCTTGGTGTGTGGGTGTGTTTGTGTGTGTCCTGCGGTGGGTTGGCACCCTGCCCGGGATTGGTCCCTGCCTTGTGCCCTGTGTTGGCTGGGATTGGCTCCAGCAGACCCCCGTGACCCTGTGTTTGGATTCAGCGGGTTGGAAAATGGATGGATGGATGGATGGGCCTGGGGCCCCTGGCACTGCAGCCGTCTGTGCCATTCCCAGGAAATTCAGTTCAGTGCATCTCTTAGTCTTGTTAACAATTAGGGATGCACCGATACCACTTTTTTGGAAAACGAGTACGAGTACTTGCATTTCAGTACTCACCGATACCGAGTACTTAATAAAAACATGATTTAAATTTACAGGTAACAGCTTTAGTCATATAATTTAACAAAAAAAACAAGGGACTAGTTTGGAATTAAGAACATTTATTTAAAATGAAAAGCATGTTGTATGCAACATATTACAGAATAAATAATTATAAAAAAAAATTTAAACAGTGGCAGTGCAATTCAAGTATTTTTTTCAGTTTGTTGTAAATCTGCCGCTTTGGACAACATGGTCCTCAAACACATGCACTATAGCCTGGCTGGTGTGCGAGCTGCGGAATTGTTTCACATGTAATATGGCTCGTTGCGGCGTGAAACTCTCGTCTATCCACTGGGAGGTTAGGCTAATTAGCGACACGGGGCTAACACTGCTTGTCCAAATATCCGTGGTGAAACTAAACGCAGAGGTGGCTTGCAGTAGGCTGTGGATATGTTTTTTCACGGAGTCGTGTAGTTTAGGCAGCTCCGTGTCAGTCATGTAGCGGCGGCTTGGGACATCATATCTGGGCTCCAGAACATGGAGGAGACGCAGGAATCCCACATTTTCCACCTCCGAGAGTGGCTGGTCAGTCAATGCAATGTACTCGATAATTGCCTGTGTTATTTTCACAGCACGTGGATTGTCTCTGGACATTTTCTCTCGTCTTGCAAGAGTTTGCTGCAGCGTGGGTTGTGTTGGTTTAGAAGCGTGGGTAAACTCTTTGTACTCGTTGTCGTGTTGGGATTTTAGGTGCTTGATTAAATTACTTGTGTTAAATGCGCTACCTTTTGAGCCTCCTCTGGACAATTTCGCTGAGCACAATTTGCAGTCCGCCTTTGTTTTGTCGTCTTCATTCACTTTGAAATAGTTCCACACGGCTGACATGTCTCGCCTCGCCTTCTCCCCACTCTGAGCTGCAGCCGGGGCCTGGGGGCGGGCACTCGCCGCCTGTGATTAACCCCTTACACGCCGCTCAAACATAGACATTTCTTAGACCGTGGTATCGGTCCCCGGTATCGGGGGACTTTTAACGAGTACGAGTACTTTAGAAAATGTGGTATCGAGGCCGATACCAGATACCCGTTTCGGTATCGGTGCATCCCTATTAACAATGGTAATTTATTATCCAAATTGCAATCTTCACCTAAATCCCTAATAATATTGTCACGCCGTCATAACTTTGCCAAATGCACTATAGCAAATGTTAATTTTAGAGATTCGTTTCGGATTCATACACAGAGATCCCCATAAAATCATGAAATATCCCTATATTACCAGCTTTTACCAGATCCAGAACAAAATCAATATTTTACCACTCTGCATACACACAAGAGTACATGTAGGCCTACTGGTCACCTGAGGCCTTTTCCGGACGTTTTATTAGAACACCTTCCTGAGCTCCGAGGGGGGCTTTGCCCCATAGACATATATAGATAGACGCCGCATCCACTGTGTTGCCCAGTCGACACGATACGTCAGCGCGTACGCCATATTGCGAGTGGCAAAAGTGCCATTTAAACTAATACTGTACAGGTAGACGTGGAAACCGGGTTTTCTGATGAAAAAACAACGTTTAAAATAGTATTGTTTACATACAACAGATTTTGGTGAATCGTTTAAATGCAATTATTTATATCCATTTATACACTAATAATGACAATTATTAAATAATAATAATTATTATTATTAAATAATTCCTCCCATATAAGTAACATTTCTCGGACTGCCTTCTTCCATCTCCGAAACATTTCTAGACTTCGTCCTGTTCTTATGCAACACAGTATTGAAGTATTGGTTAATGCCCTAGTCACCTCACGTATAGATTACTGTAATGCTATTCTATCTGGCATCCCACAAAAACTTATCCATCGCTTACAACTTCTTCAAAATTCTGCTGCCAGGATAATAACCTGCTGTTCTAAATCTACTGTACATATTACACCTATTCTCTCTCTACTTCACTGGCTCGCTGTTAACTACTGAATACAATACAAAATACTGCTCTTAACGTTTAAAGCTTTCCACAACCTCACTGACCTCCAACAGACTTACACTCCTCTCGCTCACTCAAATCCTCATCTGCAGCTCTACTTTCTGTACCGCACATCAAACTCTGTTCTATGGGAGCTCGAGCGTCTCTCATAGTGCTCCTCAACTCGGGAATTCTCTTCCCTCTCATGTACATCAGCTCGATTCAATAACACATTTTAAAACTACCCTCAAAACTTATCATTTCAAACTGGTATACCAACTGTGAATTTTGCCCTGTTACTGCCGGTTATCTTTGTTTGTCTTTCTTTTAACAGTGAAATTATACACTCAATGACAAAAATAAACAATTTTATTGTATACAAATTGGCTTAATAATTTCTGAAAACATTTCACTCATTCCTCTCTCAATCTCTCTCTCTCACACACATGTGCACACACACACACAATGTGGTTACTTAAATATATACAGGATAGCATCTAAAATCCATGAAACAGAATTGTCTTATATAGCTTTTTCCATGTGTTGCCACTCTGTAATTTGAGAGTATTCAGTCTGGCAATATGGTGCAGCCTTAGTTTGTGGAAGACAGACACAACTAAAGACATGAGCATAAAATGATGGTTGTCAATTTCAAACTGTGTTTCCTCAATGTGCTCATTGAGAAAAAACACATCATCTGAACCAATCTCAGCCGAACAAATGATTGATCAAAGATACACTGACAGCTTTCCCTAATGTCGACTGTCGGATAACATGCTCAGCTACTTTGACCACCTTGACTGTACTCTCAGAAGGAATCATCAAACCTCCTTTGTTTTTTAATGTGAGCAAGTGGTAGCTTTGATCATATGATGCCGGTATAGCATTTGTTACCAAACTAGCACGGTGCACATCACAGGACAGCTTTCTCAAAATCCCGTCAAAGGGCTACCTCCCACTGCTTCCTGAGGTGTATTTCTTTGGGAAACTTTCAAAGTTTGAGAAATGTTAACAGCTAACAACAATCTACATAGTTAGTGACTAAAAACGTTTAGCCAAAACGTTGTTTGGAGGCTCACTTGAGCACATAAATGCATATCTTTACTAGCTTAGCCTGGCGTAGCTAAAGTTAAGATTATAAAACGGGATTTTCTAATGGCCAAATAAAACCAAAACAATTGTACAGCTTTACCTATGAAATGTGATCCCTGTGATCTGGTTTGGAGCGTTCAGCGGTTTGTACAATCCCAAGCAGCACATGCGTGAGGCATCTTTATCCATTACTTCACTCCACAGCAGTGCCACTTGCAATATGGCGGCGACATTGACTTACAATGCTGCTTGTCATGAGGTGTCTAGTAATTCTATGTCTATGCTTTGCCCCCCCGGACCCCCCCCCTTCTGGGGCCTGCACATCCGGGGCCAGCACATTTCTGAACCGCGTAGGGCCCCCAAACTGCTAAGAATGGCCCTGCTGTAGCTGGACGTCCAGAGCGCTCTTCATCCGTCACACTAGTACAGCCATTTTCGAACATTGCAATCCACTCATAGACGTCTCTACGGGACAGAACTTTATCCCCATACTGAACACATATGCTGAGATGAATTTGTGCTTCTGGCATCCCTTCTGCCCACAAAAGCGTATGACAGAATGCTGTTCCTCTTTGGTGCAATTTATAAATTTCACAGCCATCTTCACCACAGGGTGACAACTCTTATACTATACCGCGAGTGCAGCTGGCTTGAAAGACAAAACTAGTCACACAACACTCTCAGACACGACCAATTACTACTACTCCTGCCTTCTCTGTTTCCAACGAAAATAAAAAAGTGCGGAAGCTTTTTGAACATTACTCGTACATACAATAAGATCTTGGAAATGAGCAGAGGTCCATGAATTCACACTAGCCAAGCTTACAATAGAAAACAAATCTTGTTCTAAATCTTCCTTGTATTCCCTGTTCTGTGCTCCAATCAAGGCTAACTATCATCAGTTTACCAGCAATCCAGATCCTCACCAATTACTTAAAATAGGGAACCAATGCAGGACACATTTCAAGGTGGAGAAGCTATTATCTATTGCTCCTGTACAGTTGATTTGCCTTTTTCCACCTTTTTAGGCCTACTCAGTGTTTAAGTTATGGAAAATTACAAAGATTAAGACACCTGGAAATCTTTATAGAGAAAATGTAGGAGCATCTTACGAACATCTATACCCAAGACTTAATGCTGCAGCTAGACTTCTTTTTCGCATATGCAAATTGGAAATTTTATTAAAAGAAATCTACCCAACTTTCTACATCTAGCACCCATATCAATCCCAGAGGCCATTTTGATTAGTCTTGATGAAGAGTCAAACAGCATTACAAATGTATAAAAACACAAATCTCGCAGGATTTCACTTTCACCAAACAACAAATCTTTTAATTCTCGCGGATATGCCTCTTCATTGGAAAGAAACACTACTTGTCCCTGATGGCAACACGAATCAGACAATCTACAAGTCTCCGACTTAAAGTTTAAATCCGAACAATATATTCAATCTCTTTTTGCTGTTCCATTATTTCACAGAGTAATAATTTCCGCTTGTTTGCGCTAATGTGATCTTTACTATGATTTTTTTGTGACTTTCAAATTTTCGTAGTTCCTTTATTGCTAACCGGCTCTGCATGTGTATCATGCCAACATTTTTGAATTCTTTACGACATTCTACTTTGTCATCTACTCTTTGTCTTTTATTTCTGGCCCCGGGTGTGGTTAAATCTCTTGGCACACAGTCTCGTCTTGCGGGATATGAAAGAATCTCTCTGAGAAAGTCGCGTCTCGTCTCTCTTCCAAGATTTTTTTTATTATAATATAGAAATTTCAAAGAATCTGCCCTTCAAAAGATCATAAGGGACATTTGAAAAGGAACCTTTCAATTGGCCTTTCAGATAATTAGTGGAACTCAGCCATTCATAGAATACACTCTAGTTCTATATGCACTACACATTCCACAATTCAACTAAAAGCCTTTTCTTCAATCACATTTATTTTGCTTAAAATCGTCTAAAGTGTAACCAGGGCAGGAGCCAACTGTGAATGTTGCCATCTATCTTCAGCATCACTAGACTATATGTTTTGGGAACTCACTAAATTAACAAAATTTCAGACAAAAATCTTAACATACTTCTCAGGCAGCTTGGTGTCACAACCACTGCTAATCCATTATCAGCGATATGTGGGCACTCCCGGACAGCATTAAAGCGCATAGGGAGCAATCGATTATAATAGTCAATAGCACACTATTGGCATGTAAACTTACCTCGCTCGACTGGAAGAATCCCAATCCACCTTCTATAACTCGATGGGTAAACAATGTTCTATATTACTTTAAATTAGAAAAAAATCTAATTCCTGTTGAGAGGATAAGTCCAAAATGTTTTTAAAATGTGTCAATAATTTATTAGCATGATTAATATTATTTTAAAATGAGCCAGTGATTGACTTTCTATATTGTTCGATAATATTTAAAAAGTTTTTTTTTTTTTTTGCTTGTGTCTTTTCTTTTTCTCTTGGATGGGGGATGAATCTTGTTTTTTCCCATTTGTTTTCTCTGTATTAATTTTGAGGTAAATGGTTGTCTCAGTGATAGATAGATAGATAGATAGATAGATAGATAGATAGATAGATAGATAGATAGATAGATAGATAGATAGATAGATACTTTATTAATCCCAAGGGGAAATTCACAATCATGTTGTGATTATGTTTAATCATGCCATTGTAATGGCAAAGTACTATAGCCATATCCTCCCCATAATGCTGCAACCTCGTTAGAACTACAACTCCCATTGTTCTTCTGAACTCGAGGCCGCAAGCGTGTAATAAAAACCCGCCCAACAAATTGTTTTTTTTTTGGTCTCTTTGACGTAAGTCGTTTACGGAAGAGGCGAGAGTGTGAAGGTCTGTAGTGAACGTTTATTTATTACTTTTGAAAGACATTGGGCATTGGATAATAGAGTAGTTGATTTAACGTTATTAGGTTTCCCATATACTTTCGGATGACGCGAAGGGTATGTTGCTGGGGGGGCTCGTTGGCCTAGGCCCATACAGTCGCCTCTATCGAGATTTCCATCTTATATGTCAATTCCCGACTTAAATAGGTATGTCCTTTTATTTGTTTAAGTTTTCGTAGTTGGTGTTTCGGGAATTGGTGAGTAGCGGCTTACTGTTGTAATATAAAGCGTTAGCTTCAATAGTGCAATAGGTATAGCGAGAGTGTGGCCATAAGGTGTTCGTTTTTATTTTTATATCATAATTGTTATGTGGCTGCAATCGAAAAATTAAAATTGATAATTTTAAGATTGTTTGTTTGTGTGAATGAATATGCTCATAATTATTTACTAATGTTCCAGAAAGAATTGTGCTACGCTTTCAAAGATCGTTAGTTGATCGCCTTTATCTGTTTGTTGAATCGCTAAACCGCACCGTCAGTTACGATCTACTATCAGGTGTGTACGTAGCCGTCTTTATACACGGGAACGGTAATCGAGCTCTAGTCTTTGTTTTTTAAAGAGCGTATTGTGAAGTGCCGATAACAGATGAAAATGTTAAGCACTTCGTTGCTAAAAGATTTAACTGTTAAATCGTGTTCACGTTTCTCTTTTAAAGTTCTTCATGTTTAGCCTCGGACACCACTAGGCGTTATTTTCGAATTTTTGGTGTGAGCCTTTGAACGAGGATTACCGAAATGTTTTTGCGGGATCGTCCTTTGAGTTTCTTGCGCTCACGTGCTATGGGGATCTTCATGGTTAATTCCTAGAATGACCAAAACTCCGTTCCAGTCTGTTTAAATGTAGTTCTTGTTTTGATTTATAAATCTGAAGATAAAGTGATAGAAAATATGGTAGATACGGCTTCCTTACATGGTAAATACTGTATATTTAAATACAAAGAAGTCTAAATTTATGTTTTTGACAGTTTGTAATGTTAATCAGGGAGTCGTTTTTACTAAATGGTTTATTTTAAAATTTGTGTACTTTAATTGATAATGTATTACTAATGTGTATTAATATTGATACAATAAAGTGTGATTTTAAAAAAAAAAAAAAAAACTGCCAGTTCCAAGTACTTTCATGTGAATTTTCCCTCAAGAATACTAGTACTACTTGCGTGTTTCAGAGCATTTGAACATATAAATACATGTTTGACAACAGGAATATGAGGGTCAGAGTGGGAGTACGATATGACCTCATCACACAGGCCTCCTATGTTCCTGTGCTCCAATTCTTTATCGGACAGTAACACGGGGTGGCGCAGTGATAGTGTTGCTGCCTTGTAGTAAGGAGAGCAGGGTTCACGTTGGATCCTGGATCCTCCCGGTGTGGAATTAGCATGTTCCCCCTGAATCTACTGTTTTCCTCTGGGTGCTTTGGTTTTCTCCCACTGTCCAAAAAGATATGCAGATTAGATGAATTGGAAACACTAAATTTTCCCGTGTGGAGTCTTGGGTATTGAGTCTCCCTGTCCAGGGTATGTTCCAGCCTTGCATATTGTGCTAGATGGGAAAGACTCCCAGCACCCTCACTGACCCTGATCTGGAGTAAGCAGGTTAGAAATTACACGGCAATGCTACAGCTAGGCATATTCTGCTCCGAAAACCAATTGAAACATTTTAAAGACGAGTCACATTGAAATTCTAATTTTTCACTGTAAAATGAGATTTAGGCAGGAAAAGGAAAGGAATCCAGACATCTGATACTTTTGACTTTAAACATGTAATACTGTAAATATATTTAAACTTGCATCCTCAGATTATGACAGTCTCATTTTATACCTACTTTTTTTTTTCATAAGTCTGCTTAATCCAATTCTGTGGAGATCACTTCACTACAGTGCCACCCCTTATGGTTTACAACTGGTTAGAAAGCTGCATGGGCCATGGTTGTACTTAAAAGTTGTGTGGATGTTTATAAATTTTGGGTAGTTTTGCTGTGAATGATTTTAACTACTATCACAGTCCAAAGCTTTCAGTGCACTATATATGTGGAATAGGAGAAGAACTGTTCAGTTTTGGTGGTGGGAGTTGACATTGGCACAGCTTTTTATTTGAGTCAAATAAGTCTTGACCCTCATCGAAGCTATCTTGCTCTCTTTTGGTTGCATGTGTATTAATAAAGGGTTAACAACAAAACTGTCACTGTGTTCTGTGAACTTTCAGACTGAAAAAAATCCTGCACTGGTATAGCTATCTAAACTATGTAAGCAGCTGACAGAGAACCTAATACTGCGATAAAAGCAACTTAACAAAGAGATGAAAAAGTACAAGTAGGAATACTGTACCTACAGTAGGCTATTATAGGAGAGCAGGTGTGATCAACTGTTTTGCAGCAACTGGGAGCTCATTTTTATTCACACACAGAACACAATTGTTTCCATGTTTGTTTTAATAAATGCTCATCTTTTGATGTGCTATTTCAGTTTTGCTAGAAAAAGATGGTCTCCATGTTTGGTTGTGACATGCTCATCTTTTGGGACTTGTGACCTGTAGAAATGGTATAAATAAGCTCTGATATTTGCCCGGACCTTTAAAGCTCAACCCAGATGGATGGATGATGTCACTGCCACCTGTCTCTGAGAATGCCTTCCACATTGCCGAATTTGATGACTTCCAGTTCTTGGGCTCTGCCCTCCAAGACCTTGTGTTGTCAAGAGCTTCATTCGAGTTATGATTTACAATATAAGAAAAACATTCAACGAAGCTGTTAGTTCTCCTGTGTGATTTTATTATGTATCACTTGGCAAAGGGGTATCATCGTTTGTAATGTTTATATAGGTTCAGGTTAAGTAACACACCACAATCCCTAACAAACTAATTCCCTGGGAGTGTGCTCCCCCTGCTGGACACAACGTATGGTTCAGAAGAAGCCAATATTGACTCTTCCTGATGGTCGCTAATCTGTTGGGCCAGTAGCAGAGAAGCAACATTACAGGGAAGGACCGTCCTGTACCTGTGTAGTAGTTTCACTTGCCAAAACTGCAACAATAGTAGTTCAGTGGTTATTTTTTGTGTGCGTAGATTCAACTGGTGCTTTTGTCAAAATCTTGCCTTTTCTTTACAGGTATAATGAAATACCAGTGCTGTTACTATTCTGCCATAGTGGGTTCAGGTAGGCATTTATTTCATTCTAGATGTTTGTGTTTACTGAATTACAATTTTTAACTCTTTCATTTTGTGGAATCATAAGGAGAAAACTGTTGTATTGTGTAAAGCTTAGAAATTCAACACATACCTACATATGTTTGTATACGTTGCTTTGTAGTTATATAAAAACTGTGTTTGACTTTCTGCTTTTTGGATTTCTCATGGTGGTAACAAAAGTAACATCTGATTGTTCCATCCATCTTTAGTTGCTACCTCCAGTTATATTTAAACCTGGTCAGGGTTTCACATCACATATTTGCCCTTGAATTGAACAAAACGTATTGCAAAAGCTTACAAATGGCACTGTCATGCTGTCTGTTTATGAATAAATGCTTGCAGTGTACATATTCCCTATTTATCCTATTCCAGGTTTTGTTTTGGGTCTGTCCAAGTCCTGTCCCATTAATCGTAAATGTGAGTGGCTTTCCTTGTTTAATGTTAGGGAAATTAACAATATAAATTCTTTGAACGGTTAGATTTGTGTCTTAGAAGGGATTTAAATATTGATCTTGGCCCTATGAGGCTCCACAGACCAGGATATGTATTGCATATGCTTTTAACCCAGCTGTTGTTTAAGTCCCTGGTTCATTGTCATAAGCCTGTTACCGAATCAACCTCACTTTCTCCATAACTCTGTTTTGAGTGAGCAGATGCATTGCCATACCAAACTGCAATGTGTTAATTTGGACCACAGAAAAGAATATAGTCCTGAAATTGGACTTCATTGAGATCCTGTATGTTTTACAGGTCAGGAAATGTACCAGTAATACAATCAGACTATACTCGCCTGGGCAAAAACTACTAGACATCAACCATTTGTTACATACTGCAGTCACTATGGTTAAACACAGTCCCTGATTCATCTGTCTTTTCCTGATTTCTAAACTTCATCCAATCTCAATTATTTATTTTATTGAGACTTAATTGATATGTTACTGGGCAGGAGTGCAGTTCTACTTTTGTTTGTGTTTTTGTGCAATATATTTTTACTACTACTGGTGCCATATTGTATGTTTAATTTCATTTAACATTTTATGTGCATGGAATGTAACACTTAGAGAAATTCTTAGCAACTATATTGCCTGGCAATAAAGTTCAAACTCAAGAAAAATACTCATGTAGCAGTTATGCACAGGGATGCTTAGTTGCTGTCCTTTCAGTTCAACCACATCAGTTGTGGGAATAAGGTGCATGAGCTGATGCATTTCCCTGATACTTCTGACCATAATAATAGACCCATGAAGCCAAGAATGATATAGCAATGGCTGCTGTTTGTGACTCTAAAGCCTCATTCGGGACGGGATTAGTTTCACAGCAGCAAGTGATAAATGTTTATTGAAAGACCTCAGTAATTTTAGTCTCATCCAAATAGCTCATGTTAATAACTGTCAATAACTTCACAGACTTTGTGTTCACATCTCAGTAAAAATGAGTGATTTTTGTCTTCGGTAAAAAGTCTGTTTTTAAAAAAAATACTTGTGTGAATCAACATGTCAGTAATAATAATCCTTCATTTGAGCCTTTCAGACTGGACTAAAGTTGTAGAGATCTTCTGGTAATAATTACTTTACCCTGTGCCTGAAGTGGGAAACAAGAAATGTCTGTGTACTCCTTGTGCTTGCTGAATATGGGGGTGTGTTGGGGGGGGGGATTACAGTTACAGTATATCCCCTTGGAGGTGCATCGGTATGCTGATATACCTACTTTCTATATAAATTGTGTATATGCAGCGCTGTCCCCCTTGGAGGTGTAAACTGACATTCTTATAAATAAAGGTTACTAGTGTAATCCTAACTGATGGTATGTATATAAATTAAAGGGAATGAGTACAGAGTACTGCATGGCTGGCAAATCACTGAGTTTACACCGCCTCCTGGTGTAAAAACTACTCCCATCCTAATAAAGCTTAAAAATGACAGAGGTCATCCGGTAATTACTACTTTACCCCCACCTCCTGGTGTAAAATAAATTCAGTCCTAATGGGGCTTTACTGGAGTAATTTCAATTCTGGCTGTATCTGGGAATGCTACACGAGAGGCAACATTGAGCCTCTTAATTTCTCATTATGTTAGCCTATAAAGTGGAAAATAAAGTAGGGCTGTGGTCTGTACTTTCTGACCTTTTTTTAGGGTTGCTGTATACCCAAACTGGATACAACTGAGGAAGATGAATGCCAAACTTGTGTAGCTTATCAAGTATGTTATTTACTCTTGAGGCTGCAAGAGTTTCATGAGCTCAGATTGCATGCCTGTGGTATAAACGTTTCAGATGCTGGACTGATGAGTGACTGAATACCAGTTATACATAATTGACTGGCTGAGAAAAATGCACTTGTACATCTTGATAGTTTTTTTTTTTTTTTTTTTTGGTTAAGAACTATTGTACAATATTGTGCATATTCTATTACTGTATATGGTAGGGCCTTTACATAACATGCTATTGATGTTTGGCTGTCTGTCATTATATGTAAAAAAAGTACCTATTTTTAATTTCAGATGGCATTGTGACGGGGGCAATGTTCAATTATTCAAGTCAAATATTTCCAGGTAAGGACATTTGGGCACCAATAAAAGCAATTGATGTGTGTTTTGAAATGCCATTCATGGGCACTGGTGCAACCATAGATAACTGAACAGTTTTAAATGGCATAATTTCCAAGGTGAATGGCAATTAGGTATAGCTTGTGAATTTTCACAAGAATGAAGTAGGGGAAGTTATGACTACTCAGTTTGCTGGTGTCTTTGGCTGTTGCTGAATCCTTGACACGTGAATGTAATGAATAAACTACTACTTTACCAGAATGGACGCAGGTTAACTGTAAACTGAATGGCCTGCATCTAATAGAAATGCAGATGTAGGTAAAAAAAACTAATAACCTCTGCATTGCTTTTTTAATACATACTTCAGGGTATTGTCCAGTTTAAGTTCTTGAAAGTCTAAACAAACAAGCTGAAAAGTAGGGTTGTACAGTATGCCAGTACTGGGAAAGTAGCTGAAAACCCAAATTTTAGAAAGGTACAGTACCAACATTTTGGGATTTTCAGTACCAGAAGTAAACATCGGCTTTCCTTTCAATCCCCTGCACCTGAACACTAACACTCGCTACTGCTGTTGTGATAAAACAAAACTAAACACCCCAACCCCCCCATAACACCAACTCTGTTGCTTTGATGGTATTGAGACTTCACTGGCCTTCCCTATCGCCCATGATTACTTCATGTGATCTGGACTTCACAGCTATCGAGAAGGAAGTGTTGTGTATTCTGGTGCACAGGTAAGGCAGGAGGAAGCTAGAGGGGTTTGGTTTTGGCATTTGTGTTATCTGTTTGCTTCAGAACGGTTTTGGGATGGGGAAAGAGGCTCAGTAGCTGGTATTAGTACCAAAGTCAGTTTTAGTACCAATCCAACACCACTGAAAATACTTAAGCCCTATCTTCATGTTTTAAAATGTTGCTGCTGTTGTAGCAGTAGCATCACATGTACAGAGTAGATTTCTTTTTAAGGAAATTGAACTAATAATAATCTCTTTCCCTCATTTTGCAGACACTGAAGCACTTATGTCTTACTAGGCAAAATTGGAACAATATTGGGAGAGCCTAACTTTTCTCTTCTCTTAGCTGTTTCAGGTATGATGACTAGTTACTGTTATGCCTTGTCATTGTTTCTGTGTGCACTGTGGAGATGTACTTTAGTCCATTCAAAGTCTAAAACAGTAAATATGAAACCGGTTACATGTGGATAATCCTGGATTTAACAATTTTGCATCCTCTGTATTGAAGTTCCCTAAAATAGGAAAGGGACAATGACACTGCCCACAACTGTTAGAGAATAGTATTAGCTGTACTGCATTTTCACAACTCTAGGTGAAACACCAAACACTTGTAATTGGCAGTCTTTGCTGAGAAAGGGCAGTGACTACTTCTCACGTGTACCAGCTGTGTAAAAGAAATCATTCTCAATATAGAAGGTGCTGTCTGTCTACACAGCATAAACTGTCTTACATCAACTACATCAACTGGGCATGCCAAAACCAATGGTATGCTGGGTTCCAAATTTACTTTCCCCGTTATATTTTATAGCCAACCAAATGTACTGTTACAGTACTCGGAACATCAGATTTACAAATTGTGTAGTATCAGGTGCATATAGTTCAGTCCAAGCAGAACAGAAAAAGCTGTACTAGTACTGGACTCTGTAATACTTAGCAATACATCATTTAATGTTGAGCATAGGGTACTGTGGCATCACTCTACAGAGAACATTCACATCTGTGTGTGACTGTGGTTCGGGGGTTTTTTTTTTTCTTTTCTTTTAAACTTTGAGGTTGATATTTTGGTATTCAGAGCAGGTCAATGATGCCACTCTTGTGTTGGACAACTGGATGAGATCTGTGGATAAGGAACTGAGACCAGCCTTGTAATGTCTTGTATGTTGTTCAGGGGCTTACCCGTTTTCTCATTGGCGGATTACCAGTTGGAGAGTACCTTGGTTGTGCTTTGTGATAAGGATATTGACAATGTACATGAACGAGCTGGGAAAAGTAACTTGTGCTTTGGTTTGTTCTACGTTGAGGGGAAAATTTATATATTTTTTAAATGATCCGATCATGAGTCCCTAGCACATGAGGAGACTGGAAAATGAATCATAGTATTTCATTTGTTTGGTGTGCAAGGTGTCAATGAAAACTTGGCTCATCAGTACGATTTTTATCAAGCACTCAGTCGTTTAATCTCCTTGTAAAATGACTGGATTGTTTTTTCTTGTATCAACCTTTTTGAATTTTTCATGTTACTGAAACTCTCCTCCTTTCTTTCTAGACCTCTACCATGCCCAGATCAAAAGAGATTCCTGAAGAAGTGAGGAAAAAGGTTATTGAGGCCTACCAATCTGGAAAAGGGTATAAAACAATTTCTAAAGATTTGGGACTTCAAAGAACCACAGTCAGAAATATTGTTGTCAAATGGAAAAGGTTTGGGACCACAATGAATCTTCCCAAGAGTGGCCGTCCTGCCAAAATCACTCTAGGTGTGATTAATAAAATAATCCAGGAAGTTAAAGAGAACCCCCATAAAACATCCAGAGATCTACAAGCCTCTCTTGCATTAGATAAAATTTGTGTTCATGATTCTACTATAAGGAGGACTGTCTGCAAAGAGAGGATTCTTGGGAGTGAATTGACACCAAAACCATCAACAACCAAGAGCAGTAAGGTTTCTGCTAAACATGCCAAAGAGCCTGGTTAATTCGTGCAATGTATGAACAATGTGTACCACATAGCCCAGCTTGTGTGTATTTGTGTAGTTTTTTTTTTTTATTTTTTTTTTTTGTACTAATCTTTTGACTAATGTAAAAAGATTTTTAGTACTCATGCCTAATTACAGGCTTGTCATTTTGCTGTGCTATGGTTGTACTTTGTGTATAATATCAATGAACCATCTAATAAACTTTAGGAACTGTATTCAATGGTTTTGACATAGTAATGTGTTTAATCAAACTCTGGGTAGATTTCTGCCAGCTGTTCATTGTTTTAGACAAAGGGAGTGAAATGGCAGATTTTATTAAGCAATGGACACAAGTAGAAAGACCTTCCAAACACAAGTTTAAACAGTTAAAAAAATAAATAAATAAATAATAAACAGCACAGCTTTTTAGCTGGGAAAAGAGAACTTTGGCAATGGATGCAATGTACCAATGTCACCTTTGTGTTACTGTTGAAAATTTGCTTTTTCCAGACTTGGGTCATCACTTCAGCTTGGTTATACATCTGTGCCCAACACTGCCTGACTTTGTGTGTATTTATAATATATGATAATATGATGTGCAAACCTTCTGTGTGCTCCACATTCCTTGGTGCTGTTTAAAATGTACCCATAATATTAAAAACACCCATTAATATGCTATCCTCTCAACCAGTGGGGCAGAGTAAACCAATTAACCACATTTCCCAGCACAATATTACAAAAAAGGAAAACAAAAGGCTACATTGCACCACAAAAACTGATTTTAAAAAGATACTGTTGGATGCCAGAGCCTGGATTTTGTTATGTGATTGTGGATATTGCCTATTTTACAATTCCTGCATAGTTTGACTTAACATGAAAAGTTTTAAGGCTAAGAAATGTTTTGCACTAAATGCATTTATTCAATTATGTTATATATATTTTTGAACTCGTTGCATATCATATATATCATAATATGGATTCTGATAGATCATGACTGTGTCCAGTCTCCCGAAAGTTAATCATTATGGAATCGCACATTTGAATAAGGTAGTTGGAATTGACAAGTGATGTTAATTTCTGAATAAAGTACCATCCACAGCACTGACTGAGGTAGACAGGCTTTGTCTTTTTATCCTCTAAATGTAAGGGCCATGGCTGCTGTTGTCCATCTAACCATCCATTAATTTTTAATTTGCTTATCTCTACCTGAGGCTAGTCTGCAAAGGTGACAAAACAAGCTGCTCTATTTATTCATTCCAAAATAAAATGTATTGTGTTAGCTCTTCAAACCTTTGACATTGGCTGGACATTTTTTTTTATAATGCTTTGAAGCACAAGGCTTATCTCTTGCAATACAAGCCATTAAAAGAAGTGAATACTTGGGGAGATGCACAAGTACTGGAACTGCTAAAACGGCGTACTTTATTGCTGAAAATGAATCAGGAAACCATATGTTTGTGTAGTTTTTGGGATTTGTTTGGAGTCAAAGAAATGTTTGTTAGTATGACAACTAAAAATGTGACAAATATGGTGAAAGCACATGTGACACATATCTGAATAGCAGTCTCCAGTTAGGAGTAATTACTGCAGTTAAGGCCACTGAACAGAAACCTATGTAAAAGCAAACCTAGTGAGTCGCCTTGAAAATGAGAACAGATGCTGTTTACAGGAATTCTGAAACCATGGATTAAGCTTCAATTTACGTTTGATTCCATACAGAAGGATGCAGGGATTTGGGATAAGTACAAGCTTCAGGAGTTTGTGACATTTGAAGTGTGAATGGCAGTTAAGTGTTGTTAACCAGCTCATGTCTCCTCCATACACTAATTCAAACATAAATCTCACAACTGTAAATGTTACAATCCTGACAAAGTGGGGTTTCTGACAATATTTTGCTAAACAAAGTATCGTTACAAAAAAGTTTAATTGAAAACATCCTAATTAACCTTGGTGTTTACTAATGTTTATGCCACTTTTATAATAATGTCTTGAGTTTTTACTTTGTATTGAGTTTAAGCAGCATTTTTCAGTTACTGGGCAGAAAATGAATGAATGTGCACACCCTCAAACAATGTCTCACTTTTTATTTTTATTGTATTGATTTTAAGCAGTATTTATTTTTCAGTTACTAGACAGAAAATGTCAGTGAATAAATTCAGTATGTGCCCATTATCAAATAAACAAGCTAGCCTATGATGATAACATAAAAGGACAATTGTATGTGTATCTGTGTGTCCAAACAGTTATTTCTCTGTCATTAAGAGAGTGCATCAAAAACATTTGCAGTAATAAAATGCATTGCATTTGTATTTCCAACAACAGATGGAATGTCGCAAACATTCACACTGCTGTTGTGAATCCTAAACTAAATGGCATATAACAGGGACATATGCATTGTTTTTTTCATTCCAATAGATGGCACATCAGAAACATTTGTGACAATGCATTTTATTACTGCATGCATTACAGAATACATTCCACTAGATGGTGCACTGCAAACGTTAACACTGAGGTCTGCGTTGATTGCTTAGATTTCAACCCGACTTAGATGGGTAGCACAGCTCACTCCTTATAAACCCTATGCTGAATCCAACACCACCAACAAACCCCCAATCACCCCACCCATTTGTTGAGAGACAATCCTCTTCTGCCACAAATGAAATTCAGCGCCTGTTGGATGTGTGTGCTTTCTTAAAGAGAAGAGCAATTAATATGCATCACAGTAACTAAATGAAACAAGAAGTCAAATCTACATTGTGTGCTGCCCCCCATAGAGAAAAAGTGTGCTACTGAGGCCGCCTGTGTCTGGGGTATCAACGATACTAAACAGAAATGAATATATACATCTTAGCACTTAAATGGATATACAGGGTGAGTCAAAATTATGTTAACATTTAAATGGAGGAAACAATTTATTCACAAAACATACTTCATATGTGCAAGATGATTTACAGGAATGTCTCGACCTGTTCACTGTCATGTTAACACATGTACCATATGTGGCACATAAATTGTCCACAGAAATTGTACTGCATATACCTGTACAGTATATACACAGCAGTAGTGTTAAAAATATATATACAGGGTGAGTCAAAATTATGTTATCTGTTACCTCATGCAGTTTGTAGTGATGGCTAAGAATGTGCTTTCATGAAGAAAGGAGACATCATTTTTTTTCTTTTAGAATGGGTGTCTATAGAGACCAACATTGGTGCTATAACATCATTTCTTATTTCATTTTTCCTGACCGTGCAAATGGATATTTTGTGAATTTCAATGTCTCATACATTGTTTTTTTTTTTCTTTTTAGCAGTTATTGAAGATGTTTTCAGAATTTATTTGCACCATTTTGTTGTTATGCAGGGCGCTACCATTTATTTATTTGTTGAGCTCTGATATTATCAGAGTGACACAATGTCGCCACAGATGCAAGTTTGTGGTTGTGGTAAAATATTTGTTTTGATCTCCTGGTTTAAGAAATTTTTCACTCATCCTTTTGACTTTGATTTTTGTCTCACCAGGGGTCAAAATCCACAGGCAGCCAGACAGTGTTTTAGCACGGCGGAGTGTTTACGAATGAATTGAGAAGTTCAAAAATGGTAGGGAACAAATGTTAAACACAAAGAAAGAGAGGGATACCCACCCATGTCCACTAGCAAGACAGCACTGAGCAAAACCGTACCATGATTCTGATAAACCAACAAGGACTTCAGCCCCTGGTACACCTTCTGTCCATAAAAAGCATATCACTGCTCACTGCTCTGCATTGGTGTAAACCAGGGGTGCCCAACTCCAGTCCTGGAGGGCCGCAGTGGACGCAGGTTTTCATTCTAACCCTTTTCTAAATGAGTGACTGATTTTTGCTGCTAATTAACTTCTTTTGAATTCATTTTCTTTGACTTGCTCTTGGAGACTCAGACCCCTTATTTCTTTTTCCTTAATTAGCAGCCAAACAATAATGAGACACAAAATGAGCCAAAACAGGCCCAGCAAACTGTGACCATCATGCAATATCTGAAAATAATGAAAGGTGAAGGTCTCAAGAATGCTGATCTGCTCTTAGAAAAGAGAAAATCCTTAATTTTGGAAATGTCTGCTATTGCACAATGAGAGCGGCAACAAGCCATGGAATTAAAGAACGGGTTTAATTAACGACAAGACTCAGCGCCTCATTAAGAAGCTGGTTGGAGTGAAATTGGTTGGAGTTTCAGGCCCTGACTTAGCTGGCCTTCTGTTGGCTCACTCACTTCACGTATCACTTCTGCATTGGTGCCATTTAAGGAAAGAAATGAAGCAATTCAGACGAACGACGAAGAAATTCAGGGAAACATTTCTTAAAAACCAAGTCAATTAAACTTAATTCAAAAGAAGTTAATTAGCAGCAAAAACAGGTCACTAATTAAGAAAAGGGCTAGAATGAAAACCTGCAGCCACTGCGGCCCTCCAGGACTGGAGTTGGGCACCCCTGGTGTAAACAGAGAGCAGAGCAGCCATGTTTACCTCTAGAAAACAACCAGAGAAGCTTATCCATGGCAACTAACCAGATTTATGATACAATTGGTTAAATTTCCTTTCTTTTTCTAATTGGAGCACAGGCAGGTGAAGTGACCTGTGCAGGGTCACACAGTGGCAGTGGTGAGATTTGAACCCACAAATCTCAGGGTTTGAGGAATCAAATTACTGGCAGTACTTTTATTTATGGCGATACAGTTAATAATAATAATAATAATACATTTTATTTACATAGCACCTTTCCCATGCTCAAGGCACAGAATATAATAAAGAACGGCAGCGTATACAGTATATAGCATTGTACAAACCAGATAAATAAATAAAGAAGATTAAGACAGTGAATTCTGAACACAAAACAGACAACATAATTGATGGTCTAGCACACACACACAGGTTATATTAGCATCTGGACAGAGAAGTAAACTGAGAGAAGGGTAATAAAGTCAAGTAGAGCTAAAAGCCTTCCTGAACAGATGAGTTTTGAGTTGTTTTTTTAAAAGAATTCATGGAGTCAGCTGACCTGATTAATTTCGGTAGGTCATTCCAGAGTCTGGGCACTTACAGCTGAAGGCCCTGTCACCCATGGAGTGTAGATTAGTGTGGGGTACAACAAGATTGCCAGAATCAGAGGACCTTAGTGGGCGGAGAGGCACATAGTAATGGAGAAGGTCACTGATGTAGTTTGGCGCGAGGTTATTTAAGGCTTTGTAGGTTATTAGTAGGATTTTATATTTGATTCTGTAAGACACAGGGAGCCAGTGAAGACAGAGCAGGATGGGTGTGATGTGCTCGCTGCTGCTGGTTCGAGTAAGGACTCTTGCAGCTGAGTTTCGAATAAGTTGTCATTCGATCAAATAGTCTTTCCTGGTAAAGATTCCTGAAGAGTTGCCAGTACTCACCAGTATGTTAAGAGAAGGTGCCAGTATGGTAAAACGTATTGTTGCGATACAATGACGGGTGATTGGAGAGTGGGGCAGAAGTGGGGGAGCATTTGGGTCCCTCATGAAAATTAAGGAAGAGGTGAAAACAGTCACCAGTACGATAAGAAAGGGTGCCAGTGCTCCATGTTGAAACTGTAAGAGGTGCTGGTGTACCGGGCCGGCCCACTTCAAGCACTGGTTTGAATTCCAAAGCCTTAACCACTATGCAGCTGCGCCTGCCTGACTGAATCTTTACCACTGTGACCACAGACACGCCATGTTTCCACAAAGGTGAACGTACATGTGACAGTGAAGAAACAGTCCTCTGTTACTGGTGCCATGACCTGAATTCAACTGATCCATGGTGATTTATATATCATGGACCTATTTGCCCAGAGGACAGCACAGACTCAAAGAAGTAAAACTTGTTAATGTTAATGCAGCATACATGTTTCATCATCAATTGGCAGTCAGTGGCTGTACAAGGACATTTTTCTTTAGGTCAACTGGGAAGACTCAGCCAGTTTAAGTGCAAGAAGTGCATGCTCACAGCTGCTGCACTACAATTAAAAATACAAAGAATAATAAAAAGAAAAAAAGTAAAAATATTACTACAGTGAAGATCAACAGACTTTCAATTGTGATCTACAGTTCCATAATGTAACTGCTGTTACACTCTAATTTAAAAAAAACAAAACATATCACCTTGCCTTATGCTCCTGGCACACCATTTTGCAGCTCTTATGTGGCGTTTAATGAAGAACATCATGCTGGCCGCCTTTTTACTGGTGATGCCACACACCTATCGTGATTTGTCCTTAATAGGCCTCCCTCCTCTCTTGCGATTTCCACTTTAAAATGTTGTTACACGGTAAACATTTACAAAAGCCTTTTAGAAGCCTTGTCCAGTGTAGTCCACACGCTTCACTAAACGGTTTGTTCGGGTTTATTACAAATGTCAGGCAGATGCGTTTCACATTTACCGGTTACAGGTCAGTAAAAAGTTCCATCTTTCTTCGTAACGAAACGCAGAGTGGCACCGACCTGAAAAGCGCGCCTCTCACAGTCTCGCGAGAATTTATCTGCGTGGATTTTAAGCAGACTAGATAACTGAAGTACCGCACTATATAGCACGATGCCGTTTAAACATGCATAAAGATTACAGCTTCTACCTCAAAGGTTTGCTTTTTTCTTCAATGTTACAATATTGGATAAATCGCAATTATTCATCCTGTAACCCAGGGCACTCGCAATTATATTTTCCTAAAAACCGTTATGACCACGGGTGTAAAGAAATCACGGACACCGGTGAGACGAAATTCGAACCCAAACCCGCCTCCGTATAATGCTGTATTAACGAAAGATAACGTACAAAGTAGGAAACTGATTACAGACATCAAAATATACTAAGAACCAACATTTGTTATACGCAGTGCACAAGGTGGCAGCGTTTGGTAGCCGACACATAAAATCTGATGACTAGGCCTACATGTAGTTTACACACTGCTTTAAGTCTGATACTGCATCGAGCCTCAAAGTTCACATTGTTTGATCAGATCTGATTTGCCTGTCTTCATGGTTCACGTTCATATATGTACAAGCGACGTGAATCTAACTATAATGTGTGAACACATCTGACCTCCGAAACGGCAAGTATGCGCACAGTGTTGCGTTTATACACGAGCAGGGTTGCCAGACGTCCCCGATTTCAGCTGGGCTGTCCGAGTTCAACAGACAAATCCCGACTGAACAAACATTGTACGTAGAAGAAAATCTTAATTCAATTTTTATACTGAATATCTAATTAAAGAGGCTCGCTAATTTTTTGTTGGAAGCCTGACGTACCACCCTTTATTAATAAAATTTGTAACTGTCAGCTGTTTCCGATTGTCCGAATAGTGTGTTTTCGTGTACGTCGTGGGCTCGTGTCATAGTGTTGGGAATAATCGTTCGAAGTGTACTATTGTGATTATTCTGTGACTATTTTATGTATCTCTTCTATATATGTACTTATTTACATACACTTATATGTTTAGATTATACATGTTTATATATCTATAATTTTAATTTAATTAAAGCTATCCATTTTTGTCTTCCTTAGTTCCTTAACATCTTTTTTTTTGGGCCGCTTGAAATGGTGGCTGTTCCAATCTGTGATTTTGGAAATCTGGCAACCCCTACGAGACGTCATCTGCGTCATCAACTACAAAAAAAGGCTATTTGCACGCATAAGTAGTTACTGTACGCATTGCATTTTGCTATGGAATGAAGGAAACTGTTCGTCAGCTATATAGAACTAGGTTGAGATGGCGAAAAAACCCAGACGGCTAGCTTTTGCTGTCAATGCTGCGCCAACAGATGTCTGGGTACGAGAAATGAGCATCCCACACACCTTAATTGTTCACTCATGCGTAAAACAGATTGGGCAGCACAGTAAACTGTGTGATGAAGTAGGCTTTTAATACACGTGCGCTCATGGATTGAGTAGTGACCTTGTCACAGCAGTAGACCTCCTCTAGTGCCGTTTCTGATTAGGTTTGATTAGATCTTCTTCTTTCGGCTGCTCCCGTTAGGGGTCACCACAGCAGATGATCTTCTTCCATATCTTTCTGTCCTTGTCATCTTGTTCTGTTACACCCATCACCTGCATGTCCTCTCTCACCACATCCATAAACCTTCACTTAGACCTTCCACTTTTCCTCTTCCCTGGCAGCTCTATCCTTAGCATCCTTCTCCCAATATACCCAGTATCTCTCCTCTGCACATGTCCAAACCAACGCAATCTCGCCTCTCTGACTTTGTCTCCCAACTGTCCAACTTGAGCTGTCCCTCTAATGTACTCATTTCTAATCCTGTCCATCCTCGTCACACCCAATGCAAATCTTAGCATCTTTAACTCTGCTACTTCCAGCTCTCTCTCCTGCTTTCTGGTCAGTGCCACCATCTCCAACCCATATAACATAGCTGGTCTCACTACCGTCCTGTAGACCTTCCCGTTCACTCTTGCTGATACCCGTCTGTCACAAATTACTCCTGACACTCTTCTCCACCCATTCCACCCTGCCTGCACTCTCTTTTTCACTTCTCTTCCACAATCCCCATTACTCTGTACTATTGATCCCAAGTATTTAAACTCATCCACCTTCTCCAACTCTACTCCTTGCATCCTCACCATTCCACTGACCTCCCTCTCATTTACACACATGTATTCTGTCTTATTCCTACTGACCTTCATTCCTCTCCTCTCTAGAGCATATCTCCACCTCTCCAGGGTCTCCTCAACCTGTTCCCTACTATCGCTACAGATCACAATGTCATCAGCAAACATCATAGTCCACGGGGACTCCTGTCTAATCTCGTCTGTTAACCTGTCCATCACCATTGCAAATAAGAAAGGACTCAGAGCTGATCCCTGATGTAATACCACCTCCACCTTGAATGCATCCATCACTCCTATCTCAGACCAGTACAACTCTTACATACTTCTCTGCCACTCTCGACTTCCTCATACAATACCACAACTCCGCTCAAGGCACCCTGTCATATGCTTTCTCCAGGTCCACAAAGACGCAATGCAACTCATTTTGACCTTCTCTATACTTCTCCATCAACATCCTCAGAGCAAACATCGCATCTGTGGTGCTCTTTCTTGGCATGAAACCATACTGCTGCTCACTAATCATAACCTCACTTTTTAACCTAGCTTCCACTACTCTTTCCCATAACTTCATGCTGTGGCTCATCAATTTTATCCCCCTGTAGTTACAACAGTCTCTTGCACACACAATGTATTAACCTTCCTTCTCTCCATCATATCTGCTAACTATCTCCCCTTACCATTCATACTGCCAACATTCAAAGTTCCTACCCTCAGTTCCACTCGCTTTACCTTCCTCCTCTCCTCCTGCCTCCGGACATGTCTCCCCCCCCCCCTTCTTCTTCTTCTTAAACTTCTTCTTCAGCCAACAGTAGCCCAATTTCCGCCAGCACCCAGTTGGCGGTTGTTGTTAACCCGGGTCTCAACCGATCCAATGTGGATATTTGTATTGTTGTCCGCATACTGATTTGGCAAAATTTTACACCGGATGCCCTTCCTGATGTAACCCTCCCCATTTATCCGGGCTTGGTTTGATTAGATAAACATTAATTAATTCCATGAGGAGATTCAAATGCATACAGCAGTAACAAAGTAAAGAACAACAATACAGACTCACAGGATAGATAATACATCCAGTCAATCAATCAATCAGGTCAGGTTAGGGAGCATGCACTGGTACAGGGTGTTGCTGCACACACCACATGATGAAACAGCTCGGGATCCTGGTTGACAAGCCCCCAAGCAGATGTGCGGTCCAGTCCACCCTTAACCATTTATCTGCTGCAGCCATGTGTTACGTGGCCTCGTCTAGCTGCACAAGTTCTCAACAATGAGGATCCTGTGAGCTAGATCACACCCAGTGAGCAACCGCTCATTCGACACAAAGTCAAACCAGTGCTACCCAAGGATTCTCCGAAAAGACACAGTACCAAAGGAAACCAGTCTTCATCTCAGGTTACTGGATAGCATCCATGTCTTGCAACCAATTGACCAACAAATAAATAAACTTGACGGGAACATCAGGTGGAAACACTAAATTGCCTGATAGCAGTGGGCAGAAAACATCCCCAGAGGCTAAAAAGTGCTCCAAGAGAGCACCTCCTGGAAGGGATGGAGGGAGTTTTTCATGATGGCATCCATTTTTGTCATCATCCTCTTTTCCACAACAGCTTCCAGTGTGTCCAGGGTTGGCCCTGTGATGGAAAAGGTTTTTTTAATAAGTCTGTTCAGGCATTGTTCTTCCTTTATGCTCGAGTTGCATCCCCATTAAACTACAGTGTAGCACAACACACTGACCACTATGGACTGACAGAACATTTCCAGCAGTGTGCTGCACACATCAAAAGACATGAGTCGGCTTAGCAAGTCCAGTCTGTGTGACGGGGTAGGTGGGTTCCCACTTTCATTTTGGGAGCCTCTTGAACCCGATACCATTGATAGTCATAACCAGAATGAGCTTGGCAGATGAGGAGAAACACACATAAACCAAGGGGAAGATGTAAAAAGTGCTCTAGTGCTTTTATTAAAATAAAATCTCTCCATTATAATAAAAAAAATCTTGAGATGAGACATGACTTTTTCAGAGAGACACTTTCACGTTGAGATGAGACTTTGTGCCAAGAGACTTAACCACGCCCCAGGCTGGAAATAAAAGACAAAGAGTAGATGACAAAGTAGAACGTCGTAAAGAATTCAAAAACATTGGCACAGTACACATGCAGAGCAGGTTAGAGATAATGGAAGTATGAAAATTCGAAAGTTTCAAAAAAGTGATAGTAAAGATCGCATTAGCGCAAACAAATGGAAATTATTACTCGGTGAAATAAACGAACAGCGAAAAGAGATTGAATATATTGTTCAGATTTAAACTTTAAGTCAGAGACTTGTAGATTGTCTAATCCGTGTTGCCATCAGGGAAAAGTAGAGGCCTATCCACAAGAATTAAAAGTTTTGTTGTTTGGTGAAAGTGAAATCCATATACGCGTCCGGCAGAGATGCAAAGTTGCTGGCGCGTAGCGCTGGCGGGGGGTTGGCGAGCAAAGTCCCCTAGTACAATAAGAAAAAAATTAAATCAGTGCCCAAATGTGCAATGCTCAAATGTCTTCAAATAAATAAATACAAAAGTAGAATCAATGGGTTAAAATCCAGCCTTAAAATGAGAAACAAAGAACAGGAACAAAAACAGCTTTCAGGTCCTTAATGTGCAGTCAGACAAGCCCAGCACACCTCCATCACCAGCTCCCCCTGTTGATCGTGCTCAGCTGGCAGAGACGCTAACAGCTGCGGTCTTCACCACCTGACCCCCGTCTTAGCCACCACACACTGCTCTGGCCAGACTGCTCAGGGTCAGCCCCCACAGTCATACCTTAGATTCCACTGTGTTTGCACCAACTCCACATAAATAATCAGTGGGGTGAATGCCACTCCATCGCAGGGCCCTCGATTGCTCTGTTTCCTCCACTGACTGGCTGGCTGGCCCGTCACCTCTCCACCTGATGCTCACCGTCTCTCTACACCCTGTTTCTTTTTCCCTTCACTCTAACCCTCACGCTTTTCTTTTTTAAAGTGAAGGTGAGGTGCTGCTGCAGCAATCACAGCTCCAGCACTAATGAGGGACACAGCAATCCAGCACATGTGCACCAAGTGTAGAGCCATCCGCTCCTGTATTTCATGCCGAAGCCACTCAGACCACTCTACCCACCTGAAGACACAGCTGTCAGCTGTTTTTTATTTATTGCTTGGCAACCAGCCCCGGACCTCCTTTTACTACAATCTGCTCTGGCCCTTCTTGTATGGTGTCACTATGTCGTCAGGCCAGTCCAGTTGGTTGTTTATATGGACCCCTAGGTACTTGTAGCGCTGCACCAGTTCCACATCCTCTTCCTGAATGGTGACTGGTCTCAGAAGCTCCTAGGCACGTCAGAAATCCATCACCAGGGGCCTCATGCATAACGCTGTGCGTAGAATTCGCACTATAACATGACGTCAGCACAAAAGCGGAAATGTGCTTACGTACAAAAAATCCAGATGCATAAATCTGTGCGAACGCCAGCTTCCACGTTCTTTCGCTCCATAAATCCCGGTCAGCGTGAAAAGTAACGCACGTGCACGCACCTGCTGTCCTGCCCCAACTCCTCCCAGAATTACGCCTCTTTCAATATGCAAATCAATATGCAGTAAATAGTCCTTTAAGTGCAGCCTTCTGTGAAAAGGCAATGGCAAAAGCATGAGGGAAAATAGAAGGATTTCAGCGAACGCCAAGTGGAGGCAAGGAAAAACGTACTATTTGTTGGTTTAAATAGTGGTATAAACAACAAAAGGAAGTTGATCGAGTGACATAACGTGTCGGAGAAACTCGGAAGCTGAAGTTCACAAAGTCGCACAATACCCGAAATAAAAAAGAAGTTGTCACATATCAAAGTCACCGTGAAAAGGCGAGTTGTAGCCCACCATCTGAGTGTCATATGAAAGCTTATTAGGCTACAGAGAAAAAAAAAATAGGCACACAGTGGGAAAAAAGCACAACTTTAATCTCGAAATTTCCACTTTAATCACGTAGTTTATTTTGTCATTAAAGCAGAACATCATAAACTTCATATTAAAATCATTTAATGTTTAGTTTCTCAAATCCCATCATAACTAAAGTAGCACATTAAATGCTTTGTTTTGTATCTGATCTTCTATGTGCTCTATGTGTATGAATCACTACGTGCTTCCGGGCTTTCTCTTCCTCCGACAGGACACAGAATCCATTACATTTGTAATATTACAGCTCTCTGAATAATTAAAATACCGAGATGTAGACATGATATCATTTTCATGATGATAGGAGTTAAAGCATGTTATTAAACATGGGAGCATGGTGGCGCAGTGATTGTTCCCGTCTGACGCAAGATGCTTGCTGCGCCATGTGCGACCTTCAATTAAATACTTTATTGTAGCAGTACTGTCTCTTTCAAACGTACTAACCCCCAATTCCTGTCCTTACTTTTCTTTCTCCAAATACCCAATCGCCACACAATCAGCTCTGTAATAGACATTAAGCCATCTGTAAGCTTAGAACGCAGATTCTTCAGAACTTTTAAGGAACATTGAAATATCTTCGTAGTACGTGTTTAATTATTCTATCCATCTATCCTTCTAGTGTCACACCAGACCCCAGCAAGAATACAGCGCGAGGCAGGAACAATCCGTGAATGGAGCTCCAGCTCCTCGCTAGCGCTGCGACACCATGTAGTTAAAGTTACAAGTTTTATCTGTATAATATAATAAACATATTTTGCTACATTTCATCTTAAAAATGATATTGTCATCATATGTAAATACGCACTTTATAAAGTGGCTCAGGTTGTGCAATATTATAACTGTAGTGCAAGTTTACAATGAGGTGATTTTACTTATAAGTACCAACAGTTCTACAAGGAGCACTTGATGGACTGATTGAGTGCGTTTATAGCTCCTGGGATGAAACTGTTTCTGAACCACGAGGTCCGTACAGGAAAGGCGCTGAAGCGTTTGCCGTGTGAGAGCAGTTCAAATAGACAGCATGGCTGAGGCAGCGTGTGCTTGTTGCTGTATACTGATAATTCTCTTTCCAGTCAGCTGCTGTAGATCTGTGAGTCCCCACTCAGATACAGTGATATAAATACTCTGAGTGGTGCAGTGAGAGTAATATGGAAAAAGATGATCTGCTGTGGCAACCCCTAACGGGAGCAGCCCTTATCAGGGGGTCCGGTACCCCATACTCCCGGAGCACCCCCCACAGGATTCCCCGAGGGACACGGTCGAACGCCTTTTCCAAGTCCACAAAACACATGTAGACTGGTTGGGCGAACTCCCATGCACCATCCAGGACTCTGCTAAGGGTGTAGAGCTGGTCCACTGTTCCGCGACCAGGACGAAAAGCACACTGTTCCTCCTGAATCCGAGGTTCGACTATCCGACGGACCCTCCTCTCCAAAACCCCGGAATAGACTTTTCCAGGGAGGCTGAGGAGTGTGATCCCTCTGTAGTTGGTACACACCCTCCGGTCCCCCTTCTTAAATGTCCCCCTTCAATTCAGAGGCACTGTCCCTGATGTCCATGCGATGTTGCATAGACGTGTCAACCAAGACAGCCCTACAACATCCAACAATATAAACCGTAAATTTAAAACCATATCTAATAATGCATCGTTATAAACAAACAACTTTTGAATCTATATAAAGATTGGTCGATATGTAAACATTGGTCAAACATGGGTAATTTAAAAGATTACAGATAAATTTACCTTATTTATTCAAAATTATAGCATACTGACGGCTGTCGAAATAGAGCAAACCAATGTTACATATCAAAAAGGGCTACCTGAAATGTAGCATACAGGCAGCAGAAACTTACCTCGGAAGTTATAAAGTAATTCCTCCCAGAAACAAGTACGGTATATTCTTTCTGCAAGTTCAGTGATTTCTTTGTGTGGTTATTTTTAAATAGTAATTTCTAAATCACTAAAATTGATTTTTCGAAGTGAAAGGACAGAGGGAGAGGGAGATGGAAATTGAATGAACACAAAACTACTCCATTGTTTAAAAGTGCAGTGGAACATTCTTCCATTGCGAGCTAAATGATAGGAAGTAAGTTACCCCTCGACATGTTACTTCCGAATTTACTAGCGAGAAAAAAAAAGTAGAACTACAACTCCCAGAAGCCATTGTCCTTCCGAAGTCGAGGCTACAAGCCTGTAATAAAAACCCGTCCAAGAACATTTTCTGTCTCTTTGTCGCAGGTCGTCCTCGAAGGAGGGTGTGTGAGTGAGAGAAGGTGAATACTGGATACTTTTTATTAATCTATACTTAATTTGGAAAAAAAGGCGTGGACTCGATAATAGAAATGCTTGATTTAATGGCTTTAGAGTGCTTTTTATATTTTTCATGATACCCGAATCCATTGTAGGAAAAAACTCCTAGGCCAAGCCAGTACCTCGATTTCTGTCGCATGCATCTTGAAATGTCAATTTCCAGCTTAAATGTTTAGTCACTTCTTTTTTTTTTCTCGTTAAGTCGTCGAATTCTGTTTTCGAGGATTGATCTGTAACGTTTGTACGAAGAAATGCAGCTTACTAATGTAAGACGCAGCGTTCATACGGTTGATCTTATGGGGGTGGGGACAGAAGGTGTCGAGTATAAAGAAAAAAAGTTAGCGAGTGGATGCAATCGCAAATTAAACGGTGTTATTAAATCTTGTGAATGCGAATGCAATCAGTAAAAATATTAAATCACAGAATTCCAGAAAGATTCTCGCAAAGAAGGGCTGTTCTTTATGGCTAAGCAGCATTGTCTTTGCGATCCGGTATGAATGAACAAAATCGCTTTATTTCTTCCAATATACTAAGCACACTACATGTGAAAGATGACCGTTTCGAGCTATCATCCTTAATGTAGGATCGTCCGATTGGGGAATGCCGCTTCCAAATCCCAGCGCGTGAACGTATAAGTGCACGGCTGATAACCGCGGTACACGAGTCTGAGTGGGGTTACCACGTGTCCTGATCGCATGGGCTTCAAGAGATCCTGCTCTCCAATTTATTGGATATTTGTCCAGCTCACTTTACGACGAGTCATGTAGTGTTTGACCTTTTTAAAAATAAGCTAGATTTGTGCAGGAAAAGGAAGCAAAACTAGCTTGATATTCGTGATATTGGAAACTCCTTTAAACTTGTGTGCCAGGCTCAATTATGCACATCCTTTTCTCTGATGGCGGGTCAATCGAATTCTGTGGAGAAACCCACGGTGCCACCCTTCGTGATTTATTGCCATTCAGTTTCCAAAATTTGACATCATTAGTATGTATATACAGTATGTGAGCGTTTAGACTTGTGGTGTTTTTGCTGTAAAATGTTAACTTGATACAGTATATTGCATTCAGTGTATTTTATACAGTAAGAGCCTAGAAATATTTAAGTTTCAGTAGTGTTGGGTGTTGACATTGGTAGTTTTCTCCCCCCCCCCCCCCCCAAGTTCTTGGCCCTCATCGAAGCCACCATGGTCTCATTTGGTTGCATGTGTGGTCAAAGAGGAGCCAATATTGACACTTCACCTGACGGTCGCTGATCCGTTTAGCACGTAGCGGAGAAGCAACATTACAGGGAAGGACAGTCTTTTCATCTGTGCTAGAATAGTAGCTGTGTTATATAAAATTTAAAATTTGCTTCTGGTGTTGTTTGTCTAAACTGTGCATTTTCTTGACAGTTATAATGAAACGCCAGTGCTTTCACAGTTCTGCCATATTTGGTCCAGGTAAGCATTTTTGGGTTTATAGTTAACAATTGTCACATGTACAGGGCACCTTGAAATTCTTACTTGCATTTGCTAATCAACATGAAACCATCTCCATTCTCCAGTACTATGACTTGTGAGGAGAACTTTCTTACCTGAAATCTCAAAATGAACATGTTTTTTTCATTAATACTTTAAAACAGGTTTTCTCAAAGTCAGTCCTGGGGGCCCACTGTGGTTTCAGGTTTTTGCTTCAACCAGATTCATAATTGGTGACAACTAACACTGATGAAAGGCTGCAACTACTGCGCTTTTTTTTTTTTAAACCAAACCTAGTTTTCTAATTTCTATATTGTTCCCAAAACACAGAAGCTGGGCAATAACAGTTCAGTTAATTAGCCAAGGATTCCAATTAAAAACAGAAGCTGGTTGGAACAAAAACCTGCAGCCACAGGGGGTCCCCAGGACCAAATTTGAGAACCCCTACTAAAAAAAAAAAAAAAAAAAAAAATTGCTGTTGGTTGGTGGTGTGAAATACTGTGTAATTTTTTTCCCCCTCCCCTGCAAGTTAAATTACCTGTACTGTGTAAATGCTTGCGTGACTTGAATTTGTCAATAGGACAATGTAAATTCTCTAAGATAACTCGAATCCATCCAGACTGCTCTTGGCTCCGTGATGCTCTACAGATCAATCTGATTTAAATGTTCTGTAGTCTCCTTAGCATTGCTTACCCAGGAAAAATGATCCAAATTTTTTTTTTTTTTTTCCTTCTTTTGTTAAACAGTCGGGTTGTAAATACCAGAATGTCAACATAAATGCAGTAGAAAAGTTTCATCTTGTCTACTGCTGTACTGATGCAAATTTAGCACACATCCTGCAGTCTGGACAGTAGACGTGTTTCTTTGCATGCTCCATAAAAACACCATTGCTTGCAATTGAAAGGGTAGAATGTTTGTGTCTGATCTGCATGATGGACGCCACACAATGTTATTGCAGGCTACTGCAGTGCAAGGATTAATAGCTTTTACATTTCCCCTGACAAACATTATCCATTTCTGCAGTGTGTGCTAATGTCTGTCTTGTCCTTGCATTATATCACAATTTTACATCTTTGTCACTACTGTTGCAACACAGTGAAGCTTCATGAGACCAAATAGGCATATCACAGTAGTTTGGATGTATGTGGCTCTCAGACATTCACTTCACTTTCCACATGTGACGGTGTTTGACTATTTCACATTGTCGTTGATATTGCTCAAATTGAGCAGTGGTTCAGTTTTAGTTTGGTTTAAAACTGTTTGTTTTGTGTTTTTTTAGTTACCATAAAGTAGCAGAAAATATGCTGCAAAAAAAAAAAAAAAATTTATATTTCCTCCACTACTCTCTGGAGTTATTTAAGCTTAACACTATAAAGCACATAATTGTATGTCATCGGCTTTATTCTTATTGTATAGAATTGTATGCTCTGGGTTAACACCAAGGTTGTTAAGCCAGCTGTTGGCCTTTTTTTTTTTTTTTTTTTTTTTTAGACACTACCATTTGTGAACCAGTCTGTTTCCAATTGTGCATTTTTGGCAGGAGTTATGAGGTTTTGTCACTTCAGTATCTTTTAGGAAATACAGGAGCTGTGGTTGGTGGCATTGTATGTCTATCCTGAGTTGTAGACCTTTGAAGGGTTAAGAATGGTTTAGCAATGGCTGCAGTCTGTGGCTCTTAGTGGAGCAGTTTCAGTTCTGGTTGTAACTGGGAATGCCAAATAAGAGCCAACAGTGAACTTTCCCATAGCTATTGCATTACTGCATGCAGTGGTGCTGTTATGCAGCTTTACTGGGATGAACAAAGCTTTTTTGCTTTGTTTTTGATTTTTTTTTTTCTGCTTTGATCTCTATCACCAGCCCTAACCTGATTGTACCTGCAACCCAGTTTTAAAGTTGTCTGGTTTGTATCTACTGATCATCTGAAGTGTGAATGTCTTTGCAGGACTGGTCTATAGCCAAACTGAATACTCCTGAAGAAGATGAACACCGAACTTGAATAACTTTTAAAGGTATGTAATTTACTCGTAAGGTTGCTGTAGTTTCATTAGCTTTAACTTGCATGCCTGTGTTCTGAACTTTTCCAGATGCTGGTCTGGCAAGTGACTGAATACACAATTTGTACTTCACTGTCTGGCTGTGATGATTCACTTGCCCTCACTGCAAATGTACTTTGGTGATGATACTGAATGTGTTGCTGAGCCAGCTTTTGTATAACTGTTATGATGTGTGTTAAGCTTCTACATGGTTGGGTTTTCTGTTGTGGTAATGTTCATGTTTTGACTCTTTGTGACTCTTCTCTCCCTCTCCCCCCACCCCCCCATTTTCAGATAGCATGTTGCTGCAGAAAGAAGTGCTGCATTATCCAAACCAAACATCCCAGGTAAGAGAATCAGTGCACAAAGGATTACCCTTTGTGTTTTGAAATGTTGTCGACAGGCACTTGTCTTAGCTTGGATTGCTGAATAATTTAACAGCATGCTTTCCAAGGTGTGCGGCTGTTAATGTAGCCTGTGCATCTCCACAAGCATGCAAGAATAAAGAGGGAAAGCTTTGATAGTCCTGACTGTACTGGTAATTGTGGCTGTCATTCAATCCCTGACATGTTAATATAATGAATAAGCTACCAGATTAATATGCAAAGGTTCATTATACATACCTTGACACGCAAAATAAAAAACATTTGCGTACTAGTGTCTGAAGTTTGCATGTTTTAAAGGATACATGTAGAATCTACCGAGATGAATTAATCAGCCTTTGAACTATAGTGAAATATTAATAATTTGACTACCAGTTGATACTGTTAAGAGAATAGTAATCCATACTACTTCCACTCCTAGCAAGATGGGTACATGGGCATTTCATTTGCCCACATTGTTTGGCATCTGCAGTTCTTCACAAGTACCCAACACATTAAATCCCACTGTCAAACTTCTGCCCTTGGGGAGTAAAGGGTTTGATCATTCATGTGTGTGAATAACTGACATTTGGTGCGGGGAGTGCTTGACATTTTAATTCATGTCCTTAGAGTAGAAGAGATTAGGGTCGGGTTAGGACATGATGATAAACTTTAACGTTATAAACATGTCCTGAGTGGTTTTAATGATTCTGGTTGAATCATATGTCTTTTTTTTTTTTTTTTTTTTTTTCTTTTTCTTTTTTTCATAAAATGCTGAACTAAATTGGGAATGTAAAAAGGTATGTTAACACCCCCCACCCCCCCAGGCTATACTGGCAATGTGAATGCACCTGTATAGATTAAAGGAAGTTAACTTGAAATTTAGGTTTCATTCCTTCTATTTTGTAGGTCTTGCAGTGACTAAGGAGCTGATGCCTTACTAGACAACACTGGGACGGTACCAAGAGAACCCATCTCGGCTGTTTTGAGGTACTGTTTATGCAGCTGTTTGAGGTTGTATTGTCAAAAGTATTGGGACACTCCTTCCAAATCATTGAATTTTGGTGTTCCAATCCCTTCCATGACCACATAAAATCAAGCAGTCATGCAGACTGCTTCTACACCCATTTGTGAAAGAATGGGTTGCTCTCAGGAGCTCAGTGAATTAGTGTGGTACTGTGAGAGGATGCCACTTGTGCAATAAGTCCATTTGTGGAATTTCCTCATTACTAGATATTCCATGGCCAACTGTTAGTAGTGTTATAACAATGTGGAAGCAATTGGGAACAGCAGCAACTCGGCCACAAAGGGGTAGGCCGTGTAAAATCACAGAGCAGGCGTAGTGCATGCTGAGGTGCACAATGTGCAGGAGTTGCCAACTTTCTGCAGATTCAATAGCTACAGACCTCAACTTCATGTGTCATCCAGATTAGCTCAAGAACAGTGCGCACAGAGCTTCAAGGAACAGGTTTCCATGGCCAAGCAGCTACATCCAGTCCTTACATCACCAAGTGCAATGCAAAATGTCAGATGCAGTGGTGTAAAGCACACTGCCACTGGACTCTAGAGCAGTGCAGACGTGACAAATCGCACGTCTGGCAATCCGATAGATGAGTCTGGGTTGGGCGGTTGCCAGGAGAATGGTACTTGCCTGACTGTATAAAGTTTGGTGGAGGGAGGGATTATGGTATGGGGTTGTTTTTAGGGGTTGGGTTTGTCCCCTTTCCAGTGAAAGACTCTTAATGCTTCAGCATATGAAGCCATTTTGGACGATTTCATGCTCCCAACTTTGTGGGAATAGTTTGGGGATGGCCTGGTCCAACATGACTGCGCACCAGTGCACAAAACAGGATCTAAAACGACTAGTGAAATGTGTGGAGGAACTTGATTGGCCTGCACAGACTCCTGACCTCAACCAGGTAGTCCAACTTTGGGATGAATTAGTGGACACTGCGAGCCAGGCCTTCTCTTCCAACATCCGTGCCTGGCCTCACAAATGAAGAATGGTAAAAAAATTCCCATAAACACACTCCTAAACCTTATGGAAAACCTTTCCAGAAGAGTTGAAGCCGTTATAGCTACAAGAGGGTAGGCTAACTTCATTTTAAAACCTATGTATTAAGAATGGGGATGTCAGTTTGTGTGTCAAGGCAGGCGTTCCAATACTTTTGGCAATATTGTATGATAAGTAAACTACCTAGGCCAGTTATCTGTGGTAATGTGTTGTAAATTCTCTGCATGTTGTGGAGATATAATATTTGCATTTTTATATAGTGCTTTTCTCACTACTCGGAGCACTTAGCAATTGCAGGTTAAGGGCCTTGCTCAAGGGCCCAACAGAGCAGTCTCTTTTGGCATTTACAGGATTCGAACCAGCAACTTTCCGATTGCCAGTGTAGATCCTTGGCCTCACAGCCACCACTCTGCCACATTAGTCCATTCACAGCTCACCTGGTTATCTAGGAGTACCTACTGTGGACACAATGCTAATTAAATGTTGATTGACTACTTTAATGCTTATTAACACATTTAACAATGTGCTATGGCTCCATGAAGAGTTTTAGAGGCAGCACATTGCAGTTTTGTTGCATCTATAAAACATTCATGTTAGCAAATTAGGGAAATAGCCATTCACGTAGTGTTTGTATATGGGGAGATCTGGTAGTTTACTTGTTTGAGAGACATATTTGCTTTCAGGTTGCTATTTAGAGTTGAAGCTGGTCAATGATGATTTATTTTTTTTGTTGGACAGCTGGATGAGATTTGCGGATATGGGACTGAGACCAGCCTTGTGCTTTATTAATGCATTTAATTGTTCTGCTTTTGGTGCTGATTTTCCAAACCCTGCTTTTTATTCCCAAGGTTGGAGAGTATCCGGACTGTGGTTTCTGATTCTTACCAGCTGTTAAGCACTTTGAATCTCTCCTTGTACATCCAAGAGCCCTACCATGCCCAGGTCAAAAGAGATTCCTGAAGAACAACGGAAAAAGGTTATTGAGGCCTACCAATCTGGGAAGGGGTATAAAACGATTTCTAAAGATTTGGAACTTCAGCGAACCACAGTCAGAAGCATCGTTGACAAATGGAAAAAATATGGAACTACAATGAATCTTCCTAAGAGTGGCCGTCCTGCCAAAATCACTCTAGGTGTGATTAATAAAATAATTCAGGAAGTTAAAGCAAACCCCCATAAAACGTCTAAAGATCTGCAGGCTGCCCTTGCCTTGGATAAAATCTGTGTTCATGACTCTACAATAAGGAGGACCGTCTCTAAAGAGAGGATTCTTGGGAGTGAATTGCCACCAAAACCATCCACCACAAGGGAATGCACCAAAGAGCCTAATTAAATCCATATGATGGTGCATTTAATGTGTACATATGGACCAACATGTTTTCTTAGTACTCCATGTTCTGCCTAATGTAAATTGCTTTCAGTTCTTGTGCCTAGTTTCAGCTCACAAGATTTTGCTGTATTATGGTTGTATTTTAATAAAATCTAACTGTACTTTTTTGTGGTGTCTTAAAGCCATCAGGGCAGTTCTGGGTAGTCCATTTCTCTCTTGGGAATGTGGAGACAGGGAGATGTAATTATGAGTAGCCTACACCAAGAAGAAAATGTAGAATGCAGATGAGATGCTTCATAATGTGTGGTGGGCTTCAGAACTCTTCTTAATGCGTGACTAATTTCCACTAATTATCTGCATCTCAAATAGCAAGTCAGTTACAAATAAGTTAAATTGTGTCTATAGTAAGACAAAGTGAGCCAACATCTGACCAGCTAACCAGTGTCCATCAAATATCTGAAAATAAAAGTGAAGGTCTTGTTAATCTGCTCTGGTTCATAAATCAATTTGATGGTTCTCTTAAGGTAGGGGAGAACTGTTTTGCTGCAGCAGAATGAGTGCCAACAAGCCATGGAACTAAATGAGGTTTAATTATTTCCTAATTAAATTAGTTGGAGTTAGCTGGTCATCTGTTGATTCGCTTCTAATTTTTTTTTTCTTTAAATGGCAGCCAATTCAGGACAGTCTTCAAAAAACAGCAGAAAGTGGTCCCTTATGGAGAAAGGGGCAGGAAGGAAAATTGGCAGTCCCTCAGGATCAGATGACAACCACTGTACTGAAGGGCATGTTGAAAGTTTTAAGATGACACTCTTGTATCTCTCCCATAATTTAGCACATGACCTAACACATACACCATAACACGAATGTGAAGTTTTAAATAGTGTGAACTAGCATTTTGTGTATTGCTTGCTAGTTAAGTCAAACCCCAGTCTGTTAGGAATGTGTCAGGCTGTTTTTTTAAGAGCAGCCAAGCAGAATTGAAGAGGGGGACAGGATACTTTGCTGTCCAGTTGATTGTGGTGAGACAATCTTGACAAATGCCAAGTCCCAATTATTGATACCAGGCCATCAATGTATTTAAACTGACCCTTTGGCTTTTACCAGAGTGACTGAAATAAATTTTAATAAAAACAAGCAATTGACAACTTACATGAGTGGAGAGAGGAAATTTACAGCCACATTTAAATACATTTTTCATACATTAAGAGAAAAAAAAACTGCAGTGTGTACTTTTATATATAAATCTTTAAAAAAAAAAAAAAGCAGAGGTAAATGGCAGCAGATGGATTGAGCAATTTCATTTTTGGATTTCTATTGGAAATTACACCTTCCAGCCTTGGGTTTATTTTAAATTGGTTATGTATGCATATGGGCACACCAGTGGCCAATTTGTACAACCACCTTTTGCTTCACAGGCAAACAGGATCTCCTTTGTGCCTGCTCCGCACTCCTCGGTACACTTGTAGCCAGTATTTATCTGGTTAAAGGCATGATCTTTGCACTACCCCAGTGGTGCTTCCTTTATCAAGGTTTTTCAATGTGTTGTTTTCAGTTCACCATCCTATACTGAACAGTAATACACAAAATAACTAAAGGAAAATAAAAGGTATCCTGCCCCAGGAAAACATTTAAAACCAAAATTCTTCATGTATTTCCTAAAAGGCAAAGAAAGAGCAATTAAAATACATCATAGTAAGTAGAGAGTAGGCTCCACACATTAATACAACTAAGTTGCAAAATGGCAAGTTTTCACCACTGCCAAGGGTAAAAACTCAACTTTCAGTCTATGGATACTAGAGAGAGACCATACTTCTCTCGTGTAACCAAGACCCTGAACTGCTCTGTAGAAATTTTTAATTGTCTTGCTAATCAAAATTCATGTTTTATTTAAAAGCACTAATAATGAATGCACAATCACCACTGCATACTTTCTTTTTCCTTTTACTTGAATTCTCAGTAACTGTAACGTTTGCATGTTTCCTCTTTGTCAGTGACCCCCCGCCTCGACTAACATGCTGGATTAACTATAAATTTGAAGCTGCAGTACTGAGTGACTGATTTTATAGTTGGCTGATGTCTTTATACAAGCTGACTTACAACATCAGAGGTAATAATTGGTTACATTTTTTTTCTAACTGGTGCACAGACAAGTGAAGTAACTTGCTCATGGTCACACTGTCAGTAGCAGGACTTGATCCTCACAACCTCAGGGTTTGCAGTACAAAGCCTTTACAGCTATGCCACAGTGGCAGCCTATTGTGACTGTGAGGGGCACATAAGCGCAGGTTACTGTGGGCTCACGCTTTAGCCACAATTTGTTTTTGCCTAATTTTCTGGGATATGTGCTGGGCTTTCTACAGGTTATACTAGTGGATGGATGGATGACATCTCCGTTATACAGTATTACTTCAGTTAGTCCATTTAACACAAGAGCCACAACTTTGATTTGTAATTAAAATTTCAATGTCAATCATTAGACTGAAATGTTCTTCAAACTTTAGAAGAGTGGTAAAAGATTACATGACTGTACGGGGGGGTTGGGGGTTATGGGGGTTTGAGTGTGTTGACTTTGGTGTTTCATTAACAAATGAGCTGCAAATGAAGAGTGAAAAATTGTTTTAAAATTTGGAGTACTGAAGAGTTACTTGCAGCTTCTTGTTACTGCAAAATTTGTATTGAAGTATTTAAAAAAAAAGTATTTTGTTAATGGGTCACAGTGTGTTTTAGAAGCTCGAGAGTGTACCAGTGTAAGGAGCAGTCTACTCTGGATGAGGAGAAGCATTAGGAGCACAAATTTAGCAACACTTTCTTCCTGTGTGCACAATGCACCGCTCAGACTCAGTGGAGTGGAATCAGGTGTAGTCTTCTGCAGATGGGGTCAGTGTTATTCCAAAAAAGCACTTTACTCAGACAACTATGAGATTTTTATTAGTGCTATATCCTGGATTGACCAGCCCAGTTTTACAGTGACATTATCCTGTTACCATGTGGTGTAAAGCAAATAGTGTTTGTCTATTTACCCTAATGTACCAGATATGTGAATGTACTGCAATAATTTCAGAGCCAGCAGATAAAGTATCGTAGTATGAAAAGGATTAATTCAGAGGACCCACTCACCTGTGTCTCAGTCTTGACTCACACTGGGAAATTTTAGCTCTGTAATTTCAGAGTCGGGAGAGCTACTGCCACTGCGATCGCTGTAAGTATCCCTGAAATAGCACACAAATAATGTTATTCCAAGAAAAATACTTCGGTTCTTTCATGTTTGTTTTAAAAAGCTTTCTTATGCAATGTGCCCCTTTAACAAAACTCTTTTCTGTGGAGAACAAGTTATAATACAAGCACAAGAAAACACACACACACTGGACTTAAAGACACAGAATCGTGTCCTGTACTCCAAGAGAAGTGGCTCTCCAAGACAGCAACTCCTTTTTACCGCCACAGCTAAGGTTCATCTTCTCTACCATCTCTGGCAGGGTTACTGATAAGACATATGACTTACATCAGGAGGGCACTAAATGGTACTGCCACCTGGTGGACTCATTTTAGGTGATTTGTTCAGCCTCATCTATGACCAGCAGGACAAGGCAGTTTCTGGGGTCTCTGTAATAAAATAAATAAATCGCCCTCTTCAGAAGGTGTGAATCTTAGCATTCTCATAATCACTACAAATGTGCTGCTTAATAGAGCTGGTGCCCATTCAAAGGGTTTACAGGTGCAGTGAATCCAGCTGCAATCTTGGCCCTTTTTTCTTCTTTTTATCATTTTGTTATGGTACATAAAAATAGATATCAGACAGAAGAGACTTCTGTTTGTGAGGTCCAAAACACCTGCGTTGCTTGCTCCTTGCTGCTGCATTATATGCATTGTATATCTGGCTGAGCACTCATTGGTTGTCACCTGTCACGCACACACTGCCTGTATCTACGACTTTAGACAGACATCAAACCTGTTTAATTTGGTTGGAGCAAGTTGCATCCTGGTAGGGCCGAGTCGCTGACTGCTTCCAACTTGCTAATATTATTGAAATGAAATCTGTGACTCAAAATCCTTGGAAAAATTGTGTAATGTGACACAGCCTTAATCCTACCATGGGCATATCTGATGAATGACCATGACCGAAACTTTTTTTCTTCTTATCCATCACCACCACTTCCCTTTGTCCAGGCTAGTTTTGTTCAGCATTTTTTTTTTGCCTGAACTGTTCAGACAGACCTTGTACTTTGAACATTTGTACCTTGATAGCAATTCCTTTCTGGTAAGGGGTTACACATGAAAGGAGGAGTATACATTTTGAAAGGAATGTGAATACAGAACTTGTAACTGATTTTACAAATGGAGTATGGCTTAGAAATATAAGCATAGTATCAGGAGTGGGTGGTGGTGGTGACCCACTTCTTGGTCTAACTTTGTGGTTCTCAAACTCAGTCTTGAGGAACCCATCTTTTGATTTCAATCCAGTTTCTTAGTTAAAAGTCAATTAATGCTGCTAAAACGTGTATTACCCAAGCAACACGTGCTTCATTTTTGTTAACTTGCTTGTTAAGATTCCCAACTCTTATTTGCTTCCATTAGCCTAACACAGCTGTATGGTTTTGAAATAACTTGTTGTTTCCGTAATCAGCGGCCAACTAAGATTAAGCTTCAAATGATAAATGAGCCAGCAGTTCACCACTAAACTCAGGTCCCCTTGACACCTGTGTGTTTATCTAGTATCTATTTTAATAAATTATTTGAAAAGAAATGGAACAGAAACAAAAAGTGAAGGACTCAGAAATACTCCAGGCTACATATTATATGAGTGATGTCCTTGGAAAGGGAAAACCTAAAATATAAGACCTGATGTGACATAATAAAAATAACTAGCCAGCCATAAAATAACAAATAATAACAAAATAATAAATCTGTTAACAGCATTGTTTGCTTTCTAATGAGGCAACTGGTTTAGAACAAAAACCTGCAGCCACTGCAGCTCTCCAGGATCGAACTTGAGCAGCCTTACACTAATCCAATTGAGGGTACGACTTTGATGTAGGCCTACAGTATGCAAAGGCTTTGGGCTCTTTGTGAAGTTACTTCCTATGTTCACAAGTTTTATGTTTGTGAAAGTCCTACTACTCTCCCCAACTTCCCTTCATTATTGTATTTTCCTGTCTGTAAGAAAATCTGCACTCATTCCATAAATGTTATTTCTTTAGGCACCTCTTCTTGGCAGAGTAACTAATATGTCACGTTGGATTAAATAAAGAAGGGAGACATTAAAGATTTTATTTTGACTTACATCTCTCTAAAATTATGAACTAACCTGACCAATACAAAGGGGGTTAAAAATCTAAAAATACAGGGATAGACGAGGTCATGTGCAGAGCATATTATCTATCTGTGACTCGAGCCCTATGTTCTCATCTGGTGTCTGTCCCAAAAAATGGGTAGCAAGGCCCAGTGGCTGAGAACTAGGAGTTGAAACCTCAAAGATAAAGGTTCATATCCCAGTAACATCTCAAAAGAGTTAAAAATGTACAAACTGAATAAAATGTCTCTTTGACCTCCTTAGTAATGTGCCTGCAAAACTGTAAGACTGCAAAATGGTGTCCATTGTGAAAGCCACAGCTCTTAAGATATACCAACAGAAATGCTTTACATCAGTGACAGGAGGCCATCTGCTCAACACTCACACACACTTGTGCCACACACTGTTAATTGCTATTATTCTTTATTTACCTTGGTGACAGCCGGCATCCTCTTTGCAGATAGCTGTTCAACTTTCCAGCTGCAGCCAGTAAAAGTCCAAAATAAGGTGGAGAGGGTTTCATGGGTCGTGAGGTGAACTCTGGGTGGTACTGCACTCCCACAAAGTATGGATGATCTGGGACAGAGGAAAATGATACTGTTTATGTGATGGATATTGTGTGATCCAAAAACTGATGTGTCACAATTACTTTCCATCTTAACTCAAAATAATACAAACTTCATAGGACATTGTGCAGGCACAATATATAGGCCAGTGTGTAGAAGGATGGGACAATAATAGAATTTTTAACTAGACAAAAAAACAAATATTACGCTGCACAAGACTACACATCTGACTTGACAAGGCATCGCTGACTAGACAAGTTCTATAAGCATGTGGTCTATAAATCTTAATCTGTATGCCTAATGGAATCAATGAAAAAATGTAACAAGCAGAAAATCCAGCTAAACAAAGCTCACCGTCAAGCTCAATGATCTCCATCCTCTCCCCCTCTATGTCTTCGCCCACAAACCGAAAGCCTCTATCTTCAAAATGCTGTTTCAAGTCCGGGTTCACCTGCAGGACACACAGTTAAGACTACCAGACTTGGCATGGGCCTGTAGTTGAGTTTCTCCCACAACAAAGCAAGGCATACCTTACCTCAAACCTGTGTCTGTGCCGCTCATCCACATGGTCAACATCTCCATACAGCTTTCCTATAAGAGAAAGTTTAAAAAGTTAACAAAGTTAAAAAGTGAAGAGTGACCACAGTACTAACCATAGCAGTATTCAAGCAAGTAATTTGACAGGCACAAATGGTCAACTAAGTCAGACTGCAAATAAAGTATTTCCTCTGGAAGAGAAAGGGGCCAGATGTTTTCACAAGTAGCAATGCAGAATTCCATCCATCCATTTTCCAACCCGCTGAATCCGAACACAGGGTCACGGGGGTCTGCTGGAGTCAATCCCAGCCAACACAGGGCACAAGGCAGGAACCAATCCTGGGCAGGGTGCCAACCCACTGCAGAATTGCTACTTTTAAATGCTGAAATAAATGCAGAAAATCCTACTCAGTATGGAGTTGCTGGATCTGAAGATGGTCCTCCTTTTTCCTAGTCGCATGGTGCCTCCCATCTGTCCTGGGTTGTGTTCTGGCATGTCCACCACCTGGAAAAGGCAGGGAGGATATTCTTAAAAACTGTGAGCCTTCAAAGGAGTTTTACATAAGCTTTCCCAAAGGTGATGAAGCTGTATGTGCTTGGAAATACTCACCACTGGGTATTTGGTGTCTGGATTAAACTCTGTTGAGTTAGCATCTGTCAAAATATACATGTTTTAAAAAAAAAAAACATTAATACAGAAGGCCAATTTATGTCAATCAACAATAATCTAACAAAAAGACTAAAGTGCCCAGGAAGTTTATCAGACCACTTTTATTTCCCATATTGATGTAGCCCTCAGTTTTTTATTTTCTTGTTGTTGTTCATGGCATCATGATGTTCTGGCTGACCTGTGAATATTTACTTGGAAATGATTTTGTGTGTTTAAGTTACCCACTAGGAGGCAGCTGGGACAGCAATAGAGATTTTCCTGTAACAGTTTAAAATAATAATGTATACGATGTAAACCTTTCCTAATTAGTAGTCAGTTACTGCAGCTAATGAAACAAACTTTGTTGCCTTCAATTTAAATGAACTCTTTTTTAACATTCCAAAATTTAAAGTAGATTTTTCCTTAAACAGCTGCAAGTTAATAATAAATACTGAGCTATTTCAGGTCAGAAACATTTAGATATTTTCAGAAAACAAAAACAATATTAGGAGTATCTGATGTGTGAGAGTGGAGTATACCACGAAGTTCTACCACAGGGGTCTTTGTTTCAGAGGAGGGATCATAATAGCTTGAGATTTTCACTAAATGCAATTTTATAATTAAAGGCTGCTTCTTGCTGTTAACAACACGTTACTTTATTATATGGCTTGTCAGTGCATTCATTGACACATTTGGCATTTGTACTCGTATTTCTTTTCTGAGCACATCCTCAAAACGATTTTGTTGTTTTAAATTAGAAGCAGCTCAGTACATGTTTTTTAACTGTCAGCTGGTTAAGGAAAAATGTAGGTTTTAGAAAGTTCAAAAAGTCAATTAAAATTGGGGCAAAAAAGTATCCTTCAATGGCAACAATAATCGGCGACTAATTAAAAAAGTGGCTGCAATGAAAACTTGCTGCCTTCCAGGAATGGAGTCTAAAATGCCGGATCCCAGTTATTTATACATTGCTACATTTGTTAAAATGTTATTGTTATATGCTGAAGCTTTAAAGTATTTTATTAAAAATAACTCAAAATGATTTATCATTAAAGACATTTAGTTTAATTTTTTTGGAGGAACTTCCATACCTAATGTTTTAATAATGGTGGTGTTAGTTTTTAAATATGTGATCATATTGATAAATGTATCACTGATTTGTGGACTGCAACTGTAATTAAAAAGTAAACTTCAATGGTCAATGATTGTGTCATTGAACTTATTTATAAATGTATTTAAAAGTGTAAATTCACTCACTTCTGCAATCAAAATTCTTGCTATACAGTGGGTTACCATTTTGGGGGGGGGGGGGGTAGTGGCTTAGAGTGACAAGCATTTGTTTAATTCTGCAATCCATTCAAACTATTTATAAAACATAAGAAAATGATCACCAGTGTCATGCTTATTTTTGGACACATTTAACTATTTTTTCTACAGTTTAATGATGTCAGACCGGTTTGACAAAGGAGACCTCCAGACGATTACTTGCCCATGTAAATGAAGATTTAAAAAAAACCCAAAAAAACAGGATTTCTGCCTTAACCTGGTTTTTCACCTTAACCCAGTTATGTGTGTGCATGAAAATCCCTCAAAGGTAAACTGATGGCCTACCCTATGACTGTTCTAATGAAATTAATTTTTTGATAATTGACTTTTGTGCTAATGTTAGAATGTAGAGAATGAAAGTAATAATGTTATTGAGTTTAAATCCTATTTTTGTAAATAACTTCATTCAAAGGCTATTTTAACTCATCATAATTAATTTTAGCACAATCAAACATGTCCATCTTGGCCATTGTGGGAAAGCAAGAGGATTTCAAAATGACAGAATTTAGAAAATCCTTCTCAAAATCTCTAGCTCTGCTTCAAAGTGATGGTATTATTACGTTCTTACAATTTGAATGATTCCACATCAGGAGTATACTCCCATAACAGTGAGCTGAACAGTTTCCGTTCCTTTATGAGCAGTGTGTTATTATGAGAGTGTGAATTAAAAATCTATCAAGAAATACTACATTTTTAAATTTAATGTGATGATGCCTCCTGTGAAATGCACTACAGATATAAAATTAAGATGCTGGATTACTGAGGTTATTTTCCAGCTCTGGCACTTACATAGACCGTAAATTTAATTCTTAATAACATATCAAAATGTTTACAATAATGCAAGCTAGCCATAATGGTTTCATGTACAGTGGTGTGAAAAAACTATTTGCCCCCTTCCTGATTTCTTATTCTTTTGCATGTTTGTCACACAAAATGTTTCTGATCATCAAACACATTTAACCATTAGTCAAATATAACACAAGTAAACACAAAATGCAGTTTGTAAATGGTGGTTTTTATTATTTAGGGAGAAAAAAAAATCCAAACCTACATGGCCCTGTGTGAAAAAGTAATTGCCCCCTGAACCTAATAACTGGTTGGGCCACCCTTAGCAGCAATAACTGCAATCAAGCGTTTTGCGATAACTTGCAATGAGTCTTTTACAGCGCTCTGGAGGAATTTTGGCCCACTCATCTTTGCAAAATTGTTGTAATTCAGCTTTATTTGAGGGTTTTCTAGCATGAACCGCCTTTTTAAGGTCATGCCATAGCATCTCAATTGGATTCAGGTCAGGACTTTGACTAGGCCACTCCAAAGTCTTCATTTTGTTTTTCTTCAGCCATTCAGAGGTGGATTTGCTGGTGTGTTTTGGGTCATTGTCCTGTTGCAGCACCCAAGATCGCTTCAGCTTGAGTTGACGAACAGATGGCCGGACATTCTCCTTCAGGATTTTTTGGTAGACAGTAGAATTCATGGTTCCATCTATCACAGCAAGCCTTCCAGGTCCTGAAGCAGCAAAACAACCCCAGACCATCACACTACCACCACCATATTTTACTGTTGGTATGATGTTCTTTTTCTGAAATGCTGTGTTCCTTTTACGCCAGATGTAACGGGACATTTGCCTTCCAAAAAGTTCAACTTTTGACTCATCAGTCCACAAGGTATTTTCCCAAAAGTCTTGGCAATCATTGAGATGTTTCTTAGCAAAATTGAGACGAGCCCTAATGTTCTTTTTGCTTAACAGTGGTTTGCGTCTTGGAAATCTGCCATGCAGGCCGTTTTTGCCCAGTCTCTTTCTTATGGTGGAGTCGTGAACACTGACCTTAATTGAGGCAAGTGAGGCCTGCAGTTCTTTAGACGTTGTCCTGGGGTCTTTTGTGACCTCTCGGATGAGTCGTCTCTGCGCTCTTGGGGTAATTTTGGTCGGCTGGCCACTCCTGGGAAGGTTCACCACTGTTCCATGTTTTTGCCATTTGTGGATAATGGCTCTCACTGTGGTTCGCTGGAGTCCCAAAGCTTTAGAAATGGCTTTATAACCTTTACCAGACTGATAGATCTCAATTACTTCTGTTCTCGTTTGTTCCTGAATTTCTTTGGATCTTGGCATGATGTCTAGCTTTTGAGGTGCTTTTGGTCTACTTCTCTGTGTCAGGCAGCTCCTATTTAAGTGATTTCTTGATTGAAACAGGTGTGGCAGTAATCAGGCCTGGGGGTGGCTACGGAAATTGAACTCAGGTGTGATACACCACAGTTAGGTTATTTTTTAACAAGGGGGCAATTACTTTTTCACACAGGGCCATGTAGGTTTGGATTTTTTTTTCTCCCTAAATAATAAACACCATCATTTAAAAACTGCATTTTGTGTTTACTTGTGTTATATTTGACTAATGGTTAAATGTGTTTGATGATCAGAAACATTTTGTGTGACAAACATGAAAAGAATAAGAAATCAGGAAGGGGGCAAATAGTTTTTCACACCACTGTATATTTGAATGTTTTACTCATTTTCTCATTTTGTATGTTCTAGTTCCTTTCGTGCAGTTTGGGAGTGAGATATAAGATTTGAGGGAAAAACTCAATGTATCTGTTTTTTTCCTACAGCATTTCTGACTGAATCCAGGATTAGGTCATTTATGCATATTTACAACTGTAATGCTCTTGCAGGAAAGAGAAGACAGACCACATACAATTGGTATCTCAGGTCTCCCATCTTAACCCTATTTCAAGAGATGAACAGTGCAAAAAAGAAGGAAACAAAAAAGTCCTTGGAAACCTTCCTAGTAATCAGAATAGAATCTGGAGAAGTTAAAAGCAAAGCCTGCAACCTCATAACAGAATTACAGTTAAATGGCCTTTAATAACAAACGGTCACATTTTAAAATTCAAATCATCTGTGATTCTTTCAATACATAATGTAATCAAGTGATATGCTCCCAAAATGGGAGTTGTTAAAGTAAATTATTATGCAGGCACTGCTTGGGAAATTGTGAAATAGCTACAGTTCTGTGCATGTACTTAAAGCTAAACGGAATGTCACCAATCTGTGCAGAGTAAATCATAAACTGAAAAGCAGGCTGCAGACAAAACACTGATAGCAACTCACTGGGAAAGTTGTTCTAGTCAGGGCAAAGTCAGCTCCACGCAAGCTTGTCAACTTTGTACAGTATCCTGGACATCATGTGTGTCATAAGACAATACATGATTAAAAAAAAAAAAAAAACTAAGGAAGCTTGCTAAAAATATTCACAAGTTACTTTCATATTTGTGTGAGTAAAGATTATTAGATTAAAAGTTTGTGCTAATGAACTGATCATGCTTTCATACAGATATAAGTTTTACTTTTACATTTTAATAAGGTCTGTTTAGGTGAACCTATTGAAAGGTCATCATTTGTAGGAAACTCACAGATCAATGCACTCCAAAATATTTTACATAAAGTTTGTTTGACCATTTTCTAGTTTTCAAGTGGGAGAAAATTTAGTATGAAATTCAATGAATGCATACTGTTGTGCCACCATGCAGGTAATTGCTATTCACTGAACAAGTGATTATGGCAGCATGCGCTGTATTTGATTGATTTTTCTTATGAGGCAGTAACTGCAGTCGGCCCGGGCTTAGCAGATGTGTTTATTCCCCTCCATTGTCCATGACTTTCTGTTATAACTGACTGTGAATCCCAGTGAGATATTAACTCAAGCTTTGTTTTTCTGTGTTCTGTTAGACTAAATGTATGTTAATCAGTCAGAAAGTGTTTGTGTTCTTGTGCTCAAAATAATATGTAGGGATGGATGGATACATCTGAAAGGCACTATACAAATAGACAGACAGACAGACAGACAGACAGACAGACAGACAGACAGACAGACAGATAGATAGATAGATAGATAGATAGATAGATAGATAGATAGATAGATAGATAGATATAGATGTATTTTATTGTGCTAGACTTACTATTCTGCTAAAAAAAAAAAAAAGGATTTAAACCTTGTTAAAATAATTACTTTTTTCTCTACCATCGGACTTTAGCACAACAGTCAAATGGAAAGACAAGTCAAAAATTAGATATACAGTAAGTGCACATTACGTAATTGTGTGTTTTACCTGTAAACTTGTTGCAGTGCTCTGTGCTTACACTCAGTGAGGACTGCCATATGAAAATACATAGAACGGAATTGAAACTGAACATTCAGACACTGCAGATTCTCCATCTGCTGTTGACCTCTGTTCACAAGAAATGCTATCTTCTAACACTCCCTCTACCCAAAGTATCATTAACACAAGGTGCTACATAACAATTTTAAGAAATTCTGGATGCTCCATTAACACAAGGTGCTACAAAAGAATTGTAAGTGGGTTGACAGCTGGTATGACTTGTTTATTAAATACAAAGAGTGGGGGGTCTTCATGATTTTATCCATTTACAGTACCATAGTGCTAACAATTACACACATACATGTGTCACCTTTCACAAAACACTTCAGGAATGTTTATTAGCAATTGTTTTAAAAAATAATTTTGTAGTGAACTGTTCTGTGTCACTAGTGCATTTAAAGTTTTTATGTCCTTGACAATTTTCAGTTTGGGAATCCTCTATAGAGCAAAGAGTTAATAAAATCATATACAATTATTATTTACATACATTGTAACATTTTATTTAGAAGTTATTCAATGGAACTGGTTAATCAAAGTGATAGCTAAAGGTTACCTGGCCAGCTGAGGACATTCCTTGCGTATTCACACACTGCAAGCTGCATACCGAGACACACACCTAAAACATACATTAACAAATAAATAAATTTCTTGGCAACTTACTCACTGTTCCATAATTCATACAATGCATACTTGCGCTGACAAAATAATTTCAGTGTGTCCATCAGCTATTACAAACAACATTAACATAAATGAAAACAAAACAACTGTTATGTGATCACTTTTCTAAATAGCAGAGTCCCCAAAGCTCCACCCCATCACAAATCATACAAGAAGGGAATGGACATGAAGGAAAACAGGATACACCAACAGTATTTAACTGGCAATAGTGCCATGGCTGCCATCAAAAATCAGAAAAATAGTAAGAAAATCATTTTACCCTTCAATATTAAAAAGAGTGTGACTGCCATGACTATTACCAGTTTGAACTGGCTATATGCTCCCAAACCATTCCAAACTTAAATCCCCCAAAAGCAAAATTTCAACTCTTAATTCTGCTTTGTAATTTTAATAGGGAACCAGAGAAAATTCTGGAGACCACTGCACATCTTTTAAGTTGCCTTGGATAAAGACATTAGCTAAATATACAATATAAAGTTTAAATACTGTGTACTAAACGTAGAGGGGGAAAACAACCCAATTTCGGTTGGTAGGTAGAAATTCTGAATGTAGCCAGTTTGATTCTGTGAATTGTGAACTTTCAGGTCTTGAGGTAAATATGCTTGGACTATGGATATAAATATTGATAACTGAAAGATGTGGAGGATACTGCAATTCTGATGTTAATTTGAGAACATGATGTAGATTTGATTAGCATCATGCTGTAACAGTGCCTTTTGCCACTTGAGCTGTACTGTAGATGAAAACAGTGTGAAAACAAGCACTGGGTTCACAATTTTTGACACTAAGTGCCAAGGCATTGTCCTTGACCCACCATTTCCTCCAACTAAGCTCATTGCCTTTTTGTTTTTAACATATCATTCTATTAAACTTGAAGTTTTCCCAGGCTTAAGCCTCTTTGATTCCATTTTGAGCACAGACTTTGAATTGAGCTCATAGCATATTCATGTCAACTCACAGGAAGCAGCTTGATGAAGACTGGTTCACAGACTGCCCTGCATTGCACTGCATTATGTAAAAGTATTCTTGCAATTACTAATTTGTTAAAATGAACTCATAACAAAGTCCAGCTTTCTTACATTATAGTTGAAGCTTTAATAAAATGGCATAAAGGGCACTGAATATTTTAATGAATCTAAAATGGACATATATTGGAAAAATGTAAGCCTTGTTAAAAGAAGATTAGGTACAACAACATAATTTCAGTTCTTATGTTTCTGCTTTGGCATTGTACAAGTTAGAACAGATTTCAAACTGCTTCTTCTGACATATGTTTTAGTTTACAGAAAACTAGTGTGTACACTGCTACCAGAAGTTGCAAGCCTTCTTATTTCTTGAGCCCCCAAATTTTCAAATGGTCCAAGTGTTAATAGTTATTAGTATAGCACCCTCGTTAGATCTTTTGAAATGCTTGTTCATGTCTTATTAACATTTTTTGTGTATATCCGTGATTCCCAAAGTAACGACACCAAGGACTAATTTGCTAAAATTAGACAAGTAATCCTACATATGATAAAGTCACTTCTTAGCATAAATTGTGCTATTTATTATACTTCAGGTATTTTTTGAAAAACAGTAAGATTCAAATCCAGCATTGCTGGAACCAAGTTTGAACACCTTGGATTTCAGCCAGTAGTCCAAAATAAACACTTGACCTCAGTGATATTGTAACAGTAGGTAGCATGACAGCTCTGCTGCAGAAGGGGTATTATGCTTGCCACTTGTTAGCTTCCCAGTTTGATGTCAAGGTAATTTCAAATGTGTCAAATGCGGTAACACAAATTAGTTGAACTGGAGAGGGCCTGCAAGTTTGAAGAAGAGGGGAAGAGGACAGTGAGACAGCAATCGCTACAACAAAACAGGAGCAGTGCTGGGAGGAGTGGAATTGAAGTAAAAGTACCAAAAATGTCAGACCACGCATTCCATGGTGGTTGATTAAGACCCATTTTGTGTGGCACGAACACCAGAAAAGTTCATTTAACAGTGCAGAGGTCTGACGGTACACTGATTGCTATACAAAATGCTAAATAAGTACACTAATATTTTTCAGTAATTTAAACAATACTCCGCTCATTTACGATTACTCTCAGGTTGTGGGCCACTCAAGTCAAATTTGTGCAGCAGTGGTTTTGATCAAAATTTTGGCAAAATACAGCTAATACAAAGCATTTCTCATGGCACCCCTGCTACTCGGACAAAGTTGCTTCTTCTGAATTTGAATTGAGGCCAATATAAACTTTTGGCCAATGAACAATTCCAGTAATTTTTTGGATGGTATTCTGGGCCTAGGACAATGCACATTACATAAGGAAGAGCAGGATGACCAATGGACATAAGTCAGTTAGAGTCTCACTTTCCACATCAATTCCAAGTTCCTGAAGATTTACTTTCTCCATATTCTATATGAAGCCAAGTTTTATTTCTTTAATTTCCACTGGTATCCAGATTTTGATTTAGAGGCATTGATCCAGAATAAATAAATCTAGTTTTCTACATTTATTTCTACAGATGCAGAAATATGTATGCATGTATGTTGATCTGTACTTTAAAAGTTGTAAAATGTGTTGTTCACCAAGAGAGGCAATATATAATAAACCGGGATGAATTTACTTGTAAGCTGCTGGTGGTTATCAGTCATGAAACAAACACTCAGTTGTGCTAAAACCAATTCTACACTTTCATTTTCACTACTGACTCGTACATACTCCCTATGCTCTGCAACAAACAATAGTGAATATTCACTTCTTTGGGAGGGGATAAGGAGACTAAAATTGGGATGGAGCACACAGAAAAAAGACCACTAGCCACTGTAGAAAAGGCTGAGATTTCTGCCAGGTACTCACAGAGACAATGTGAAGAGGTCCCACAGTAACAAATATTTCCTTTTATGTTGGATTTCCTTATCACAGTTGAAGCACATGCATGTTAAGTGGATTGGTGATGCTAAATTGGCCTGTGTTTGTGTGTGTGTTCATCTACTAATGGACTAGTGCCCTGTCCAGGAATTGTTCCCGCATTATCCTTGCTGGGATAGGCTCCAGCTTCCCTATGAAGATGGATGATGTTTAATCAATTAAACTCACTCATTGTACAATAAGCAAAAAACATTTGTTTTTACAAAGTTAAAACTTAGATGGCCATCATATTTGTTTAATTCAAGATAAAACAAAATAGCAGGTGGGTATGCCGGTGTTTGTGGTTAGTTCAAGAACTCCCATGCGCTGATTATCCACCACTATCACCAATTATCTGACCCTTGTGACCATTGCTTTTTTTCTACTTCTCAGCATATCAGCAGTGACCTCTACTTGTTTTGTTAAAAGTGGAAAACAGAAGAGAAACCATAGCTTTGCAATAACAGGAAAAAAACATATACGTTATCAACTGTATTGATATTTCTTATCAGAGGAATAATGCACAATGTTTACCTAGAAAAGGTTTCTTCTGTTTTCTAGCCCAAGATATAGCCTGGATTTTCCCCTCAGTACCACGGACCCCAAATCCTCCAGGAACCAGAATGCCACTAGAAATTTTTAAATTATATGTTAAGCAAAAGTGAAATTTTAAGCTTTGCATGACACTCTTTAGAATTATTCATCAAAATCTAAGACTTACTTAGCACTGCAAAGCTTCTGCCAGGCCTCATGGTAGCGGACTGGTTCTTCTTGCATAGTGTCTGGCTCAAGGTCAGCTGAGTCAATATACTGTGGGGATGTGAAGTGCAGCACGATTAACAATTGGATAAAATAACAACTTTGACACCTTTTCTTCATTTCTTAGAAAAGGCTAAAGTACTGTGTACAGAGTACCAGAGGTGAATGTTAATTACACGGTACAAAAATAAAAAAAGACAGAATTACAACATTAGAATATAGGAAATAATTATTTCCATAAGTCCACCCAACTGCTTCATTTACAAGTGCTGGTCATAAAATTAGAATATCATGACAAAGTTGATTTATTTCAGTAATTCCATTCAAAAAGTGAAACTTGTATATTAGATTCATTCATTACACACAGACTGATGTATTTCAAATGTTTATTTCTTTTAATTTTGATGATTATAACTGACAACTAATGAAAGTCCCAAATTCAGTATCTCGGAAAATTAGAATATCAATTAAGACCAATGCAAAAAAAGGATTTTTAGAAATGTTGGCCAACTGAAAGGTATGAACATGAAAAGTATGAGCATGTACAGCACTCACTATTTAGTTGGGGCTCCTTTGGCCTGGATTACTGCAGCAATGCGGCGTGGCATGGAGTCGATCAGTCTGTGGCACTGCTCAGGTGTTATGAGAGCCCATGTTGCTCTGATAGTGGCCTTCAGCTCTTCTGAATTGTTGGGTCTGGCGTATTGCATCTTCCTCTTCGCAATACCCCATAGATTTTCTATGGGGTTGAGGTCAGGCGAGTTTGCTGGCCTATCAAGAACAGGGATACCATGGTCCTTAAACCAGGTACTGGTAGCTTTGGCAGGTGCCAGATCCTGTTGGAAAATGAAATCTGCATCTCCATAATGTTCGTCAGCAGCAGGAAGCATGAAGTGCTCTAAAACTTCCTGGTAGACGGCTGCGTTGACCTTGAACCTCAGAAAACACAATGATCCAACACCAGCAGATGACATGGCACCCCAAACCATCACTGACTGTGGAAACTTTACACTGGACCTCAAGCAACATGGATTCTGTGCCTCTCCTCTCTTCCTCCAGACTCTAGGACCTTGATTTTCAAAGGAAATGCAAAATTTACTTTCATCAGAGAACATAACTTTGGACCACTCAGCAGCAGTCCAAAGGCGAGACGCTTCTGACGCTGTCTCTTGTTCAAGAGTGGCTTGACACAAGGAATGCGACAGCTGAAACCCATTTCTTGCATACGTCTGTGCGTGGTGGTTCTTGAAGCACTGACTCCAGCTGCAGTCCACTCTTTGTGAATCTCCCCCACATTTTTGAATGGGTTTTGTTTCACAATCCTCTCCAGGGTGCGGTCATCCCTATTGCTTGTACACTTTTTTCTACCACATCTTGTCCTTCCCTTCGCCTCTCTATTAATGTGCTTGGACACAGAGCTCTGTGAACAGCCAGCCTCTTTAGCAATGACCTTTTGTGTTTTGCCCTCCTTGTGCAAGGTGTCAATGGTCGTCTTTTGGACAACTGTCAAGTCAGCAGTCTTCCCCATGATTGTGTAGCCTACAGAACTAGACTGAGAGACCATTTAAAGGCTTTTGCAGGTGTTTTGAGTTAATTAGCTGATTAGAGTGTGGCACCAGGTGTCTTCAATATTGAACCTTTTCACAATATTCTAATTTTCCGAGATACTGAATTTGGGACTTTCATTAGTTGTCAGTTATAATCATCAAAATTAAAAGAAATAAACATTTGAAATACATCAGTCTGTGTGTAATGAATGAATCTAATACTGTATACAAGTTTCACTTTTTGAATGGAATTACTGAAATAAATCAACTTTGTCATGATATTCTAATTTTATGACCAGCACCTGTACAAGAGGTTCACACATCTATTTTTGGAAATGCTTTAGTGAACAAGATTACACAGTTTGACCATAAATGGTTTATTTGCCAAAATTATTATTTGGTTTATAATTATTTGTCTACACCAGGCTCATAATCTAGCCATTAGTACAGTGGTGTGCCAAAGTATTCAACCCCCTTGAAAATCATCATCATTTTTTGCATGACAAAAGATTCGTACACACATGTATCCATTCAGTATTTTGAAGGTAAACTCTTAAGCTGTAACAATATATTTAAGACAAAACAAATCATTTCTGTAGATATTTAACTGAAGACAAAAAAGTATCCATCTATCTAAAACATTTGCAAAAGTATTTAAACCACTGTGCTTTGAAAGCTCAAGGTTTACACAAATGACAAATTAGAAACAACACAAAGGTGACAGTTGTTTGATCATAATTAAACATAATTATGTACTACTTCAGAGTCCTTTGTATATCTCTGGATATAAAAAGCACCTTTTGTATGGGCCATTGTCTTTTGTCATCCAGAAAACTACGATGACTTTCAAGGAGATTGAATACTTTGCATGGTACCTTATACAGAGTACATTTTAGTCCAAAATGAATACGACTCTTAGCAAAAAGTAATCCTCTAAAACTGTCCAAGTAGAAAGTGCTTTTATTAAATCCAGTTAGCTCATGCAATACTTGAATCTGTGCCAAGTAGAATATATAAAAACGTATATGTTAAGAGTGATATACAGTATATACTACTAAAACAAAAATACACGAGTTTGTGTGCATATTCATTCATTAGTGAAAACACTTTGCTTTGAAGGTACTGCATGTAAATCCTGGCATTTTATTCACCACAGTTTTTATTACGTGAGACTTGTAGGTGCTTATGGAGGAATAAAACCATTTAAAAAGTCTGAAAATCAATGAGCCACCTTGTTGGCAGACATTTCTTGATATAAGACTGTGGCTATGAAATTGTAAAACTTGGGACGACTTTCTAAGGCATTGAAATCCAGAAAGTCAGCCTGTGGTGGGACTTGAACCTATAGCTTTTTAGGCCGAACTCTTTAGTTAACATACCATACAGTAATTTGATGAAAATGCCATTTGATAAACATTTTTAGATCAATAATTTATAAACCAAAAAAGTGTTTTCAAGTAAAGAAATTCAATCTTTTCTGCAAAGTTTGTCTTTACCTGTTAACTCTGCATAAAAGCAGGGCATCTTCAAAACTAAGAGCTGAAAGTCTTACATCTTTGGAAATGCATTGTGAAGGGGACTGTAGCTGTTGGACACTAAACCTTAGCTGGGGTTTCTGTCACTCTTACCTTGATCTGTAGCTTGTGGTTTATGGCAAGAGCTGAATGTTCCAAAGCTTTGATGACAGAAGCGTAGGAGTCTGAAAATTTGGTGTATTTGCCAACTAGAGCTATAGAGCAATTTTCAAGAAGCCTATCTGACCTGTGAACAAAAGGATTTTTGGCAAGTCAGAAGATCATTTACTTGATTGGTGCACATTCATTTTACAATGGATATAACAAGCATTTAAAGAGTATATTTTTGTGTATCTGAGGAGACAGGATTTTCCTAAACTATCTCACGTTACATTACTTTATCTGAAAATTTTACACATTTATTGCTTACTCTGGATGTCACTCTAAAACTTTTGAATATGTGCTGTTCCAATAATTACAATACCCAATTTCTTCCCCTTACTTTTAATATCAAAAAAGAGCACACTTGATTCTTTGTCACACTTAAAATCATAAACAAGGTATGCTTTATTAATTTTTAAAACCTTTTTTTACACTGATCTATTACAACATACATTCCCCCATATGGTCCAACTCAATTTAAGGAGATTATTATATCTAGAGTGCAAAAAAGAGCCTCTATATTTCTTAATTTTGTGTTTCACCATGTCTGTGTTATGGAGTACCTGTCAGACATCTCCTTCCACTTTGCAAGCATCTTTCTAGGCCTTGATTCCATAGGTAGGTCTAGACGGTTGCAGAAATAGGCGACAACTCCCTGCTCCTCTAAGAGTAGGGGAACTCTGTATATTGAAGAGACATCATGTACACAAATCACCTGCAAGAACAAGACAAAAGCGAAGATAACCAAATCTTAATAAAGCACACCTCATTTGTGTTATATACAATATAAGGAGTAGTGGACCTTGTCATGTTTTACCTAGACTTTCAATAACAGACAAAACCTTCTACACTAAGGTAATAGACATGAAATAGAGATGTTGAGCTTGCTGTAAGAGACAGGCACTTGCCCTTTTCTCCACTTTTATTCATCTACATCCCAGGCTGAATAAAAAATACAAATTTACCCCAGACTTCCTAGTCAGGACTAAAGTCTTTCTGCATACTTTAGGTGCTCTGATAGAACTCTGAATTTCAAGGGACAGTAACTGATAATAAGGTGAGGGGACACTTATCATTGTTTTATCTAGGACAATGAGACTCCAGCAAAAGTAATTGGTTTTAAATATCTTTTTGGTTTTGTGTTCAAAGGAGCTAAATCATGGCAAACATCTTTGCAAAAAAAGATAGATGTGCTTAGGTGCTTACTAAGAGCTAAAAAGGCACACTGTGGGGTGTGTGAGTGTGTGTACTCCCCATCTGCCTGCATATTGGTTCTACACCAAGAATACTGATCCGAAGGCATTTGATGTACAGCCTCATTTCATGGAGTGAGTCTTAGTGATACACCTATTTAATTTGCAGGATGTATGTATCAAAAATTAATTAGGTACTATAGAACAATTCATAGTTTTTCTATCTGACTATTGGTTACAAGACACAGATAAAGCAAGCTGATGTTTCAAAACAACTACTGTATGTCAAAGGCACAGCTGTACCCAAAAACAAAGCTCACTTTACCATACCATTAAAGTTCTTCAGTGGAACCCCAAAATAAAGCCCACGGTGTCTGCCTACATAACTAACATTTCTTGCACTGAAAGCTGAAGTTTTAACTGTTCAAATGTAACACAATAATTTATAACTCCAAACAGTAAGCAAAAAGTCAGCCAAAGTATTGCTGTATATCTTTTTCTAACACTTATTGAGGCTTCTGTATGAGAGTGGAAAAGGAGAACAAAAACAACAGCACAAGGCTTAACAAAACTGAAACTGAAATGACACCTCTACAGTTACTGATGATGCCTAATTGATTCTGAGGTTGCTATTCTTTACCTAGTGTAAGTGAATATGGTCACGAGAGTGACAGACTGTATAAAGCGTGTTAACCTTTAATTGACAATTTGGTGCTTATTTTCTCTTTCTGCATCAAATATCAACACATTGGCCACTTACAAAAACAATCAAATAAGTAAGCAAATATATAAACACACAATCCCATAACCTCACCCTGCTATTTTTTAACTGCAAAGAGATGTCACTGTGCTATATGCTTATTCTCTTCTCAACTGTATAATACTCTTTACCAAATGATTGATTACTTAGAAAATCTGTATGCATGTCGTTATTTTCTTACCATTTCATGGAGCATCCTGTAATCGTTTTACATGTAGTATGAAAAGAGTCAAAATTATATCCCTCACAACCTGCAGCATTAAAATAATTTCCACTTTCATATCCTAAATGCTGATAAGTCTCTCTAGGAAAATGTGAAAGGCTAAATAACTCAGGACTAGGCATACAAGGTACTATAGAGACAAACCTGCTCAGGTTGCACATGGCAGAACATCGAAATCTTTTCTTTGACAGAAGTGTCCAAGGGTGTTGAACATCGACATACCACCTGAAGAGTAAAAAATTGCAGGTCAATAAAGAGCAATCCATCCATCCATTGTCTCCCGCTTATCCGAGGTCGGGTCGCGGGGGCAGCAGCTTGAGCAGAGATGCCCAGACTTCCCTATCCCCGGCCACTTCTTCTAGCTCTTCCGGGAGAATCCCAAGGCGTTCCCAGGCCAGTCGAGAGACATAGTCCCTCCAGCGTGTCCTGGGTCTTCCCCGGGGCCTCCTCCCGGTTGGACGTGCCCGGAACACCTCACCAGGGAGGCGTCCAGGAGGCATCCTGATCAGATGCCCGAGCCACCTCATCTGACTCCTCTCGATGCGGAGGAGCAGCGGCTCTACTCTGAGCCCCTCCCAGATGACTGAGCTTCTCACCCTATCTTTAAGGGAAAGCCCAGACACCCTGCGGAGGAAACTCATTTCAGCCGCTTGTATTCGCGATCTCGTTCTTTTGGTCACTACCCATAGCTCATGACCATAGGTGAGGGTAGGAACATCGATCGACTGGTAAATTGAGAGCTTCGCCTTGCGGCTCAGCTCCTTTATCACCACGACAGACCGATGCAATGCCCGCATTACTTCGGATGCCACACCGATCCGCCTGTCGATCTCACGCTCCATTCTTCCCTCACTCGTGAACAAGACCCCGAGATACTTGAACTCCTCCACTTGGGGCAGGATCTCGCTACCAACCCTGAGAGGGCACTCCACCCTTTTCCGGCTGAGGACCATGGTCTCGGATTTGGAGGTGCTGATTCTCATCCCAGCCGCTTCACACTCGGCTGCGAACCGATCCAGAGAGAGCTGAAGATCATGGCCTGATGAAGCAAACAGGACAACATCATCTGCAAAAAGCAGTGACCCAATCCTGAGCCACCCAAACCGGACCCCCTCAACACCCTGGCTGCGCCTAGAAATTCTGTCCATAAAAGTTATGAACAGAATCGGTGACAAAGGGCAGCCCTGGTGGAGTCCAACTCTCACTGGAAACGGGTTCGACTTACTGCCGGCAATGCGGACCAAGCTCTGGCACCGATCGTACAGGGACTGAACAGCCCTTATCAGGGGGGCCGGTACCCCATACTCTCGGAGTACCCCCCACAGGATTCCCCGAGGGACACGGTCGAATGCCTTTTCTAAGTCCACAAAACACATGTAGACTGGTTGGGCAAACTCCCATGCACCCTCCAGGACCCTGCTAAGGGTATAGAGCTGGTCCACTGTTCCGCGACCAGGACGAAAACCACACTGTTCCTCCTGAATCCGAGGCTCGACTATCCGACGGACCCTCCTCTCCAGGACCCCTGAATAGAGTTTTCCAGGGAGGCTGAGGAGTGTGATCCCTCTGTAGTTGGAACACACCCTCCGATCCCCTTTCTTAAAGAGGGGGACCACCACCCCGGTCTGCCAATCCAGAGGCACTGTCCCTGATGTCCATGCGATGTTGCAAAGCCGTGTCAGCCAAGACAGTCCTACAACATCCAGAGCCTTGAGGAACTCCGGGCGTATCTCATCCACCCCCGGGGCCCTGCCACACCAAGGAGTTTTTTGACCACCTCGGTGACCTCAGTCCCAGAGATGGGGGAGCCCACCTCTGAGTCCCCAGGCTCTGCTTCCTCATTGGAAGGCATGTTAATGGGATTGAGGAGGTCTTCGAAGTATTCTCCCCACCGACCCACAACGTCCCGAGTCGAGGTCAGCAGCACACCATCCCCACCATATACAGTGTTGACACTGCACTGCTTCCTCTTCCTGAGACGCCGGATGGTGGACCAGAATCTCCTCGAAGCCGTCCGAAAGTCATTCTCCATGGCCTCCCCAAACTCCTCCCACGCCCGAGTTTTTGCCTCAGCAACCACCAAAGCCGCATTCCGCTTGGCCTAAACAAATTTTATGGTAATGTTATTGTCCTATTATTGATATTCTCAAGGCTACAAACCCTCTTCTCCTGTGAATTGTGACAAAACAATTTAGCAATTACCACACACTTCTGTCTTAAAAACAAACACTCAAATTGTATTTAGTTCAGTGAGTGAATTAAACATAAAAACATACTTCGCAACAATTTTACTCCAAAAACATTTGAAGCACTAAATATTTAGTGCTAAAAATTTCAAGGCAAATGTATGCAATTGTGTCAATTACACACTGAGGGTACATGTAAACATTGGCGGGGAACAAATATGGAAATGACAAGGGCTCACCAAGTCTGGGGATAAGCCAAGGCCCCGCAGCTCTCTAACACTGTTCTGAGTTGGTTTTGTTTTCTGCTCTCCTGTTGCACTGGGCTGAAAAAAAAGGCATAACATTACATGATGAGAGTTTATCATAACTCTAAAATCAATATTAGATTAAGTAAACAGAAAAGCAGACACTATTTATATGTTTAGATAGCACCTGGAATGCTTATATAGGAAAATTCCTACAAAAGTAGGCATTTTTGTTTGATCTGGTCAAATTTTAGTGTTAAAATGTGAAATCATTATATATTTATTCACCATTAATAACAGAAAAACACCCTAATGTTCAAATATTTTTTATATCCTTTCTAATTTGATCATGTATAGAAGAAGCACTTTGGGATTGCTAAAATATAAAGTGCAATATAAATAAAATTTATTATTATTATTATTATTATAAATACAAATGTTTTTGAGTATTCACGTTCACTGATAAAAACTCTATAGTCTTTAACTAACCCTCTACTAAGTCTGCAGATCTAAATACCTCATGATTTCCATATTCTTCTGTGCAAAATAATTAAAAGGTATCCCACTTCATATGGGAGGTGATTGTGAAGAGTAAATTTCAACTCACTGCACATATTCTTGTTTGAACTGTGCTCAGAACGTTGAATATTTGTTTCAAAACAAATAAAACTTAAAAGCCTTCTTTTGCTTGAACCATAAATTTTCTCAAAATCTACACTCTTCCATACTGCACTACATGTAGATTTTCTTCAGGATGCCGATATACAGAAATAAAAACATAAAAAGACACTCAAAAACTACAGATAAAAGATGAGACACAGCAGTTTGCAGCATTAGTCTCTATGAAGATTATCAAAAAAATATTTGAATGCAACACACACCTGTTGTTTATAAACTTTAAACTTAAAATGGATATAGACAGTCTATAACACCACTGCCAAAATCACAGATTTTTTTTATAATAAAAGAACAGAACCAAGATAAATCCTGTCAGAATTTATTCCGCCTTTAAAAAATGGCAAAACATCATATGAAAACCTGGCTGCATTAGTATGGACACCCTTTAATAATCAATGATGAGGTTGCGTTCAGAATCAACCAATCATCAATTCAAGTGGCTCTGATTGAGCTCAGATAATCTCAGTTAAAGTTTGGCTGTTCCTGTAGGATTATTCTGAAACCCTCTTGGTTGCAAAATACTTCAAAAGCCATGGTCCAAAAAGAAGCTTTTAAAACGTGAATGGGGTCTCATCATTGAAAGGTATCAGTCAGGACAGGGGTACAAAAAAGTATCCAAAGCATTAAACATCCCATGGAGCACAGTGAGGACAGTCATCAACAAGTGGAGAAACTATGGCTCAACAGTGGCTCTACCAAGATCAGGACCTCCCTCCAAGACTGACGAGAAGACAAGGAGAAAAGTGGTCAGGGGGGCCACCAAGATGCCTACAGCAATATTAAAAGAGCTGCATGATTTCCTGGCAAGTATCGGTTGTTCCCTATATTTGACAACAATCAGTTGTATTCTTCATATCTCTGGGTTGTGGGGTTGGGTAGCAAGATGAACGCCTGTTCTCACAAAGAAAAACATCCAAGCCTGGCTAAACTTTGTAAAAAAAAGGCACACCCAGTCTCCCACAGCCACAGGGAAAAATAAAATATAGTCTGACAGGGTGAACTATTTGGCCATAACTCCAAAAGGTATGTTTGGCTCAAAAACAACTCAGCAGCACATCATCAAAAGAACATCATAGGCACAGTGAAGCATGGTGGAGGCAGCGTCATGGTTCAGGGCTGCATTTCTTCAGCTGGAACTGGAGCTTTAGTCATAGTGGATGGAATTATGACGAGCTCCAAACATCAGTCTATTTTGGCACAAAACCTTCAAACATCTGCTAGGAAGCAGAAGATGAAGAGGAACTTCACTTTTCAGCATGACAACGACCCAAAGCATACATCAAAATCAACAAAGCAATGACTTCATCAAAGGACGATCAAAGTTCTGGAATGGCCCAGCCAGAGCCCAAGACCTCAATCCATTTGAAAATCTGTGGGCTGACCTGACGAGAGCCATGCAGAGGAGATGCCCACGTATTTTAACAGATCTGGAAATGTTTTGCATGGAGGAGTGGGCAAAAAACATCAAGTCCTGATGTGCCAAACTGATAGACTCTTACCTAAAAAGACTGAGGGCTGTTATAAAATCAAAAGGCGATTCAACTAAGTATTAGTTTAGGGGGTGTCAAACTAATGCAGCCAGGTTTTTGTATGATTTTTTTTTTCTTTTTTCATTAAACACTTTGATTTGTTGTAACATTCTTTGTACAGATTACAATTTTGCAATAAAGGTGGAATAAGTTCTGACAGGATTTATCTTGGTTTAATTATTTTATTACAGAAAATTAGCGATTTTGGCAGGGGGGTATAGACTTTTTACATCCACTGTATTTTGCAATCATTATACTGTCTGTAATCTACCCTTCTGCATCGAGTGCTAATGCCAAGCTACTGTACTGCCGGAGATGCACCATGATACAAATTTAACATGCACAGTGTACACACACTTTAAATGTACTGAACTGGCTAACTATCACAAAGTGCAATTTAAAAAGATCATCAATACAGTGATGTACTGACTCTGCATTAAAACATTTTGTTCTGGATGATTATAATAATAAACTACAGGAAACTCTTTACAAAATTAAGTGTCTCTGTGTGTATAACATAATAAAAACCATCAAACTGCTCATTAGGATAAGTAATCAAAGCACCCTTAATATTTGGTCTGGCTATGTTGCCTGTGACACAGAGTAGAGGCTCTTGGCATGTACAGCTTGTGTTTTAATGTCACATTTGGATCGCTAATGTTGTAAAAGAAGAACTGGAAGGAAAATGCAAACAAGACACACTTGCAATACACAAAAATGTCTTGCACGACTTTTACTGCCTGATTGCCCAAAAACATTGTAGTAAGAAGGCTAATTCTAATAATGAGACATAAAGGGCAAATAATGCACTCTGAAGAATTATGAATGTTGCAGAAATCGGCTGGCTTTTTAAATTTAACTCCTTGCCCTATAGTCTATTCGGATGGGTCAAGAAAGGATATATGACTTCTTAAGGAATCATTTTATTGGGAAACTGTATGTAGAATTTTAACTATGAACATCTATTACTTTAATTAATGATAGTTCTCCTATACATGTACTAATATTCCAGCACTGATATTTTCATCATGCCTACTGTAAACCACATTGAAAAAGAACTGCAAATCAATGAAATATAGCCAGAGGCCAATCTGTTCTATTACTATTGTTTTCAGACACCTGAAAGTACTTCCACACTCCAGATATTGTGTAATTTGCTTTACTAGCAGAAGTGGTGACGTAGGAATGCTGAGTGCATGCATATCTCATACAAATTATAAAACTAGGTAGCGACTGGCAAGTTAAATATTTTGCACAAAAACTGGCCAGTTCTGATGTGTTGCTGGTAAATCGATACATCACTATTCTTTTCACAATGTGGCCAAAATGTCATTATTTGCTAAAGTAAGCCGTTGAAGCCAACATCTCAAAAATCTCTTCATAAGAGGACTGGTAGCACAATCTCTGCAGTGTACATCTAACATCTATCTAAGTAAGGCATTTTCATAATAGCTCTTACATCAATACAGTATACAAGAAATAATTAGCTTACCTGTGGCACAAGGCTGACGTGGATATTGCAAAAATTCTCTTTGCGGACTTTGAACTGAAACTGGCGGAAAGCTTCAATGAACGGCATACTTTCAATGTCTCCGACAGTACCTCCTAACTGAAAATACAAAAAGACTGTCATGAAGGAGAAGTCAATGCAAAATAGAGAAAATGACAATTCACCATTTAAATCTCTTTTTTTTAAATCACATTCTTAATCTGAGTGTGTTAAGAAAGTTTTACATGCAGCATGTTCATAAAGTGGTACTCGCTTGCTAAAAACTGGTAAACAATAAAACGGAATTCAACTTAAACATGTGCAATAAGATACAATTACTTAGCTGTAAAAAAGAGGCAAGGAGCAAAATTTTCATACTTCACTCACTCCAGAAACTCGGTCTTTGATTTCCCTAATGAATTATTTTTGGAAATTCTAATAAATTAAGTGCAATGTTAAAAAAATGGACTTATTTACATTAATTACTATTTTACATTGTAAAACAGATATTAACATACAGATGTTTAGTTTCATCACAAAAATGACCCAACATAGGGCGAGTGAATTTTAAAAACTGGTGTTCAATACTGTAAAGAGATCTTATTGTATAAGTACATACAACGTTGTTGAATAAGACACAATTGGACTGACTGTCTGTGGTTAACATAAGTCACTTTCAAACATCAGTGCTCAATGTGCATTATGAATTCAGCCAGGTGACAAAACTACCTGGAACTTTCAAAGATAGCAGTGAAGATTATACTGCCTACTTACAATGTGATAAAGTGAGAAAATATTTTTATTGAAGACAGATATTTTCATCCCAAATAGACACACATGTTATCATTTAAATAAATTCTCTTGTTAACTCATTGGAAACCAGAAATCTCTGTCTATATACTCCGTGCCTAAAATAAAACATACTGGCATGTACATATTATTCAGTTAAAGTGTTTGGTATACAGCATCTATATGTAGTGTACTGCAGTTGTTCTAACAATTTCCATAATTTTGCCATAGTGTAAAAAGGATGAATACCTCAATAACACAAACTTGAGGCTCCATCTCGTCGTCATCCACTGGGATCTTGGCTTGACGCATCACCCATTCCTGGATGGCATCAGTAATATGAGGCACAACTGTGTAAACAGGTAAGAAAACGGGATTTAACAAACAACACTTTACCACACTGGTTAAAGTATGCAATGAAGCAGGCATATTTATACATGTGAAACATAAAGATAGACAGTTCAGCCTTGTTATATCAAGGTCCCAGTCTTCAGTAACTAAGACACATTTCCTACAGAGCAGCAGCACTTATTGTCCAAGAGGAAGTGGGAAAATATAAAATTCTTTGACTTCTTTAATTACATACTCTAAAGCCGATGTCACATTACACAACTTCAAGTCAGAGTGTATGTTTAACTTGACAACTGTATTGCCTGCACTTACAAAAAGACAAAATTAAATCTGCTTGGGTTTTGTCAGGACAGCTCGCAGACGGGTTTCACTGAGCCACTGAGTATGTCAGACTACATGACTGGCTGTCACAGGAGAGTGCAGTGACTGCTCCCACCTGCTAAGATTACATGTAAATGAAATCTATGACTAAAAATCACTTGAAAATTCATGCAATATAACATGGCTTTAATTCAACTTCTGGTACTTCCAAAAGTTAAAAAAAAAAATGATCAAAGAAAACCGTAATGAATAAACTGTTTTCAAGATTCAGGGGCCTTGTGCCTTTTCTTGTTTCTTTATTCTTCAAGTCTTACCTTGAACGGTTTTACCCAAGTAATCTCCTTTGCGTTCTTTATTGATGACATACTGGTAAATTTTGCCAGTTGTCAAGTTGTTGTCTTTGGTGAGACGGATATCCAGAAATCGTTCATAGTTTCCTAAATCAAGATCCACTTCTCCTCCATCATCAAGCACAAACACTTCACCTGAAATTAGGGCAGACTTTAGTCAAAACAAAAAAAAACCCATACGAGTCAAAATATTTCCACAAACCTTTATTGAATATATTTTAGAAGACACCAAGGCAGAAACAACCAGCAAAACAAACACAAATCTTAATTTGAATATGTGGCTCTATGGGTTTCAAATTTTAAGTCTGCAATGTTATGATGGCTACTTTCTGCATAGGAGACATCTGATTCCTCAGACCAAAACAAAATATTACAGTAAATTTATTTTCTTCTACATGAGCAGTGTTTAGTACAATTTAATCAGTGTGTAGTAATAGTGGTCACCTCCACTATCCTTTCTGCACTAAAACATAGGTACACTTATGTAGTGTCCTTCCTAGTCTTCCAAGACAGACCAAAACACAATGCATACATAAAACCAACCATTCATGATACCAGTGGTTGTTGGTTTTCTGCTCTGGTTTCATGATTCTCTATTTCAGTATATATTGATATGGCAGATTAAAGGTTCACTTATGGTGTGTGAAGGGCAGCCGGGTCCCATGCCCGGCAGGGACGCCCCTGCTGCATCTGTTCCGGGGGAGCAGCCATGGACACTTCCAATACCTCCCCCAGGACGCTTAGTGGCAGCCTCCCTGGCGGACGATGATTCCCCAACCTGGCGCATGGCTCCATGGGAGATGGAGTCCTCCACAGCCTGGTCAAAACGGAGGTAAAAAGCTTAGGGGTAACCGTTGACTGTAATCCGAGTTTTAAATCGTATATTAATCAGATCACTAGGACAGCATTTTTTTCACTTAAGAAACATAGCAAAAGTTAGACCTCTTATATCATCGAAAGATGCAGAGAAATTAGTTCACGCGTTTGTTTTCAGTCGGCTAGATTACTGTAACGCACTCTTCTCAGGACTACCCAAAAAGGACATAAATCGTTTGCAATAAGTGCAGAATGCAGCTGCTAGAATCCTTACTAGGAAAAGAAAATCCGAACACATTTCTTCAGTTTTGATGTCACTACACTGGTTACCTGTGTCTTTCAGAATTGACTTTAAAATTCTGCTTATGGTTTATAAAGCCTTAAATAATCTTGCTCCATCTTATATATCGGAATGTCTGACGTCTTATATTCCAAATCGCAACCTCAGATCCTCAACTGAGTGTCTCCTTAGAATTCCAAGAGCAAAACTTAAAAGAAGTGGTGAGGCGGCCTTCTGCTGTTATGCACCTAAAATCTGGACTAGCCTGCCAGTAGGAATTCGCCAGGCTAATACAGTGGAGCACTTCAAAAAAACTGCTGAAAACACATTATTTTAACATGGCCTTCCCATAACTTCACTGTAATTTAATCCTGATACTCCGTATATCCAATTCATTATAATAACTATTCATTCAGAATCTGTACTAACCCCTACTCTCTCTTCTGTTTCCTTTTCCGGTGTCCTTTTGCGCCACCACCATCTACCCAAAGCACCATGATGTTCCAACAATGATGGATGGATTAAAAGCCAGAAGTCTATATGACCATCACCATCAAGTGACTCCGTGAGAACCCTAACTACAAAGAGGACTATTTCATTTATGTTAGGTAGAATGCCCAGGGGGGACTGGGCGGTCTCGTGGCCTGGAACCCCTACACATTTTATTTTTTTCTCCAGCCGTCTGGAGTTTTTTTTTTGTTTTTTCTGTCCACCCTGGCCATCGGACCTTACTCCTTTCTATGTTAACTAATGTTGTCTTATTTTAATTTTGTATTTTGTCTTTTATTTTTCTTTTCTTCATTATGTAAAGCACTTTGAGCTACTTTTTGTATGAAAATGTGCTATATAAATAAATGTTGTTGTTGGATGGCCGCTAGGGGGAGCTGCATGGAGTCTGCAGCCTGGCTGGTCCAATCTTCAGCCCCACCCGGAAATGCAATTAGGACCAGGTGATCAAGCACCTGGAACGCTCCTGGGTGGGGTATAAAAAGGGCCAGCCACCACCACTCAGAGAGCCAGGGTCGGGAGGAGGAGGACTACACTTGTGGAGGAGTGGTGGGAGAGGAGAAAAGAGTGCTGTTGTTGTTGTGTGGAAAAGAATGCTTTTGGGACTGTGTATTGCCTGTGGGTCACGGGGAAGACGTGTGCCCACAGGTGAAGAAGAAAAATAAAAAGTCCTTGTTTTATACGTGCCTGTGTCCTTCTGTGCCGGGTCAGGCGCATATATAGCGCCTTTTGTACAGGTGCTAAAACTAGACTATAGCTTTTTCATAAGTTAAAAAACAAACCTCAGAGTAAATCAATTTATTTATGTAAAAATTATAGACCCAAGGTCCACAATAGAGGACAGAGTTTTTCTTAGCTTACTCGAGAATTATATATACTGTATATTGGCAAATAGCCCAAGAATTCTATTGTAAAACATTCAAATACAATTGGAAAAACATATGATAAATGTGGAATTTGAAACTGAAGAAACAGCCATTTTCACGTATTATGTTAGCACATACCATGCTCATATGGGGAGAAGGTGCCTGCATCAATGTTGATATATGGGTCGATTTTGATGGAAGTGACATGGAGACCGCAAGATTTTAAAATTGTGCCCACACTGCTGGCAATGATGCCTTTGCCAATTCCAGAGATGACCCCACCGGTTACCAAAATGTACTTCATTGTGTGTTTATAAGAAACCTGTGAGGAAGGAAAAAAAAAAAGAAAAATTATAGCAAGCAGCTGTCTTTAACAGGGGACATACAGTTTCACGAAAACTGAAAATTTATCATTTTGATAAAAATCACAAAGCTACAGTTTTGCTACTTTGCAAAAGTGCATTCATATGTATACTTTGTTTCAATAACTTCTAACCTCATACGTAGTCATTATAAAACTGCTTCATGAACAAAACACATGAAAGGGAACTGAATAAATAATTTGTGGAAATATAAACTTTCAAAGACCATATTTAAAACATATTATGCTTGGTTTGTGAATTCAGTAATGCTTTCATATCACCAAAGAAATACTGATTTACATATTCCAAACATTTAATTTGTACCCAAACAGCAACAAGGTGCACAACAGAAAAGTCCAGCAATCCTGTAGCAAATAGCATAGTAACAATGCAGTCAACCTTTCCTTATACCAACAGCAATATGCATGTATAGTTCCTCACTAGGACTGTAACCGCAGTCATAAGTTTTCCTGTCTTTTTAATTTTCTTCCATTTTTGTCTTTCTGGTGTGTGTGAATATCTACTTATTTATTAAGCTTCTGTATAAATCCAAAATTTCCCCCTGTGGACAAATAAACTTCCATTTATCTACCTAACATTATAGGATTCTCCTTGCAAAATGTAGCCTAATAGTTCCTTTGAAATTAATAATATAATGCGTTATTGTGTCAAATGCAGAGATGAGCTTTAAATTCATACCAAGGATTGATTTGCTGTGAACTGAGCTACTTTATTTTCAAACATAAGTTCTAAATAAATTAAATACTGGAGCAGCAGCTGTAAGATAAGTATTTTACATCAAATTGTCCATGACTGGTGTTACCTTGAAAGCATTTTATACAAAAAAAATTTCTAGGAGATTATCATATTCCACTATTTCTAAAAGACAACAGCTTCAGCATGACACCACCAGGTATGCCCAAATGGGAGGAAGACTTTGTGTGCTGACCTTGACATTTAATACTACGCCTTAAAAACTAATCAGTCAAAAATGACTGCTTTGTGAAGTAGCCAATCTTAAAAGCACATTTCACAACCTTTTTTTCTGCATCACTTTTCTAGACATGCGGTCTTGTCTTTAATATGTCCACTCTCTCTCAGAAACCCAAGCCTGTTTTCTTCTGCCTCCCTTAGATTAACAGGCTGGAAACAGAGTGTTAGGTAGAATTTGAAAGCAGACACCATGCCAAACACTCATCAGTTCCATTTCTGCAGCACATTTTGTTTTCATGATTCTGTTAAGGTGGGAATTGCCAGACACCCCATTATATGATGCTTTGTGGATACTTGTGCTTTAATGTGATTATATTACAACTTTATTATGTTTCACAAAATTAAGAAATGTTCAATTTTCCAGCATACTCTAGAATTATCCAACTATACTGATCCTACTTAATGAATCTGTGTAATTGATATTTAGTGCTGAAGGGGGCCAGAACTCAAAAGTATTGGGCGCAGGGTACAAATGAACCTAGACTGGGCATAAGTGCATCACAAAGTACACTCATATTATTAAGAAAAAATGTTAATTGTTAAAAGGTTAGGTGATGTGTGTAGAATAAAAGTGTCATTCATTCAGTGACAGAGACTGAACTGATTACCTTACTCTACAGTGCACCTCCTTACAGCTAGGTGATATTGATACAAATTTAGCAAAACACACTAATGCAATGAATAACCAAACTGATGGTCAAAACAAGCAAACAACAAGTGCATGTCAATAGCTGTTGACAACTAGGTCAGACATTCACTTAGATCACACATAAATATGGCACCCTGAAAGTCTGGGTCATTTGAAAATTTGAAAGAAACCAGCATAAAGTCTTCTTCATCATGGTCATGCTATATCTTCAAATTACTCTGAAACAAAGGGCAACAGGGATGCATGTACAAGAGAATTTCCAAGACCAGCATTACAAGATATAAAATTGAAATGACAGACTTGTATCATTTTAAAAATGCTGAAATGGTCCTGCCTTTGGGATGGAACCGTGGTGTGACATCCAAGAATGACCTGTTGCTGAATTTTTTTGTGAAGGGAAGTCTGTCCATTAACAAGCTCATAAATCAGTTTGGATTCTGCAATTTTGGAATTTTATTTTTAATTTTATGAAAGAGGGGTGGTCTTAGCCTAGCAAACTCACGGTTTGATTTAATGATTAACACCCACCAATTTTAAAACTATAATCTAAAATAGAAACATACAATTGAGTATTTCTATTCACATACATAGATAGATAGATAGATAGATAGATAGATAGATAGATAGATAGATAGATAGATAGATAGATAGATAGATAGATAGATAGATAGATAGATAGATAGATAGATAGATAGAATAACTGGATGTATAAATAAACTTGTAGGATGAAAAATGCAGTAGAAATACTGCAGAGAAAACATGCAGTCAGTTTTTACAACTTTTTTTTGTACAAGTGCCTAAAAAATCAAAGGGAAACAGTTCTGTGTAACATTTTCTAAAAGGTACTAGTTAGCAACATACCATTCTCAAACCTACTTAGTTCCAGTCAGAAACATCAGGGCCAGAGCCTTCCAAGTCAGAATCAACTGCAAAGGAGGAACTAGATCTAAGTGGGGTGCACGTCCATCACAGGGTCCACTCATAAACACATTCCCAACTCAGTGGTGTGGGAAAATGGCATGTTGATGAATAAGCCGTTATATAAGCCTCTGTTTTTGCATGGAGAGAAGGTAAGCAAGCAGAAAGAATGAATTATACTACTCTGAGACACTAAGCTACTTATTATCTGCAGTTGCTTTATTCCACACAAAGTCTCAAGGAGTCACTGAGGTTAATAGGTAACTTTTTCTGGTCCCTCACTTATCTCATAACCAAGTATTTACTTAATTTGCTAGAGGTGAATGGGCAAAGTGTATTTCTACACTGGACTAGGCCAATATTTCTTTGCACTTTGAGTATTATCAATAAAAAAATAATGAGTAAATATTAAATAAGTGGAAATCAGGTGCCTATATTGTTGGTGAAAACAGTTCTTTAAGTGTGTGGCACATCTGCACTTATCAAGACTATATTATTAACAATGTATATTTTATTTGTAAAAATGCACTGTGCAGTGATCTGGGATAGGATGATGGTGCAGTGGTGAGCACTGCTGCCTCATCGATGCAGCATCCTGGGTTGAAATACCATGCCTAATCACTGCCTGTGTGGAGTTTACGTATTCTCCGTGTCTGTGTAGGTTTTTTCTTCAGTTACTTCAGTTTTCCTCCAACATCTCCAAAGGTGTGCATGTTAGGGTAATTGGTGTTTCTAAACAAGTTGGTGAGTGGACTCTGTAGAAGAATACCTGACCCCCCCCCCCACCAAAAAGAGCTTAGCAGGAGGATACACCATTCTTAACAGGCCTCATATGAGTGTAGGTGTATGCGTGATAGGATTCAAAGTTAAACTACCTCCCCATCTAGGTCTGTTTACTGACTTAGTCCTGAATATTGCTGGGATAGGCTCCTACACTTTGACCCTCATTTAAAGAGTTTCAGATTTTAATGCTACAATGTAATAACAGATAAAGGAAATTTGACTAAATATACAACAATGCTTCAAAATTGATACTTAAATATATTTAAGTTGTAAAGCTATACAACACCTGTATTGTCTGTGGAAAAAAGGTAACAGTCCCTTATTCCCCTTACTCAAACAGTTACTAAAGTCAATTGATGTTAATGCTGCGTTCCATTTGAAGTGTGGTTTGAAATTTCAACTGGATTGCCACCACAAGTCACACTTCCTATTTGGAAAGTTGGGCCTGGTATGTCAAGTCAGAGTCCGTCCAACTTCAGATCATGGCGTCAATCCAAAATGGCGATGTACACTGCAAACTGTAGTATCATACTGTTTATTAGCACTTCTGTCTATTTAGGTCTCATTAAATCAGCCATGTGCACAGTACTGTACAACTTTTAGGTCTCATTAAATCAGCCATGTGCACAGTACTGTACAACTTTTATCTGTGAAAATGTTGCTACAATGTTTGGATACGCAAAATGCTGCGTAATACATTGTTAACTCGAGGTCTCTTAATGGCAAAGCATTGGTGTTGTCAGAACTCATCACTGACACCAAACTTGATATTCTGTGTCTAACGGAGACTTGGCAAAAACCAAACGAATTTGCGTCTCTCACAGAGGCGACTCCAATTGGTTTCACTTTCCACTCAGAGCCTCGCAGCTCAGGACAAGGCGGCGGGCTGGCAGTAATTATCAGAGAAGACTTAAAAGTTAAAAGAATCCCAATTGACTGCCCATTGTCTTTTGAGTGCCTGGCTCTTAAACTAACAACGGAATCAGGTCCTGTCTCACTCATTGTTCTTTATCGTCCCCCAAAATACAATGCATCCTTCTTATCCGATCTGATTGAACTTTTGACCCACCTAAGCTCTTACTCTCAGAGAATTATCCTTCTTGGTGATTTCAACATCCATATTGACACCCCCACATCTAAACTGAGAAATGAATTCCTGTCCTTACTGGACTGTTTTGACTTGACACAACATGTTGATTTTCCAACCCATTCTGGCGGTCATATATTGGACCTGATCTGCACTTCTGGACTATCTGTTGCCAACATTTACAGCACTGATTTGGGACTCTCTGACCATAAAGCAGTATTTTTCACTGTCTCATTACCTCTCCCACCTCTTACCTGTAAACGACAAATTTCTTACAGAAACCTTAAAAATATCTGTCCCTCTATCCTTTCTGGATCCATTTCTGATCTTTTGCTGTCTTCACCTATTCCACTAACACTAGATAGTTTTGTTGACCACTCTAACACAGCCCTTCACTCAGCATTAGATAAAACAGCTCCTTTAAAACATAAGGAGGTTTCCTTTAAACGCTCAGCTCCTTGGTATAACTCAGAATTGCGATCTATGAAAGCAGCTGGCCGACGCCTTGAGAGAATGTCACGTAAGACTGGCCTCACCGTGCACATCCAGGCTTTCTCTGACCACCAAAGAGCTTACAGAGAAGCACTAACTTCTGCCAAGAACACCCATTATGGCAGAATAATAGAAAGTAGCCATGATAACCCAAGGGTTTTGTTCTCTGTAGTTAATAAACTACTCGAACCCGCATCTGGTCCAACTACCTCTTCTACTGAAGTCTGTGAGGAATTCCTCCACTTTTTCCGTAACAAAATTAAAGATCTAAATAGTTCAACTAACATGAATACATCATCTGTTTATATCTCTCCCTGTTTTCCCACTCCATCCAGCTCCTTCTCTAAGTTCTCACCAGTCACATCTGCGTTTGTTAATAACCTGCTTTATAAGATGAGGCCGACTACTTGTGTACTGGACCCCATCCCCACCACACTACTTAAATCCTGCCTTCATGCCATAATCCCAACTGTTACAACAATAATAAACTCATCCCTTGACACTGGCTCTGTGCCGCTCACTTTTAAAATTGCTTCTGTAACCCCAATGTTAAAAAAGTCTGGCCTTGATGCTGACAATCTTAACAATTTCCGGCCTATTTCCCACTTACCTTTCCTGTCAAAAGTTCTTGAGCGTGTTGTAACTTCCCAACTCACCAATTACCTAACCTCTAATAATTTGATGGAACCCTTTCAGTCTGGTTTCAGGGCGCAGCACAGCTGTGAAACTGCTCTGCTACGGGTAACCAATGATTTGCTTATGGCAGCAGACTCTGGACAAACTAGCATATTAATTCTGTTAGACCTCAGTGCAGCATTTGACACTGTTAGACATGACATCCTACTGTCCAGAATGGAGAACATGCTGGGTATCTCTGGTACTGCCCTCCAGTGGTTCAAGTCCTATCTGACTGATAGGCAAGAGTTTGTTAGTCTTGGCAACAGCAGATCCAGCTCAGTGCCAGTCACACAAGGAGTCCCTCAGGGCTCTGTCCTCAGTCCTCTGCTTTTCTGTATTTATATGCTTCCCCTTGGCCATATTATCCGTAGTTATGGATTGGGTTATCATTTTTATGCAGATGATACTCAGCTCTACTTCAATGTTAAAAGTGGAACTTCATCAGAGCTTTCTCAGCTCACAACCTGCCTTAGTGAAATTAAAACCTGGATGGAGCAGAACTCTTTAAAATTAAATTGCAATAAAACTGAACTCCTGCAAATTGGGACTAAAATGCAACTTAATAAAATGAGCTCCTTCCCAGTCCATCTTGGCGGTGATCTCATCAGACCTGCCTCTACTGTAAAAAATCTTGGTGTCATTTTTGATTCCTCCCTCACTTATTCCGCCCACATAAATCAAATTAAGAAACTTTCTTACTTTCACCTCCGTAACATATCCCGTGTTCGCTCCTTCCTCTCCTTCTCTAATGCTGAGAAACTTGTCCATGCTTTTATCACATCCCGCATCGATTATTGTAATTCCCTACTGGCAGGTGCCCCTTCTAATCTTATATCACAGCTCCAGCTTATTCAAAACTCAGCTGCAAGAGTCCTTACTCGGACCAGCAGCAGCGAGCACATCACACCCATCCTGCTCCATCTCCACTGGCTCCCTGTGTCCTACAGAATCGAATATAAAATCCTACTAATAACCTACAAAGCTTTAAATAACCTCGCACCAAACTACATCAGTGACCTTCTCCATCACTATGTGCCTGCCCGCCCACTAAGGTCCTCTGATTCTGGTAATCTTGTTGTGCCCCTCACTAATCTACACTCCATGGGTGACAGGGCCTTCAGCTGTATAGCGCCCAGACTCTGGAATGACCTACCAAAATTAATCAGGTCAGCTGACTCCATGAATTCTTTTAAAAAACAACTCAAAACTCATCTGTTCAGGAAGTCTTTTAGCTCTACTTGACTTCATTACCTTTCTCTCAGTTTACTTCTCTGTCAAGATGCTAATATAACCTGTATGTGTGCGCGAGACCATCAATTATGCTGTCCGTTTTTTTTTTTTTCAGAATTTACTGTCTTAATCGTCTTTGTTTATTTATCTGGTTTGTACAATGCTATATACTGTATATTCTGCCATTCTTTATTTATTCTGTAAGTGCCTTGAGCATGGGAAAGGCGCTATATAAATAAAATGTATCATTATTATTATTATTTATTATTATCAACTGCTATTTATACAGATGGGGAAAGAACAACAAAGGTTTTCCTAGATGTGTCCAAATGTTTTACTAGAATGCAGTGAACTCGGGTGTGATGTCATTCCCTGCTCCAACATCTGACTTCCAAGGTAAATGGAATGCAGCAATAAGAAGGACTAAAGGGTAGAAATATCTAAATATTCACATTTTCCATAACACAAGTATACATTGAAAAAACGGTTTTGATTATTTCATGTGATTTTTTTCTTTTAAGATGTGGGCACTTAATTAAAAAATGAAATCCATTTTTCTCCATCATAGAACATGTTTCACGTAACATTTTTAGCCGTCAATATTTTTTTTATTTTCAGGCTATAATTAAATATTAGTGTTTTATTTTAATGATGTTATTTGAATTTGCTATTTTCAAATATTTAATTCTATGTTTAAAGCAAAACAGTTATTTAATTTGATAAGGTCATACGGTTTGCATGAGGGCAACTTAAAATTCTGTGCATCTTACTGATGCAAAATTTGACGGTGAGATGAACGAGAGGCTTGGGTATTATTCAAAGTTTTTATTTAAAAATAAATATCCAAATTTTAAATAAATTTGGAAAAAATTAACAGTTAAATTTAAAGAATTAGGTTGCAACAAGTGCCTCAAAGTTCACTTTTGGGAAACACATTTGGAATTTTTTCCTAAAAATCTTGGAGTGGTGAGTGAAGAGCAAGGTGAAAGATTCTATCAGGACATTGAAAGAAGGTACTAGGGATGTTGGGATATCAGTATGATGGCAGACTACTGCTGGATGATTCATAGGGATGTACCAGGAAAAGTGTACACAAACGACGGGCCACCAAACAAGCTTTGGATCAAAAGTACTAGGAAGTGACAAAAACTTGAAACATTACATGTAAGTCAATGAATATGTATTGTTGTCATCTTTACATGTTTAAATATATAAGATCAACTAAATATTTTCATGTTAAGTTTATATAGGACAATACTGTATAGATGAATGAATTGTGTCATCGGTGAAATTTTATTTGCTTTTCAAAGTCAAAGTGAACTTTATTGTTATCTTAACCATATACAAGTATTGAGATAGACAAAATTGCGAAGCTCAGGGTCTACAGTGTAAACACTTGGAGTTCAAATAATAAATTAAATATAAACTTAAAATTAAAACACAAACAAGACAAGACATTGTGCAAAGACAAGACAAAAGTAGCAGCAAAATTGACGTGTAGTTAGCAATATGGAAATTGATGCAATGTATGGTATTTGCAATTTAGATACATATAGTCAACAGATATGTATGCAATGTATGGTATTTGCAATCTAGATACATAAATATAGTCAACAGATATGTTATATAATAAATAAATAATAGATATGGATAATACAGAAATTATTAGTGTATGACAATAGTTGTTTAAGACATGTGTAAACAATGACAGGTCAGAGTGTTTCACAGCAGAAGAATATCAAGAGTGTCAAATTTCAATTTTGAACTTAAATGTGACATGATGTAAACATTCTACCTGTAATATGTTCATAAATGCTAATAAATATAACTTCACAAAGAAAACAATTTTTATGATTTTAAATTTTGCAGAACTCTGATAATCAAACGGAATACACATATCATTTGAAACAATTCGAAGACTTGAGTCACTGAGTTAATCTTATTGAACGATTGATTGTAATACTACAGAAAACGGAAAATGTGCTTAATGACCAGAAAAGGACACCACTTTTGCAAATAAAGCGCATAAAACGAACCATAGTGACAGGAAATGCATTTATGTATTCATGCGACAAGATATAATCGAATCAAATTACAGTCGACAAAGCGAGGAATTGCACGTTTTGAGAACGGAACGGTGGAACCGAGAATCCTAATAAATCCCCAACTTCAGCTTCGTCATTTGACAAGCATTTATTTAAAAATTATTTTAAAACAAGGGCATTATTCACTTTCCAATTGATGGACAATCGGATAGCTCTTTTTATGGATTTCATGTTTTTACAGTTATAAAAAATGAACACAGAAAAGCTGCTCCAAAAATCACAAAACGTAATACTCAAGTAAACTACACCGTTAACAAAATAAGTACTGTACTTTGAAAGCCTTGAGACGGTCTTTATGTGTAATAAAAGCCGCTAGACGAGTGTCACTTTCCGCACCACCTGCATTAAGAGCTCATTTCACCGCCAATTGCATCTGTCCGCCTAGCCCCGTCTTACTTGGTCTGTGAAGAAACATCTTAACATGTCTTTCCGGACAGCTAGAATTACACCCCATAGCTGTTTGAGGCAAAATAAAACAAGTGATAGGCAAAATAAACCAGTGACGCTAAGTCCCTCCCGCATTCTTCAATTGGTTGTTTGCTGAAAGACATCGTGAGCGATCGCCTTTGCCATTTACAATTGGTCAACGCCCAACACGTGGTATCTTTTGCTCACCAACCCTACGGGAGCGCGCTGTAGCAGATGAGCTCTCAGCAAAATACGCGCGCGGCTACTGAAAAAATTATAAGGAGGTTAAAAGGTCCAGCTCCTTATAATAAAACGCAAAAAAACAATTCACACTGTCCGTCATCTCTGAAAAGGTCGCGTTTGTGCCACGACTTAACCCCAGCTATTTCTGGACCCTAGCAAGCTTTGCCGCAAATAGAGGCGCCAACATGCCAGCTGCGTTCTTGGGGTCAATGCGGGAAGACCGCATGGAGCCTCACCTCGCCACTTAAGTCCAACACATCGATCGCCGCTTATTTCGCACAGAAAACTGCCCGTGAAAACCTATCCGATTGTCGGGAACACAATGGGCCCTACAGGCTCCCGCGCAAAACATCTCCTCGGCTCCCAGCTCAAGGTATATCCTAACACGAGCACCGTTGTGTCGCATTAAACTACCATCCGGCGCCGCTCTAGTACGATTTACTAATCTGCTCAGCCGGGTTATGGCGACCCTCGCTCTAGCAGTCTCGATGAGCTTGTAGTCGTGCGAGTAAGCCTGATTAAATCTAAGGACACACTTACCTTACTGGGGTGCTGCAGCTCCCTTTCACCCTGTTCCTCTGTCGACCCAGGCCGGCACAGCGCTTCACACGTGGAGTGCATTGTCCCACAATGCCCCCTTCAGGCTCCAACATGTCTTGAAAATGCACACGCAATTCCAGAGTCGGGCAGAGGGGGAGCATTTCCCCAAAATCTGGGAGCGCAAGTTACTGTCCATGGCAATTTTAGGGGGGGTCATACAATATCTGCAGGTCCCAATTTACACTCAACACATGCATCCAAAGTAATTAATCTATAATACATTTTCTTATTAAAACATCCCATTTAAGCTTGTTTAGATAGCTTTATCCATCCATTTTCCAACCCGCTGAATCCGAACACAGGGTCACGGGGGTCTGCTGGAGCCAATACCAGCCAACACAGGGCACAAAGCAGGAACCAATCCTGGGCAGGGCGCCAACCCATCACAGGACACACACACATCAAGCACACACTAGGGCCAATTTAGAATCGCCAATCCACCTAACATGCATGTCTTTGGACTGTGGGAGGAAACGAGCACCCGGAGGAAATCCATGGGGAGAACATGCAAACTCCACGCTGGGAGAACGAGAACGGGAAGCGAACCCAGGTCTCCTTACTGTGAGGCAGCAGCGCTACCACTGCGCCGCCCACTTAGCAGACCCTTTTATAAAAAGTGACTTACAAAAGAGTAAATATCAGTCTGTAGCACAAGTGTTAGAGAAGCAGGTAAACAATTGACCATCAGAAGTGAAGAGCTCAAAACAAAGAACAACTTGGTTATGAAGACCTAATAGCTAGTTAGACAGCAATTCACCAAACAACAGTGTCTTCAAATGCTTCTTAAACACATTGTGAGAATCAGAAGTAGGAACAGAGGTGGGCAGCTCATTCCACCTGCTAGGAGACACACATGAAAAGAGTCTCGGATTGCAATTTGATGGCACACAGAGGTGGTATTACCAGACACTGCTCATCCACACAGTGTTTGAGAAGGAGCCGAGGACCTCGCAAAAGTCTCTTCACATAAACCACCAGTCAAAAGTTTGTACATGCCCAAAAATGTTCATGTTTTTGGTAGAAATGAATGTCTCTTTTATCAAAAAACATTAAAATGGTTTAAAAATATAGCCAAGACATTGAACATACATAACACATTTGACAAACAAAAGGAGACCATTCAGTCCATCAAATCCATTTTTTTTAGCTAATAGTTAAGGTGTCCCAATTTATTATTCACATATGACTGGAGGGTGGTAGGTAGCACACTGGTAGCATCCCGGGTCCTCCCTGTGTGGAGTTTGCATGTTCTCTCCTTGACTGCGTGGGCTTCCTCTCACTGTTCAAAGACATACAGGTTAAGTGGATTAGTGGCAAAAATTGGCCGTAGAGTGTGTTTTAGTGTGTGTGTTTGTGCTTGCTCAGCGATGGACTGGCACTCGATCCAAGGTTTGTTTCTGCCTTGTGCCCTATGTTAGCTGTGATAGGCTCCAGCACCACCGCCCCCCCCCATGACCCTGATTAAGTGGGCTAGAAAATGGCATATGACTACAAAACCTGATGCTCAACTCCCTAAGCTTACCCTTAATTAGTTTTTTTAAATGCTAATTGGTTATTAGAGAAACCTTTGTAATTGCATTAGCTCTGCTGAAACCTGTTATTCTGTTCACTTGGGGTGCAAGGCACTGATATTCCTAAAGTTCAGTTCTGGGTTCGCATGATGCTGACCATAATACACTTTCCAACCATCTTCCATCCAAAGTTGGCGTTCTTTTGCCCATTTTCATCTTTTTATTGGCAAGTTTCAGATATAGCTTTATCTTTGAATCGCTTCCTCTTACGACAGCATTCCAGAGTCATGTTTTCATTATTGCGGATGACATTGCGCGGAAGCCAAATGAGAACCTGTAAGGCGTTTGTTTCCCAAACTACACACTCTGATGTCTTTACCCTCTTATGGGCCTTCCTTTCACTTTCTATCCTGCTTAGATCCAGTTTGTCATATTCTCTGAAGACAATAAAAGACATATTTGTATGAAATCTTCAGTCTCTCTGCAGTCTGTTACATGTATTAATCTTCATTCTGCAAAAAACAATAGACTGACATGTTCCTTGAGAAAGCTGTTTCATTCTGGCCAACCCAGAACTGATTAGGAATGCCAGCGCCCTACAAACCAAGTGAACAGAATGACAGGTTTCAGTGGTGCTAATGCAATTAAAAAGGTTTCTCTATTAACTGATTAGCATTTAAACATGATTTATTAAGGGTAAGCTAAGACAGTTGAAAGAAATGGGGCTTTGCAGTCATATGTGAAAAATAAATTAAAAATCAGTCATTTCAAGCAGCCATTAGAAACACTAGTAATATGGCTGTATTGTCAAATCAATTTAATGGTATGTCAATCAAAAAAGGTATCAATTTCTATAATATTTCTGGGTGTGTCCAAACGTAAGACTGGTAGCATCAAAAAGTGCAGATCCACTGACTGCAATGTAGTCACGCAGCAAGGATTTGAACTCAATACATGCTGCTACAGATAGTTGAATAGCGTGAATCCGCCAGACCAAAAGACAGTGGCACATGCAACCAGTTGTGGCCGTAAAATGCCACCATTACACACAGACATACAAACCCACTTCATGCACTTGGCATTTTTTTCTCTCCCTTATCAGCAGTTTCATGCTTTGAACTTCTACTTTGCTGGCACCTTTGTTTGCTGCTAACACCTGCATGTCAAGCTCTACAAAATCTAACAGATTTCCACTTGTTACATACATGTTGAAAATACAGCTGTTGGTTTTTAAATACAGCTGTTGGTTACACTTGCGTTTGGGGATCTCTTGTGCCTCTGATCTGGTGCTCAGTCGTAACAGGATTCTACCCTTCGCTCCTAGCTGTCAACTGAGTCAAGCTGCCACGTCTGCGTTTTTTAAACAACCCCCTTAGCATTTCCAAGTAATGTCCTCCACACAGTACACACAGTACCAAGTTATCTAAGTTGAAAACATCTATAAGTAGTGCATAGAACAAACAAAAATATGTACATACGCTTGGGCTAGTATACATAGTCCAGGTATATGAGTAACAAACTCCTGCACAGTCTATACAGTGGATTCAGGGCATATTCAGATGCCTTCACTTTCTGCACACTTTGTGTTCTAAATGGATACATTTGCCATTTGTGCCTGTAAGTCTACACTCAGTAACCCATAATGACAAAGTGAAAACATGTTTTCAGTAAAAGTTAGCAAATTTTTTAGTAATCAAAATCTGAATTGAATGAATGAACAAAATAATGCAATACCAAATGGTATGATGGGAAAAAGTAATTACCCCCTTTAACTTAAACTCTTTGGTGTTAATCTCAAATCAGACTCAGAGTGACGTGTAATGATCTGCTTGACATTGTTAAGCCTGAATAATGCTTGGGCTAGTGTACTGTAAAGAATCATGAATACTTCTGCTTGTCTTGCCACGCTAAGGTAACTCATCAGTATTCATGAGAGGGGTGGACTAAACTCGATTAAAACACAACAGCATGTAAATGAGAAGCTGTAAAGCCAGTTTTACATGAAAGTGATGTACTGTATATGGCATTGTATGTACAGCTATGATATGCCTGGTAAATATAGTTGCCTGAAGGTTCACCAGTGTGCAAGTATGTGCCTGGAAAAAAGGCAAACGATTGCGATCGAGAAGAAAGACAAAAAAGATGCTAGCTTTCTAAGTACTGTTCACAATGCAGGAACTGTCAATGTTCGTGTCAGGGGAAATGTGGAAGTCACTAAGCCTTGTGCTGTGGTAGCTTTAAATAAGGGGCGTGTTGATTGTATGGGTCAGACAATGACGTTCTACCCTCTGATGTGCCTGCAACAACAAAAAAATATTATTAGAAAAGTGTGCAGAGAAACACGCTCCCATTGTCCTGATTGTGACATTCTGCTGTGCATTGGGGACTGTCTCAAAATATGTCACACCAAGGACGTGTACTAAATCTGCATCAGTACAGCCGTGGACATTAGACATACCTTTCCTACTTTATTAACTTTGCTGTTTTGATATTGGCGTGTTTTTGTTGCATGTAATAACACTTTTGCTTGTTGAAAAAATTCAGTGTTGTTGACTTGTTTTTCCAGGGTGTAAACATAATGCTAAAGAGATTAATAATTGCTTGTGCCACCGTCACTGAAACCAAACACATTCTAAACTTCATTATCAGCCTTCCATGTCACACTGGAAGTGTTCTTATGCAATACTCAGCAGCACTGCCAGGTTCTCTTGCATGAGCTGCGTTTTTTCAGGAGCTGCCTCAGCATCTATTTTGGGCTTAAGTCTGGAATTTGACTTGGCCAGTCCAAGTATGAATTTGGCTTCTTTTCAGAAAATCTGATGTGTATTTACACTGGTATTTCAAATCATTGTCCTGCAGCATATGCTGCAGATTCAATTCAAGGTCAGATATTTTTTGACACAGAGCAGAATTCATGGTTCCTTATGGCAAGTCATTCAGGTCCTGAGGCAGCGGAAAATCCCCACATCATCGCACAACAACACAACAACAGCATCACATGGTTAAAGTCTCCAGTGATTAGCACAAGTGCCGCGTGGTGCTGCGTTTGTACTTTAGCAACAGCAGAATGGATGATGTCACTCACTATCTCCATGTCCACCTGAGGAGGGATGTAAACAATAACAATTTTTGTGAATTTCCCCTTGGGATTAACGATGCATCTATCTATCTATCTATCTATCTATCTATCTATCTATCTATCTATCTATCTATCAACCACCAACATCACGATGTCTGACTCTTGTCATGATGTTCTTATTGTGAAGTGCTATATTTGATTCATGCCACACCTAACAGGTATAATGAAATGTGGAAAGTTCCACTTCTGTCTCACCTGTCTGTACAGCATTCTTACAAAAGGCTTGGGGATCATCCAGGTGCTTCCCAGTAATTGAGAGACAAGCATTTACAAGATGTTCTTGCCAGTTAGCAGGGGTTTCCACTTTGCTGCTCTTCAGTGAAGCTTGGGTTCTTTCTCAGGGCCGAGTCATGAACACTAAACTTTGCTGAAGCAAAACAAGCCATCACTGGAATCTTTTTAGGTGCCTTTGTGACTTTTGGGATGATTTTCTACTACACTCTTGGAACAGTTTTGGCAGGCTGGCCAAGCATTCTGAGTGGTTTCCCTTTGGAATGTATCTGCTGGTTCAGTGTCTTAGAAATGGCTTTGTAGCCCACTCCAAACTGACACATGCCAAAAATATTTTTCCTGACTTCTTCTTCCATTGATTGTGGTTGTATGTAATTTTTGAAACTTTGTGTTGCCAACTTGACTCTAATGGTAAAGGTCAAAATAAATGAGATTTATGCTGACTGGCCTACCAGGCTGAGTTCATTCAATTTACCCTAATTATCCTCTTAATCAGGTTGATGTAACTAGGGGCAATTAGTTTTTCACACTGTGCAAGTTGGTGATGGATTACATTGTTCCTTAGATAAATTACATTAGTTAGAAAAAATGTGTCATTTCAGGTGCCCTTTATCTAATATTAGATTTTGTAAGAAGAATTAAAAACAGATGGCCATATCAAGAAGGGGGGCAATTTTTTTTCTAATGGCACTGAAGTATTCACCCTGCATTTGTGAAATGCTGTCAGTTTAATAAGACTAAAGTTTTCCTATCTTCACATAACAAGCTCAAGTAATACTTTAACAAATTGCACTTATCGTAGCCTCTTTATATACTGATCAAAAAATTAAAGGAACACTTTTTAATCAGAGTATAGCATCAAGTCAATGAAACATGTGGGCTATTGATCTGGTCAGTTAAGTAGCAGAGGGGGTTGTTAATCAGTTTTAGTTGCTTTGGTGCACTAGATGGGCAACAATGAGATGACCCCCAAAACAGGAATGGTTTAACAGGTGGAGGCCACTGACATTTTTCCTTCCTCATCTGTTTTGTCACTCATTTTCCATTTGGCTATGGTCAGTGTCACTACTGGTAACATGAGGCGATACCTGGACCCTACAGAGCTGGCACAGGTAGTCCAACTTCTCCAGGATGGCACATCAATACCTACCATTGCCAGGTTTGCTGTGTCTCCCAGCACAGTCTCAAGTGTATGGAGGAGATTCCAGGAGACAGGCAGTTACTCTAGGAGAGCTGGACAGGGCCGTAGAAGGTCCTTAACCCATCAGCAGGACTGGGATCTGCTCCTTTGGGGAAAGAGGAACAGGATGAACGCTGCCAGAACCTACAAAATGATCTTCAGCAGGCCACTTGTGTGAATGTCTCTGACCAAACAATCAGAAACAGACTTCATGAGGGTGGCCTGAGGGCCTGACGTCCTCTAGTGGGTCCTGTGCTCACTGCCAGGGCAACACCATGGAGCACAATTACCATAGAATACCAGAAATGGCAGGTCCACCACTGGTGCCCTGTGCTTTTCACAGATGAGGGCAGGTTCACCCTGAGTGCACGTGACAGACGTGAAAGGGTCTGGAGAAGTCGTGGAGATTGTTATGCTGTCTGTAAAATCGTTCAGCATGACCGGTTTGGTGGTGGGTCAGTGATGGTCTGGGGAGGCATATCCATGGAGGGACACACAGACCTCTACAGTTTAGGCGACGACACCTTGACTGCCTTTAGGTATCGGGATAAAATCCTTGGACCCATTGTCAGAGCCTGTGCTGGTGCAGTGGGTCCTGGGTTCCTCCTGGTGCATGACAATGCCCGGCCTTATGTGGCAAGAGTATGCAGGCAGTTCCTGGAGGAAGAAGGAATTGATACCATTGACTGGCCCCCGCACTCACTCGCCTGACCTCAATCCAATAGAACACCTCTGGGACATTATGTGTTGATCCATCAAATGCTGCCAGGCTGCACCTCAGACTGTCCAGGAGCTCAGTGATGCCCTGGTCCAGATCTGGGAGGAGATCCCCCAGGACATCATCCATTGTCTCATTAGGAGCATGCCCCCCCCCACCCCCAACATTGTTAGGCATGCATACAAGCACGTGGGGGCATTACAAAGTATGATTTGGAGTTGCTGCAATGAAATTTTCGACAAAATGGACTCGCCTGCTGCATCATTGTTTCACTTTGATTTTCGGGGTGTCTTGGAATTCTGCCCTCTGTAGGTTGATCATTTTCATTTCCATCAAACGCTGTGGCATCCTTTCGTTTCTAACACATTACAATATCAGTCCATATCAGTATTGATATCCAGCATGATTTTTTTCCCCATTGAGATCTGATGTGTTTTCAAAGCGTTCCTTTAACTTTTTTGAGCAGTTTTATATTAAAACAACCTCTCACCAAACACCAAAAAAGCAACAGATATGTTCATATACAGTTGAAAGAAAATATAATTTTAATGGATCCTACATGCATTTAAAATTAAATCTTCTCATTAGAATTTCCCCAAAGGAGAGAGACCCTTAAGGATTTAACAATTAGAATTTTTATTTTATGTGAAAAATTATAACTGGTCCTGATTATTTCAAAGGCATTTCAATGTCACTTTGCTCATCCCTTTATATGTGTGTATTTCCAATAATATTAATAAAAATGTTATTTTTCTGATATACTGCATAAAAAGGCCCATTATTTAGACAGCTTCTGCTCCCTCACCGTCTGTGTGGGGTCGACCACTGGGTTGTCCTGTGTGTGCTCAGGGCTGATGAATGGCTTTGAATTGTCCACATATAAGTGAGTGTGCTCTGTGGGTTTTGTATTGCCTTACTGCCACAGACGCTGGAATGGGTTGCGTCCTTCAGAAGAACCCAAATAAGAATCCTAACATGTAAGGATGGACAAGCAAAATGCAGTTTAAATTTAATGGATATCAAAAATGGTGTACTGAAGTGGAACAAACTGATTATCTTAGTAACTGACTGGGATATGCAATGGATTTTAGAAAACATCCAGACCCCTTCACTGTCTGCACACTTTATTTTATTGTAGAGTAGCTGAAGTACCCAGCGTTGCCTGGGTATATTTGTATAATAGGTTAAGGAATGAAAGCAAATGCTTATGTGTTTTTTAAATGGTGACCCTTGTTGTTATTGCTAGGTGTCCCATCTGTCATCCATGCTGCCTCTTTATCGAGGTCTCTGTACTTGTAAATCGAGAATTTCTTCTTTTTGGTTCTGATTGGATTCCAGAATTGTAGTAACTCCTTGCTGGGTTGTAACCGTAAGTGCTGTCATGTCTGACTCATACTCTTAGTTTTAGGTGGACAATTCATACTGCTTAAATTATGAAGAAAATCCAAAAAAGCAGGAGTTAAACAACAACCCTTTCATTCTCCTTTATGTTGCAATGCACTCGTGATTAGGCCTCACCCAACACCCCTTGTAAATTCACACAATACTCCTTATTATGTTACAATCCAGGGAAGCTGCATGTGGCGTTGCCTGATTAAGTAATTTTAAGCTCTGGCCATTTTGTCTGCTAGTGTGGCTCCAGTCTATTTGGATGTTTCATTTACTTTGAGCCAGCAGGTAGGACACTGGGACACCCTCTCTCTCCCAACCCAGGTCAGAATTTTGGATTCCAAAGTGGCCAGTCTTGTCCATATGGTCCTAGAAAGCAACTATGCAAAATCTGGTCCAGATTGGTCAAAGAGTTTATGATTATACAGGGAACAGACAGACAGAAATTCTGTTTTATATACAGGGTGATTAAACCTAACACACAACAAAGTGAAGGGGTCTCAATACTTTCTGATACCGCTGTACTTTAGTTTACCAGCCTTTAGGAAATATTTAAAATATTTCTCTGCATGAAATTTACATATTTTCTTTGTGTTCTATGGGAGTTTATCTGAGTTCTCTGGTTTACCCCTTGTCAGTGAGATGCTCATTAGGTTAATCTGAGTCTAAAGTACCAGAGTATGGACATTGGGTTGAGAACACCTAAGAACAATGTGAAACAAATGGAGCTTGTTATTATTATTGGAAAGGCCTCTGTGAAAAGATTTACAGCATATGAGCCCAGAGGGGGTAACTTGGTGATGCTGAGGGTAGCATTGCTGAGTTGGCGCTTGGACCCTTGTTTGATTTCTGGCTTAGGTACCTTCTGTGTAAAGTTTTCATTCTTCCAGATTTTCAACAATCTTTCATATCGTGCCTTTCACATCTATCTATCTATGTATTTATCTATTTTATTTTTATCCATTTGTATTGCTCTCTGCCAGCGCAAAACCTAATTCTCTGCTAATATACAGTAGCTGTTTCTGACTTACTGTTGAAATGTTTACTGTTGGTATTTTTATAATCAAACTTACCAAACTGGTTACCAAGGATCTAAACACTTGACACTCTTTTAAAAATGTCAACAAAGGTAAAATGCATTCCAGTGTCAATTGGTTCAGGTGCAAACCAGAAGGTGCAAGTTGCCTTAGGGCCAGAGCTATAAATGATTGTTTCCCAGACCTTGAAACCAAACCTTGGGCGCAGTAAGAAGATTCCAGGTACAGAATGTAAGTGGAAATTGGACAAACAACTCTTCATTTTTGGGTTCAAATTTCAGCCTTGATGACTGCCTCTGTGAAATTACACCTTTTCCATATGTTTCACCTTTTGTTTCCTTTCCCAGTAATCTGAATTGCCTCCCATATTCCAAATACATGTCAGTTAGGTAGATGGGTGTCTTTAAATTGTCTTTTAATTAGCAAATGTATTTACATACACATATGTGCTTTCTTAAAGATTGGTGTTATGTCCAGGCTTGGTGCCTGTCCGAGATTGGTGCTGCTGTGGTAAGACCAGGGTCTCTGAAATCGTGAGTGAAACAGGCAGGTGTGGAAAATTCAGTTTCTGAAGAAAAAGGAATTAAAAAAAAAAAAAATCAAAAGCTGTATTTGAGCACTAGAGGGCGCCAGCTACCCTCACATAATCTGAATTGGGGACTGAAGGCAAACTTACTAAGGAGAACAGATATCTGCTCAATTTAAAAAATAAAAAAAATATTGTAATTAATGTAGACTACTTTGCAGAGATCTGTTTTCACTTTGACATTAATGAGTCTTTTTCTACTGATGACTGTCAAAAAAGCTAGATTAAATCCATTGTGGTTTCATTTATAACAATAAAACGTGAAAATTTCCAAGGGGGTGAAGAATTTATCTATCTATCTATCTATCTATCTATCTATCTATCTATCTATCTATCTATCTATCTATCTATCTATCTAGCATAGCGAACATTTAGTCCTGTGTTCATTCAGTTTTGCATTGTGGAGGGTCACAGTCTATCCCAGCACCAATGGGTCATTTAAAAGTCCCCAGTCATCCCAAATGAGCCGTCCATCCTACCCGTATATATCTATATATGACCATAAGCAAATCCCTTCACCTGCTTGTGCTCCAATTGGAAAAACAAAAGAAATGCAACCAATCTCAAAAGATGTAAGGTGTCAGCCAAATTAAAATACATGAATACGTATTTAAGTATATGACTTGTACACAGTATATGCTGTGTACATATGAAATAAAACTAAAAAAATGTAATTAAAATAAGCAGACATCTGAACTTGCTGCCCAGAGTATATTCCGCCAGAGACTGAACAACTCCCTAACAGGGAAAATGTCTTGAGGTGCAAAGGGTTTGGCTGGCTGCTTGTTTCTGCTCTATATTTATATATAATAATAATTAGTAGCCGACTAAATTATTAATAGGGATGAATGGTGGCACACTGGTTAGCACTGCAGCTTCAGGGAGTTTGGTCCCCAGCCCAGAGCATGTCTGTGTGGAGTTTTCATGTTATGCTAATTGGAGACTCTAAATTGGACTAGTGTGAGTGTGTTTATGCCCTCTAATGGGCTGGCATCATTCCCGGGATTAGTTTTTGATTTTTCTTGGTGATGCCAGGATGACCTCAGATTTACAGCTTATTTTTACATTTTGGGTGGTAGAATGAATCTGCAAAAAATATTGATGGAAACACACAGAAGGTACTCCAGCTAGAACTGAATGCAGAGTCCAAGTGTTATGTGACAGCAGTGCTACTTTCTCCTCTTTTGGCTCCACTACTGCAGCATTTTGCTCAAATGCCTTCCCAGTAGAAGCTTTCACACACTAACTCATTAAACATGTGAACTCCTCATATGCTCAGAATACACCATCTTGGTCCAGTCCTTAATTCTTAAATCTGATACAAGTGTGATAGTTGTCCAAGACCTGAGACTCATCTACTAAGCCCAGAAATTACACACATCACAGAATGACATCTAGGAAGATCTGAAGCTGACAGCATCATTCAAGTGTAGTCTAGCTTCACTCCTTTTGGTCTCAGAATCTAGAAATCTCGGTCTGCAAAACTGTTCCTGGAGGGCTGTAGTGGCTTAAGGTTTTTGTTCCAATCCAGTGGTTTAATTAGAAGCCCATCCTAGCCAATAATGACTCTTATTAATTTTATGGATTGTTAATACAGTACACTGTATTGCTATTCTGCCTTTCAAGAATTTGAACTTTTTTCCTCTCCAAGGATGTCATGCAAATGATTTGTAGCCTGAAGTGAATGAGTAATCTTTAGTTCTTCACTTATTCAATTGTTTCCTTACAAATATTTTCTTAAAGAAGACAGTTCATAATAAACACTCACAAATGTAAATGGAAACAAGCAAGATGAAGATGCACCTTATTAATAATAAAGAGCCACTAACAGCAATGATTGCAGCTGTTTAAAGCTACAGTAAAGGAAGCAAATAAGGGTAAGAAAACTGAACAAGTGAGATGACTACAATAAAGCAAAATAATGTTGCTTGCACAATATGGTGCTTCAACAGAAATAACTGACATTTCATTAAGAAACCGGGGTTGGAAAAAAATATACAGCCACTATGGCCCTCTAGGAGCGACGCTGAAGACCCCTGGTGTAGGCTGTCACATTCAGCTCCACACAAACTTCTGCCTTTCCTCAGGTTCTTTCATTTAAGCTGTGACATTTCACATTCCTCTTCCATTTTATCTGTGCCTCTCTGATGGCCTCTTGTCATTCATTCGTTAAAATGGGGCAGTATGATAAAGCTTGGACTTTGTGTCAGTCCCAGGGAGGAATGACTTCTATGCGGACTTTGCCTTTGGCCCCCATGTCTTTGTGGGTTGTCCCCAGAAGTACGAAAAGGTCCACTCGAAAGTGAATGGTGTAGGCATGTCCAGTGGTAGATACAATTCTTTCCGTGGTTAGCCATTTCTGTTGACATAGGTTGTGGCTTCACTTGACCCCATTTAGGAAAAAGCGGGTTCAAGAAAAGGACTTACTATAAGATTTGAAGTTTAAGCAGCTACAAAAGGGCAATAAATGATTAACCTGACATATTTAAATTCCTGAGCTGATCATGTACAGTCATATGAAAAAGTCTGGGAACCCCTCTTAATTCTTTGGATTTTTGTTTATCATTGGCTGAGCTTTCAAAGTAGCAACTTCCTTTTAATAGATGACATGCCTTATGGAAATAGTATTTCAGAAGGGACATTAAGTTTATTGGATTAACAGAAAATATGCAATATGCATCATAACAAAATTAGACAGGTGCATACATTTCGGCACCCCAACAGAGATATTACATCAATACTTAGTTGAGCCTCCTTTTCCAAATATAACAGCCTCTAGACTCCTTCTATAGCCTTTGAAGAGTGTCTGGATTCTGGATGGAGGTCTTTGTGACCATTCTTCCATACACAATCTCTCCAGTTCAGTTAAATTTGATGGCTGCTGAGCATTGACAGACTGCTTCAAATCATCCCATAGATTTTCGATGATATTCAAGTCAGGGGAATGTGACAGCCATTCCAGAACATTGTACTTCTCCCTCTGCATGAATGCCTTTGTAGATTTCGAACTGTGTTTTGGGTCATTGTCTTGTTGGAATATCCAACCCCTACGTAACTTCAATTTTGTGACTGATGCTTGAACATTATCCTTATGAATTTGTTGATATCGGGTTGAATTCATCCGACCCTCGACTTTAACGAGGGCCCCAGTCCCTGAACTAGCCACACAGCCCCACAGCATGATGGAACCTCCACCAAATTTTACCATAGGTAGCGGGTGTTTTTCTTGGAATGCGGTGTTCTTCTTCCACCATGCAAAGCGCTTTTTGTTCTGACCGAATAACTAAATTTTTGTCTCATCAGTCCAAAGCACTTTGTTCCAAAATGAATCTGGCTTGTCTAAATCAGCATTTGCATACAACAAGCGACTCTGTTTGTGGCGTGAGTGCACAAAGGGTTTCTTTCTCATAACCCTGCCATACAGATGTTCTTTGTGCAAATTGCACTGAATTGTAGAACAATGTACAGATACACCATCTGCAGCAAGATGTTCTTGCAGGTCTTTGGAGGTGATCTGTGGGTTGTCTGTAACCATTCTCACAATCCTGCGCATATGCCGCTCCTGTATTTTTCTTGGCCTGCCAGACCTGCTGGGTTTAACAGCAACTGTGCCTGTGGCCTTCCATTTCCTGAATACATTCCTTACAGTTGAAACTGACAGTTTAAACCTCTGAGATAGCTTTTTGCAGCCTTCCCCTAAACCATGTGACTGAACAATCCTTGTTTTCAGATCTTTGAGAGTTACTTTGAGGATCCCATGCTGTCACTCTTCAGAGGAGAGTCAAAGGGAAGCACAACTTGCAATTGACCACCTTAAATGCCTTTTCTCATGAGTGGACATACCTGTCTATGAAGTTCAAGGCTTAACAAGCTAATCCAACCAATTTTGTGTTGCAGGTAATCAGTATTGAGCAGTGACATGCATTCAAATCAGCAAAATTACAAGGGGACCCACATTTTTGCACAGCTAGTTTTTCACATTTGATTTAATTTCATACAACTAAATACTGCTTCACTAAAAATGTTTGTTTGGAAAACACAGCAGTACTCAGATGTTCCTAGAAAATTAAAGACATACCACTGTTATCTTTTTTGTTGAAAGTAGAGTAAATTATTATGCAGGCTGAGAGGGGTTCCCAAACTTTTTCATATGACGGTATGTGTGTTTGCTGTATGGATATATCGTAGATGTCCAAAGGGTGCAGTTTGTGAAAATGCCCTGAAGGTGGCGTGTCTGTCTCAGTGTTGCTTGCCTGATTTTCTATCACACAATTGCTGATTTAAAGCCTCAATTCTGTGTAGCAGGATCCAGAAGTGCTGACCGGGACAGAGTGTCCCATTATATGAAGTGTGCTGTGGTCCAGTCACTTGCCACTGCATGTCTGAGACAGTTTCCACATACTGTACAGTCAAATTCCCAGACTTCATCAACACAACAGACATCCAATGACGGCACCCTGAGGCAGGGAGTGACATTCAGTTTGTCTGTGCTACTTTTCTTTATTACGATGTTTAAATGAGGCTTGCTGATTCATTCTTTATTACTTTCACTTCATTGGCTCATCTAACCAATCCCTATGCCAGTGTCTCATTTAGACATAAACAATCCCAGACGACACACACATTAGGTGCCAGCAATCAGCTCTAATCTCTTCTTTTTCAACTGGGCCCAAACTTGTGTTTGAATTTGAAGCTAAATGTTGAAATTTATATTTATTTGTATATTTGTAGAGTGTCTCACAGCTTAGGACTCTTGGGTTAAAATCCTAGTCTGGACATTGTCGGTATGGAATCTGAATGTTCTCTCTATGTCTGTGTAGGTATTTTTTTTCTGGGTATTCTAGTTTCATACCCTTATCCCAAAAACATGCATTTTTTCGTGGACTGGCAACTTTGAATTTGCCGAGTGTAAGAGAGTGAGGGTATATTGTATGAGAGTGGTCTGTGATGGACTGGCACCTCATCCTGGGTTGGTTCCTGCATTGAGTCCTATTCTGCTAAGACAGGCTCCAGTTCCCAATGACAATGAAGTAGTTAAGTAGGTTATATGATGAACAGTCGATATCATTAATGTGACCACTAGTCTAGTCCTGAATGGCCATTGTCATGAGTGTGACCATCTGTCCAGTCCTACCATTCTAAATAGCCATTGTCGTGGGTGTGACTGTTAAGTCTATTCTTTACATTCACAGCAGCCATTTACATGACTGTGATGTTTGGTTTATTCTTTATACTTTGAACAGCCATTGTCATGAGTGTGATGATTGGCCAAGTCATTGTGTTCCCAATAGCCATTGAAACAAGTGTGAGCATTGGTCCAGTCCTCATATACTGAATCACAATAGACATAAATGTGACAATTAGCCAATTCCTTCCATCTTGCATAGCCACTGTCATTAATGTGCCCACTGGTCCATTCCTTATATTCTGAATGGACACTGTCATGACTTTTGTAAGTTTTGGGTAGTTTGATCTTTTTATTAAGGAATTCCTTTTTCAGTTAGTCATTAGTCTGTTATACATTTATATTTTACATTTCTTACCTGCTGCCTCAATCAGGCAATATTATTTTATCAGTAAGCTGTGAATGAGAGGAGACACTGATGCTCCAGTCATGCTCATGTTGCGCAGCTCAGGCAAGGAAACCTTGACCTCTGGTGCATGGCTTTGTGTCATGGAAGTAATTTACAGACATAAATGGGTGAACAAAAATAAAACACCATTGGAAACTAAGGAAACATTCCTGAGTCTAAGGAAAACATCTGCAATCATGTTTGCCACACCTTCAGCTGCATTCTGTCTGACATTGCCTCCTCCAGTCTGAGGCGCCTGGATGGCACAACAACTGGGTGGGTGGGGTAGGTGAATAATAATACCATTTTATGTTTGCTTAAAAGTATGTCTTCCACTCAGTATATTAATGCTGGAATGTATGCAAGAGTGAATGAGGAAAAGAAGAGAGAGAAAATAAATGAAGACAAACATACATAGAACTGTCACTATTTCAGAATCAATGCACTTGCATCAAGGTTCTTCTGTGTACAGGATGCGGGCTCCAGTATCTTTGCCCATCCAATGTCAGGCTGCCAAGTAGACTGGTAATTGCCCAGGTATCAGTAGATATGTGGCATCTCACCCTATACTATACTCTAAATAGGAAAACATTATATGTGAAATAAATAGACGAAAGAATGAAAATGACATCATTTCAGGCACATGGTGCTAGCATCTGGGTTTTTCTAGGTAAAGGTTGGAGGCTCTAGTTTCTTTGCCCATCCAGTGTTAGGCTGCCATGTACACTGGTAATGCTGTATTGCTCGAGTGTCAGTAAATATGTGGCATCTCACCCCTTTAACATTCTCTGAACTGGAAAACATCACATGTGAAATGAATGAATGAATGAAGATATCATTTTAAACTCATGGTGAAAAGTAAACTGAAACTAATATAAATGAAACCCAACAATATCTGTCTATTAAATAATTTTTGAACTGCGGCCAGTTAACGGAGGAGAAGAAAATAAATACTTCAGTTAGCAGCACCCCCGAAGAAAATAAACATCTGGGAGATCCATGGTCAGTTACAACAGGCAAAGTCAGATGTGGGACCAGTTCTGGAGACCACAGCCAACTGGCCACTCACCTCTGATGGTCATTCTGTAGTAGAATCTGTGCTAGGCTGTCTAATCTGGTATCTGAATCTTTCCATCCATTGATTCCAAATCTCCCATTATCTCTTGTGTCTTTTACACAAGCCGTTGACAGTACAGCAGTGGCACCAAGTGCCACATCAAGATACCGAGAAGAGAAACAGAATAGATAAGAGCTAATAACAGTTCAGAATTATTGTATTACCTAGATTTTAGTACAAATGACTAACAATCAGAAAGGCATTATGCACAGCTAATCAGCAGCTCTAGTCAGGGTATGATAGACTAAAGTTGTGAGTCTTCAGCCTAATTTGAAAGCTGACACTGACATAGCATGTCTTATATTAGAAATCAGATTATTTCACAGCTTTGAGGCCCTGTAACTAAAAACGTCACTTCCCACTGTTATTTTATTAATCCTTGGAATCATCAAAAGTCCGTCATCTTGAGATCTCAATGTGTTCTCTGGTTTGTAAGTAAGTTCAGATAAGTTAAGCAGGGCCTTGGCCATTTAAGGCTTTATATGTTAAAAGGAGGATCTGCCCTAAGCTTAACTGGAAACCAGCATAACGACTTGAGAACTGGGGTTATGTTTTCATACATTGTACTCTTGTAATGAGTCTTGCAGTAGCTTTTTGAATTAACTGAAAGCCACACGGAGAATGAACAGCCAGTGAAAACAGATTGCAGTGGTAAGTCCTACTACAAAAAAATGCATTAAATAATTTCTCATTATCCTGCATATTTAGAAAACATCTTAATTTTCCAAAAATTTTAACATGGAAAAATATCTTTTAAACAGTTTTATAATGTGTATATAATAATATATATATAAAAAATACTTTTTAAAAACCACACTTATATTAAGTTAAAAAGTGTAATTAAAAGTAAAAAATAAGTCTTTCATACATCACTTGTAAAAAAAATAAAAGCATGGGATCTTTTTGAATGTTGATTGATGAAAAGCGCCCACACTTTTATTTTATTGGTGATGTAAGCGAGACTTATTTTTTACTTTTTAGTACACTTTTTTTACTTAATTTAAGCATGGTTTTTAAAAAGTATTTTTTATATAATGTATATATTATTTTCAACTTTTTAGTCTTAGGTTTGTTTTAGTATAATTTTGTAATCAATATTTTAACACTTCCTTTGACGTTTATATGCACACATCTCCATACAAGATGCAAAAAGGATATTTCTATCGTCACTAGCGCCATCAATTGGTGAAATATTGAACTATTCTTCATATGAAAATTTCATTTCTTAATTAACATAGATTAATTGATCAATTAGTAAAACTGATTATTGATTCATGTATTGTCAATGGAAGTGAGTAAGTATGCAAAATTTCAAGTCATTTGGACAATAGGAAGTGGGTTAAATATCGATTACAAGATTTGTACCAGACTACAAACAGGTGAAGTTAATATAAGCGTGGTAATAAAAAGACATTCTAGTGTCACAGATAACACCTAAATTGTGTGCTGATTCAGTAAAAATGGCAGTGTCCATAAAGAAACAAAATTATGATGTGGTAAAACAAAAAAAAAAAACTTTTTCAATAAGACCTCTAAAAAGGGCACTCCTGAATTTCTCTTAGAGAATAACCCCCAGGACCACTCAGAAAAGTGGAAAGAAACATTTAAAGAGAAATACATTTTCTGAATGACCAGTATCACAGCACAGATATCATCGTTTCAGGCTCATGGCACTTGCATGCAGATTCTTCTGTGTACAAGGTAGAGGTCCAGTTTCTTTGCCCATCTAGTGACAGAAGCCAGACTGCCAGGTACACTGATAATCTTGTACCACACAGGTGTCAGTATTCATGTGGCACATGTCATGCATGCATGTTGGAGGATCTTGTCACAGGCTCGATTGAGGTATGTAATAACTCACTGAGGGACGAAAGAGGGCGCTCTCATTAACACTGTCTTCTCCTTCTCTCCCCACAGCACCAAGAAACTGCCCAATGAGGTGTTATAAGACTCACCATATGGCGCTCCCGAGCAAACACACCCTGAACCTATGCCTAAAGCAGAGCCTTTTTGTTATCTGAAGCCCCAGGACAAGAAGCCTAAAACGCCAAGTGGCGTTGATCTTTTGCTGAACGTTTTTGTTAAATTAAATGGGACAGCCCAGTTGAGGCCCTAAATTTTATTTTTGAGACATGTCATTCCTGTACCTGGTCACATTCATCGTACCACTGGGGCTTTTATCAGAAACTCTGAATTGGAAAATGCAGCGCAAAATGACAGAATGAGTTTTATTATAAATAATAGTAATAAGGGGCAACGGTGGTGGCACTGCTGCCTCACAATTAGGAAGACTGGGGTTCACATCTTTACATCCTGGGTTCTCCCCGAGTTTGCAAGTTCCCCCCATGTCAGGACAGTTTTCCTCTGGGGGCTCTGATTTTCTTCCACAGTCCAAAGACATGCAGGTTAGGCACACTGGTGATACTAAACTGGCCCTGAGATGTGTGTATGTTCTCCCTGTGATGGACTGGCACTCTTTCTGTGTGTTGTTCCTGCCTCTCATCCAATGTTTGCCAGGATAGACTCCAACTTCCTCATAACCCTTCCCTAGACAACTGGGATAAGAACTTGGATAGATGGATGGATAATAGTAAAAACATCAACTGAAAGATTGCCTCAATTCACATAACCTGTTAAAGGTGTCAAGACATTTGATAAAACCCCACCTTAAGGTTATTCTCAAGATGGACTCCCTTTTATGTGATGTCCAGTCCCTTTTTTATTTAGACTCATTAAAGTAAGGCACACACCCCTGACCTTTTTTTTAAGCTTGCAGCCTGAGGGTTTATATACTACACATTTCAGGGCAGAGCCAGGGCCTTCTGATTCATAAGTTGGTGGGAATGGAAACCAGGCAATTGGTGGGGTCTCTCTGACTGGTAGATTCCAAGATGTTTTTGTAGAAGACAATGAGTCACAGTAAAAATATTGTTTCAGTTTTTGACACGGTTTATTGTTGTGAGCGAGTATGTCTGACACATTGAACTGACATCATATTTTTTTCTTAGAGCCATTTAAAACAAGTGACATTGAGGCAAAAAATTTTTCCAGATGTGCAAAAACAAAACTGTCTGACTTAACTTAAAAAAGATAATCATATTTATCCTGTGGACTCCCACACACACCACTAAACACAGAGTTCAGAAGAGTAACTGAGCAGGCATGTGGCTGGCAGGAGCATGATGGCTGGTTGTGGGTTCTCTGGTTTCTGCTGCTTCTTTAAGTAATGGGGGGTCACTAAAGACATAAAGCCATTGTGTGTTGACATGGTGTGTGGTTTAAAAGGTGCCCCCCCCCCATCCCGTCCTAAAGGCAGCAGTCTTTTATCTTCCTATTATACTGGATAGGCTACTAGGGACCTCTCCACCCCATTAAATGTGAATTGAGGCTAGTAGGGGAAGATGTATGAGGAAAGTCATAGATGTTCTACACAATGTTTCTGACTTTCAGTGAGTAAAAGCAAGGGTGCTATTGACTGGAGGTGGAGAAGCTAAACTCCAATTGAGGGTGGTACGGTGGAGGGAGGCAAGGTTCATAGTGTGGAACTGACATATGAAGTGGGCCAGTCACTCCACCTAACAGACAGGGGATTAACCTGATTTGAAAGACCTAGAGAGGCGTCAGGGTTTTTTGTTTTCCTTTGTTTATTTTGGTATCCTCCTACTCTGGTTGGCAGTTCGAATCCCATAAATGTCAGACGTGACTCTACTCGATTGGGCCATTAAGCAGGGCCCTTAACAATTGCTCCTCCCTGGATATGACATTAATCTGCATCCAGCCCTGCAAGCAGGTCCTCTAACTTGAAGGGAAAACTTGAGGGTTTTTTGCAGGACTGGCACTCCAGCCACCATAAAATAAAATCTCACACTGTTCAGTGTGGTGTGAGGTGTCACCCGTTCCATGGCTACACTTGGATCTCAATCAGGGTGGTTTGCAGTGTGGTGGGTGCGGCAACATGCTGTAATCAGCGCATGCTCTCAACCTCCTCCTCTTTACTCTGTGTGTTGATACTGCTGAGCTGATGCACATAACCAGCAACCATCACCTGCTGAAAGTTTACAAAGGTCAGACATCACAATTGTTGGACATCAATCATTAAAACTTGGGATTCTGGAAAGTCCAAAGGTGAATCCCTTAAAAATGGACAATTTAATGATACACTTGGTATTTTTGAAGTCAAAGTATAAATTAATTTGCCACTTGGAATTGTGTTCTAAAGTAAGGCACCTTTTATAAATTTTAAAAATTCCTTATCTGTTCTTGCAGTTTACAGTGGGGCTTTAGGAAACAAGGATCCATGAGTACAGTGGCCGAGAAGTGCAAAGAGGCTGTGTATTTATAACAAAACCTATACACTGTCTATGGCATGTGGAAGTTGGTGGCAACAATTCAGACATACTGTAGGTGTGTTTAAAATTCAAAAGGGATGTGAACTTTAAAAAAGGGTACGGAGCAGATTTGGATAAACATAAATTAGTATTTTTTAACAAAAAAAAAAAATATATAAAAATGTTCAAAAGATCAAAAAGGACTTACTTAAAAGGCAATCCTAAGTGACCAAGTCCAAGAAAACTCAATCCGAGAGCGAAACCCGAGAACAAGAGCAGAAAGTCATAGAAACTAGTAAATCTAGAAGAAAAATAATACTTAATACTCAGTGCTCCAAATACAACTCGCTAAACTGCTTCTGGATCTCTCCTGCTCTCAGCCCTTTATAGTGCAAGGGAGGATCCAGTAGCAGTGATGTCAGGATGGACTGCCTCCTGGAGCTCCACCCACAAAGCATACAGAACATTGGATTATTTAGAGGGACATAATTACAAGCATAAAGGAAAATACCAAAAATATGAAAAAGAATAATTCAAAATTGACAAGCATAAAATACACATAAACAAAGGTCCATACATAACACCCCTACATTTTCTTTACCAACCAGACACAAAGGATATAGGGTACAATCATATATTCTATCTCGCATTTCTCTTCAAACTGTCTTTCCTCTTTAACGGATGTCTTTTCTTGGACACAGCAACAACAACAACAACATTTATTTATATAGCACATTTTCATACAAAAAGTAGCTCAAAGTGCTTTACATAATGAAGAGAAGAAAAATAAAAGACAAAATAAGAAATTAAAATAAGACAACATTAATTAACATAGAAAGGAGTAAGGTCCGATGGCCAGGGTGGACAGAAAAAACAAAAAAAAACTCCAGAAGGCTGGAGAAAAAAATAAAATCTGTAGGGGTTCCAGGCCACGAGACCGCCCAGTACCCTTTGGGCATTCTACCTAACATAAATGAAATAGTCCTCTTGGTAGTTCGGGTTTTTCACGGAGTCACTTGATGCTGATGGTCATACAGACTTCTGGCTTTTAATCCATCCATCATTGTTGGAACATCATGGTGCTTTGGGTAGATGGTGGTGGCGCACGCCACCACCAACAGGACACCGGAAAAGGAAAACAGCAGTGCATCAGGAGAGCAACCAGTGGCCACTGATCCAAAATCAGCTTCTATTAGTTTTTTATTGTGGCTGACTCCTTTATCCAAGGTGAATTATGACACTTGAGATACAATTGGATACATATCTTTTGTTTTTCTAACTACAGCACGGGCAGGTGAAGTGACTTTCTCATGGATTTGAGCACACAGCCACTATGTCACAAAGCCTGACTTGTTTTGGTTAGCTCTGGTTCCTGGTTGCCTTTTTTAGTTTGATCTCATGATTTTGATTGACCCTTTCCTGTCTCAGACCACATCTTGGTTTCAATTTATTATTACCTAGCATTATCGTACAGCGTATGAGAACATGAGGGCAACCATTAAGAAGTATATCAGGGAGGCTAAAAGACAGTTGGAGAGGAATATAGCAGATAAGGCGAAAGACGACCCTAAGAGATTCTTTCAGTATTTTAGCAAGTGGATAACCTCCCAGAGGTAAACGGGACTACTAAGGAGGTACTGAGGGATTTGGAAATTGTAGAGGGAGAAGTGCTGCTCAGATTAAATAAGATGAAATCAAACAAATCACCAGGACCAGATAATATTTACCCTCGAGGCTAGCGAGTACAGATATAAACCCTTGACACATATTTTTAGGAAGTCACTGCACACTGGAGAGATTCCGAAAGACTGGAAAATGGCAAATATCATCCCATTATATAAAAAGGGTGACAGGGTAGATCCAAGCAACTATAGGCCAGTAAGCTTAACATGCATCACAGGAAAATTAATGGAAGGAATTATTAAGGATAAGATTGAGCAACACCTGGCAAGGACAGGAGTTATTCTGAACAGTCAGCATGGGTTCAGAAGAGGGAGGTCGTGTTTTACTAACATGCTGGAATTCTATGAGGAGGCAACAAAAGAACGATAGACACTTGGAATAAGCTACCAAATAGTGTGGTAGACAGTAAGACGTTGGGGACTTTCAAAACTTGACTTGATGTTTTTTTGGAAGAAATAAGTGGATAGGACTGGCGAGCTTTGTTGGGTTGAATGGCCTGTTCTCGTCTAGAGTGTTCTAATGTTCTAATTTCAAAGCTCACAATAATTCTCAGGAACTTCAACATGTCTTTATCAGGTTCAAAACTTGTTAGATGCTGAAGATGCTGGAGGAGAGAATGAAGAAAAAAACTGAGTGTCATTATGGACAATGTTGCACATTCTCTCTCTGACACACAAGCACCGAGGACTTTTAGACGACCGAAGTGTGTAAAGAAACACTACTGGGGCTCCTCTGTAGCTAGGCCAATGTACCATTATAATGCCTTTCACATCTATCTATCTATCTATCTATCTATCTATCTATCTATCTATCTATCTATCTATCTATCTATCTATCTATCTATCTATCTATCTATCTATCTATCTAAGGACTGTTGCTGACTAAGTACTGTGCCACCATGGCACCCTATAAAATGTTTATATACTTATTTTAATTCACTGTAAACTCAATAATGTTTAAGATGGAAGCCTTTGTTTTATTCTTCACTCCTTTTCCTCCCAGTTTTCCTTTTCAGAACTTAAATTTAATGCTTCACAAGTCACATTCGTTCACATTCATCACGCATGACATTTTTTCCCTTTTCCCCCCAAAGCAGGACAAACCATGCATGTTGTTTGATTGTACAATAGAATTCAGCCACCTAGCACCAGTGGGACCAAAAGAGTGCTGAATTATTAGATGGTGTAAAATAGTTTTACATGCTGTTTTTACAGTATGTTGGCTTATCAATTAAATTACATGTAAAATATCAGTCTATCTGAAAACCTATAGCAATAACTGTCAAAGTCTCAAATGTTTTACCCCTTTATTCTTCTGAATCCCTCTTCTCTGCTAGCACCCTCCATTTTCTCAGAAGTTGCATAACTTTCTTTACGTTTTCTTCCAAATCATTTCCTTCCCCATAAACGCACTTACCCTCTTCTTTCTTTTTTATATTTGCTCTTTCACAATCACTTTTTTTCTTTTTTGGTCTTTTCTCTTAAGTCTTGCTCTAACTCTTTGGAACCTGCTGCCACCTCTTCCCCGAATTTCCTTTCTTCGTGGTTTGCTGTCTTGTGTTTTGACAGAGATGAACAAAGGCAGTAGTAGCCGTAGTTGTAGATCTTAATAAGTTCATGGAGTACAGTGATAACCTTATTTGCGTGTCTGACCAACATCAGTATAAAAATCTGGACAACCTTTATTGCGAGTCTTTTTATTTAAAGACGAACCAATGATAACCTGTAAAAGACCTGTGTATGTAACACAATCAATCAATCAGTCATCTATCAATCTATCTATTATATAGTGCCTTTCATCTATCTATCTATGCTGAGGTTAGGCTGCCTAAGGGTGAGGCCCATGCAGCATTCCAAGACCTGGAAAGATGGCAGTTCTGGTTTCTTTGTGTTTTTTGAGGCTTTGTGGTGACAAGAAACTGTACAAGATTCAAAATTTCACATTCCCAAACCAACATTTAGAAAAGATCCGGGGATGTGCTTATATATGAATTAAGTTCACAAAGAGACTGAAATTATGGTCATGGTATTTTTTGTTTCTTTTACTTTTCATTATTATTTGTACTTTTCTTATCTGGTTCTCAATTCATCCCTCTTATTTTGGAAACTCATTAATGGTTTCCCAAAGAATGCCAGTTCCTGCTACTTCTCCAAGGCCTTGCTTCATCCTTTCTCTCTATTTTGGTACTGCCAAGGATTTTTTTTGTTCATGTTATATTTGTGTTTTTACATGATTATTTATCATGTGTTTCTTGCTTTTATTTATTTTGTGTTAGTATTACATCATTTAAATATGTATGTCACTTTGAGTGTGTTCCTTGTGTTTCATGCATCGAACCCAAGAGGCAGAACCACCCTCATGTCACTGCTGAAGGTCTGCCCCCAGTCTGTACATTGTAAGGTCAAGGACTGGATCCTTCAGGGGTTCACTGAAGTTTGTAGAGTGTGATTGAACATACTTATACTTTACTCTCTCCCTTGAAGGGCATTTTTGGGAAATTAAAGCCTATTTTGAAACTTTAAAGTCACAGCTTCATTTTTAGGCTTGTGGAGGCCAAAGCCTGACAAAGGAGTTTGGAGACAGAATATCTAGGGTGAGACCTGGTGAATGGGGCATTCAGAAGCTTCACTCCATTTTGTTACTAATAATGCACTCAAATCATACCATCTTTCAGGTGGTGGTATCTATTCTCTGCTGACACAATGTGGCCCCGACTGTGCAATTGTCATCACAGGCTCAGTTTTAGATTCTAGCTGTTCTTTATTAACTGTTATGTTTAATCTGTGATCCTAAATACAGTGGGGTTGTATTTCCTTTGGGTTATAGTCAAAAGTCAAGCACATCTGTGCTGTGAAAGATGCAGCAATCCTAATGAAACTAGCAATAACCATTTGAAAAGTAACCTGAAAACGTAGTCAAAAGCCAAAAAGAGTCAAAAAACCAGGAGCCCATAATCGCACCGTTACCACAGCCAAATTGTGAGACAAAAATCAAAGTGAAAACTAACAGCAGAGTTGAGACCTCCCATGAACTGTTTACCAGCCTTCCATCTGGAAGAAAATTCTGCAGAATCAGGAGCAGGTCTGCTAGACTGTGCAATAACTTCTTCCCCCAAGCAGTCCGGCTCCTGAACACCATGCTGCCCCCTTCCGCACTTGACTGTCTTCTCTACAAAGTGTTCTGCCCTATTTAATCCTCCCGGCTGCTTCTTATACCTACAATGTTATGTTTTCATGCCAGCATTTTTTTCCATTTGTCCATCCTTACTCTCTCAACTCAATGCACACTTGCACAATTGTTCATATTTGCATAGTGTAATTGCACTAAAGAATTGCACATATAATACATGTTTACACTACTTACTGTACTTGCCATTTTGCACTATTTCTTATAGTCCTTAGTCTATAGTCTGCATTTGTTACAGCCTCCCTCCCCAAAGTCCTTTTTGCTAGATATATTTTCATATTTAGGTATAGGAATTTATATATTTGTATTTGCATATTTAGTATACATGTGCAGTTATATGTATAGATATTATACTATTTATTCCCAACTCTCATTCATCCTCTTGTGATCTGCCTGAAGTGCTGTCTGATTATGCTGTTGTGTTGTACATTGCACCTTTGGTCCTGGAGGACGTTAATTTCATCTTACAGTGTGCTTTAATGTATATGGTTGAGATGACAATAAAGCTCTACCTGACTTAACTTAAAATGTTTTGAAAAAAAAAAAAGGATTTTTAAAAGAGCGACTGACAAAAAGGGTTTTGGAATCCACCAACTTCGACAAGGAAGTGAGCCTTTCGAGCAACATTTAAACCTGCTGAATCGATAGTCAGTTGTGATGGCATCTGAAGATATGACATCTGGGAGCACCGGAGCTACCCTAGTGACTTGGAAACAAAAGGGCAATAATCATGATTAAACAAAATGGCAGTGATAATAGCACAAATTAAATAACAAAGTACACTTTTCATAGAAAAACTAATAAAAAAAAATAATCTGCCTGTGTCACCATTCTTTTCTTGTCAGCCATAGTGCATTGCCATGTCACTGTTTGCCATGAGAAGGACCTGAATGCCATTACATGGAAGCCCATACCTCCAATTATTGGGTTGCATATCACATCATGAGCTCTTAATTAAGCTCTTAATTAATTCACAAGGCTTTGTGTGACAGATTGAAACCCCTTATTATTTTATATGTATAGATTCAACCAAGAAAGCATGTCAGAGTGGTTGATGATGCCACCATACTGCTGCTCTGTCTCAGGTTTAAATCCTGGCCTGGTCACTGTCAGCATGGAGATTGAATATTGTCTTTGCCCAGATGTGCTTACCTGCTGGGACTTCAGCCCTACATCCCAAAGATGTGCCTGTTTGATTCATGGATTGTCCTTGGGTGACTGTGCCCTGCTGTGGACTGGCACCCTGCCCAGGAATGGCTCTGCTGCCAGTACAACAACAATTCATTTCTTGTATAGCCTAAAATCACACAAGGAATGTCTCAATGGGCTTTACCATGCCTTGTTTATTGACAGACCCCCAGCCTTGACTCACTATGAAGACAAGAAAAAACTCCCCCACACAAACAAACAAAAAAAAAAAACAGTACAAATTCCCACTTTTCTTGACCTTGCAATTAGATTAAAGAGGTTAACGAAATGGGTGAATGTTTGACTAAAAACCACCATTGTTCTCCCTCGTTCGCAACCCAGTGGGTCTGAAAATGGACTGACCTTCTCAGTGTCTCTCTGACAGTTCCCCTTTACAGATCTGCCCTCTTTACCTCTCTATACACACAGGGGGTTTCCACCCATTGTACTGTACTGTAGTTCACTGAAATGCACACAGATATGTCTGTATCCTACCTTTGGCCAGTAGGGGTCACTGTATTTTCAGGTTTATTTCTATGGATGACAAATTACATTGCCTGGCAGCTTATGGGCCCACTGCCAAACACATTTCTCGATTTGAACAAATATTTCCAACAAACAGGAAACGATCTCTTTATTTTTTTCACACTCAGGTGCCCTTGCTAAAACGATATTTATTACAATTCATCATCTGCTATTTGCAGTACAAACCTTTTCACTTTTAACAACACTGTTTTTATTTTTCAACAATTTAAACTCTTGCAGCAATATGTAATCACTACAGCTGTCTTTAAACAGTATCTCATAATCCCCATAGTTAACATTGTTGTTGAAGAAAGAATAAGGAAGTTTTGGTGGTGATGGTGGGTTAGAGGAGGGGGTGGCGCAGTTAAAGTGTGTCGGGTTATTCTGGTGCTGTGTTATGAAGTGAGGTGTAAGCTTATTTTGACAGTCGCTATATAAAATGAAGGTTAATAAATAAGAGAACTCCTAAGGCCTCAAAGAGGCTGGTAAGCTCCTATTTGTGGAGTCAGGGTTATGTAAAAACAATGTGCCAGTGCCAAGAATCCACCCACAGCATTATGCGGGTTTCACTTTGACTGCTATGACTGTTGTTTTCTGGGTGCCCAGCTGGCAGGCATGCTGACTGATCACATTACATTGTGAGTGTGCCCATTTATTCAGGTGCACTACTACAAGGCGCAGTTCCCACTTGGGATTTCCTTCCCTATAAGGTCACATTAGACTAAGACTTTTTCACCGATTTTCAGTTGTTGCCTTCATTTACAGTATATACTGGTGGCAGTAGGGAGTGCACTCCTGCTGGGTGTGACAGACCCAGCGACTCAGTCCAACTAGTCTGTGACAGGTTTGATTCTATCTTTAGTTGTAGAGCCAGATCTTTGTGTGCGTGAGAGTTGACAACTAATGAGCACTCAACCAGAACCTCACAGGTAGTGCTGCTGCTTTGCAGTAAGGAGACTGTGGAAGATTGTGGGTTCGCTTCCCAGTTCCTCCCTGTGTGTGATAGCGCTTTGAGTACTAAGAAAAGCGCTATATAAATGTAATGAATTATTATTATTAAGTATAATGCATGTAATTCAATGACAAGGAACACAGGAAACAGATGAAAAGCTCACGTCTGATGTCTTATGATTTACATAACATGACACAATGGACAAAAGAAAAAAATGGACTGAGACTGTGGCTGAACTGGCTGCACATGTTAACCCTTCATGCAGCACAAGCTCTGTCAGGCAGGTTGTCACAAAATGGGACAAACACAGCTGTACTGGAAAGTCAGCACTCGGCCAGCAATTTTCAATCATTTTAATTGACATGGTCCAGCTGCGAGATCAGCAAGTGTGACACACCCTCCCGACATGAAGTCATGTAATGTGACATTGGCTATAGGTGAGGCATCTGTAGGAGCCTGGGAATGTAATGCAGAAAAAGTCCACCAGGAGGCAGCATGTATTGGCTTTTTAAGGTTTTCTGGTGCAAATCCAATTTTTGTGGAGCCTGCTGCTTATACAGTTTTGAGGGCCCAATCCCTTAATGAAGAGAATAGGATATTGCAAATACAAAATTAGACACAGAAATGAATATTGATTTGGAATGAGTAAAGAATCCACACCAACTGCAAATGAGAAACACCTGACAAAAATTACAAACATGACAAAATCCAGAAAAAAATGCAGTATAAATAAAATTAATTAGCAGCCTGAAAGATCATTATAATACATTTACTTTTTAGTTTTCCACTTTTATTTGACAGTTTTGTAAAATCATTTTCCTTTGACAATACAGGAAGATAATTTAAATTTTCTCTAGCATTGATTATTGAAATGTATTCTTTATTATTGACAGTTTAAAGAAGTTTCTTTCAGCCTCACATGTCATAGCTGGCTATTGTTGCTTATTTGGCTTGATGACATCGAAACAAGCAAATCAAAGCCGTTTATGATTAGCGCCACACTGTATTGAGCTGCACAATTATATAGTTACCAGAATGGCGCACTGCATGATAATGTGCAGTGAATACACTTGACTTGAGCGTTCATAGTTTTCATCCTCTTTCTCGTTTGCTCAGAGGTTGATGTGCTTGCTGCTTCCTGAGCAGCTTTTCTTTTCTCCCCCTAGCGGCCTGCTTCTTCTCTTTTTTCATTGGCATGTTTTCGTGTTAAAATTGATTAAGTCAGTGTTTGTGTTGCAATTACTTAATGTTTCTTTAAATTTTCACTTAAGCTGGCACTTCAGTCTTCAATCTGCCTCAAGAAAGATTTAAGATACGAAAAGATAGGGATAGAGACGGCAAGGTGGTAGGGAATGAGAACGGCGCCATACGCTTGTGCCACACGGCCACCCTGCTGCCCGGAGTTGATTCTACAATAAAATAAAATAAAAATAAAAAGAGGAATAATGTTGGAGGTCAATCATCACCCCGAATGTGGAAAGTAGACATCACGTAGTATATGTGTACCAAATTTCAGGTCAATAGGGCAAAAAGATCTTGCCTGAAGAAGGGGCCTGAGTTGCCTTGAAAGCTTGCATATTGTAATCTTTTTAGTTAGCCAATAAAAGGTGTCATTTTGCTTGGCTTTTCTCTACATTCATAATTACTAACACAGTATAACACCCTAGTACTACAGTGATGACTGAGAAAGCAATTTAATTTCATATGTTCATGCAGATACCCTATGATGGACTGATGCCCTCTCCAGGGTTTGTTCCTGCCTTTGTGACTGATGCTTCTGTGGATGGACGGGGAGATTAAAAAGTTTCTAATAAAATATAAGCCAATGGTGACTATCATTGGAGAACTGCAAAAAATGTGAAAACATCCGTAAAAAAAATCTCACATTACCTTTGTCGCATATAACTCATTGTAACTCATTCAGTCACATGCTCACAACATCCCAAACACATGTATTTTTACTAAAATATTGTTAAATAAGTCACTTTCAGAAAATGCTCTTGTGAACTAAAATGTAACACTTTCAGATGTGAACAAGCATTTTGAATTCAAGACTCACTTCCTGTCGTTACATTTATATTTTACTTATATCACGTGTTGAAGCATGGTGGTGGCAGCATAAGGGACAGGGGGACTAGCCGGGGTCTCAGACTGGGCTGAAAGTTCACCTTGCAACAGGACAAAGGCAAAATAAGGGTGACTTAAGGACAACTCTGTGAATGTTCTCGAGTTACCCAGGCACAGCCTGGACTTGAACGCAATCAACATCTCAGGAGAGACCTGAAAATAGCTGTCCACCAACAGTCTCCATCTGACCTGAGACAGCCTGGGAAGATCCGCAGCAAAGAATGGCAGAAAATCTCCAAATCCAGATGTGTGAAACTTGCCACGTCAGAGCCACCAAGAAGGCTGGAGTGGCTGCCAAAGGGAGTTAAACGAAATACTAAGTAAAGGGTCTGAATACTTGTGTCAATGTAAGATTTCAGTTTTTTAATTTCAATACATTTGCAAAAAGCTCTAAAGTCCAGTTTTAGGTTTGTGATTCTGGGGCATTAAGTGCTGCTTGATGAGGGAAAGAAAGTGAATTTAAATGATTTTAGCACAGGGCTGCAACATAGCAAAATCTATAAAAAGTGAAGGGGCCTGAAGAATTTCTGAAGATTAGTAGCTATAGAGTTGTCACATATTTCCTTTCTTTTTTACAGGCATTTGGTAAATTCTGGGAAGATGGTGGTTCAGTTGTCAGCTGAAACTCTGAAGAACTTTGGTTCAGCTTCCTACTTAGTACTGCCAGCGCAGAGTTTACTTATTCACAGCTCATGTGGAATGACTGGAAATAACCCAGTAGTGCAGGAATAGACTCTGACCCTCCAACATTGATAATGAATGACTGAATGAATACAGGACTAAATATCTATCAGAATTGTTCTGTTATAATGTGTGCCTTCAGAAGAGTGGTATGGTGGTCTGAACTTCTCACTTACAGTTTCAGAAACTCCAGTTTGGATCAGGGTCTGCGCTACCTTTCATCCAGTGCTGCCAGAAATAGGCATCAACTTTTCCACAACTATGCAGTGCAAAAGCAGACTAGAAAATGAATGAATGAATGTGCCCTGAGAAGACACCTTGGGAATGAATTGTTGACAAGCAGATGACTTAGGGTCTGTACAGATGTCCTTCTATATCGGCCCCCAGATCTTACAGTGATTACTATTTGATTGTGATTACACACCTGCCTGAGTGCTTAGTAAGTTTTAAGAGGGCGAGTTGTGACTCATTATGACTGCCTTTCAATCCAGCCCACGGTGCCCTCGGGGGTGTCTACTAGATACCAGCTGTCTTTTATCAGAATTTCTGTGTTTCTCCTGTCTCGACTTACACTTTCACTCAAATGTATAGCATGCCCACTTTCACAAGGTGTGGTACATATTTTCACTCTGACAGACTATTTTGACATTTTTTTTTGATCCCTGTGCCTAACTTGCCATTTGACTAGAAGACTGATGATGCTGAAAAATGCAGACACATGCTTTATTCATATGTCTGGTGATAATACTTATCCTATGAAGTAAAGATAGATAGATAGATAGATAGATAGATAGATAGATAGATAGATAGATAGATAGATAGATAGATAGATAGATAGATAGATAGATAGATAGATAGATAGATAGATAGATAGAATGGACTTAACTTTTTATTTATTTCCTCTCCCTGCGGTGGGCTGGCGCCCTGCCCGGGGTTTGTTCCTGCCTTGTGCCCTGTGTTGGCTGGGTTTGGCTCCAGCAGACCCCCGTGACCCTGTGTTAGGATATAGCAGGTTGGACAATGACTGACTGACTTATTTCCTCTCCAGACAGAAATTTGGATTTCTACAGAAACTCAATAAATAAATATAGTATGACAACAATCCCCTCTCAAATATACACCAACAAAAATTTAAACAGAAAGAAAACCTTTGACTTGGCAGTCCTCTTCCTGGTTTCTTGACACACTTGTGCTAAACGATTCTTTGGCTGAAAGTCCTCAGTGTTGGTGTGTCAAAGTGAGGAAGTGCAGAATTGTTCATAGTTTTGTTTTAATCCTCTCCTTTGCTTACAACCTCCAGGGGTTCCAGAGTGTGTCCTATAACTGAGGCTGCCCTTTTAATTAGTTTGTTGATTCGGTGGGCTTACCCTGAAGTGATGTTACCAGCTCAGCACTCCATGGCATAGAAAATCACACTGGCCATTACAGACTTATAGAAGATGTGAAGGATAAACTCAGTCTCCTAAGGAAGCAGAGTCTGCTCTGCCCCTTTCTTCTGTAGTTAGTATTAAAGTACCAGTCCAGTCTCTCATTTATGTGGACCTCCAAGTACTTGTAGCAGTGCACCACATCTACATTCACTCTTTGAACAGTGACCAGCCATATAGGCTCCTTGATGAAGCAAAAGTCAATCACTATTAGGGATGGGAATCGAAAACCGGTTCTTGTTGAGAACCGGTTCCCACTGTTTCAATTCCATGGAATTGTTTGCCATTTTTTCAAACGATTCCCCTATCGATTCCAGTCGCCTCGAATGACGTCACCACATTGCGTAGCGTCATTTACCCAGCAGGAAACATGGCGCCTAAGCGGCACAAACACTCAAAAGTTTGGTTATACTTTACAAGAAAGGATGACAACAGGGCAACTTGCAATACTTGCAAAGTAGATATTTCATCAAAAAGGGAGGAAACACTACGAATATGCAAAAGCATTTGCTCACGCGATAACCTTAAATGAATGTCGTGTTTTTGATCCGCTCCGGACTAGTGAATCTCAACCCAGCAGCAGCGGTAACGTTTGCACGTCCTCTCCCGTTAATACGGCAGGTAACTAATCAACTAACATTGCATATTATGTTAGCGCGATTTGCCTTATTGCAAAACCTGCTATTACTGTGCATTGCATTTAGATGACCATGACGAGAGAGACAGACAGAGTCTGGCTGGCTTAGATGCTGGCAGTTGTCGCTGCAGTCTACCGGTAGCTTCTCCTTTCGGGGAAAAGTAAAATGTCCTTCCTGAAAAAGCAGATATGCTTATATTTCTGCAAAAGAATTGTTAATTCTCCATAGTTGATGGTTACAGAATTGCACAGTGCACAGTTCCATTGGACTTGAGTTGATTGTATTTGTTGCTGGCTGATGTAGTTTTATTTTTGAGTGCTCAGCTCATATATACTTTTAAAAAGGAGAGTGTAAATGTTACTGGACATTCTTGTGTAATTGCCACAGAATTATTTATGTTATACTTTGTTGTTGCTACAGAAGAATATTTATTTTATTATTATTTTACATTTACAAATTTTTTTCTGGGGACCCCGTGGCACCCCATCGAGGAGCCGTAGGCTGTGGATCTCTTAAGATCTCACTGTTGGGTTTGTAAGGTCATGCTACTCCTAAATTTCTGTCTTGTTCAAAGATAAGATATAAAACAAAGTTCTAAGCTAATCGACCTGTGTGTTCTCCTTTTTTAAAAATAAGAATCGATAGGAGAATCGATAAAGAATCGAATTGTTAAACAGAATCGAAAATGGAATCGGAATCGTGAAAATCTTATCAATTCCCATCCCTAATCACTATTTCCTTGGTTTTGCTGATGTTAAGATGCACACAATACTCATTGCATCAAATAACGTTCTCCATCTGACTCCTTAACTGTCTCATCCTCCTTTATCAATACACCCACATAAGTGCAGAATCATCGGAGAATTCCTGGAAGTGACATGACTTGGTGTTATATTTATAATCTGATGTGCACAGGGTGAAGATAAAGGGAGACAGGACTGTTCCTTGTGGTGCTCCAGTGTTGCTCACAAAATCCTTGAGTCTCTCAAACTGCAGTCTGCCTGTCCGATAGTCCATTATTCAGGACACCACCGGCTCATCCACCCGAGTATCTCTTGAGTTTACCCCTTAACAGGGATGACTGGATGGAATATAAGGTAATAGTAAAATATGAGAAATAAACTTAAAAATGTGTGCCCCACTTAAGCTTTGATTCAAAGAAACTTACAAATCAGAGCTGCATGAGGATATTTGTTTCCGTTTTCTAGAAATGGTGCAAAGGCAGATAACGTCACATGTTTTGTTAATGGAACTGACTGTCAGATTATTCAGACCAATATCATAATGAAAGATCCAAAATCACTGAATAAAACAACCTTAATTATATACAGCACAATCAAAACCTTAAAGTGCTTTGTACTGTAGGTATGCTCAAGTTGTATCTTTATTTCTGCAATGTGCACACTGGCAGGTCAACCATCAAACTCAGTGAATCAACTGTGGGAAACTGAACCAGTATTCTTGTGGTTGATGGCTTAACTGTTAGGGAGCTGTACTGCCTACTATTAGCAGTCACTCTTGGTATACAGTGAGTTAGTGGTGGGCTAATTTCATGCTTTATAATTCAAACTTTAGCCACTAGGGGTCACCCTTCTGGTATTACAACTTACTCCCAGTCACACGATGACTCAGCAGTTGGGAACTAAACCTGCAATTTTGTGATTCATAGTTACTACCTTAGCCCCTAGGGGGCTTGGTATAAAGACCCACTCCTAGTCACAAAGTGGTGGGCAGTCAGTCTTCACTCTTGTGTTCATACTTTGCCCAGCAGGAAGGAGGCCACAGTGCCTAATATTAAGGCTCAGTCTGGGCTATATATTGATTCTTTGATGAGGATTAAACCTGAAAATGTGTGCATTATTCTGGCCACTAGAGAGTGCACTGCTTAGTATTGTTATGTTTCAGCCAGAGGCTTGTGTTTTTCCTTTTTTGTGTTCTCTTTGTGTTATTTTAAAGTATTACATTTATGTATTTTGTTGTAATCATTGTAAATATTGTTTATTACGTATTACAAGTTCACCTGTGTCCCTTTTTGTTTTGTGGGTGGAATCCCAGGAGGCGGGGCCACTCTAACATCATGAATGCAGCACCGCCCCCAGTCTGTATATTAGGAATCTGAGGAGTGGATCTTTCAGCTGTTCAGTAATGTTTGGACAGTCTGTGGCTTTTTGGATTTTGCTTGCTGTTCTTGGATTTTGATTACTAGATTGTGAATTAAGATCTGATACTGTGGGATGGTTTGTTTGGCAAACCCTTTATGCCTTGGTATTATTTTTGTTGAGTTCAAATTTACAAAGATTTTGTGTTAGAGTTGTTTTGTGATGGACTTTGATAAATTTTGGAGGTTAAGGTATATTTGAACTTTAAAAGCCCTTTTTACATTTTTGTAAACTGGACAGGCTGAAACCTACCAGTAGAGTTTGGGGTCAGGCAGCCTGGGGCCTGTTTGAACGTATTACACCCTATTGTTATCTTTAGGGCTTCAATTCATAACAGGTATTTCACTTGTGGTGATTAATTTTGTAACCTTATCCTGTAACACCTGCTCCCAAACAGTCCCCAAGACTGATGTTTACTCGATTATGTTGACCTGTTTTGTAAGTTACTTTGGATTTTAGCATCTGCTAAGCAAATAAATGTAACGACAGTAAATGAAAGCGAAAGTATTTGAAGTCTCTCCTGGTCACACTTTGTGTCAGCGTTTAATAACAATAATAATTCTTTGCATTTATATAGCGCTTTTCTCACTACTCAAAGCGCTCGGCAATTGCAGGTTAAGGGCCCTGCTTAAGGGCCCAACAGAGCAGAGTCCCTTTTTGGCATTTACGGGATTCAAACCGGCAACCTTCCGATTGCCAGTGCAGATCCCTAGCCTCAGAGCCACCACTCCGCCCTTGGGAGTGAACCTGTAATCTAATGCTTTCAGAGTTCACACTGTTATTAGATTTAACTCCACGTCATACAGCGACTCACTTGTGGAAACAAAACCTGCAAATCTGTGCTTGCCGAACATTAGAGTACCAATATTCTACTTGTTGGACTGACTCAGTGACACAAAGCGAGGTGGTGGTGACACTGGAAACTGCAACCTTGTGTTACAGAGCCAATTACATTAGCAACAAGTGGGCAGCATTCTCTACTTTATATGTTTTGTACAATTTTATCCATAGTCCTGGGTGGGTGATCAATTACACCTGAAATCTTCACAAGTTGTTTATCATTCTTTGAGCCATACTGGGGACTGAACAGCTACTTTGTGCTTAGCAGCCTGATACGGAGTGTGTTTACACACACACACAAATTAACTGGTTTAAGGTGAATAACATGGTTAAGGTAGAAACCTATTGTTTTCCTAAATCCATATTTACATGAGCAAGTAATCTTCAGGAATACTCTTTTATCAAAACACTTCAACGTCATTAAACTGCACTGGAATAATAAACACACGGGCATTTTTACTTTATTAAGTGCTGTGTTAGATTAGGTGTTACTTTAAAAGGTAATCGGACCACGACTTAACATGTTATCCCATTTGAGTTTGTGCTGCTGAGTTTAGTACTGTATGTTCAGCAAATCAACAAAAAATAAACGATTTCTGAAAACATATTGTGACAAATTATTTCAGCCAAGAGAAAGAATAATGCGATCATCTAAACATTTGCCTCTGGAAAAGTATTTTATGGACCCTTCTACACATGGCTGTTGAAAGCGTCTGCAAAGCAAATACATGTACAGGCTGATAGAAAACAATGGAGGTGCACAGACTACAAAATCCTTAACAGTAACCTGGTTAAGGGTTTACATGGCCACATAATCCATATTGCTCATAAAGAAATCTACCTCTGTTAATCAAGTTTCTCTGAGGCCAATAACTCGGTTTCTCTTATGGGAATAAAGGTTTACTTGGAATTTTAGAAACTATGTTTCTATGAATAATTATATGATTATTAGGGTACATGTACATGCACCCATTGTAAACATTAAGCCACACTTTTTGGCAGTTTAGTCATGTGTGGGTATTAAAGTGGCACAGCTGTTAGAAAGAAAGTCACCTCATAGTTTATGAACACAATGTGCCCCATTTGTGTGAAGCTTTGATTTTTCTTCTGTATTCACATGAGTTTCCTCTCACAACTGTCACTTTAATTGACAACTCCTGATCAGCCAGAGGTGAGCATGATGGAATGGCATCAGGCCCAGAGTGTTAGGAAATTTAAATTTTCTCTGATCAAAGCAAAGCTCCACCCAAACATTATATATATATTTTTTATATGTTGTTTACCCCATGTTCATATTTTGTTGTGGTGGCCAAGTTTTAATCTCATGTTTTCATGCAGAATGGAGAGAAAGAAGTTTATAGTGTAACAGAAGTCAAAATTGACCAATATTGTAAAATGGCAAACAATGTGAAAAACATCCATGGAGTAAAGAACACAAAAATCTCACATTACTTGTGTTGCATGATCCATATCAGTTTATCCAGTCACTTGCCCAAAACAGGCAAAGCACATGCAGATTTGATGAAATATTATTACGTAGTTACTTCCTGAACTATCAGAACATTCATAAACAGGAAACTTAAAGAAAACTTGAAGACCCTCCTGTACTCCTCATTCAATGGTCAAGAGTCCTCTTTAGGATCAAGATCGGTCATCTCTTTTACCAAAACCCTTCTCACCTGATTGCTCACTTTGGCTGGGTGGCCATCCCTAGGAAAAGTCATGGTTGTTCCAATTTGTCTTCCATTTAAGAATTGTGGCAGCCATTGTGCTCTTGGGACCCTTCGACGCTACCAGAATTTTTTATGCCCTTCCCATATCTGTGCCTTGACCTTTCCCTGTCTCTAAACTCTGCAGGTGATTCCTCCAACCTCATGGCTTGGCTTTTGCACAGCTGTGGGGCTTTCTATAACTAGGTGTGTAAGTGCCTTCCCAATCAGTCCAGTTAATTGAATTGACCACAGGTGGACCCCAAACAAGGCATAGAAACATCTTAGTAATGATCAATAGAATGGGATGCACCTGAGCCAAAGCAAAGGATCTGAATATTTGCATCCATGGGATATTGATTTTTTTATTTTTAATGCATTTGTAAAAAAATTGTAAAATCCTGTTTTCACTTTGGGGTGTTGAGTGTTGCTTGTTGTGGGAAAAATTAATTTAAACGATTACAACACAAGTCTGCAACACAACAAAATGTATAAGAAGTGAAGGGGTCTAAATACTTAGTGAATGCACTGTCTGTAGCCAGGCATTGTCCTTTCAGCATGAAATGGGATACAACATATATAACAATGACCAAAAGATTAATACACCTTGAAATACAACTGGAAATGTTCAATTACTCTCCATTAATACATCCATTACCTAACCCATTTAATCATTTCAAGGTTATGGGGTGTCTGTTTCAGCAGCACTGGGTGCAAGGCAGGAACCAGCCCTGCACATGGGCCACTTTTGTTATTCTTTACTATATCAATTTGAATTGACAAAGGCGTAATCTGATCTCCCATTCTCTGGACGTGTCCTAGATACTTTACCCCATAATTCAGCTCGGCCTCCTCATGCTTCATGTATTTGTCATTCGCTGTGCACTGGAAAAACAAAACCTTTGTAAATATTTCTTAATGGTAAACATGCTGCGGAATGGAGAATTCCTGCCCCAGCTGATCACCAGGGCTCAAAGTGACCTAGTAAGCAGGCAGTAGCCTAGTTTTAGCAGCTCTGCCACAGGCCCTGGTTAACTACTATGACTACAGGGAGAAAAGTGGGATATCAGATTAAGGTCAATAGCCAGCGCATATTTACTCTGAGAGGTTTAAAGGCATTAAGAGCCACTTGAAAACCCCCACTGCCTTCCTCTGCTGCAATCTATTCAGATGAGTGTGAGCTTGATGTGCAAGATGGCACCCACTTGACGTGCAGGGTGTCCCGTGCACATTGCCAGAAGAACAAATGCCAGACAGTTGAATATTTATCTTTGAGACCAAGGGGATGAATCTTCTCACATGGCAGCTTCTGTTGCTCACTGCTGCTTTCTAGAAACTGGGGCATGTTAGGCCTCCAGCATGGAGTGCGTGAGAAAGTATGCACAATGGAGACAGAGGAAGGCAGAGAGGCAGTTTTCTTTCCGACTGATTTTCTTCCCACTGTTTGAAGAAAATGTATTTTTGAAATTTAGCTATTTCTTTTATACAAATATCCCACAGTACGATTAGTTGCAAAAGAGTTGTCACCCATTTATTTCCTTTGTTTTTTTATAGATATAAATTCTGGGAAGATGGTAGTTTGGTTGGTAGGAACCCTGGTTCAGCCTCCTCTTTACTACACTTGGTGCAGAGGTTACTCACTCACAGCTCATTTGGGATGATTGGGGACTCTGAAATGACCATATTGTGCTGCGATAGACTCTAACCCTCCACCATGGATAATGAATGACTGAATGAACACAGGACTAAATGTTAGGTATACTAGATAGCTTCAATAATCCAGTTATTCAAAGAAACAAGGCTTTGATGCTTTGTATACCCTTAATTTGATTAGAGAAACCAAGGTATTGGTCTCTGAGAACCAGGGTTAACACAAGTAGATTTTTCCATGAGTAACCTGGTTAGGAGGCCATGTAAACGTTTAGCAGGCTGCAGTTAAGGATCTCCTAGTCTGCAATCTGCGCATGTCCACTGGACTCTGTTAATTGAAGTAAAAATACCTACAGTCAGTTTTGGTAGCCCAGGATTGGTCCACCAAGGCACTTGTCTTCAACGACAACCCAAGCCACAATGTACCACATCCTTATAGTTCCTCCTGCAGGTGGTAAACCCACTGGAGGACAGATCCATGTTGCTCCTTCAGACTGTGCCTGGATAGGTCCCATGGGTAAAGGCTTGACCACCAGGCGCTCACCAACATGATCGCTGCTCCTCCACTTTGAAAGGAGCCAGTTGTGGTGGTTCAGGCATCTGATTAGAATGCCTCCTGGACAGCTCCCTCTGGAGGTATTTTGGGCATGTCCAACCAGGAAGAGGACATATTGGAGAGAAAATATATGTCTCGGTTGGCCTGGGAATGACTTGATAGGGTAAAAGGACGTTTGGGCAGCTGCGCCAAGACTGCTGCTCCCAGCAACCCGGTTAAGCAACAGAAAGTGGATGGATGGATGGATAATAATGACTGCATTATTGCTATCCCAGCAGCTGGTCCATTGATTGCAGGTCTCAATCGCACAGACAAGCTGAAAAGAGTGTGCTGCATGCAATCCTGTAAAAAATACCTATAGATAAAATGTCAGTTTAGTTTTAATCAATTTACTTGCTATAGATATGCTGAAACCATGTGATCAGGTACTGCAGTGGCCAGTGTTCATGGATCCTTGGGGGCTCAGGTTGGTGATGGATGCTATTTACTTCACAGCAGATGAACGACTAATTGCATTTATAAAACACAAGAAAATGATCACATCTGGGCTGATCTGGCTGTGTTTCTGGTCAGTTTCATGAAGGTTCATATATGGGCTAAAGAGTTAGCCACAAATGTTGGCCATTCAAAGGCACAGACTTTCATACAAAAGAACAAAAAAGTAACACAAAAATAACACATTACATTTTCCTGTAAAGAACTATATAACATATTCATTTTTTGTAAGTAATGAGTAATGTATTTAAGTCACTTTTAAAAGTAACATTTTCCACAATGCTTGGAAGACATGGGCCCAGCGCTTGTTTTCAGATTCACACCAGCCAATGATGACTTTTAATTATTTTTTGGGCCCAGCGCTTGTTTTCAGATTCACACCGGCCAATGATGACTTTTAATTATTTTTTGTGCCGTTTTCTGGCATTGAAGTATTTTGAGAAGGAAGAACACCTTTGTGCATGTAAACGGTGTTTAAGTTGTCAGGTTTCTGCCTTCTCAGCTTATGCTGGTTTTGTGTTTGCATGTAAACACACACACACACTGATCCACTGTGTCTGTGGAGCATTCCACATGAAAGTTAAGATAACTGGCAACTCCAGCTTGTCAGCATGAGTGAGCTTTCTCTGAAACAGATGGGTGTCTCATCTATCATTAATTTCTCCTATATTTCCAGAAAATTACATTGCCACAATGATGATAAAAACTAAGAAGATCCACAAGAACAAACCTAATGAAAAGAATGAAACTGTTAAGGACACATCAAAGGTACTGGAAATTATCGTTCACACCTAAAAAACCAAGAGAGATGATAACAAGAACAAGAAGTGGCCAGGAAAATCAGGAGTCAGAATAGTGAGATTAAAAACATAACCAGGGCTGCCAAGAAACCAAAAGGACAAAAGTCAAAGGTAAAGGGAAGCTGAAACCAAATAATACAATCCATCCTACCACAATGGCCTACTTAACAAAAAGTTACAATTAGCTCATCCCATATGCTGCCTGGCACCCCAATGGTCTGCACTAAAACAAATGAATATGGAAAATGAATGAATGAGTAAATGAATGAATGTTTATTTTTGGGGAAACAGTGGTTAGTTTTGCTGCCACACAGTTTCAGGGACCACGATTCTAATCTCAGCCCATTAAAAAATGGTTCCTTCCTTGTCCAGTGCTCACCATTAATTGAAATAAGTAGGTTGATAAAAATGATTAATATTCACACTTGGAAACTTAGAGCTGAAACAGTTCACTCTATAGCCTCACAGCTACGGAACTTCAGTTTACTTTCCTGCTCTTTCACTCTCAATGTGGAGCTTGTCCATGTGCTCCATGTCCATTTCATTTTTCTCTAAGTAGATTAAAATGACTAAATTGGCCTGGTGTGAGAAAGTGTGAAAGTGTACACAAGTGCGCATTATGATAGAACTGGTGTTGTTTCCATAATTGCTTCCTGCCTTATGTTAAAGGATAGCCCCCTGTGACTGTGTTCTGGATGATGTCCAAATGTACATTATTAAACACACTTCATTTAATTATAATGAGCAATGAAGAAGTGCTGGGAGATGTTATCAAGAACAAGACATTGTTAGGAAAAGTAAGGGTCAGAACTGTGAGATCTGAAATATAACCGGGACTACCAGTAAACCAAAAGGACAAGACAATTATTTTATTGTGTAAAATTGTCCAGGAAAGGTATTTTAAACTCTAAGGTTCTTTTTGTATTGCTGGACAAGTTAATACTGGAAATGCCTAAACTGTCAGTCTTGATTCACACGTATGTCCTGCAAAACTACCTATTCAACACTCTCTTGGCACAGATAAACTCAAATACAAACCAAGAATATCTCAACAAGGCTAGCTATCTTAATTTTAATACCTTACCAGAGGCTAAAAGCCATTCTGCTCACGAGACGTCCCTGCTGGGATTCACTTGCATGTCAATCCGTCTTCAGATTTCTTCCTGTGAAAGGGCTACACTTCAGAATAAAAAGCCAGGAACAGCTACTCCTGTCGGGCTTTTGTATCCCAAGGGCTACGTTTGAAAAGAGCTACACAGTCTAACAGAAGCCAAGGGCTAATCACTACCCCTGACAGTACAATACCTAAATAGACAAAGTTCATTTTACTAACAATCATCGGTCCTTGCTAAATGTCAGTAAACAACAGGACAACTTTAGCAAAGCAATACTCAAACTATTCCAATCATTAATTATGTTAATTTGAAGCAGAAACCAGGTGTAAATGTTAGATATGAAAACATACAACCTGAATGATTCAAATCAGGGTCACACTGCAAGCTTCGTTTCAGGTGGCTGTGGCTTTGGCTGTTTCAGTCTTTGGTTTCTTAAACTAGGCGTAATGCTTCGGAGTGAAGTGGCCATCTGTAGGTGACAAAGTTTGACCAAGTCTTCTCTTTGGCAATTGTCACTCTCTCCTCCTAGTCGTGGAAGTTATGATGTCTCTCTGGCATTGCCTAACCCTTTGAAAATCATAGGGTCTTGCTGACTGCCCCTTTTCACAAATAAACTCTGCCTTATGTAAGATATTGCATCAGTCAAAGTTTGGGACAACTGATAAGTTCCATGGTCTGGTTGATTGTTGTTCATCTTAAAAGTCCCAAGCCTCCATTTCACATATCCTTGCAAGTAGCCACACACTGGTCACTTTATGTAAGCTTATATACAGTATATGTATAAGTAAATATAAGGGCAAAACACATGTCATGTACTATTTGTATTGTTTGGCAGATACTGTATAACATATCTATGATCTTGCCAACTGGCTGACCAACCGCAAGCATTACCTGGTAGGTAACCACCCAAATAATCAGATTGCGATTCAGACCTAAGAATATGTATATAATGTATATATACACATTCTAATAAACAATGACACAATGGATACACCACTGAATTTTTCCAAAGTTTAACAGCCTTAGGGAACTACCTCATGAATATTAATGTACTAATGAGGTCATTTGTACCTGCCAGCCCTGTCAGTTACAGAACATTTCCCACATAAGCTCTGTACCCAAAACTTAAGAATGATTATCTAAATAATTCTAAAATAAAAACAGACCAAACTAAAACACAAATTAAATATTATGAATTGTATTTAGAGTACAGTACTGTACAAGATCAATTTTCCAACAGCATTACAACAATGTCAAAGGCAAGGTGAAGTAAAAACCAAAAAACACAATGCCACCATAAGGGCCTACTTAACAAAAAGCTACAATTGGCTTTTCCCATATGCTGCCTGGCCCCCACAAGGGCTTGCTCTAAAAAAATTAATTTGAGAAATGAATGAATAAGTGAATGGCTTTTTATTTTGGGGACACAGTGGTTAATGTATCTGCCACACAGCTTTAAGGATGAGGGTTCTAATCTCAGCTCATTAAAAACTGGTTTCTTCCTTACGCCCATTGGTGACCATTTATTGAAATAAGTGAGGTGATAAAATGGATGAATATTTACATGGTGCGGTAAAAGTTCACTTTGTGGCCTTACAACTCCAGGAACTGTGGATTGGCTTCCTGCTCTGTCACTGTCAATGTGGAGTTTGTCCATGTGTTCCATGTCCTTATCATTTTTTTGTAGGCGGCTTACAATGACTAAATTGGCCTGGTGTGAGAAAGTGTCCACGAGTATGCTTTGTGACAAAACGGTTTCCTTGCCATAGCTGCTTTGCTGCCTTATGTAAAAGAATAGCCCACTGTGATTATGCCCTGAGTGATGTCCAGTGATACACACTCAAACCCACTTCATTTAATTATTGTGAGCAATGAAAAAGTGTGCTGTGAGATGATATCAAGAACAAGACATGGGTCAGGAGAAGCAAGAATTGTGAGGTCTTAAATATAAATAAAAATAAAAAACAAAAAGAAAACATGGTTCTCAAATGTCTAAGGTAAGGTGAAGGCCAAACTAAAAAATGCAATCATACTGCTAAAGTTTGAGAAAATGTTAAGTAACACTAAAGATCTTTTTCCACCAAGGGACAACACATAGCATGACATGATTACTGCCATATTTATAGTTTCACTTCTGCCACGTTATTGGTGTGACACTCAAGATCTTCTGACCATCAAAACAGCATGGTGTAAATAAAGACAACTAAGACACTCTTATTCTTCTTTGGCTGCTCCCGTTAGGGGTCGCCACAGCGGATCATCTTCTTCCATATCTTTCTGTCAACTATGATAGCCTTAATTCCAAACATTAAATCAATGTCAGAACACAAATTCCCCCAGTTCCAAACCTTAAAGTACACAAAAAACATGCATATAAAAATGTTTAATCCTACACAAACTGATTACACATGGGGCCAACTGAGAAATGGGAAGGAAGGGATGAATGTAAACTGTGAGTAGAATTGGAATGCAGAAGCAAACCCACTCAGATACATGGAGAACATGGCCACAGGATTCAAACCCAGGGTACTGGACAAGTGAGGCTGCAATGTAAGCTACTCTTGAATATCAGGAAATATCCTTCTTATATAGCGGGTTTTCATCAAAACCAAGAAGCAAAACAGAACATGACAGTCACAAGATTGTGACACCTCACAGCAACAAGGCTGTTTAATGTAGAAGGCTGTCATTAATCTGAGCACCCCATCTTCACCACCTTTTCATTTGTCCCCTCCTGGCCTTACTATATGCCCAGCTGTGCTCCTTTATCACCCAAAGCATTATCCAAAACCCCTCAGACAAAACACAGGTCAAGCCTTCGAGAAGATGAAGCATCCATATAAACCAGTAGGTCAACAGGTCACTTGGATCCAATATGAATAAGAAATAGAATAGGTGTCTCAGCAGCCATACTTGGCACAAAATTCTAGTGGGACTTTGCATTCTCACTGTCTCTGTGTTAACAAATTCTTCCTAATATCTGTCATTAAACACCACTCTCCTGGGGTAGAAGGATTTGCTATCCATCTGCATGAATTCATTTGGGTGTGCCTGGGTCCTTCATGTTTAAAGATCATGCATGCTAGCTATGTTACAACAGGTAATATAATAAATTTTAAAATATTTGTTGTTTGATATCTCTTTCATTACGTGTACCATCAACGTTCTTCCTATGCCTTTCTTTGGTATCCTTATGTGTGTGAACCTGTCTTGGCTGGTGTTTCCTCTCTCGATTGCATTTCGATAAATGACTGTCATTTCAAGGCACCATGCTTGCCACGTGTCTGCTTTTCGACTAGCACCAATACCCACTGAGAAAACATCATTTGAAAACATCATCACTCCTTTCCTCGGTATCCTTTTGTATGTCAGCCTCTCTTGCCAGCACTTCCTAGCCTGGTCACATTTGACTGAGCAACAAAAGAGGGAGGTGCAGAGGGACCGGACACACACACACACACCTCCACCCACACAGACAGTAGGGTTTTATTATAAAGTGTAAGCCAAAAAGATGTACCACATTTCAAACATTTATTCTACAAAAACATTACAAGATAAAACAAATTTCATTACGACACAAGAAAGGGTATACAAAATAGATTTTTTTCACTGTGTTTTAAAAATGATGTCTTCAAGGTGGTGCCCATTATTAGTAATACACGCTTCGAGATGATTTCTGAATGCTCGCATAACTCATTTCAAGGTTTTGAGGTTGGTGTGTGTATACCTTTAACTTGAGATAGACTCACATGAAGAAATTGCGCTGAGCGAGATCAGGCGAACGTGAAAGCCACCCAACATTGCCGCACAGGGAGATCAGCTTCCCAGGAAACATCTTCCACAAAATTTGCATGGATCTCCGTACCATATGAGCTGTTACTCCATCCTGTTGAAACCAAGCATCCACCACATGCATTTCTTCCAGTTGGGGCAGCAAAAAGTTCTCTAGCATTTCAATGTAATGTTTTGAAGTGACAGTGACCGTTGCTTCCCCCTACTCAAAAAAGTAAGGGCCTACAATGCCAAATTCTGCACCAAACTCTAACACACGCTCTGTGCAGGGGTCTCTGATGAAGTTCACGAGGGTTGGTTTCAGCCCAATAGCGGAAATTTTGCTTATTTATGCAATCATTCAAATGGAAATGTGGCTTGTCGCTGCACATGATGATGGCATCTCGATGAACGGACTGCAGAATGTTCATGCACAACTCTCTGTGGCTCTTCCAGTCTCTCTCAGTGAGTTCCTGCAGTGCCTTCATTTTGTATGGATGGAAATAAAGGTCCTCATGCAAAATCCTCCTCAAAGACGTGTTGGAAATGTCCAAGGCAGAAGCATGTTTGTGCACTGAACATCTAGTAGAATGCAAAATTGATGCCATTACAGCTTGGATGATTTTAGGTGTTCGTACAGTCTGGGGATGGCCTGGAGATTTTCTGTTCAATGTTGTACCTGTCTGTCTAAATTTAGCCACCCACTGAAGAATTGTCTTCCAAATTGGGATGTCATTGATAGGAGGAATGCTGAAGTGCGTTCGGAAGCCACATTGTGTAGTGATGTTGGATTTGTTGTTTTTGGAGAACGTTTCGACAGTGAAAGCACGGTGTGCACCGGACCAAGTTGCCGACTGAAAACTGCAAGGGATCACCTATCAAAAAACCCCCACTCCAACCCACTTGGCTGCCTCTACGTCGTGCAATGACCTTGAGAAATATGGTACTTCATTTTAGCTCACCCTGAATAACAAAAGTAGATACACTAAGGATCAATGGAGATGAAGGGGTAGGGTTAGCCAAGCAGTGATTTTTATTTTGCAGACCACTCTGATCCACTTTGACGTAATAGGCCTTGGATGTGAGAAGGGTGGCTGCAGCAATTTTGGATTAGCTTCTGGTCTCAAAACACAAAGACTACATATCTGGATGATTGAGATGCCATAACATTTTCACACTTGCATCTTATGCTACTGTATGTGTTGTTAACCATGCATATTCATATTTTGTTGACTCTACAAAGGCTGGAAACCAGTGAATTGAGTGTGATGTGATATAGCTATTAATTTCCTTTCAGTAATAAGCCATAGAAGGAAGGAGGATAGCTAGGACGACTTCTCATGTCATTTCCCTTACACCATAAAAGTTCCATCCCTTTAACCCCATTTGATATTTAAGGGACTGTCGGATCACCAGTACCCATTCATTAGTGAACCAGCTTTTGGAGGAGATGGATCCTCACACTTAAAAGATCGATTTAACGTCTAAAGACTTCATGTTGTTGACCATACGGTTCTTATATTCTTCATTATTTGAATCAACCAAGGGCCATAAAACAGCAAATCCGAAAATGGAGCCCAGTATTTCATGTATGCATCTCTAATTTTGTTACAATGTCTCATGAAGGCAATTTCTTCCCATGTTCTTAAAGTTGAGGGACACACCTGAACCTGCCTTCTGTTTTGTACATTTGTAGCATTTTTAGTGCATGACAGGCCTGCTTACGTGCTTTCGCTGTTTGACTTGCTGCATCTGATCCAAAGCCGGCGCTGACTCCCACTGTGGAGCAGAATAGCAGCAGCAGGTTCTTGTGGTGGAGGCTGGGTGCATTACCATAATCCATTGTCACTCGGCACACTTCTGCTCGGCGTCTTGGCTCTAGCGGCTCTTTTGTCTGCTGAGAACAGCACTGGGAGATTTGGAATGCAATACTAAGATGGAAGTCTGAAGGGACAGGGAAACCATTAGCATCAAAATGGGCCTGAAAGAGATTAAACAGGCAGAAGGAAGTGTGAAAAGATACACTTTAACAGCAAGCTACGCCGCCCTCACTGACAGGCTAGACGACTCATCCACAAAGATCTTGTTTAACTGGAGCAAACAAAGGAGCTCCGACCCCCAGCCTCACAGATGCCTCTCCATTAGAGCCCTTCGTCCAATCTCCATGGCTGCAAGCCGATGAATTCAACCATCAGGCTCACATTTGTGTTATTCAATGGAGGACACTAACATTACACCTAAAAATGCATTCAGCCCCAGCTCAGGAAAACCTGTTATCATTCACCACTAAGACACTGGAAAATGACAGGCTGCTCTTTGTTTCACAGTCAGTTAAATGTTAAAAATGTACAGTTACTATTTAATGGTTAAAGGTGTTTTGATTTGCATTTGTCACTAGTAGTCTATCTATCTATCTATCTATCTATCTATCTATCTATCTATCTATCTATCTATCTATCTATCTATCTATCTATCCAATTTTGGGTGGATCTACGTTTAAAAAATTTTCCACCCTACTACGTTTACATTTAAAACAGACATTAGTCTTCATTTTAGCCTTTTGTCCATACTACAGTGGTGCATTTAATCCACAAAAATGGAGACTTTTGAAAGTGCTCTTCACAGCTGTATAAATTTTAAAATGGCAAATCAATGTTGCAGCGAGGATGGGCAAAAATGAGTTTCGAAAACACAGACTCTAATTGTGCTTTGATTGGTCCATACTTTATTACATCATCTCATTTCCTGCATGCTCACCCTCCATAGAAGAAAACTATATTCAAACATAATGGGTATAGAAGAGTTGCTTTCGATCGCTCTTGTTGTGTTGCTTTCCTGTAAGCATCTAAACTGCATTTTGTACAATTTGAATGCTGCATACATGTGCATTAGGCAAATAATTTACCAGGTGCTACTGTTTTGTGATAAATCCCATAGCCAGCATTGTTTCCATCCCTTCAAGGATGCCTAGAGTAGGCAAACATCTATGTCATATATGTTTTTGGTCATTTTAGTGTGGGCAGAGATACTTCCATAAATGATAGGGAAATGCTACTGTTAATGGAAATTGTTTTTATTTAAAAATGACATTTTGTGCCTAATTAAATTAATTCACTGAGATTGTGCATTCACAGTGAACACTCATTGGGAATAAACATCAAAGATGTGAGCTCTCTTTCAGATATTTAATTGATGCTTTTATGAAAAATAACTTAAAAATCACTCACATGAACACAATTGTTTCCTTATTCTTTAACAAAAAGACCCCAAAGAGGTAGGATGACTCAGGTGGTGTCACACAAGCAGTCAACTGTGAGGACTGAAATGGAAAGCTTGTGTTTTAATGTCTTAATCATTAGGGGGCCACACTGCCTGGAATTGGGATCTCTCAGTAACTCTGCACTGAAGAAACATCCAACTGCACAGCCACAGAGCCATATCTCACCACAGTTTGGATATGTCACGTCAGTTTTTTGCCGCAGTTTCTTGGCAGAAGTCACTGAATATTAATGAGCAGCAGTTTCATGGTGCAAGTGACATTACTTCACATCTATTCTACATGCCAACCACACAAACCCTAACGTTAAGTTACCCTAATCTTACTTCTGTTCAAAAACTGCAGTTACATATAGCTCTGCTGTGCTGGGGACTCAGACTGCCACCTAGTGGTGAACAGTCCATTACCTTAAGCACCAATTCCTAGTTTACACATACAGAACAATTACCGTATATACTCTCAGATAAGTTCTCCCGCAGATAAGTCGGAACTTGATTTTACCGTATAATTTCCGGTATTTTTTAATGTTGGTCATATAAATCGAATGTGGAAAACTCACGCTGTAGGTCCAAGAGATTATGATATGCTAACGCCCACTTCAGAGAGTAACCACGGAGCACACTGCCTTTTTTTTCTATGTATTGTGCCTAAGTGACCACACTGTAATACCCGAACTATTCTAAAGCAACGTTTGCACAGATTTGTGTTTTGTGTATCTCACACCCTCATATACCTTTACTGTAAGAGTATCCCTTATCTACGATGGAGCGCTTGTTCAGAAGAAAATATGAAGCTGGTTTTAAAGTAAACGTTGTTGTAGTAGCAAAAGAAATTGGTAACTGCGCTGCTGCAACAAAATTCAATGCGTCTGACAAAATAATGAGAGATTGAAGGCAAGAAGATCCATCCATCCATCCATCCATTTTCCAACCTGCTGAATCCGAACAGGGTCACGGGGGTCTGCTGGAGCCAATCCCAGCCAACACAGGGCACAAGGCAGGAAACAATCCTGGGCAGGGTGCCAACCCACCGCAGAGGCAAGAAGATATAAAATAAAAAAATGTAAGTGTTGCATTTTTGAATGGGCATATAAGTCGGGGTCTGATTTTATGATCGATTTTTCAGGTTTCAAGGTCCAACTTATACGTGAGGATATATGGTACTTCATGTTTGTAAAACCTGAGCACTAATAGGTGAACTTGTTCGTAGGCACATTGTAGTTAGTTGTGGTGATTCAATCTTAAATCATATACTGTAAAGTCCAACATTTTAGCCACTATAGGGGACCACTCCATCAGTTTTTTGATGCTCATTCATCAACCATTCACAGACGGTTGTGCTTCTTGCCGTTGTTGTGTCCTGAACAGTTTTTACTAAACAGGCTACACTGTTTCTGCTAAGAGCTCTGCATTGCTGCGTCTTATATAATTGTGAGAGCCAATCCCAGAAAATGAAAGTTAATGTTATAATAATGCACTCGATTAACTAGAATAGAATGTTACTTTTACATTGCTTTCACAGAAAATGGAAGGTTCTGTTTCATCTCCTATAAGGTAACATGTTAATGGAATATTCCTAACACTTTGTCATAACTGTGCTGTGACTGTAGAATAATTTTCGACATTATAGAGTAAGTCTGAGAAGTCCAAGGGAATAGTTGGGGAGCTAACTGGGCACTACAATTTAATATTATAACAAAAAAAGAAAAGCGACAGAATGGAACCAGATAAACTGAAATCAAAAAGCATATAGGCCCTCAGTGGCCATCTTGTAAAGCCTAGCAAGCTTCTTGAAGCAATATTTGAATCAGTAGATCAGGATGGGAGCTTCATCTTTTGAGAAGTTCGGGTCCCAGTGCTACACCATGTTTTGGGGACATCTACTTTTGTTAGGCTCAGACCGGTTGGGGCTGGGTCTTCTCTGCGCACCGTGAGTGGGTCATTGGCCCTAACTGCTGGCGTCTTCTCAGAGATGCAGAGTAAAGAGATAAGACCGCTAGTGACAGTGCACCCCCTCGTCCAGGAATGGTACTACATATTTGAGCCATTAAGGTGATCCCCAGGTGCCCATGCGTGACAACAGTTAGACAGCTTGATAGATATTTTAAAAAAGGAAGGGTGTAGAGGCATACAGTTTTTTGACCGTATGTCGTGCTGCAGTATTAATTAATACTGGAATTTAAAAAAAAACATGACCTGGCCCTGTCACATTTCCAGTGATTTTCAAATGTAGCCTTCATTTACATAATCTTAGCAAGCTCGTGGAAGTCATAGTGTGCTTTCATGACTGCCAACAATGTAGTTTGCCATACTCTGTCCAACCAGTCTGTGACTCATTTTGACAAAATCAGACACGTTTGGTTTTATCTCATATCCTAGGGGTAGGCATGTGACAGCTGGCAGCCAATGAACACTCTTCTGAAAGTACAATGCATATAATGCAGCAATGAAGAATAAGGAATGTGGGTGTGCTGGACCTCACAAACAGAAAAGAAGCATGTCTTCCTGATGTCTCATGTTTTACATACCATGACAGAATGGAAAAAATAAAAAAGGGACAATACTGACAGCAGCAAGCTCATTAATCAGCATGTTACTGGCTGTTAGAAAAAGAGGCAGAAATGTGAAACTGTGCAAGAAAGTTACTACAGAGTTGTGTAAGCTGACATCCTCAAGTGTCAAGATCAGCAACTGAAGTCATCACATCTGACATCACTGCTGACAAAAGTTTGTGCAATGTAACTCTGGCTTTAGAAATAAATCTGAAGCAGAAACATTATAAGTAAAAAATTGTTTTTGCGTGTTTTATCAGTTTTTCTCTTAATGTTTATATGAATTGCATTTTGCATTGAATTTCATTAAAACTTCTGAAATTGAAGATACTTGGACTGTGGAAAACTTTTCTGTACGTGTCATACACAATCCTGAAACTTTTCTAGTATCTGCAGAATTCTGGAAACGCTGCTACAACAATATTCATTTAGACACAAAGTGAGGTGTTGTTCCCCAGATGGAGTATGCATACAGTCCAGTGAACCAAGGGTCTTTATTGTGGCCATTTTTGTTTCTGAGTTGCATATGCCAACTGGAAAGTTAAACCGAGCCTCACAGTTATTGTATATGCTCAGTTTGAGAAGCAGAAAAGGAAAAAATTGAAAAAGTGGCCACATATCCTGACATCTCATGGGGTGACAGTGGCGCTGTCCGGTGCCTTCAGCCAGCGTATTCCATGTTATGTTACTTGAATCCTGGGAGGTCCCTCCATTGTGCTTTGTTCCCTACATTCTTTCCAGGCATGTTGTCCTGGTGATCAAAGTACAGAAGTTGTCAAGAGTGGGGAAGTATCACACCCTCTAGCACAATGTAACATATTTCAGTAAAAGCCCCGATTCAGCCTGTGTTTAAATAACTGAAGCCTAGGCGTGAGTCGCAGCATAGACAGCAGGCCAGAGGTGCAAGTCACAGCAGCACACTGAGGGTTAAATTCTCCTGATGACATTATATAATGGCATTGAGCTGAGGGCAGTGTTCTGGCAAGGAAATCTGAGCTCACTGAGCTATATTTGGGCCCTGAGCCTGGAGAGCCTAACGTCAGAGATTATAATAGCTCTAATCCAACTGTTTGCCTGTTTCATTACATTTGTCCGCTGGGGGTGGCCTCTTTAACTGTTATTAAACTGAAATTGAGGTCTGAGTGGCCCAAAAGGGGGGGGGGGGTGGATGTGTGTGTGACAGGAGAATTAAAGGGTTAATAGAGTGGAAGACATGAGACAAGAAAGCTCAGCGGCGAGAAGAAATGTCATTGCACTTGAGGCAGTGATGGATTCATTAAGGTTTAAACTGAGGAGTATTTAGGGCAAAGAAAGAAGAGGCAGAGCAATGGAGGAAAGGGAAACGTGGGAATGTGAAGTCTGCTGAAGCAGGGAGACAAGAAAGAATGAGCAAAATAATAGAACACTATAAAACAAACTGTAAAAACAACAAAGTGATGCTGAGAACATTTAAACAGAGAAAAAAAAGAAGAAACAGAGAAAATAAAAGTAATAGTAAACACTGGGCATGCATCCAGGTGTGGGAAGTCTAAAGAAGTGGCCAGAGCTGGATCAAGAATTGTGAACCTGAATGCTTTCTACGCTAAGTCACCACTTTATGACGTCCACCTGCTTGTTTGGTGCTTTTTAAGTCAAAGTTATTTCTTCATAATCATAGTATATATTAACATACAATATGAAAATGCACACTGTACTAAACTGAAGCAATTGTATTAATAAAATAAATAAATAGCCTGCTCTTGTGCTTTATAATAGAGGTAAAAGACACCAGGTCACAACATGAAGACACAAGCCTTTAAACTTACTGAATATGTTGACTCTGAAGCAGCAAAGGTTTCAATTTAAGACAATGTGCTTTCCGCATTTCTGAGGCATGCTTGTAACAATAAAAATAAGTTGAAAATAATTCATTTTATCAGAGATTCTTAGTACTGTTTTCTTGAGGTAAGTATATGTGTCTTGACAACACAAACACATGTGCCAAATTTCAGAAGTTTCAGTCTGCGAATAAACTAGTCGTGTCTCTGTAATTTTGTTTCCTCAGTGGATATATTCTGCCATGGCTTGTAACAACAGACAGATGGGCGCTCACATCATATGATTATTTTTTCCTAAATGGCACCTACTTACATTCTGTGTTGCTATTTTACATAGCCTATGGAGCGAGAGTCACACCAAACAGCATAACAATAAATCTGTACTGAACTGTTTACACTGCTTTGCATTTTTTAAAAGCCTTAGATTTTCGAAAAAGACAAGCCTCCTGCACGTCTGTATCATCTCAAGGTAAGTTTACAGGGCCAATCAACCCTCAGCATTACTTCCCATGGCAGGTTGTGTGTATGCAAAATAAAAAATAAGAGAAAATGAGAAAGGTTGAGTGTGTTATCAAGTCAAGCTAGAATGAAACACACTGAGGCAACACAAACCACTTATCAAATTTTATAGTGCATGCTGAGTTGTTCTTCCTGAGGATATGGTAATAAAAGAGCTGAGGACAACGTTTTTGAGTGAGCAAACTAACTGACATTCACTGATACAAATCAATCCATAAATAAATGAGAAGAACATACACACCCTATGCGCTATGACTCTGCCAGTGTTAAAACTGAACTTAGCTAAACTTCAGCCTAATAAAACTAAATGTATGTCTACCAGTTCTTGCCATGTGATTGCATGCTATGTGTATGCTTAGCCTTTCTCTCACTAGACCGCCAAAACACAGATGTGTGTGTGATGATACTGGCAGCAGTAAGCAATATGTTTGCAAAATAACTAAATTAAACTCTTTTTTGTAGGTTATAATAAGCTTCTGAGACTGAGTGAAAGTGTGACTTTTTTCAGTGATTATTGTCTAGCTGTCTACAGAACAGAGACAGCAGTTTACATCTGGGTGTCAACATTCAATAAAGTCAATAACAGCACTTGGAGAAGCCTCCACAAAGTGATTCCATGCCCCAAGATCTAAAGGCTGTGGCAGAAGAAGACGAGCAGCGGGGTAAAGCCAACAGCTGGTCTTCTTTTAAAATGGCTGAATATCACAAAAATGCTTTGCCTTTTGCTTTCTTGCCTTCTTAAAGTAACATGAATTCTCTGTTTTGAGTATGTGTGCAATTTTAAAATGCAGATCAATACTTGATAACAATCTTGACTTGAAAAACAGATTTATTGAGTTTTACTGCTCTTGTTTTCACGTTGGACCCTGATGTCCTTTACCTCCATTATAAAGCACAAGAGAAGCCTTGGTATTTTTAAAAATCTATAGAAAATATTTTGCTTTAGAGCATAGTATCATAAGACAAATTAATATACTATGATTGTGAAGAAATAACTTTGACTTGAAAAATACCAAATTTATCCTGAAATATATGCGGTCAGTCATGTAGCTTCAACTGCAAATATGCAACATCAAGAGTTAAGTTATTGTTTGACCAAATATTAGAATGGCCAAGATTTGTGATTAAAGTGATTTTCACACTGGTCTGATTGTTGGTGCCAGCCATGGTGATTCCAGCATCTCAAAAACAGTTAGCTGCCTGGGATTTTACACACAACTGTTTCAAGAACGTACCAAGAATGGTTGAGCTCTTAATATGTGGTCTGGTTTGTATTGTAGCAGTAGAGGGCGCTAGAGCTCCCTTGAACCCTCAGGTACCATGACAAACACCAGGTAAAAGTCCAAGACCCTTTATTTTTATAATAATACAGTGCACAAAGCACCCTCCACTCTGCTACTCACATAATCAATAAACTCTCAACAAATACCAATCCTCCTCTCCCAGACACTTCGCAACCCTACCTCCCAGCTCAGCTCAATGTCTGGGCTTTCCCAGGGTCCTTTTATAACCCCTGACCCAGAGATGTTCCTGTTCCATAACCCACAAGTCCTCAGTACTTCCGGGTGAGGGTAAAAGTCCTTTTCTTCAACCCGGAAGCACGTCGTTTCTTCTTGTCATGTAGTCATAACACACTTCCGGGTTATAGGGCACGTAAGAGTCCAACAGCCTCCCTACAGCAACTCCCGGTGGTCCCCAAGGTATCCAGCAAGGTTGTGCATAGAAACTACAAAGTCCATGAGGCCCTGCTGGAATTCGGGGTACGTCCATGCTGTCGGGAGAGCTCTTCCTGGCGGCCTGGGGGTGAGGGCCAGAAACTTTAGCCGGCCATCCACCACAGTATGTAATGACAGGTTGAGATATGAAACTAGTGTCATGATCCTGGCACTCATGAAGTTCCAAAATGAGGGCATAAACCAAAAGCCTGTTCTGCTATCAACTTCACAGGTCTGCACCTCACATTAATTAGACTGACCAGATTAACATAGTTCAAAAGCCAGGACACAACTCATTAATCTAGCAAGTGTAGTGGACGAATTGCAAAAGGTGAATTCTGCTGCCTACTGAAAAAATGTATAGTTAATCAAAGAGCATTTGTTAAGTGAATGGACGATTTACTTGAAAAAGGGACATTTTATTAAATTCCAGGATGCAATGTATAGAAAACAAGATTAATCCATAGACAGCCTTGACCCAGACATTAGTAGAAGGTTTATAGCTTGCACAGGCACAAAGATGGAGCAAAGACTTTTAAAGTCACAAAATGCGATATGTCCACAAAAATAAATGTCTGGCTGTAAATATTCATAAACAAGGCAAAACCTAAAAGCAAACAAATCGAATATAGGACCAGAAAGCAGAACCTAAAAACTGAGGTCAAAGCCAGAACTCTCAAATCAGAAGCATAAAAACAGCAACAAATGTCAAAAACCTAATGCCAGTCCCCTAGATGTATATTTAGGTGGCCCTGTCCCCTTAGGCTCCACCTAAAGGGGGCAGGACAGAAAACAAAGAAAACTAATGTGGACAATACTAATATAACACATAACTGCAAAGTAATAAATAAACAGCACAGTATTAAATAGATAAAGCACATAAAAACAACTGTAACAGAATTAAAAATACAATATACAAAATAATGTTGTGAAGACAAGAATAAGATTAAATAATGAGAAAATCAAACTGAGACAGGGATGAAACCACGGTTGATGCATAAAAAATAAGACCTTGGTGATATAAAGCTTTATATGTAAAATGGGGGATTTTAAGACCTGCAGTTATGTGTTTGTACTTTCTAGTTCTTGTAGTTGTTTTTGCTGCAGCATTTTGAATTAGCGGACAGCTCCATGAGGAATAAACAGCCAGTGAATAATGCATTGCACCAGTCAATTATACTACTAATGAATTAATTAATTCCTTTAATTTCTTTGTATTAGTGATATTTAGAAACTGTCCTAATTTTCCAACATTTTTAAGCTGCAAAAAACAGATTTTAGACAGTTTTGTATAGTATAGAATTAAAATGAGTACTTCCCATAAACCTAAAATCACAAGAATTGGCTGCTGCCCTGTCAAGCCTGAGAAAAGCTTGCAGATATAAATAAAAGTGGGAAGGAGACATCTGAGACCAGAGTCCTCATGTATAATGCTATGTGTAGAATTCAAACTAAAAAAAAATATGGCGTACGGACAAAACTGGAAATGTGTGTACACACAAAAAAATTCAGATGCATAAAACTGTGCGTATACTAAGTTCCATGCACTCCCCCTTTATAAATCCCAATGAACATGAGATTCCATGCACATGCATGCGCCCACAGCCCCACCCCATCTCCTCCCAGAATTTTGCATATCTGATTATGCAAATCAATATAAATAGCCCCTTCAGTTCACTGTTTTGTTAAAAGATAATGGCAAAAGCACATGGAAAACATAAGAGTTTCAGCAAATGTGAACTGAAGGCAAGGAAAAACATACTATTTGTTGGCTTAAGCAGTGTGTGGGGAACAGCCCGGACACAGACAGGTAGACATGTTGATTTCCCCACACACACGTTTATTGTACATATTTACAGTGTCCATAAATGCACAATACCCAGTGCCGCAGCACCAAACACCCCTCAAGTCCTTGGCCACACAACACAATGCCTTCTAGTCTCTGGTCCGCCTCCACTCCTCTCCACCAAGCTTCGTCCTCTTCCACCCGACTCTTGCCCTTGACTGGAGGGAGGCGGCCCCTTTTATACACCCCGGATGGACTCCAGGTGCATCCTGAGGAGCTTCTGTAGCCACACCCCTGTGTGGCGGAAGCTCTGACGGTGTATCCAGAAGTCCTCCGGGTGTCCCCAATCCTCTTCCCCCCAGCACTTCCAGGTGTGGCGGATGTGCTGAGGTCCAGGGCTCCCAAGGCATCGGGGTGCCCCCTGGCGGTGACCATGGGCCCCTACAGAGTTAAGCTTCCATGCTCTGCACCCGTGGTCCCCAAAGCAATAAGGGCGGATGCCCCCTCGTGTTCTGGAGGAGGCACAAGCCCTCCTTCGGTCCTCCTGGGCATCCCAGCCAGGCATGAACCCCAGTGGGTACCACAAGTGGTATAAGCAACAAAAGGAAGTTATGGAGTGATACAGCATGTTGGAGACACTCGAAAGTTCAAGTTCAGAAAGTCACACAGTGCCCAAAATAAAACAGTGGTCAGATATCAAAGTTGACATGAAAAGGAGAGTTGCAGCCCACTGTCTGTTTATTTTGCTTCAGACAATATTATAAATGCTGAGCCCCCATGCCGAGCACACAAATCCATACAGTGTTGGTGCTGCTGTGCCCAGCACATCTGCAGGTGCTGGCACCTCTGCATCGGAAACCGCTGGGCAACCATCTGACTGTGTGCTGATGGACGCTGCTCTGGAGTCACAAAATGCAATAGCAATGTGGTCAGTGAACTAAGGAATATAAGAGCTGTACTATGTGATATTGGGCACAAATTAAATAAACTGATTATCTGGTTTTACATTCTGCTAATTACATTGAAACAAAGTTGCAATGCTGCCTGATTTGGCTGATCATTTGATGGGTCATGATTGTGTGCCACATTATGAGTCAAGCTACATGCTTGCACAATGCAACACACTTTCTGTGAGCAGCACATTATTAGAATGGAAATGCTTATTTTGTTTGATGGGAAGTACAAGTGTTTCTAAAATGCAGCGTCTGGTTCCTGGAGGGCGTAAACTGGCTGTCACATCATGTGATGTCATCAGTGCAATATTATTATCTAAACTATTTTTTTTCCTGAGGAAAAAATTTAGCTTCTCCTTGTTGACACTGATTCTTGTTTAGGCTCCAACAAAAGACCAGTTTGATCTCTGGATTTGCCCCTTGCTTTGTATTGTGTTTCATTTCCAGTTCATCGTCTCCTCCTGCCTCTGCATCTTGGTAGTGGCAGAAACAAGGTTGTCTGTTCTGTCTCCATCACTGACTTATTGTGTGCCCTGACCGAGTCACTGAGACTATCTGGGTTCATACTGTAGAACTACTGAAATCAAAGTATTACACTTGAAAGGCAGGAGGTACTGTCTCCTGTTGGTTAAGACATTGAACTATTAAGGACAAGGCTGTCAGTTAAATCCTGAGCACTGACTTTTTGTGTGAGCCATGGAGGTACAGCGGTTAGCAGTGTTGCTTCACAGTTTTGTGGTGTTTGAATGTTAACACTGTTCACAAAAGCTTTTCTCAGGCTGCTCTAGTTTTCTTGTGATTTCCCTAGAATGTGTGTGTTGTGATCCTGATGTACAGACATGTCAATAAGCAGTGCAGGCCTCAAACTAAGTAAAAGCCAGTCAGTGCTACACAAAGTTGTGCTTGCCAAGGCAGGCCTCACGCTAAGCAGCTTAACCCCTACACAGATAGTTAAGCTGTAGTTTGCACAGCCCTGGAAATTGGGCTGAGACTTTTCAAGTCTAAATATCACAAAATATTACAAGGCAAAAGGGAAAAACTGAAAAAAAAAACATATTGGCCTAAGAAAACTCAAACTTCCTTGAATAGTTAAATATTTATTACGAATAATTTAAAAAAGGAAGCACAAAAAGGCAAGGAAAAAGGTAAAACCAACAGCAAATTAATCCAAAGAGCAGCCAACCAAAAAGCAGTACCTCACACACAAAGCAGGGGTAAAACCAAAAGGTCTAACAAAATTCAGAATCAGGAATCACAATAAAAATGAGAATGACAACAGCAGCTTTACCTTAAATACCTGCTGAGCCAGACCCCCAGTAGTATAATTGTGTAGCCCCAGCTCCTTAGGCTCCACATAAAGGAGACAAGGCAGGAAACACATAAAACTACTACATATAGTGTAACATGACCACTAGGGGGCATACCAGCCACCCAACCTGACACAGACAAACACCAGAGACACACGTATAAAAACACAAGTTTTTATTTCTCTTTTCTTTGCCTGTGGGCAACACCTTCCCCATTCCCACAGGCACAATACAGTCCCAATAAGCACTAAACACGCACAATACTTTTTCTTCTTCTTTTTCTCCCCCACTCCTATCCGGCAAGCTTTGTCTCCCTCCTCCCGACTCTAGCTCCTGGAGTGGTGACTGCTGGCTCCTTTTATAATGACCCTGGAAGTGGTCCAGGTGCTTGTTGACCTACTTCCGGCAAAACTTCCAGGTGTGGCGGAAAACCCACCCAAGAGGGCTCAGCAGCACCCCTGGATCCCAACAGGGCTGCACCAAACTCCAACTCCCATGAAGCCCTGCAGGAGTCCCAGGCACCCCTACAACCCAGGGGGGCTACCATCTAGCATTCCAGGGGAGGTACTGTCCTAACCAGGCTTGCTCCCCAGGTCCATACAATGAAGAGGCGTCCTGGCTGGACAAGAACCCCAGCCATCTGTGACACTAGTAATACAATAAAAAAATATAAAATAACATGAAAAATCCCATACAAATACAATGTTTGTTACTGTTTCTTTGTTTGGTTTTTATGTATTATCATCAGGTGTTTATTTATATATGGCTCAAAAACTCGATTATTCACATAAACCTGGTTTCTAAAATGTTATGTGACCCTTATTCTTACTGGCCTTTGAGAAACCCGGTTAACAGCGGTAGATTTCATCGTAAATATCCCAATTACGTGGCCATGTAAATCCTTAACCGGGTTGCTGTTCAGGAGTTTGTAGACTGTGCATGTCTGTTGCACTCTATCAGCCTGTGCATGTATTTGCTTCTCATACGCTTTCAACAGCCACCGGTAGAAGTGGGCACAAAATAAAATTCCAGAGGCAAATGTTTGAGCGATCGCATTATTCCTTCTCCTAGCTTAACTAATCTGTCTCAATATTTCAAAAATCTCTAAATTTATATTGATAAACTGAACATACAGTGCTAAACTCAGGAACACAATCTCAAGAGCAGTGAGGTAACACATTAAAAGGAACATGCGCTACCTAGTCTGATTACTTTTTAAAGTAACGAGTAATCTAACTCAGTACTTATCTTATTGAAGTAAACATACCTGCGTCATTATTATTCCAGCAGCAATAAGTGTAAGGCAAGAAGCACATGTACCGGTATGCCAGTCCTACGCAGGGCTCAATCACACAATCAAGCAGAAAAGAGTGTGAAAGAAACATATACAGTAAATAAAATGTCATTTTGACTAAACATATTTATGAAACACAAAATAATTACCATTGGTATCATGCTTATTTTTGGATTTATGGTGGCTGATGATGATGATGTCTAACTGTTTTGCGGAGTTTAATGACATTGGAACATTTTGACAAAGGATAACTCCAGATGATTACTTGATTATTACAAAATGTGGATTTTTAAGAAATCAGGTTTCTGTCTTAACTGGATATTCACCTTAACCCAGTTATGTGTGTGCATGTAAATGCACTGATTGTGAAACCTGAAAGCTTGTAAAATATTAAAGAGCACAATGGGAGGGATGATTGCAGGGAGAAAAACCAAGTTTCATATAATTATACATAAGGCAAAATTCTAATTGAGCCATGGGGTTGCGTTTGATAGCACCAGACAATAAGGATTTTGCTTCTTGAATGCTTTTTGCATGCTAAACAGATCTGTGTCTTTATGTGTACTCATTATGTAAGTCGTAATTTGTAAGAACTTCTCAGTGCCTACACCCAGTTAAGAGTGCCAAACAAAATTAAACCAAATAGAACAGAAATAATAATAAATCACGGTTACATTTTACCATCCTGCTCTAATTCTAATTACACATATAACGTTCAACAACAGGCCACTCCATAAGTGCAGAAAAGTGTGGCACAAAAATCACGTTCACCCAACAAAGATATTTTGTTTTTTAAAAACAGAGACTGATAAAAAAAATTGTGAAAGTGATGAATAAGGAAATTGAAGGATTTCGGTATTTTAGACAAGATGTTTCCACAAATAACTGATGTCAAGATTATGGAATGAATTTTTGTTCATCCACAAATCAGACATGTCATCAATGACAAGCAGTGTGCAGATCTGCTAGTGTGGCTGGAGGAAAACTCTTGGAGGATATTCAAGGATCTTGTTAAGTATTTTCTTGACGACTACTGTGCATCAAACTACATGCTGATGGTATACAAATAACGAAGTGCAACACTTCACTAAGGATTAATTTTCTTCATTCACAATTCCCTGCTAACTTTGGTGCAGTTAGCAATGAACATTTATAGTGGTTCTACCAGGACATTGCAATGATAAGAAAGCAGAATCATAGCAGGTGGAATCCATCAATACTAGCCGACTATTGTTGGACACTGAAGTGAGAAGCATCAGACGCGGAGTACAAACCAAATTTTAGCTAATTTGAACTAATTCAATGTGTCATCACCATTAAGTGACAATTAACCAGTGAAGGTGCCTACCATTTCCCAAACAGGCAACAACTATCTTTTGGAAATTCAACATGGCTAAACACAATCCACAATGACACAAAAATACATACACTTATACAAAAGCTGTACTCCTGCCAGGCTTAAGAAATTCTTATTTGAATTCATTGAGAAGTAAATGCTGTATAAATCTGTGGTCTTTAATATTAGCCTTTGGTTGCTACCAAACTTTGTGCACACTGAAGACGTCCTGTCATCATTCCCAGTGCACTCCTGCTGCTTGACAGGAATTGTAGTCCCTGCTTTGGTCTTGTTTTTTGGGTTGCCCCACATCCCATTATAACCCTTCTATCTGATGTGATCTATTTTAAGTTGAACCAATGACAACACACATGTAAGTTTTGGGAAAATTTGTTAAGCTGGTTTTGACAAAGAAACAAGCAAAAAGCGTACGATTTTATTCATATTGATTAACACAATAAACATTATAATATAAAGCAAAAAAAATTGGGCGTGAGCATCAGTAGGCTTTGTGCCCCAGGAACCAAGTTACCTGAACTATTCTATAACATTTCAGGAATTATTTACCGCTCTGATGCTGATCTTTCTGATCATAAAACGGGTCATTACGATAGCAACTGATGAGAAGATTTCCTAATTAATTGGAGAATTACGGTATTTGAGGATTCCTCTAGAGTGCCTCTTTCTCTTGCACGATTTGGCTCAAAAACTAATCAGCACATTGTCATCATATAACAGGCTTAAGTTTCGAGTTTCGTATTTTTCCGTCCAGCTGTTTTAGCTCTAGAAACTGTGACACACAGACATACACACACACACAGACAGACAGACACAAGGCCATCATCGAGATATCAATGTTTTCAGTATCAGGGTAGCCTAAAACATTGAGATCCGTTGAAAACTGGAGATTGAAATTTGTGACTAATCTAAAGCTTTCACTCCTTTCCTATAGATGATAGGTTATGGTGGGGGAGGGTGCAAAGCAACAAAAACATGGAAAATAATATTTGCAAAACAACTCAAGGATTAAATAAATAAAGAACACACTTGAGCCAGGAAGAAGACCCTGTGATGTCATCCTGATCCCCATCTTTCGTCTGACTCGGTGTGAGCTCATGTGCATGTTATATGATGGTCCATCCTCAGATGGTTCTTACCTTATGGTCAGTTCTGCCTCCCTGCAACTATGTAAAGTAAAAATTCAGGTTAAGCAAATAAATGAAGGGATTTGCCTCTGTATGTGGATGTCAACTGTGGAAAATAACTCTACATAACACAGGTGATTTCTATTTGTTTATTTGTACTTTCTTGTTCTTTCTGCCTCCACGTCATTCCCCAAACCTCAAGGTACCTCAGCTCCCTTCCTTACTGTTTTTGTTTTTATGCCAAAGTAACCAGTTTACTTCCTGGCAGAGTGGCAAACAAGATAGTAATTTGCTGCCTTTGCTGTTTTTTTCCGTCCTCCCCCATACACTCACTTCTCTCTTTCAGGAATGACAGAGAGGCCTGCTGTTTGTTTTCAAGTGCTGTTGGTCGTGATGTTATCTGTTTTCATGAGCCAATCCCGTCTGAGCAGAACCACTCCTATTGGCCGGGTGTGCCTCTCTGGTTTTGTGGCTCTGGTTGTTTGTCTCGTTGCATTTCAACAAGTTGCTGTTTTTCTCGTTTTTTTCGCAATCAGTGTCATAGGTTTTGAATAGATTGGTCCCAACCTACCATAACTTTGTCCCCCACTCAGTTAGACCAAGACATATTAACTCCTCTCTGAACAGGATGTCAGTTGGGTGACTCAAATAAATAAGAAGGATTAAGCAAGTGATTAGGAAGAACTACATGCTTAAGCACAGGGAAAATTAGACTGTCAAGTGACTCTCTTCTTGAATAATTATTTACATTGGACCATTCTCATCCATCCATCCATCCATCCATTTTCCAACCCGCTGAATCCGAACACAGGGTCACGGGGGTCTGCTGGAGCCAATCCCAGCCAACACAGGGCACGAACCAATCCCGGGCAGGGTGCCAGCCCACCGCAGCCCTTCTCATCTTGAACTTTAAAAGCTTTCTTTTGAAAGGTAGCTAGCAACAAGAAGATCTGGAGGTGACATGGCGATGTAGTGGTTAGCACCACTATGAAAGAGATTACTGTGCCATGGGTTCAAATCTGAGTGGACCTTGCTTGTTCTCTCTGTGGATTTCTCTCCTGATGCTCCTGCTTTTCTACCACAACCCAAGGATGTGGGTATTATAGGATTTGCCCATTTTAAAAGGCCCAAAATTAAGACCCCCAAAAGCACCTGGGTGACTTAATTAATACAGCTCCTAAGCAGACAGTTGTTCATACATTTAACAATTCAGCATGTCGACACGTGATCATTGAATGCAGGGCATCACTTCCCACTCAAGCTTTCAGCACGTAGAGACTCAATTGTTTCTTCCAGCGAAGGGGTGGGGAGTGGAACTCATGGACAGTTGATCATTTCATTAAACATTTTTGTGAAATTGCCAGTTGCTGTCATGGACCCTTGGGCTTGCACCCAGGATGTCTTGATGGTAGATCTGCCTCTGGTCTCACATAACTGTTCATGTCCCAAGTGATGTTGCGATAGGCATTTTGATTCACGGTACTGATTTGATTCTTCCAAATTACCTAATTAAGTGGATCGATTCATTTGATTCAATAATAATAAAAATCAAAACCTTTTGTGGGCAGGGCCCCCCTTCATTGAATCACTAATTATTTATTTAATGATATTTTTTGTATTTATTAAATTATATTATTAAAAATGCAGGTAATTCATATTGTATAATATTGACTTCTTTGAAAGTATGAAGCATGACAATATAGTGAAAATTCATAATTCAAATAAGATAATAAGTTGAGAATCATAAGTGAGCACGAATTGCGTGACTTATTCTTGAGTAATGATTCAGCTTAAATGTGAAAGAATTAGTGAATATTATGCTTGGCACATTCAATAAGCTGTAAAATGTGTACACTAAAGTAAAGGTGAAAGCAAATAATTGTTAGAAACAGAATCATATTTTTATAAGGTTCAGTGTGACTAATTTGTTAAATGTACAAAGGGACATAAACATACTAGTTTAATGTTATGTTTATATATTCTATTTAACATGATTCCTATTATGAATTGTACATAACAAAATTAAAACGTTCTACTATAAATGTGTTTACACTAAATTGTACTTGTATGATAAATGAGAGAGTTATCAGTGATAGAGTTCTCATTTGACGATAACAATTTAGTCCTATCTAGAAAGAATCATAAGTGACCTGGACGAGATTCACGGTTCGGATAGGTGGTCCTTGCACATGTGCTTTAAACATCTAAACAACAGAGGCTGATGGTATCGTGTATGTGCTTTAAAACTCCGGTTTAGCTCTACTGATTCGATTCATTCGTGCTTATGAATTGATTCCTTTGATTCACTGAAAAGAGTCGTTCAAAGAGAACAACTCGTTCACGAATCACCCATCAGTGATGTGATGGACTGACATCCTGTCTACCAGGGATGGATCTACCATCAGAGCATTCTGAGTGCACATCCCGGGGCATGTGATGGCAAGGGGCCCAGTCAACAATACCCCCGTCCGCCCCCACCTAAAGAAACAATCTGGAAGTTGAAATGTCCAAGTGAGAATCAATGAAGTGATTGAGTCTCACACTGAAATCAAGGATGAGAAGTGCTACGCTGCTTTAAACAACCCTGTGTCCATGTGCTGCATTGTTAGACATGTGATCAACTCTCTTTTAAACAGCTAAGTCACCCAGGGGTTGGTGGGGGGTTTTAATCCGGCCTTGCTGTCCAGTTTTGTTTCCTTCCTAAAACTGATGCTGATCACATAGACTCAGACTCCCCATAGCCCTGATTAACAGTTATGGATGTCAATGGCTAGGAGGCTCCAAAGAAACCTTGTCACTAAGCTCTTGGTGGCACCTCTACTTGTTTCCTTTTACAAATGGTGACACAAGTTTGTTCTAGATCTGGGCGTAAGAGGGCAGTTTAGATCCCCACTCTGCACAACGTATGAGGGGTGATCAAAAGGTTTTGAACCTGAAAGGCCTATAAGTGGCCAAAGATTAGCTACTGTGTACTAAAATTTGTGAGTTACAAGGTTTGTAGCATTTAAAGTTTATTGTCTTTGTGTCAACATGGACGCTGAGAACAGCAAATTCAGATATTGTGCAATTATCGAATTTCTAAAACACCTTTAGACATTCATGCTTGCCCTTCATAAAATGGAACTGCAGAGTGCCATGACAGCACGTCAGTCAACAATGAGTTCTGGTCTGGCAAGCTTTCAAAAACAACAACAGAAAAAAATGTTTACACCTTCTAGAAAATCCTCAAGAAAACTCCTTGTTCCCGTGTCATTCATCTTTACACAAACGTTTCACACACTGGCCTGTGGCTGAGGGATCCATCTCTGGTACCGATGCATCTAAAATAGATTTTTCTGTAAGGGCTGACTCGGTGCTGTCTTCTTTACAAGCTGGCATCTTGTTGTCCACTCTTGCACACACAAACACACATTTTCCCCTTGCTGTTCACAGATTCTAGAGCAGGCATCTCGGCCGTACTTGATCTGATTTCAGCAGTTTCTGAACACCGGGCTCATATACGGATCTTAAGCTGCTTTCATACGGGTGCCATCTGTAACATCTGCGGGATGCATTAATAAGATGTGGTCAAGTAAGCTGAATAGCTAATCCTCAAGCGTTCCACTACTATAATTAACCGCATGCTTACTGTGTCATTTATTTTGGTTCACCTCAATTACAAAGACACTGAAATGCTGTCGCTTCATAACTTCTACTGCATCTTGTCAAAAATAGTTGGACATCTGACTGTAAAGGGGGTCTCTGCAAATGGGCTGGTACCCTTAATGTATGTCTCCACACTAAAAATTAAAACTGAAATTAACTGTTACTGGGTGACTTGGTGGCACAGAGCTTAATATGACACAGGTCTTGTTAACTGAGGGCAGTCAGCGTGTCTTCAGAATTAGTTGAGCACCTGACATTAAAGAGGGTTTCTTTCAGGTGCCTAATGTCTGGCTCAGTGCTACCAATTATAGTATACAGTCATATGAAAAAATTTGGGAACCCCTCTTACTTCTTTGGATTTTTGTTTATCATTGGCTGAGCTTTCAAAGTAGCAACTTCTTTTTAATATATGACATGCCTTATGGAAACAGTAGTACTTTAGCAGTGACATGAAGTTTATTGGATTAACAGAAAATATGCAGTATGCATCATAACAAAATTAGACAGGTGAATAAATGTGGGCTCCCCAACGGAGATATTACATCAATACTAAGTTGAGCCTCCTTTTGCAAATCTAATAGCCTCTAGACGCCTCCTATAGCCTTTGATGAGTGTCTGGATTCTGGATGGAGGTATTTTTGACCATTCTTCCATACAAAATCTCTCCAGTTCAGTTAAATTTGATGGCTGCCAAGCATGGACAGCCTGCTTCAAATCATCCTACAGATTTTCTATGATATTCAAGTCAGGGGACTGTGATGGCCATTCCAGAACGTTGTATTTCTCTCTCTGCATGAATGCCTTTGTAGATTTTGAACTGTGTTTTGGGTCATTGTCTTGTTGCAATATCCAACCCCTGTATAACTTCTACTTTGTGACTGACGCTTGAACATTATCCTGAAGAATTTGTTGATATTGGGTTGAATTCATCAGACCCTCGACTTTAACAAGGGCCCCAGTCCCTGAACTAGCCACACAGCATGATGGAACCTCCATCAAATTTGACAGTCGGTAGCAGGTGTTTTTCTTGGAATGCAGTGCAAAGTGCTTTTTGTTCTGACTGAATAACTCAATTTTTTTCTCATCAGTCCAAAGCACTTTGTTCCAAAATGAATCTGGCTTGTGTTAATGAGCATTTGCATACAACAAGCGACTCTGTTTGTGGCGTGAGTACAGAAAGGGCTTCTTTCTCATCACCCTGCCATACAGATGTTCTTTGTGCAAATTGCGCTGAACTGTAGAACGATATACAGATATACCATCTGCAGCAAGATGTTCTTGCAGGTCTTTGGAGGTGATCTGTGGGTTGTCTGTAACCATTCTCACAATCCTGCACATATGCTGCTCCTGTATTTTTCTTGGCCTCCCAGACCTGCTGGGTTTAACAGCAACTGTGCCTGTGGCCTTCCATTTCCTGATTCCATTCCTTACAGTTGAAACCTCTGAGAGAGTTTTTTGTAGCCTTCCCCTAAACCATGAGACTGAACAATCTTTGTTTTCAGATCTTTGAGAGTTGCTTTGAGGATCCCATGCTGTCACTCTTCAGAGGAGAGTCAAAGGGAAGCACAACTTGCAATTGACCACCTTAAATACATCTTCTCATGATTGGACATACCTGTCTATGAAGTTCAAGGCTTAACAAGCTAATCCAACCAATTTGGTGTTGCAGGTAATCAGTATGGAGCAGTGACAGGCATTCAAATCAGCAAAATTACAAGGGGACCCAAATTTTTGCACAGCCAGTTTTTCACATTTGATTTAATTTCATACAACTAAATACTGCTTCACTAAAAATCTTTGTTTGGAAAACACCCCAGTACTCAGATGTTCCTAGGAAATGAAAGACATACCACTGTTATCTTTTTTGTTGAAAGTAGAGTCAATTATTATGCAGGCTCAGAGGGGTTCCCAAACTTTTTCATATGACTGTAACTGAAATAAACTGTTACAGGGTGGTATAGTGGCACAGTGCTTCACCTTGCCTATATGCCTCATATGTCAGGGTCTCTCACATTTCAAACGGTCACTGTGGGAAAAGGTTATTGCCCCTGTTTCAACCACTTGACAAAAGGAATTCCTGAACTGTCTGGTTGGTTACAAAGCTCTTGGATTTCAAGGAAATACAGTTAGATTGACATGGACCAGATGGAGAGAGTTTTATTAGTAGTTAATCTTCTGCCTGAATTTTCACAACAGCAAGACTTACATTTTTTCATGATGTTGCTTAGGTTGTGAAGACTCCTCTCAGCTTGGCTAAGGTTCTACATTCACTCTCCTGGACACCAGAAATACCTGGGAGCCTCTGAATCCAAGGATGAATCCCAGGACGAAAGGATTTTGTCTAGGCTACTCAGCACAATCTTATATAATATTGTGTAGAATGCCAGGGCTTTGTGTGACTATTAGCTCGTTGAGGTCTCCAGGACTGTGACTACATATGACTTTGTCTTTGTACCGACTTGAAAGAGGCAGTAAAGAGGAAATGAAAATGACCAGAAGATATGTGGGTCAAGAACTGGCCAAGTTCTGATACCCAGAGTCAAAAGGATCTTTTACCAAAAACCAGAATGCGGTAAAAAAAAAATGTCAAAAAGCAGGCAGGAATTCATTAACTGGGTGTGATGATCAGAATTTGTAATTTATTTGTTTTTGAGAAATCCAGGGTTACCATAGTCTACAGTAATCCCTCCTCCATCGCGGGGGTTGCGTTCCAGAGCCACCTGCGAAATAAGAAAATCCGCGAAGTAGAAACCATATGTTTATATGGTTATTTTTATATTGTCATGCTTGGGTCACAGATTTGCGCAGAAACACAGGAGGTTGTAGAGAGACAGGAACGTTATTCAAACACTGCAAACAAACATTTGCCTCTTTTTCAAAAGTTTAAACTGTGCTCCATGACAAGACAGAGATGACAGTTCCGTCTCACAATTAAAAGAATGCAAACATATCTTCCTCTTCAAAGGAGTGCGCGTCAGGAGCACAGAATGTCAGAAAGAGAGACAGAGAAAAGCAAACAAATCAATAGGGCTGTTTGGCTTTTAAGTATGCGAAGCACCGCGGCACAAAGCTGTTGAAGGCGGCAGCTCACACCCCCTCCGTCAGGAGCAGAGAGAGAGAGAGAGAGAGATAGAGAGAGAGACAGAGAAAAACAAACAGTAAAAAATCAATACGTGCCCTTCGAGCTTTTAAGTATGCGAAGCACCGTGCAGCATGTCGCTTCAGGAAGCAGCTGCACAGAAGATAGCAACGTGAAGATAATCTTTCAGCATTTTTAGACGAGCGTCCGTATCGTCTAGGTGTGCGAACAGCCCCCCTGCTCACACCCCCTACGTCAGGATCAGAGAAAGTCAGCGCAAGAGACACAGAGAAAAGTAAGTTGGGTAGCTTCTCAGCCATCTGCCAATAGCGTCCCTTGTATGAAATCAACTGGGCAAACCAACTGAGGAAGCATGTACAAGAAATTAAAAGACCCATTGTCCGCAGAAATCCGCGAACCAGCAAAAAATCCACAATATATATTTAAATATGCTTACATATAAAATCCGCGATGGAGTGAAGCCGCGAAAGGCGAAGCGCGATATAGCGAGGGATTACTGTATATGTCTACGGTGCTGTTTTCTTACCCAAGGAATCTAATTCTGACGTCAATTTCTTTCTAACATACACCTGAAAATATTTCAGTTATTTACTTAAGTCACGTCAGCTGTTGCAGTGGTAAATTACCCACAAGCCCCTGGAAGCGCACCACATTTGACATCATCAGTGTGTCCATATCAAGATTGGCACAGGTGCCTTTGAAGTTTTGGATTAAAAAACTGCTTGTGTATTAACTTGTTATCCAAAACACTCTTTTGATTACCAAAGATTCTGTTTAGCATTTAGGTCTTTGATTTTTAAACTTGACAATTGTGCAGTTTTGTTTATTTGGTTATGACTTCAGCTTCTCCTTTGACTTTGCCTTCTTCCTTTGATCCTTTTACACCCAAATTCTCTCATCTCTGTTCAAGTCAGAACACCACGTAAATTCAAATAGATAAAAGTGTTTTGCATAGCAATTCAAAATCAGACACCCTGAAACCGGCAGGGACTGACATGTAATCTGTCATCCTGATGATGTCACAAATGAGCAGACCCTGTAGAATTCTAGGTATTGTTCCTATGGCAATGGCTAATACAATAGCCTGAAATAGCAAAGTCACAAAATGGCGTTGTGACAAAATGTAAATAAATCTAGGAATTTGTAACAAAGCAATATACAACAAAGTGGCCCTTAAATTTGGAATCTAAAAACCCCATATTCAAAGAATGGTTAACCAGAACGGAGTCTAGATCATGTATAATAAATTTATAAAAATTAGACATCAGTCGGCTTTGCGCTAAAAGTGATCAAGGATTTTGTTGCCTTATTAGACTTCCCAGCACTTACACAGTAGAATGTTATGGAGGAGGGTAGATGTCCAGTTAGCTTAGGTCTCCAAAACTGTGACAGTGTCTGACATTGGCTGTTTTAACTGACTGTAGAACCCCAGACGTTTATCTTCTCAAAGATGCCATTGTCTAAAGTTTTTGTTTTCCTCTCCTCCATTGTCCACTATCCAGATTTCATTAATTGACATAGTGTATATTGGTGGGACCCTTTTTTTTGTTAATTCATTTGAAATTGCCCTGTTCACAATATGGTTTTCAAAATCAGTATTTTACATATGTGCATTATGTATTCTGTAGAATTTGTAATTTATTTTTTACCTATAAACATGTTACAGTGCTTGAGCTTTTACTTAGTGAGGGGCATTACACCAAAAAATAGAATTGAATTTAATTATTCTGCAAAGACGGTGGGCAGAGAGGCGGCAAGGTCAAAACAGCTACTCTTTAAGAAGAACAGGACAACACATCTGGATGATCCTTAAGGGCAATGAGCAATGCTCTAGGAAGTGAAGCTGAATTTCTGGAGAATTACTAACACTGCAATAAGACCTTCACACCAGCGTTCACAGTAGTGGATGTGCCATGTTTTGGGATAACCACTGAGCCATTACCCTGGCATCTATGTACACCAAAGGCAGAAAATGGAGAGTTTAACAATGACTCCGTCAATGGAGATATGTTAGGAGATTAAAATGATCCCTGAATGGGCTTTTCATACACAGACGTAAAGGCCTAAAGGTCATGAAAAAGAAACAAATGACTCTCAGAAGCTGAACCCAGGTATGGTGGTAAGAAATTAGGTCCTCCTGAAAAGTCAGTTTGGCATTCCTGGGGTCTTTCAGGACCCTTGTGGACTCTGGACACCCTGACCCATACAGAGATACCATTGATGGCTCTAATATTATTATCTGTAGCTCTACAGAATCACTCAAGTCCACCTCAGTGCTGGCTGTTTGGAGGGCAGCTTTTGAGTCAGCTGGCTCCAGTGTTAATTCAGGACTGCAGGCTTGTGACAGTAATTTATGTGATCATCTGTAGGGAAGGAAAGCAGCCAAAAGACGACTGCGTGATTTCCCACTGTGTATTATTGTGGGGTTTTATTGTTTTTGTGTCTTCATATTGAATGTGAAGCTACTATAGGCTATTATGTTCCTCCTCAATTGTCAGCTTGTCATGTGAAACTCTCTAATCCCAATGTAAGTAATTGTGGTTTAAATGATGTTGAATGTGGCACTGACTCATATAGTATAATGAAGTCATCAGATTGTGTTTGATGCCCTAGAAATACAAATAAATGTTGGCATTTTGTTAAATAACAAACTTTCATTTGCTGTCTCTTTAAGTTGGTTCTGGCTGGTGACAGGGGTTTGGGAGGTGGCTTAAATATCTCGTTGGGCTCAGGGGTCCATCACTCACTTCAGGCTCCAAAACCCAGAAATTCTACTGAGCAGTTCTATAAGGAGAACTTGGACAAAATTCTTCTTCTGCTCCATGAAGTGCTGATTAATAATGACTGAATAATGTCTCAATGCACACATTATTGAGAAAAAAGCAGCAATTGCATTTTCTCACAAGACACTAGGTTTGGCATAACTTTCTTTAAAAAAAAAATCCCTTGTCATAAGTCAAACAAACAGGCCAGCGGTGTAACTCAGAGGTTGGTTCTGCTGTCTCAAGGATGCAGGATCTTGGGTTCAAATCTCACGCCCGTGTACATTTTGCACATTCTACACCTTATCTGGGTAGGTTGTGCTCGGTTTGCTCCCTCGTCCTCAAAGACATGAAGGTTTGGCTAACGCCAGCTTCTAAATCAGCCCCATGTGTATTTGTCTGTTCTGTCATAGGCAACAACTGAAGCTGCGAGAGGGCTAGCCCACTGTTTATCTAGTTGGTCATTTTATGTTTTAAGTTTTTGTTTTTCGACATTCTCTAATTCTAGTTTTTATTCAGTTTCTTGTTCTTGTTTAATTTTTTTTACATTTTCGAATTAGAATTTTTTACTTTTATAAAATTTACTTTTAGCTTTTTAGCAATTAACTTTTAGTTTTTGTTACACCAAAAATGTCCACATGGACAAAGTTTTGCAAATGTAAGACATGGCTTTCTTTATAGTTAAAACGTTTTCTACAATCTGGCTGTGGTTCTACAATTAGCTGATGGACGGATAGTGTTGTTTTTCATTGATGTTAATTAGTTTCTATTTTGTGTCTGATGCATTTAAACAAATGTACGTCCTCACACGTGATAGTTCTGTATTTAGCGAGTGGTGTAATCTACTCTTGAATGTTGCCTTGTACTGTTGTGTTGTTATTCTGAGGTGGTCATGACAGATCGGCCATCGAGCTCTGTGAGGAGGATTACTTGTGTTCTGTTTTGTGTGTTGTATTGACCCCATTTTTTGAAACCCATTGCACACTCAATCTACTTGGAAGGGGGTCTCTCTCTGAATTGCCTTTCCTAAGATTTCTTCCTTTGTTTCCCCTACAAGGTTTTATTTTGATGTGTGTGTGTGTGTGTGTGTGGGGGGGGGGGTTCTTGTTTTCTTAGGGAGTCAAGGGGGTGTGAGGGGACTACCAAAAAACGGGGTCCGTTAAAGCCCATTGAGACACTGGTTGTGTGATTCTGGACTACACAAGAAATAAATTGTTGTTGTTAAACTGTATATCATTCATATTGTACCTACATATTGTACCTGTACTTATTACATACAATTTTGTTGTCTGTTACAGAACTCAATTTTTTCCTGATAATTGCACAGTTCAAGGCTCTCCGTATAATCAGAAAAATGCAAGAATGAAATAACAGGTGTGTTTTGAAGTCTTTTGTTACCTTAACCTGCAACAAGTTTATTATTTAATTTTAAAAATGCTGTCTTTTTATTTTTGATATTCCTTTTGCGAGTAGTAAGATCACCACACATAAACTAAGAGTCTATGTTTATTATTGATATCTTATGATGCATGTCATCTACCCATTTCCAAACTTTGAAAGTGTATTTTTTCAGGGAATTCTTACTTATTCTTTGAAATCCCTACTTAAACTGTGTTGAAAACAATAACTTCAGAAATAGAGATGAACATTTTCCATGAATGGGCGGCACGGTGGCGCAGTGGTAGTGCTGCTGCCTCGCAGTTAGGAGACCCGGGTTCGCTTCCCAGGTCCACCCTGCGTGGAGTTTGCATGTTCTCCCCGTGTCTGCGTGGGTTTCCTCCGGGCGCTCCGGTTTCCTCCCACAGTCCAAAGACATGCCGGTTAGGTGGATTGGTGATTCTAAATTGGCCCGAGTGTGTGCTTAGTGTGTGGGTGTGTTTGTGTGTGTCCTGCGGTGGGTTGGCACCCTGCCCAGGATTGTTTCCTGCCTTGTGCCCTGTGTTGGCTGGGATTGGCTCCAGCAGACCCCCGTGACCCTGTGTTCGGATTCAGCGGGTTGGAAAATGGATGGATGGATGGATTTTCCATGAATATACTGCATTTCTACAAGCATACCATTCACATTAAAATACAGAACATCTGTTACAGCAGTGGTCTCAAAGTTCAGTCCTGGAGGAGGCTGCAGTGGCTGCAGGTTTTCATTCTAACCTTTTTCTCAACTGATGATCAGTTTTTGCTGCTAATTAACTCCTTTTCCTTTCATTTTAATTGACTTTTTTTTTTTTTTAAGATTTGTTCCCCTGAATTTCTTCATTGTTCTTCTGAAATGTTTAATTTCTTTCCTTAAATGGCACCCAAATAGAAATGAAATGTGAAGTGAGTAAGCCAACACAATACCACCTAGTCAGGGCCTAAAACTCCAACCAATTTCACTCCAACCAGTTGCTTAATTAGGCTCTGATTCTCGTCTTTAATTAAACCCGTTCTTTAATTCCATGGCTTGTTGCTGCTCTCATTGTGCAGTGACATACATTTCCAAAATGACTGATTTTCTCTTTCTAAGAGCACTGTTAAAATGTTTTGTAGACCTGAGCAGATCATCATTCCTGAGACCTTCATCTTTCTTTATTTTCAGATATTGTATGATGGACACAGTTTGCTGGTCATGTTTTGTATCTCATTATTGCTTGACTGCTAATTAAGGAAAAAGAAACAATTAAGGGGGCTGAGTCTTCAAGAGTGAGTCAATTAAAATTAATTCAAAAGAAATTAATTAACAGCAAAAACAGGTCACTAATTAAGAAAAGGGTTAGAATGAAAAACCTGCAGCCACTGCGGCCCTCCAGGACAGGAGTTTGAGACCACTGTGTTACAGCAACAAGTCAGATCATTCACTTAAAGGAAAACATGCAAAATGTGGGCAGCTCCCTGTGAGCTTAAACTGAGAGGATGTAATTTAATACATGCAGGAATAAACAGATTTGTCAATTGAGAGTGCTTAATGACCAAGTTGAATATCCAGATATTAAAACAACATCTGAAGCTACACACACTCAGTTACAAAAATAATCTTTATTGAATCCAAAAAATAAGTAAAATAAACATCATATTCCAACACTTATAGTACATACATAGAAAAAAAAGTTTTGTGAAAACATTTTCAAATATCCATAATAACATATGAAACAAGAATTAACAAAAGATCTTTTTTACAATTCAACATCCATAAAACGTTTTCAATCAAATTTTAAAGAATTTTCACCATACATTGGCTATTATACCCCAATTAAAACAACTGTTAATGAGATAGTGGACAAATAAATTCCCCGGCCTGTCCAATGCCTTTCCCAAAGTTTAAAGCTCTGAGTAGTGAATCACAAATTCATTTTCAGCTCCACTTCATCAGTAGAGTACAGCACCCCTTTTACCCTACTCACACATGGGGAGAACATGCAAATGCCACAGAGACACTGACTGGACAAGCAACTGAACCTGAGCTCATGGCACTGTGTAATGATAATACTGTAATTTTTTAATTATATTAACACGTTTCTGATATTCCAGAATGCTTCACAAACAGTCAAAGGAATACAACAGAAATAAAAGCAAACATGAAACTAATGACAAAAGATACAAACTGGCATCAAACATTAACACATAGTTGAAAGTCATTGTTCTGAATTCGATTAAGAAACAATCAGGACAAAAAAGAAGAAAGCCACGAACAAATAACACATTTTTGGCACAATTACCTGATGGCACATAAATGTAGATGGTACAGTCACCCATAGTGTTACGGAACAATGAATAGGAGAAGAGCAGATTTCGTTATCAGCTTTACGGCCCAACGCCGCTACAAACACATCGACCATTTAACGACTATTTGTTTGCCATTCGGTTTACAATGCCTGTCTGACCTCAGCGGTGCTGAAAAGTACACAGACCAGTCGGAGTCGCATCATTTTTATAAGTACTAATAACCTAATTACAACTAAACGTATAAGTGTAACGTCGGCTCGATTATTGACTGTATAGTACGCATCTGCTTAATCTGTCTCCGGAAAGGCTCCGTCAACAAACATACACGTCCGAAGTAAAGTTAAACTACTTAATTTCCTACCTTATTCGACGTATAAAGATAACATTCTTTCCAGTCTAAATACTGATTGAATTTGAAGCATCGGAGTGGCTTTCCGAGAGTGACAAATCCTCCATAGCTCTAACTATTTTGATGTATTTTCCAAAGCAACGTGTGGCGTATAATAATTTAAGCGCCTTTTTCATTGAAGTTTAAGGAAAAGTTGCCTGCCATTCGCAGAGAACCGAACGTCTTTGAGTGACAGTCACTTACGACCAATGAAATCCACAGAATGAGTCACTGACAAGTGATAAGGCTTTGGCATTCGCTCTCGGTCCTAGAAGAGAAAGCTAACTGATGGATGGAATGGCCAATGAAATGCAGAGATTCAGACGCCAGCCACGACGGGCACTCGTAGATACGTACCAATCAATACTAGTTCCAATCAAATTTACGACTGCACGTTTGAAAATTACATTTAATAAATATACCGGCAACTTCATTAATTAGCCACCCAAGAAGAAAGTCCACTTTAGAACATTAGAACAATCTAGATGAAAAGAGGCCATTCAGCCCAACAAAGCTTGCCAGTTGTAGCCACTTAATTCTTCTAAAATAACATCATGTTGAGTTTTGAAGGACACTAAAGTTTTACTGTCTACCACACTACGTGGTCACTTATTCCATGTGTCTGTGGGTCTCTCTGGGAAGAAAAACTTCCTAACGTTTATACAAAATTTACCCTAAAACAAGTTTCCAACTGTGTTCTTAATCAACCCATTTTAAAGTCACCGTCTTGATCCAATGGATTGATTCCCTTCTAATTTTAAACACTTTGATTATGTCACCTGTTAATCTCCTTTTGCTTAAACTGAAAAGGCTCAGCTCTTTGAATCTTTCCTCATAACTCATCCACTACTACCATCAAAGAATCAGCCTAGTCACTCTTCTCTGGACTTTTGCTGTTATATCTTTTTTGTAGCCCAGAGACTATATTTAGAATAGTCAAGCCACAAACATCCCCGATACATGGGTGCTTCATCAGGAACTCCACAACCTTTGAGGATGCACCCTTTTTGAGTGTCCCTGACACCCCTTGGAGTACAGGAGAACTTTGGCATTTTCAGAGTTGTCATTTAAGTCACCTAGCCATCTGCTGTTTGGTTAGTCTGAGAATGTGAGCTCCAGGTCTGCTTGTTGTGCAGTTCACGCCTGCAGCCGTCTGTGTGTTCCAAGAGACACATGACACCATCCTTGAGGTCAGGGGTTGTTCAGTATGTCTGAAACTGGAATGTGTCTGACATCAGTTACCGGACACAAACTAGACACTTTTCTTTGATCACTATAGAAGGTTCCCCTGTAGCTTAATACCTTTTCCGGGAGAAAACTTAACATTATAAATTAAAAATCAGTGTGGATGGCACAGAGGTGTAGAGGTAGCGACTGCTGTCTCTTGTGTCCAGTGACCTGGGTTTGACTCCTGTGCCCAAACCTTTGTGATCTCTCTGTTTATTTATGGGTTTTTTTAACTGGCAATTAAAACTTGTCCATTGTATCCTGGGTATGACAATAAACTGCATCAGGCTCTGCAAGCGGTCCTACAATTTACAGGGAAAACTTGGGGGTTGGAGGCAGGATTGGCACTCCAGCCACCATAAAAAACTTCACGCAGCTCTGAAACTGCAGACAAGACTCCATTCTGCTCTCCGCAGGAGTAGCTCTGCTGCAGCCGCCCACAGGAAGGCTGCTTATATTATGAAGGGGATGGGGAAAGCCCTTGGGAGCCTCATCCCCAGAAGAGTCAAAACCACCTGAGAGCCAATGGGGTCAGCCCTGCTGAGGATCAGAACTTGTGTGGTTGCACGGCAGCACTTGAGTCCTAAATTGAGACGGCCCATCTGGGTAGGTGTCTGGCATGACAACCATCTTCCTCTGCTGTCAGAGGAGCTTTGTAAATTCCAGGTTTCAGTGGTGGCACTCTGTGAGATATGCACACCTGGTACTGGCCAGATCTCTTTTGGTGGGTACACCTTCTATTGGTCTGGTTGTTCTGATGGCTGTCATACTCAGGGAGTAGCTGTTGCTGTGGTGGATTGGGTCCTTCCAATGGTGTCTGATGTCACTCCTTTCAGCAAGCGTATTATGAGACTCAGATTAAGACACTCTCTGAGTTAGGACTCTATTAGTCCCCATGCATCTGGCAACCGTGGTGAAAGTGGCTCCATGTTCCTTGACTTTGCAAAACTCCTGGTTCCAGCACCCTGAGCCACATCGTTGGACTTGATATTCCAATACTGGTGGTGCGGTGAAGGAGATTGATCACATCCTTGTAAGGGCTCCTACAGAACTGCAGGGTCTACAGCAGTGCTCAATTTGTGAATTCTGACAACAGACTTGTTGTTGCTACTCTGAAGATCTAGCTTAGGTCCAGCAGGCTACCACCTACTAGGAGAATGAGGCTGGACCTGGACAGACTCCAAGATCAGGCTTTTCTAATGAGTTTGCATGCAGTTTGTGTAAGAATCTTACAGAGTTAGGAGCGACTGCTGATCCGAATGTGATGTGGGAGATCTTCTGAGACAAGACCCTGAAGATTGCTGAGGGTTGTGTTGGTGTTGCCAGTGTTCCCAGAAGGAGGTGTTTCATCACAGCACATAGTCTGATGGTAACTTCGGTCTGTACCGGAAACTGAGACAGACAACTGTGAGGGCTCTGGGCGCAGATGAGGAGGTGTTTGTTAGAGGAACATGTGAGCAAGTGACACCCCATCTATGGTCTAGTGACCCATGTCCTGCATTCAGAGAGATCAAAGCATTATGTACAACTGAATCTGTTCCTCGGAGTGTCTCAGTCAGGGCGGCTGATGGAACGGGCCTTATGGATGACACTGCAATTGTGACTTGCTTAGCTGGCTACTTTGAGCAGCTGTTTAAAGCTGATCCTCCGGCTAGGACATTGGATATCTCTGGTTCACGGTTCTTGAGGCTGATCCTTCAATTAGCTGTGAACATCCCAATCTCAATGAGATTGCAGAGGTTGTGATCTACGTGAGGGCAGGGAAGGCAGAAGGAATCTGTGGTATTCGGGGTGAAGTTCTCCAGGTTGGTGGTAAGACTGTCCTCCTGGCATTGCAAGCAATCTTTACTTTCATTTGGGAGACGGGCATCATCCCAACTGACTGAAAAACGGGACTTGTTGTCCCTATCTGGAAAGAGAAGGGCGATCACCTGGATTGTGGCAACTACATGGGGATAACACAGCTCTTGGTGCTGGGTAAGGTCCTTGCTAGGGTTGTCCTCAATGGGATCCGTGATCACTTGCTCATCTAATAGTGACTGCAGCAATCTGGTTTTACGCCTAAGAAGTCTATCATTGACCACATCCTGATACTAAGGGTTCTCATAGAGCACACACATGAATATCGGAAGACTTAATTTTGCAGCCTTTGCCGATTTTCGTAAAGCATTCAACTCAATTGATCGAGCTGCCCTGTGTGATATCTTAAGACTTCATGGTATCCCCCTGAAGTTTCTGGATGTCATGTCCAGCCTGTACACTGGTACTGTGAGTGCTGTGCAGAATGCAGGCAGAACCTCTGTGTTTTCCAAGGTGATTCTGGGATTCATCAGCGGTGTGTTTTTGCTCCTACTCTGTTCAATGCTTGTATGGACTGGATGTTGGGCAGGTCGTGGGGTCAAGCGGCTGTGGGGCATCAGTTGATAAAGAGAGATTTACAGATATTGACTTTGCTGACAATAATGCGATGTTCGCAGAGTCAATGAGGCTCTGTTCAGGGCTCTTGAAAGACTGAGCAAGGAGTCTGAGTGTCTAGGCTTGTAAGTGTCCTGGATAAAAAACTAAGACCCAAGCCTTTAAAAACCTCTTAGGCACAGCCATCAGCAATGTGTCTGTCTGCGGAGAGAGTGTTGACCTCGTCGAGAGGTTTACTTACCTTGGCAGTGACATTCATGTCTCTGGTGACTCTTCCTATGAAGTCAGTAGATGGATTGGGACAGCATGGGGGGTCATGAGGTCGCTGGAAAGGGGTGTGTGGCACTCCTGATATCTATGCAAAAGGACAACGGTCCAAGTCTTTAAAGTCCTGTGGCTTCCTGTTTTGCTATATGGTTGCGAGACATGGACGCCATCCAGTGACCTGAGACGGAGACTGGACTCCTTTGGTACTGTGTCTCTTTGGAGAATCCTTGGGTACCGCTGGTTTGACTTTGTGTTGAATGAGTTGTTGCTCACAGAGTCCCGAATGAGGCACATTACCTCTATTGTGAGGGTGCGTCATTTATGGCACTATGGCCATGTGGCGTGATACCCAGAGGGTGATCTGGCTCGGAGGATCTTCATTGCTGAGGACCCAAGCAACTGGACCAGGCCAAGTAAATAGCCACATAACACCTAGCTGTGGCAGATGGTCATTTCCGGGGGGGTGGGACTGGACCACGTATCTGCCTGGGGGGTTGCCAGTTGGGATCCTGTGCTGTTTTGACATGTGGTGGGTGTGGCAAAGTGCTGTACCAGTGCATGCACCCCAACATGACCTGATTGTATGGGTGGCCATGATTGGTTCCTGCTGCAAACTCGTACCCTCCACAAGGCTAGATCGTATTCTGAACCTTACGATTCCTAGGTAGGTTGTAACCCTCCATATTCCTCTACTGTGCTAATTGGCTTTGAGAATGTTATGCTAAGTTTTTTTTTGTTTTGTTTTTTTTAAAGGACCTCCAGGTTTCTGCTTCTCCCCCAAATGGCTTGTTTAGACCACCCAGCAGATTAATGTTCTCTTTGCTTGAGAAGCACATTTCCCTCTTCCATCTCACCCCCTCCCCATCCCACAAGGATGCTTTGTCTTTCTGAAATTTGATCTTCAGCATTGCCTCCCTCGCCACCTGTGCCACTGCACAAACAGCTGAGGGAGTGACAGATGTTCCCTCTTCCTTGTCCTCCATTCACCTGTCCCAGCTCAAACACTGCCTACAGGTGTTTAGGATCACCATAGGTACCCTGGAGAGGCCCTCCTTCTGGCAGGATGGTGTTTACCTTTATATTGTGCCTTTTATCTTCACAGGGATCAAAATGGTACTGCACTCCCAAAGACGACCTGTGCTTGAAAAACCTTCAAAATGTCCTGGTAAATTTAGGGGTCTGAACGAGGACTGCTTAGGTGTCCCCTGATGGTAGATGGGCACATAAGTCCTGAAGGAGCCTCAAACATATTTTTTTAATGAAACAAGGGATGTGGTTGAATTTGACTTGACTTGATTTCCTTTCATTCTGAATTCCAGATATTGGTACAAGTAAAGATCATCTGACTTTACTCCCACCACTCCTTTTCTACCACCTCTGCTGGATTTTCCCCATGGTGTCATATTTATAGCCTTCCTAGTAGTTCTGTAGACACTGGCTTATATTTCATGCCTCACACCAGAACATCCATACCCATCTCCTATTATCTGATTCAGTCTGCAATGTTGTTCAGGAACAAGAAATAAGAAGAGAGGTTGACAGGAGGGCCTATTTAGTAGAGCACATGACAATACAATGGCCATTTGAAGTTTGCAGGTTCTCTTCATGTTTGTGCGGTTTTCTTCACACATCCCCACAGACACACCAGTTAAGTTACTTAAGTGTATGTGTGTGTGTGTGTGTGTGAGCGGGTGGGCTCTTAGATAGGCTGGATGACAGTGCAGGATTGCTCATGGAGTCCCGAATGAGGCACACTACCTGCATTGTGAGGGAGCATCAGTTACGGCACTACGGCCATGTGGCGCGATTCTCTGAGGGTAGTCAAAAAGGAGTGATGGGAGTAAAGTCAGATGATCTTTACTTGTACCAATATCTGGAATTCAGAATAAAAGGAAATCAAGCCAAGCCAAATTCATACATCTCCACAGACACACCAGTTAAGTTACTTAAGTGTATGTGTGGGTGTGAGCGAGTGGGCTCTTAGATAGACTGGATGACAATGCAGGATAAGTGCCATCAGGGCTGCCTTGAACTGGATCAAGTGCTTTGAGAATGAGCATCAATCATAACATCTGAAGCAATCCTGTCTCACACCCGAGAAAAGTTATCTAAGTGTCTTCAGAAGATCTTCAGACCCTTCACTCTTTACACAATTTCTTATGGGTCAGCCTTGTGCTAAAACCCTTTAAATTATTTTTTTTATCCATTTGTCAAGCATGCAGCACTCAATACTCCCAGAATACCAAAGAGGAAGAAACATTTTAGAAGTTTATGCAAATTTTTACAAATTAAAAAAAAATGTAATTTCCCATTGACGGAAGAATTCAGACCCTTCACTCACTACTCTGTAGAAGCCCCTTTTACTTCAGTTCCAGCCTGGAGTCTTCTTGGGTCTGATGTGACAAGCTGCACAAGGGATTTGGAGATCTTCCGTCATTCTTGTCTGCAGATCCCCTCAAGCTCTGTCAAGCTGGATGTAGACCCTTGGTGGACAGGTCACTCCAGAGATGTTCAAATGGGTTCAAGGCTGGGTTCTGGCTGGGCCACTCAAGGACATTCCCAGAGTTGACCCTTAGAGACTCCTGCGCTGTCTTTGCTTTGCGCTTTGGGTCATTGTCCTGTAGGAAGGTGAACCTTCATGCCATTTTGAGGTCTGGATGGCTCTGCAGCAGGTTTTCTTTAAAGATATCTCTGCACTTCGTGTTGTTCAGCTTTCCCTCAATCCTGACTACAGTAACAGCAACAACAGTTTTTTTCTTGTATAGGCCAATATCACACACAGAACGTCTCAATGGGCTTTAACAGACCCTGTTTTTTGACGGCCCTCCCAGCCTTAACTCCCTACAGAGACAAGAAACAAAAATAAAATACTGTAGTAGAAAAAAAATCCGGAGTGGTCTCCCCTCGACTTTCTCATATACTCAGATATGGGGATGGATATCTGAGGAGTAAACCGCAAGACAATAATTCTATATTTACTTATATTTAATTTCTATATGTACATTAAAGAACCAGCAATGACAAATCAAACCAAATTAATAATATATTGAACAATTATTATAAAAGTAAAGTTGAATAAATCGGACTCTGCAGCTGCATGAATAAAAAAGTACCATTTCCGGTTAATGGAAATACCGTATCTACTCGCGTATAAGTCGGGTCTTGAAACCCGAAAAATCAATAATAAAATCAGACCCCAACTTTTACGCCCGTTCAAAAATCCGACATTTTTTTATTTCACATCTTCTTGCCTCCTCCAATCTTACATCAGTTTCTCAGACACATTGAATTTTGTTGCAGCAGCACAGTTACCAATTTCTTTTGCCACTTTTAATTTCAAACCAGCTTCATATTTTCTTCTGATCGAACGCTCCATCGTAGATAAGGGATGCTCTTACGATAAAGGTGTATGAGGGTGTGAGATACAAAAAACACAAAACAGTGCAAACGTCACGGAATAGTTTGGGTATTACTGTGTGGTCACGTAGGCACAATATATAGGAAAACAAGGCCGTGTGCTCTGTGGTTACTCTCTCAGGTGGGTGTTAGCATATCAATCTCTTGGACCAATAGCATGAGTTGTCGACATTTGACTTATGCGACCGACATTATAAAATACCTGAAATTATACGGTAAAATCAAGCCACTACTTATCCACGGGAGAACTTGAATGCGAGTATATACGAAAGCTCAAATGTTGATAGAAATCTACATTTTGTATGTAATACTTGTATGCAAAATTTGGTTGACCTAAGTGAAAGCATCCTCAAGTTATCGTGTTTACACACACACAGACACACACACACAGACATAATTCCAGAAATGGTATTTTCGGACTCAGGGAGGTATAAAACGTTGAGATTCATCAAAATCTCGACATCGAATCTTTGGAAGATTACAATACTTTCCCTATACTTTGTATACGAGAAAGTAAAAAAAATGGAAGAAATCTGCGGAAAGGCAATTCAGAGGGGGATCCCCTTTCCAGGTAGGTTGGGTGTACAATGGGCGCTAAAAATGTGGTAAATACAACACACAAAACAGAATACAAGTAATCGTCTTCACAGAGCTCGTTGACCGATCTGTCATGGCCACTTCAGAAACACAACACACAGCAGTACAAATGACTTTGTTGTCGCCCAGCGTTCCTCGTCAAGAGCCTGACTAGACTCCTAGACCCTGGTACTGAAACTCCAACCCCACAGCATGCTGCTGAAACCACCAGGCTTCACCCGTGGACTTGTGTAGGTGATGAACGCTGCCTGGTTTCCTTCAGACATGACACTTAAAGTCTAGACAGGCTTACTGTTATTGTCCTACAATGTGCTTCAGTGCAGACGGTGGTCCAGAGTGCTCTGGGGCAGGTTTTCATTATGGATCTTTGTTCTTTGCTCATTTCAGCTTTCCTTCACCCTTGCCTATTCTCCCAGTCCCGTATTGTGCCACCACCACCACGCTTCCCCGTTTGAATGGTACTGCACAGGGAATAAACGGTGCTGGGTTTCCTCCAAACATGGCGCTAATCTTGATTTCATCTGACAAGAGAATTGTGTTTCTCTTAGTCTGAGAGTCCTTTTTATATGCTGTGCCTCATCTGGCCATTCCGCCATAAAGTCCAAATAAGTGGAGTGTTGTAGTGGTGGCTATCCTTCTGGAAGTTTCTCCTGTCTCCACATAGGCTCTCTGAAGCACAGCTTGAGTGAACATTGGATTCTTTTACAGAGACCCTTCAAACGGAGGTTAGTTGGAACAAAAACCTGCAGCCACAGGGGGTCCCCAGGACCGAGTGTGGGAACCACTGTCCTAGGGTGTTGAGTGTTGTTTGATGCGGGAAAAAATGAATTTAAAAGATTTCAGTAGAAGGCTGCAACACGGCAAAATGTGAAAAGGTCTGAATATTTTGTGAGGGCGCTGTAAGCCAGCAGCCATCCCACCAGCACTTCAGAAGAGGTCACCCACCTGCAGCTAAGCGTGTTCAGGCCTGGCCAGTACTTGGAGTGGAGACCATCTAGGAAAAGCTTGGGTTGCTGTTGGTGAGGCCAGCAGGGGCGCTTACTCTGTGGTCTGAGTGCAGATCCCAATGTGGTGACAGGGACACTGTGCTGTAAAAATGGTGCTGTCCTTCAAAGGAGACATAAACCTGAGGTTCTGACTCTTGTGGTCATAAAAGGTCTCTGAGCTTCCTTCATAAAGAGCAGGGTGTATCCTGATATCCACGCTAAATTGCCCTCCATAGCCTGGTCATTCTGACCCCCTAATCATCCCCTGTCTCTAATTGGCTCTCTCTCTCTCACCGCTTCACCACCTAACAGCTCATGTGTGGTGAGCGACTTGCACAAAAATGGCTGCCATCATCTCATGCAGGTGGGTGCTACAACATTAGTAGTGGTTCAGGTGCTTTGAGTAATGAGGAAAGAGCTATATACATGTAAAAAATTAATTATTATCATTATTAACATCTATTATTATTATTATCTATTATTAGCATCTGATCAGGATGCCTGCTGGACGCCTCCCTGGTGAGGTGTTCCGGGCACGTCTAACCGGGAGGAGGCCCAGGGGAAGACCCAGGACACGCTGGAGGGACTATGTCTCTCGGATGGCCTGGGAACGCCTCGGGATTCCCCCGGAAGAGCTAGAAGTAGTGGCCAGGGAGAGGGAAGTCTGGGCATCTCTGCTCAAGCTGCTGCCCCCGCGACCTGATCTCAGATAAGCGGAAGAGGATGGATGGATAGATGGATGGATTATTAACATGGAGGAATATTATACGGTGGCGCAGTGGTAGTGCTGCTGCCTCGCAGTTAGGAGACCCAGGATCGCTTCCGGGTCCTCTCTGCATGGAGTATGAATGTTCTCCCCATGTCTGCGTGGGTTTCCTCCGGGTGCTCTGGTTTCCTCCCAGAGTCCAAAGACGTACAGGTTAGGTGCATTGGCGATTCTAAATTGTCCCTAGTGTGTGGGTATAGGTGTGTGCCCAGCGGTGGGCTGGCGCCCTGCCCGGGGTTTGTTTCCTGTCTTGCGCCCTGTGTTGGCTGGGATTGGCTCCAGCAGAACCCCGTGACCCTGTAGTTAGGATATAGCGGGTTGGATAATGGATGGATGGAATATTATTACTAGTAGGAGTACAGTAAACTTCTTATGTACGACAGAGTGAACATTGGACTCTTTTACCGAGACCCTTCTCCCCTGATTGCTTGGTATGGCTGGCTTCAAGGAAGAGTCGTTGTTGTTTCACACTTCTTCCATTTAAGAATTTTTTTTCCATTTTATTGAATTTATTAAAAGCAAGTAAAATGCCAGACAAGCAAGTCAAACTTGACAAAACTAAATTCAATTCAACCCCCCAGCCAAGAGAAAGAGAGGAAGGCCAACAGCCAGAGTGAGAAGCCTCCCCACGTGAGGCTAGACCACACTTCACAAAGTCCCAGTCCTCTGACATACCTGGAGACACAGCACGTCCAAAACAAAGCGAGCCCCCCAGCAGTGGCGCAGAAGGGCAAAAGTAGTCCAAATACTATGAGGGATGTTCAAAATGTTTCCTAACTTTTATATTTTAGTTGGAAACGGTGAAGGTGAGAGGAGTAATAATTGGTCGTGTCTGAGAGTATCATGTGACTAGTTTTGTCTTTCAAGCCAGCTGCCCTCGCGGTATAGTATAAGAGTTGTCACCCTGTGGTGAAGATGGCTACAAAATTTATAAATTGCACCAAAGAGGAACGGCGTTCTGTCATACACTTTTTGTGGGCAGAAAGGGTGCTGGGAGCACAAATTCATCTCAGCATATGTGCTCAGTATGGGGATAAAGTTCTGTCCCGTAGAGACGTCTATGAGTGGATTGCAATGTTCAAAAATGACCGTACTAGTGTGACAGATGCAGAGCGCTCCAGACGTCCAGCTACAGCCACGACCAGGAGGATTACAGTATGTGAAAGCAGCGGTGCATCAGTGGCTGCACGCTCAACCAAAAACATTTTTTTCTGATGGCATTAAAAAGTTGGTATGATGCTGGGAAAATTGAATCGCAAAGGAAGGTGACAATGTAGAAAAGTGATGTCATTTGTTTTTGAAATTCTTAATAAACAGAATTTAAAAAAAAGTGTGGAAAACGTTTTGAACGTCCCTAGTCAGTCAGTCAGTCAGTCAGTCAGTCAGTCAGTCAGTCATCATCCAACCCGCTACATCCTAACTACAGGGTCACGGGGGTCTGCTGGAGCCAATCCCAACCAACACAGGGCACAAGGCAGGAACAAATCCCCAGGCAAGGTGTCAGACCACCGCACTGTCCCTCGTATAAACCTAAAATATAATTTTAAAACAGTTCTGAAAGATTAAACCCAGGGAATGATGTTAAATGGTAGCCTTGGATTAGCAAATAGCGTGTGATAGTCCAGTCCTAATACAATAAACCAAGGGTATGATGTTAAACAGTTCCCTTTGGGGGGAAAAAATTATAAATTGTAATTAAAATGTAAAAGGAGATAGAAGGAGGTAGAATATATAGTTACGGAAAAAGTCTCATTGCGAATGGACCCTTCTTCCATATAAGAATTATGGAAGCCCCTGTGCTCTTTGGATGCTGCAGGATATTTTTTTGTAGCCTGCCCCAGATCTAAGCCTCCACACCATCCTGCTTCTGTGCTCTGCAGACAGTTCCTTCAACCTCACAGCCTGGTGTTTGCTCAGCTGTGGGGTCTTCTATAGGCAGGCATGTGTCAGTCCAGTCAATTGAACTGACCACAGGTGGACCCCCCAAACAAGGTGTAGAAACATCATGATTTCTTAGAGAGTCAAGGCTGGGGGGCTGTCAAGAGGCAGAGCCTGTTAAAGCCCATTGTGGCACTCCTTGTGTGATTTTGGGCTTTACAAAAATAAGTTGTATTGTGATTAGTACAATGGGATGCACCTCAGCCGGATTTCACGTGTCATAGCAAAGGGTCTGAACGCTTGTGTCAATGTGATCGTTCAGGTTTTTACGTTTTTAACACACACTCCCAATGTTCTAAAATCTTGTTTTTCATTCTAGGGCAGTGGTTCATAGACTCGGTCCTAGGGACCCCCTGTGGCTGCCGGTTTTTGTTCCTACCAGATTCACAATCGGTGATAATAATCGAGAACAACTGATCTCATTTAATTAGCTGGTCTTTGTTACTCTTCTCCTATTGTGCATTCAGAAAAACACAGTATGTTTTTTACATTTATAAGACATTTAGAAATATTTCTATTTTTTTCTAAAGCTTTAAATGCTTAACTCTCTTTTGTTGTTTTCCTATTATTTTCCTCTTTTTATTGTGTAGTTTACTCCTTTCGTTTAACCCTAATAGTGACAATTAACAACCAGCATAGAAGACACCCGGGACGATGAAAGCTGCAATGGTTTCAGTGTCAGACCCGCTAATTAATAAAAAATCAATTAAATTACCAGAACTCCTGGAAAAGCAGAATGAAAATTAGGTTGAAAATACTGTTTATGACTTAAAAAAAATACTCCCTATACACAGTGGCGCAGTGGGTAACGCACATAAAAGGTCTCTGAGCTTCCTTCATAAAGAGCTGGGTGTATCCTGATGTCCGGGCTAAATGGTCCTCCATGGGCTGGTCATTCTGGCCCCCTAATCATCCCCTGTCTCTAATTGGCTCTCTCTCTCTCACCGCTTCACCACCTAACAGCTTATGTGTGTTGAGAGACTGGCACAAAAATGGCTGCCATCACATCATGCAGGTGGATGTTACACATTAGTGGTGGTTCAGGTGCTTTGAGTAATGAGGAAAGCACTATATACATGTAAAGAATTAATTATTATCATGGAGGAATATTAATATTATTACTAGTAGTAGTGGGCAGCATGGTAGTGCTGCTGCCTCGCAGTAATCACAACCTGGGTTCGCTTCCCAGGTCCTCCCTGCGTGGAGTTTGCATGTTCTCCCCGTGTCTGCATGGGTTTCCTCCCACAGTCCAAAGACATGCAGGTTAGGTGCATTGGTGATCCTAACTTGTCCCCGGTGTGTGTGTGTGTGTGTGTGTGTGTGTGTGGGTGTGTGTGTTCTGCGGTGGGCTGGCGCCCTGCCCGGGTTTGTTCCTGCCTTGCGTCCTGTGTTGGCTAGGATTGGCTCCAGTAGACACCCGTGGCCCTGTCTGAGGATATAGCAGGTTGGAAAATGACTGACTGACTGATGACTAGTAGTAGTACAGTAAACTTCTTATGTACAGGTCTGACCAACACATTATGTTATCCATCCATCCATTGTCAAATTTTCTCAAACCCCAGACCGGGTGCCAGTCCATCGCCGGGCACACTCAAGCAGATACCCACACTTCTTCATGCCAACTTACCTAGCGTGAAAACCTTTCATAGGACATATACAGTAAGTGACTCTGAAGATGAATCCCAAGTCAAACATAAAGCAAATGTTTCAGTGGAACGGACACCGTGGGCTCAATATGGCACCTGGCTGGGAGAGAAGTCTGTCAGTTGTCAACAAAAATGACCAAAAGACATCAAAAAGGTTTGGGACAGCCACCTGTATAATATGTCGTGGCTGTAAAAGGGTAAAAGAGTAGTGAGATGTTCACCAGTTAGAGTCCAAACCAGAACTGATTTGAGTTTGAAAGTATGGTGGCTTTGAAGGCTGGGACAGGAAATAACGTAATCGGGACCAGGACCAGAAGTGATGTCATTGGGAACAGAAGTGATGTCATCCATAGCACCAGACCCAGAAGTGATATCTTCGGGACAGGAAGTGACGTCATCAATGACACCGGAACCTAACGGGATTTCCCGTGGATGGTCTGCAGAGGATTGAGAGAGAAAGTCAGTGCAGCTTGCCACCCCCTGGTCTGGTGTGGTACTACTATAATTCAGGCACTTCAGCTGCGTCCCAATCACACGTGTGTGACATAGCTTATGGACCCCTCTGTTCTTTTCTTTCATATTTATTTTAAACTGACCAGAGTTATTTTATTATTTTTGGATTATGTTATTTGCAACACTGTATTAATCTCTGAGGGAAAATTGTCTTTAAGCATGATCTTTGGGGGTCAGAGTGCAGGGTCAGCCATTGTAGAGTGGTCCTGAATCAAGTTTCAGGTGTTGGGCCCAACAGAGTAGGATCTTTACTCTGGATTTGAACCAGCAATCTTCCAGATACCAGTGCAGATCAATTTTACGTCTTAACACGCACATCAGATGATGACATTGCAGACTCTCCTGAGGTATGCGATACCATGCCGAGATGGGGTGGGGGGGTGGGGGCTATCGCTAATGGTCTCGTCTCCTTTTGTTTCAATCACAGTGCCATGAAGACATCCAATGAGGGCGGCTAAGACAGAGAAGCCCTGCCCCTTCCGAGTCGGGTACACTACTGTATAAAAATCAGACGTCCCTGGAAGGTGGCATAAGCCTTTTGGACCAGAGCAGCGACAGTATGGAGGTCCCCAAAGTCTGTCACGACCTGACGAGAAGCCCTTTCAAAGCCCATCTGTATGCGATTTCTTTTACCCCTATTGAACATTTTGTTCTCTGCCTTAAATGGGGTGACCCAGCTTTTTCTTCAGGACTCTCTCGAGTGTCCTTAAAACTGATCTGGAGAACGTGAGTTGAGCTGGCTGGCTGATGCTGTGGTGTGCTGATCTCAAGTGGGGCCGAGTGTTTGTTATGTCAGCCTTGCCCTTTGGCTTTTGGACAAAAATGAAGGCCAGCACTCTGGCACAGCATTGCCGATCCGTGGTATTCGTATACACATCACTGCAGCCACCTTCTTGGGTTATTCTTATTATTCCTATGTCTCCGTAGACAAAACAGATTTCACTTTCAGACGCTCAGGGCAACTGCATGTGGTGTGGCTAAAGAATCTCTGTCACATAGCACGAGGAGCCGACAACGGAGATAACAAGAATGGGACTGGAACACAAAGGAAATGCAAAAGGGACGCATGCGGGCAGCTTTTCCTTTCTCAGCTCTCTTTAGACTTTATAGCAACACTTTATAGTAACACAGTCAGTTGAGCTCCGCTGATCAACAAGCCCCCAGGGAGTCTGGGCCCCCAAGATGACTGCACATAGTCAGGGTGTTTCTCACAGGAAATATGGCGCACAGCGGAGGACGACATAATTTGGGCACGTTGAGCTCTTCCACAGTTTTACAATTTCAGCTTCATTAAAACATTGGTAGAAAATTACAGCAGCAGGGAAGACAGGAATAAAAAAACGAGAAACAAGTATTAGTGAAATACATACAAGGAAAAGAAGAAGAGAGAGACTTTGGTCCATCCATCCATCCATCCATCCATCCATCCATCCATCCATCCATCCATCCACCATTCATTCATCCATCCATCCATCCATCCATCCATCCATCCATCCATCCATCCATCCATCATGTGAACCTGCCTATCCAAGGCAGGGTCACAGGCCAACTGGACCCTATACCAGCAATCATCAGAGGCAGGGCAGGAACAATACCCAGACAGGACACCAGTCCATCTCAAGGCAAACACACACACACACTTGGAAGAATTTAACATTACCAATTCATCCACCCTGCTTTGTCTCTACACTGTGCCAGGAAGTACCTGGAGGAACCCCACAGAGACCTGAGGAGAACCTAGAACTCCATCATGTTCTTCAAACCACTCTTGATCAATTCATGCAGCATGGCAGGGCACATCACCCTGCTGAAAGATGCCATTTCAATTTAGAAAGCCCACAGAGACCTGAGGAGAACATCCCATACATCCCACAGAGGCTCAACTGCATGGAGATTGTGGGAATTTGATGGCCAGGGCTTCACCTAGAACTCTCCATCATGTTCTTCAAACCACTTCTAAACATTTCATACAGTGTGGCAGAGCACATCACCCTGTTGAAAAATGCCACTTCAATCCAGGAAGCCCACAGAGACCTGGCGAGAACATCCAGCACATCCCACACACCCTCAACTGAATTGAGATCTCAGGAATTTGAAGGCCAGGACATCACCTACAACTCTTCATCACGATCTTCAAACCACTCCTGAACAATTCATACAGTGTGGCAGGGAACATCACTCTGCTGTAAGATGCCACTTCCAAACATGAAATTTACAGAGACCTGGGGAGAACATCCCATGCATCCCACAGGTGGTCAACTGAATGGAGATTGTGGGAATTTGAAGGCCAGGACATCACCTACAACTCTCCCTCATATTCTTCAAACCACTCCTGATCAATTTATGCAGCATGTCAGGGCACATCACCCTGCTGAAAGATGCCACTTCAATCCAGGAAGTCCACAGAGACCTGGGGAGAACATCCAGCATATCCCACAGATTCTCGGGTGCATAGAGAATGGGCCACAACTAGAACCCTTCATTTATGTTCTTTATGGTATTTTGTTCCTACTTTTAAAAAATATATTGAGCAATATATTTTGGAAAATATGTTGCAGTATACAAAAATGGCAATAATTTACATATTTCACAATATGGTTCACTATACTACAAGATACTGTGATAGATCTATCGTTGGAGTATTTTATAACATATTACAAAATGTATTCACATAAGGAGTAATATATTTAGTAATAATATATTTTACATTTTTGTAAGGGTGAGTCAGTTGCCACATACGGTGGCCCATTTCTGGCACCTTGTGTGGCGTTTTCCTGTCCCCTCACATCAGAAGATATTCTTCACCTAACGATAAAAAAGTCAAAGCCTTTTCATCTGTATGGTCACCTCCTAATAGCTCTCAGACCTGCAGGTCATGTCATCTGGAGGTCCTAAACAGAGCTCCCCTGTCCTTCAAGTGGCACTTGCCTCAAATCAAACATTGTTACTTATGTGTAGAATGAGGTCTTCCTCTGTGTCACTTGGCTCCACTTCAGTGTCACTGTGCAAGAAGGGGACAGAGGATACACACCTTATTATATAAGAAAGGGACCCCCCACCAATACGAAGGGGCTCCTGCCTCCACTCAAACCTTACTTATTGTGACACTGAGAGACCATTCTGCACCTGAAAGCAATAGGCATTTAAAATGAAAACAGAGTTCTTTCTCGCTTGTTTTTATTTATTTATTTATTTAAACTGGTTAAAGTTGAATCCTGGGCTGGAATGGAGTGGAGTTTGTGGTGCTGGGAAGGGAGAAGAGTGAAGGCTCCGTCTGCCTAATCAGCAATCAGGCACTGACAACAATGGGGGCCGCCACGCTCACTTCTTCTCTCACACATTGCCTTTCATTCTCTGTTTATTTCCGTGTTTTGTTACATTCTTCTTGGCTTTAACAGCTGTTGTAGCCTCGTGTGAGCTGAGCACATTCTTTGTTTTGGAAAACACAAAAAGGCCTCTTTCTATTCCTACACCCCACCCCCAAGCAGATGGCGAATGTTTGATGAGAAAGATAGCAGGTAGTGGTGAGCTGGAGAGCGAGGGGGAGGGCGGCCCGGCTAGCGAGCAGATATATAGCGCCTTGTAAACCTGTCGAGATAGACCTTTCTGTTATTTACTTCCTATCTATCTATCTATCTATCTATCTATCTATCTATCTATCTATCTATCTATCTATCTATCTATCTATCATATAGTGCTTTTCATATCTATCTATCTATCTATCTATCTATCTATCTATCTATCTATCTATCTATCTATCTATCCATCCATCATATAGTGCCTTTCATATCTATCTATCTATCTATCTATCTATCTATCTATCTATCTATCTATCTATCTATCTATCTATCATATAGTGCCTTTCATATCTATCTATCTATCTATCTATCTATCTATCTATCTATCTATCTATCTATCTATCTATCTATCTATCTATCTATCTATCTATCATATAGTGCCTTTCATATCTATCTATCTATCTATCTATCTATCTATCTATCTATCTATCTATCTATCTATCTATCTATCTATCTATCTATCTATCTATCATATAGTGCCTTTCATATCTGTTCATCTGTCTACCTGAGTGCCCAGTTCAGTGCTCTAATGGCAGACCCATTTGATGCGTTAAACTCTTCATTTGCATACCTGGATATTTTCATTTCCTATGGCAGTTTTCATGTAAATTTCCTCGCTGCTTCAGAGTGCAACAGTGTTGTTGTCAGCCTCACAGCCCCAGAATCCAGGGTTCAGATACCTCAAATGGCAGCTATTTGTTGTCTGTGTGATGTTTTCATGTTCTCCACATGTCCATGTGATTTTTTTTTTAGTGTTTCCTCCCACATCTCCATGACTGACAGGCTGACTGTCGATACTTAATTCTGCTGATGTGACAGTGGTCTTCTGTGCTGCACTTCCTTCCATCCTGGTACAGAATACTGCAGAGATATCCCCTCATTCCCACTGACCACAAATTGAATTAATTGAGTTTTGAAAATAAATTATTTTTTTAGGTTGGATTAGAGGAGAGAAAGATAACACATAAACATAACATTCTCAGACCTGTTTAATCCATTGCAGGGTGATGGGGGAGCAGACCTTATTACAGGAGCAGCTGTTCAATGCAAGAGACAATGCTGGACAGGGTGCCAGTCCATGGCAGGGTTTGTTCACCCACACACAGTCATGTAGCCAACTAGGGCTTATCAATGAACCAAACACACACCTCAATTGGAATGAACCTGAAAAAAAAAAATACACTTACTCAGGGGGGAAGATTCTACATAGGAAAAGGTATAACGTTTAGACCTGGGTCTGCATGGCAGCAGTGTTATAGATAATAATAATAATAATAATAATAATAATAATAATAATAATAAAAATAATAATAATAATAACACATTTTATTTATATAGTGCCTTTCTCATAATGAAATTATATTAGATAGATCTGAAAGGCACCATATAAGAGATAGATAGATAGATAGATAGATAGATAGATAGATAGATAGATAGATAGATAGATAGATAGATAGATAGATAGGAAAGGCACTATATGATAGATAATAAGCTAGATATGAAAGTCACTATAAAATAGATAGATAGATAGATAGATAGATAGATAGATAGATAGATAGATAGATAGACACTATATGATAGATAGATAAATAGACACTATATGATAGATAGATAGATAGATAGATAGATAGACACTATATAATAGATAGATAGATAGATAGATAGATAGATAGATAGATAGATAGATAGATAGATAGATAGATAGATAGATAGATATGGTACTTTTACATGAAATTAATTCCGCATGTAATCACAGTGGCCACTGGTTTCAGTCAGTCAGTCATTATCCAACCCACTATATCCCAACACAGAGTCATGGGGGTCTGCTGGAGCCAATCCCAGCCAACACAGGGCGCAAGGCAGGAAAAATCCTGGGTGGGGCGCCACCATGACACCCCACTGGTTTCACGTTTTGTTTTTTATTTTATTTTATTTATATATATATATATATATAGGGCGGCGCGGTGGCGCAGTGGGTAGCGCTGCTGCCTCGCAGTTGAGAGATCTGGGGACCTGGGTTCGATCCCCGGGTCCTCCCTGCGTGGAGTTTGCATGTTCTCCCCGTGTCTACGTGGGTTTCCTCCCACAGTCCAAAGACATGCAGGTTAGGTGGACTGGCGATTCTAAATTGGCCCTAGTGTGTGCTTGGTGTGTGGGTGTGTTTGTGTGTGTCCTGTGGTGGGTTGGCACCCTGCCCAGGATTGGTTCCTGCCTTGTGCCCTGTGTTGGCTGGGATTGGCTCCAGCAGACCCCCGTGACCCTGTGTTCGGATTCAGCGGGTTGGAAAATGGATGGATGGATGGATATATATATATATATTTTGGTGGAGCTGTGCTGATGGCTCCCTCTGACTTCAGGGTTGTCAGTTGTTTCTACAGTACGACTCTAAGTTACTGAAGTTGTTATTTCTTATTTGATGCCACGCTATGCTGTATAACAGCAAACACAGCTGGATTGCCTTTGCCCAAGTTACTCGTGAAGTTAAATGTGAATGTCACCTAAGTGACGGTGGCCTTCATATCTGTCTGATTGCTCGCTTTGCTGACATTTTGTTCACCATAGCCTAACTGGCACTTTATCCCAAGTTGACTTGACAGAAGTCCTGAGCTCTTTGTGACCCTGAACTGAATCTGGGATATGAACGAACGGAGAGGTACAATTTTGTTATTTAATTTTTATACCATAGCAGTGTTTGTTTATCACATACTAATAATTTGGAAAGGCATCATTAGAGATCCTTTGACATTCTCTAGCTCCATATCTGCTAAACAGACCCCTCAGCAGGGTAGGTGCCACTTACTGAAATGAGTGCCTTGCGGTTAAGTGGGAGAAGTCTTGAGGTTGAGATAAAGGCAGGAAATGGCAGCAGAAGCCTTGTGTGTGTTTTTTCATTCGTTCTTTCTTCTTTTCAGTTTGCCTCACTTGTGCTGCTTATTGATAAGCCTGGTGGCTTCAAGACTGGGGCAGGCTTGGTGGGTCTGGTTTAAGCCAGTAGTGAAAATGAAAGCCTTTTTAAAAAACAACAACAACAACATGGCAAACAACGCACTTCCGCCTGCTCCTCCTACCCAAAGTAAACAGCACGGTGGTGCGTCTGAGAGAGAATGTCACATAAAGGAGGAGGAGGTGTTTGGGACATGAGGGACACTGAAATGAGGGACACATGTCATGTGATGGACTAGGATACCAAGGAAAGAAAAACATGTTCACCAGACAGAGAGACTGCTTGTGAAACTCTGAACAGTCAGAAAGCCACCTGAGGCCTCCATTGCCAGAGATGTCTGGGTCAGATAAAACATCAACTTATGGACGCCATCCTTTAGACGCTCCAGAATCTGAGCAGCCAATCAAACTGCACACATCCTATGACGTTTAGAGTCCTTTGCCTTCTCAGCCAGTGATGTGACGTGCTACGTCCGGTTATGTGGGTCTTTCTCAGCACGTCCATTAAGAGTAACTTGCACCTTTCTCATAAAACATCCTCACACTTTGACTTACCCAACTCCTGAATTATGATGATTGTCGAGTAGACAAGTCTTGCGGTGGGCATGTCGTGTAGTATGACCAATTTCCAGCTGGTGACTCGGTCATATAGTGCTGTGGCCTTCTCAGATATTCTACTGTGTAAACCATGTGACACAAACATGCAGACTGATTGGCTGTTCAGCAAAGCTGGGTCTGCATGTCACCAAAGTCCAGCCCCACCCAAAGCATCCAACCTTTTTAACATTTAATTACCTCTTTTGATATCAGCATTCAAACTGCTAATATCAAACGTTTTGAAGTTTGATAACAACAATATATCAGCATTTTAAAAGTTGATATAAAATTTCCTAATTTTGATTTTACAATTTTCAAATTTGATACCAACTTTTTCAAATTTTCAATTCTATATGATATCACTTTTGAAAGTGACAATACCAGATTTAAAAGAAAAGTAATTTCACATCCAAAAAAAATTATCTTAATTGAAGGATAAGTGTTGGTGTGTCTCTGTCTCCATCTAGCTGCTATGTCTCTGTCATTCCAACAGATGGTGCATCACAAGCATTTGCAGTAATAAAATGCATAGCCTTTGTCTTCCCAAACGATGGTGCATCACAAATGTTAACACTGTTTTTACAAATCCCATACCAAATGGCATATAAAAGAGATCTATGCGTTGCATTTGTCATTCCAACAAATGGCGCATAAGAAATATTTCTAGTAAAAAAATGCATTGCATTTGTCATTCCAACTGATGGAGCATTACAAACATTAACACTACTTTTACATATCCTGTACCAAATGGCAAATAATGGAGACATACTGTATGCATTGCATTTGTCATTCCAACAGAAGGTACAACACAAACATTTAGAACAATATAATTCATTGTATTTGTCATTCCAGCAAATGAAGCATTACAAACATTATCATTACTTTTACATATCGCATACCAAATGGCATATAACAGAGTCATATGCATTGCATTTGTCATTCCAACAGATGGTACAACACAAACATTTGTAATAATATAATTAATTGCATTTGTCATTCCAACAGATAGAGCATTACAAACGTTCACACTACTTTTACATATCCCATACCAAATGGCATATATCAGAGACATATGCATTGCATTTATCATTCCAACAAATGGCGCATCACAAACATTAACACTACTTTTACATATTCCATACCAAATGGCATACAATGGAGACATATGCACTGGATTTGTCATTCCAACAAATGGAACATCACAAACATTTGTAATTTTATAATTCATTGCATTTGTCATTCCAGCAGATGAAACATTACAAACATTAACACAACTTTTACATATTGCATACCAAATGGCATATAACAGAGTCATATGCATTGCATTTGTCATTCCAACAGATGGTACAACACATTTGTAATAATATAATTAATTGCATTTGTCATTCCAGCAGATAAAACATTACAAACCTTCACACTACTTTTATATATCCTGCAGCAAATGGCATATACCGGAGACATATGCATTGCATTTTTCATTTCAACAGATGGCGCATCACAGACATTTGTAATAATATAATTCATTGCATTTGGCATTCCAATAGATGGAGTATCACAAACATTCACACTACTCTTACAAATCCCATACCAAATGGCATATAATAGAGACAAATGCATTGTGTTTCCCATTCCAACAGATGGTGCATCACAACCATTTGTAGTAATGCATTTTATTGCTGCAAATGTTTATGATGGGTCATCCATTGGAATGACAAATGCAGTTCATTTCATTACATCATGCATTACAAAATACATTCCAATAACACTGAGGTCTGCATCAATTAGTTAGATTTAAACCCATCTTAGACAGGCAGCACAGCTAGTAACAATTACATGCTAAAATGGCTTAGAATACATAAGAACTCCAGTCTGCAGTAATATCTAGTTGAGCTGCAGCGAGGCGTTCTTAGAATGACTGTGTAGATGATCGAGTGTGACCGCCACAGTTGCACACTTAAAGATCGTCCCGGATTTTCAGTATGTGTGAGTTTTCCTAAATCATTTTTTCTGAAGCAGAGGAAGCCCGCAGTTGAGGTAATTGGCCGAGTAAAGCATTGTGCACATTTGTGTACAGGTTAATACTGCAGTAACAAATGCGTCTAGAAAGATAAATCAGAGTAAAAGTAAATGCCTGTGTTTGGAAGTAAAAGTGAAAGAGGCCAGCAAATGTTATAAGTACAGTAGGAGCTACTCTCATTCATTCTCAGGTACTGTAATGGAGAACTTCTACGTTGGTGCCGACTGTGCCTTGTGAGGGGCGACCTGCTGCCTGGGATGAGCGGGTTTTCCTGCAGCCTCCCACAGGCGTACTGGTTAGTGTAATATAGCGCTATATAGTGCCCGACCCGGCACAGACTTACGCAGAGGCACGTGTAAAACAAACAGTCTTTTTATTTTTCTTCAGCTGGAGGGCACGTCTTCCCCATAATCCCTCCAGCCACAACACAGTCCCACAAGCACTAATACAACACAAAACAACTCTTTTCTCTCCACCTTGGCACCACCACTCCTCCCAGGCAACCTCATCCTCTTCCTCCCGATTCTGGCTCTTTTTATAGCCCACCCGGAAGTGCTCCAGGTGCTTGAATACCTGTGGCTAGTTGCACTTCCGGGTGGGGCTGCAGAGATGTCCAGGTGGGTTCCTGGCTCCATGCAGCACCCCCTGGCGGCCACCCCAGCTCCCCACAGGGTTGTGGAGCTCCATCTCCCAGGAAACCCTGCGGGAAACTGAGGCACCATCGTCAGCCAGGAAAGTTGCCACCAAGCGTCACAGGGAGGTAGTGAGATGTCCATAGCTGCTCCCCCGGAACATATACAGAAGGGGCATCCCGGCAGGGCATGGGACCCAGCCGCCTGTCACATTAGACTGGTGATTCTGACAGGGGCAGTGTAAGCCAGTGTGTCCGTCACGTGCAGCGGGCCTTCCACCCAACTCTGATAGAATTAGCTGCTGCAAAAAGTGGCTTCATACCATGAAGAAATGAATGAGTGAAAGAATTAAGTCAGTTACGCTTTTGTCTGCCTGCCCTCTAAACGTAGTGAGTGCTGAACAGAGGCAGCACCGAGCTGTAGGTGTAAATCATGAACGTTTAGTAATCTCTACTTCTCAAAACATTAACTCCCCTTAGGAAACCAGAGGTGATGCAAACAAGCACAACGGTTGTCAGTTGATTGCTAAATGCTCTTATAAAGTGAAATGGCAGAATTGCCTCTGGCCATTAAAGAGAAGCAGTAAAGAAAATGGCTTTCTGCTCTACTTGGATCAGCTAATTCCAAATGAAGAAGAGCAGAAAGGCCGTAAGCCATGTCCGCAGGGGAGCTGTGTCTCCTTTTCTTCATCGCTGACCTGCCCTCATGGTCATCTGCTGAAAGGACCCCAGCGTCCAGAAGAAATGGGTCCTGAGGTGTCTGCTCGTGCTGATACACAATAAACCCAAAATAAAGGCCACAAAGTTTGGGAAATGAACTGCAGTTACTGAGCACATGGTTAGGACCACCTGTCCACCTGCCGGTCCTTGCAGTCATCTAATCAGCCAATCATGTGGCAGCAGTGCAACGCATCAAATTCTGAAGGTACAGGTCAGGAGCTTCAGTGAATGTTCAGATCCAACACTGCAATGGGCATATAATGTGATCTCAGTGGTTTCGACCGTGGCGTGACTGTTGGTGCCAGAGGGGCTGCTGGGAGTTTTTCTGTAACTGCTGACCTCCTGGGATTTTTGCACACATCCGTCTCTCAAGTTTACTCAGGATGGTGCAACAAACTAAAAGTATCCAGTGAGTGGAAAGTCCTACTGATGGGAAGGCCTTCTTGATAGGAGAGGTCAAAGGAGAATGGCCAGACTGGACTACGAGGACAGAAAAGCTGCAGCAACTGAGAAGACCACTCGGTACAACTGCAGTGAGTGGAAAAGCATCTCAGAGATGCACAAGATGTCAAATCATGTGACAGATGGGCTACAACTGCAGAAGACCACGTTGGGTTCCACTCCTGTCAGCCCACAACAGAAATCTGGGGGGCTGCAGTGGGCACAGGCTCCCCAGAACTGGACTGGTGAAGACTGGAAAAAGCGCAGCCTGGTAGAGGAGTTGGGGTGATGAAGTTCAGCCCACCTAAAGATTTTTAAATTTACAATGAAAGAATGAAAAGTTGGTGAGATACTCAAACATGGCTTACAAATGAAGCCCCCCACGCAACTCTCCAGTTGGCTTTGTACAGGAGGGCGGGCAGGCTGGTGATGCACTGGCATCCCATTTAGGGTTGGTTCCTGCTTTCATTCCAATGTTGCCAAGTTTAGCCCTGGATGCCCTCAAGGAAAGACCTTTTGGTATCCATTTTTAATTGACTCTATGGACCTGTGCACATCCACCATCTGTCTTGCTTATCCAGTTTAGAATCACAGGAAACCACAACAACACTGCGGGTGGGGTGGGTGGTTAGAAGTATCCCCAGGTGGTGTGCCAGACCACTGCAGGGCCAATTTAGTGTCGCCAATGAACCCAAGCTGCCTGCTCTGGAGACGAGTCGGCCTAAGACAGACAGGAGTAGAGTAGGTGGGCAAATGTTTTGAGAATGACCCAGGTGTTGGTTTTCACAAAGTTTGCTGTTTCAGTGTTTTTAGATCTTTTTGTCAGATGTTTCTATGGTAAACTGAAGTAGAATTACAAGCATTTCATAAGTTTCAAAGGCTTTTATTAACAATTACATTAAGTTTATGCACAGAGTCCATATTTGCAGGGTTGGTCCTTCTTTTTCAGTTCTCTCTGGCATGCTGTCAATCAACATCTGGGCCAAATCCTGACTGATTGTCCCCCATTCTTGCACATTCTTCAATGCTTGGAGTTTGTCAGAATTGGTGGGTTTTTGTTTGTCCACCCGCCTCTTGAAGATTGACCACAAGTTCTCAATGGGGAGTTTCCCGGACATGGACCCCCAAATTTTGATGTTTTGTTCCCCGAGCCACTTAGTTCTCACTTTTGCCTTATGGCCCGCTGCTCCATCATGCTGGTAAAGGCACTGTTGGTCACCAAGCTGTTCTTGGATGGTTGGGAGAAGTTGCTCTTGGTGGATGTTTTGGTCCCATTCTTTATTCATGGCTGTGTTCTTAGGCAAAATTATGAGTGAGCCCACTGCCTTGGCTGAGATGCAACCCCACGCATGAATGGTCTCAGGGTGCTTTACTTTTGGCAGGACACAGGACTGATGGCAGCGCCACTCACCTTTTATTTTATCCGGATGCCCCAAACAATCACAAAGGGGATTCATCAGAGAAGATGACTCGACCCCAGCAGTCTTCAGCAGTCCAAGCCCAGAATATCAGTCTGTCCCTGATGTTTTTCTTGGCTTCTTTGCTGCCCTTCTTGACACCCACCAGGCCGTCCTCCAAAAGTCTTTGCCTCACTCACACCTGCCTGCTGCCATTCCTGACCAAACTCTGCACTGGTGGTGCCCGCAGCTGAATCAACTTTAGGAGACGGTCCTGGCACTTGCTGGACTTTCCTGGGCGCCCTGAAGCCTTCTTCACCACAGTTGAAGCTCTCTATTCTAACTCAGTTGGCATGGCAGAGTGCTCTCCAGCCTTGTCTGTGTCGACACTCTCACCTTTGTTAATGAGAGGACCACTGAAGTGATGTCAGCAGGTCCTTTGGTGGTAGGGCTGACATGCAGTGGAAATGGGGTTTTTGGGATTAAGTTCATTTTCATGGCAAAGAGGGACTCATCTGATCACTCTTCAGAACATTCTGGAGTATACGCAAATTGCTATCATAAACACTGAAGCAGAAAATTAATATTTGTGACATTCTGAAAACTTTTGGCCACACCTGTAGGTGGGCAACAACAACAACATTTATTTATAAAGCACAATGTCATACAAATGATGTAGCTCAAAGTGCTTTACATGATGAAGAAAGAGAAAAAAATAAGAATTAAAATAAGGGAACACTAATTACCATAGAATAAGAGTAAGGTCCGATGGCCAGGGAGGACAGAAAAAACAAAAAAACTCCACATGGAGGAGAAAAAAAATGAAATCTGCAGGGGTTCCAGTCCACGAGACCACCCAGCACCCTCTGGGCATTCTACGTAACATAAATGATCAGTCCTCTTTGTATTTAGGGTTCTCATGGAGGGACTTGATGATGATGGTCATCCATCAATCCATCAATGTAGGAACATCACGGTGTTTTGAGTAGGTGGTGGTGGCGCAGGCCACAAAGAAACCGGAAAAAGAAACAGAAGAGAGAGTAGGGGTTAGTACAGATTTTAGAGCCACCATGAATAGTTATGATAATTAATTGAATATTCAGAGTATCAGGATTAAATTACAGTGAAGTTATGAGAAGGCCATGTTAAAGTAAAGTGTTTTCAGCAGTTTTTTAAAGTGCTCCACTGTATTAGCCTGGCGAATTCCTATTGTCAGCTATTTCAGATTTTAGGTGCATAACAGCAGAAGGCCGCCTGCCTCACCACTTCTTTTAAGTTTTGCTCTTGGAATTCTAAGCAGACACTCATTTGAGGATCTGAGTTTACGATTTGGAATATAAGACGTCAGACATTCTGACATATAAGATGGAGCGAGATTATTTAAGGCTTTGTAAACCATAAGCAGAATTTTAAAGTCAATCCTGAATGACACAGATAACCAGTGTAGTAACATCAAAACTGGAGAAATGTGCTCGGATTTTCTTTTCCTAGTTAGGATTCTAGCAGCTGCATTCTGCACTCGTTGCAATCGATTGATGTCTTTTTTTGGGTAGTCCTGAGAGGAGTGCGTTACAGTAATCTAGTCAACTGAAAACAAACGCATGAACTAATTTCTCAGCATCTTTCAAAGATATAAAAGGTCTAACTTTTGCTATGTTTCTGAAGTGAAAAAATGCTGTCTTAGTGATCTGATTAATATATGATTTAAAATTCAGCAGGCAGGCTCTGATGGTTAAGCTGTCGAGACCAGAGAAAACCCTCCACTGACACAGTGGGGGGGGGGGGGGGGGGGGGCATGCAAACTCTGCACAGACAGCCACCAAGTCAGGACTGGCACCCGGGACTCTGCTGCTTTGAGGCAACGCTGTCAATGTCCAAAAGCAGACTATCTGCGGGGGACACACGAGCCACGTATGAAGAATCATCAGTTTAACGGACCACTAAGATGGTGGTATCTGCACCAAAGGCTTGTCTGGTGAAGCCCACAATTGTGATGGGAGGGGAGGGGCGGTGAAGTCGACCCACTGGCATGGCTCTTATCACACTTGGTGGGAGCCCAGAAGACAATCGTGGGTGACATCTGCTGAACGGTGGGAGGGGCGTCCACGTTATCTTGTGTGTGTCAGCTGACATGAGTTGTGCACCCCCCCCCCACCCAGAATGGCATCTCCATGACTCAGACTTGGCCTGGCACCTGACCAGCCATCACTGGGCCGAGCAGCAAAGAAGAAAGAGGGAATGAGAGGAACAGCAAGATTGAACGGTTTCCTCCATGTGGCATTATGAGGGGTAATGCAATTTAAAATGGTAACGTTGGACCACCAGCTGAGGGTGCACAGAAGTGTTCACTCGCTTTGGAAGTTTTCATATTTCCTGCTGTATTTAATTTGTCTTTTCAGACACCAATCAACAGAAAAAGAGTCTTTAATGTCAATGTGAAAACAGATCTGTGCCAAGCGGACTGAATTAATAGCAAATATGAAACACAGGAGAGCCGACCTCACAAGCATTCACCTCCTTGACGTCAGGATTTAGCAGATGGCGGGCTGGACAGCCTGGAGGCCGTGTGCTCAGCTCTCTCCATCAGCTCTGTCGTCTTTTCCCCGTTCTTCTGGTGTCATGGAGGTCGTGAGTGAACCTCCTTTGTTCAGTCCGTCCACAAGTTCTCAACGTCCACTGCAGGACATTCACATTGTTGTTTTGGAGCCATTCCTGTGTAGCATTTGGCTTTATCTTCACTTGAGGTTCAGGTGTCTTGAGGACTGTGTCAGCTATTTCTCCAGGATCCCCCCGTATTTTGCTCCATTCATTTTCTAGAGCCTGCTGCAGAGAGCCATCCCCACAGCCTGATGCTGCCACCAGCATTCTTCATGGTGAGGATGGTTTGTGTTTGTGAAAAGCTGCAGAGCTCAAACATGGCGTTTAGACCAAACTCAATGTTGGTCAGAGTATCTTCTTCCAGCCAATGTCAAAGTCACCCGTGTGCCTTCTGCCAAGATGTCCCGGGTGTGTTTTCTCTTAAAGAGGTCTGCATATGGGACATTAGATCATATTGTATTAGGTCACCTGATACTTGAGGGACTGCATATCACGTGAACTCCTCCTGCGTAGAGCAGTTAGACCAAAGACAACTTAACTGGAACGCTGAAGGGACTTAAAATGTGACATCAAGTGTTGTGCCACACACTCACCCATCCTGCACCCGGGCACCAGTTGTGTTCAGCACCGTCTCATCCACTGTAGCTTGTCGCTCCTTCAGAGGTCTCTCGGTGGCCTCCCTCGCTCGTCTTCTTCTCGCTGCTCACTCAGTGTCTGTGCTCTCTCAGACTCCCCATCCTCTCTCCATTTCTTCATGACTGACTGAGGTGGATATTCAGTGACTTGGAGGTTTTCTCGTCTTCATCCCCTGACTTGTACTTTTCATGGAGCTGCTCGTTGTGTTCTTCGTTGTGTAAGGTCAGACCACCATACTGACTCACCACAAGCTGGACCTTTCAAATCCACTCAAGTGAAACCCCTCCCAGATGTCCATTGAACGAATTCTGCGACTTCTAACAGCAGAGTGAGGGTTCAGGTTGTGTCATATTAAAGAGGTGAATATTTAGGGCTTCAATTAGGTTGTGTTTTATGTATTTGTTTTTATTCATTTACAGTACTTTCAGAAATGTGTTGCCACTATGACATTATAGAATCTAGTTTTATTGATCTGTGTTGAAAAAGCCAAATTAAATTCCTCTGTAATTCAATGCTGTCTTCTTATACTTTTCTTGTATGAAAATGTGCTATATAAATAAATGTTGTTGTTCTTATGTAATACGCTACTGTGGCCGTCTGTTTGCCTGTCCAGGATTTTAAATCACCTGCAAACCGTTTGACCTGAAATTTGGTACACATATGCTACGTGACGTCTACTATCCGCTTTGCGGGTCATGATTGACCTCCAAGGTTATTCCTCTTTTTATTTTATTTAATTGTAGAATCAACTGTTGGCAGCAGCCAGCAGGGCAGCCATGCGGTGCATGTGTACGGGCGCCGTTCTCATCCCTACCACCTTCGCCATCACTTCCCCTACCTCTTCATAGCTTAAATCATTCTTGAGGCAGATTGAAGACTTGAGTGCCAGCTTAAGTGAAAAATTAAAGAAAACGTACTAAGTAATTGCAACACAAACACTGACTTAATCAGTTTTAACACGAAAAGATGCCATGGGCCGCTAGGGTGGAGAAAAGAGGAGCTGCTCAGGAAACAGCAAGTGCATCAACCTCTGAGCAAATGAATGCTAAACGTACAGAGAAAGAGGATGAGAACTAGGAATGCTCATGTCAAGTGTATTCACCGTGCAGTGCGCCGTTACTGGAATGACAATAAAATGTGAAAACGAGGGGAACACTCTTTATAGACGCTGCATTTTCAGGAGATGATCTCCTCTCAAGGGCTTTTATTAATGGATTTGTCGACACCATCCATAGACAAGCAAGAAATAAAACAACTTGGGTTGTTTCTGTAAAATATTTGCATGACAAATCTTTTTCTGGTGTAACCACAAGGGGACGCCACTGAGCCCCAAACACTTTATCACCCAACACAACCCCGGTCTTTAAATTCAAGAATTTTATTTTCTCCGATACCAATATGCTTTTTCTCTTTCTCTCTCTCCGCTCCTCCAGGTGAGTTTTGCCCTGCTGCCTTAAAATCGGACCAGGGTTTGCTTTCCATATCACAGCGGACCACTTCTGGGTCATATGGAAACTTGCAGAGTCCTCCCTCGGCAGTGCCCTCTGGTGGCACCCAAGGACCCACGGCAGGGTTGCACTTCTGGACTCCAACTCCCATGCCACCCTGCGGGTGTCTTAATTGGGTTCAGCCGGAGGAACACGGCCACCTGCTGTGTGGGGGGGGGGGGATGAACTACTCCCCGCACTCACATTTGCCCAGTCCATTCATCATACTGCTGCCCCCCATCCCGGGATGAAGAATTTTAAAGTGTTCCGGCCGCGTCAATTCTCCACTCCCACCACCCCTTCCACTATGGCAGGGGTCCCCAACTCCGGTCCTGGAGGGCCACAGTGGCTGCAGGTTTTCATTTTAACCCTTTTCTTAATTAGTGACCTGTTTTTATTGCTAATTCACTTCTTTTGAATTCATTTTTTGATTAACTTGCTTTTGAAGACTCAGACCCCTTAATTGTTTCTTTTTCCTTAACAATAATGAGATACAAAACGAGGCAAAACACAACCAGCAAGCTGTGTCCATCATACAATATCTGAAAATAAAGAAAGATGAAGGGTCTCAGGAATGTCGATCTGCTCAGGTCCACAAAACATTTTAATGCTACTCTTAGAAAAGAGAAACTAAACCATTTCTGAAATGTCGGCAATCGCACACTGAGAGCAGCAACAAGCCGTGGAATCAAAGAGCGGGCTTAATTAACGACAAGACTCGGTGTCTGATGAAGCAACTGGCTGGAGTTTGAGGCCCTGACTTAGGTGGTCTTCTGTTGGCTCACTCACTCACAAGAAATGAAGCAATTGAGAGGAATAATGAAGAAATTCAAGGGAACAAATCTTATAAAAACAAGTCAATTCAAGGGAATGGAAAAGGAGTTAATTAGCAGAAAAAATGGGTCGCCAATTAAGAAAAGGGTTAGAATGAAAACCTGCAGCCATTGCAGCCCTCTAGGACCGGAGCTGGAGACCCCAGCACCATGGCCTCCCGTCCAGGAAAGAAATCATCCTCCATCCTGGCTGTGATGCCCATCCTTCCTTCCATGGCACTGGCACAGGGTATGGCAGACAGTGGGCACAGGACCAAAGCCCTTCAAAAAGACCCACACATTTTGAAAGAGAATGCATGCAGCAGATTTCTTGATTTAGTAACTTGAACCGAAGCAGATGCCGTCACATCAACGTCTTGGTTTATGGACATCTCAAACTCCCTGCCGCTTCCCTTGACTGCATGTTTTACAAACTTAAAAGAAACCATGAGCGAATGGCGGATAAAGTCAAACCGGAGAGATTATACTGGACTTTGACAGGGACCCAATGGTGAACGGGGTGCACTTACTTCTTCACACGACTGTACATCACATAAATCCAGAGAGGCGAAGTGAAATCCGTACTAGAAGACTATTATTGTGACTGATCATGTAGTTGACTTTGAGGTACAATCTGCTATTTTTCTTTTGGAGCACAGGCAGGTGAAGTGACCCGCTCGTGGTCACACAGCGTCAGCGGCAGGATCTGAACCCCACAGCCTCAGGGTTTGAAGTCCAAAGGCTTAGCCACTGCACCCCATTGCCTGCCGATGCATAAGAGAAGCAGCAGAAGACTCGACACTCGAACAAAATAACGTGCTCAGCATTTGACAAAATGATCGCTGGGTCCCGGGGCTACAGCAATTTCCCCCGATATCAATGCCAACTCTTGTTTTCTCATTAAAAAAAGAATCAAATGTGGTGGAGGAGCCTTGGGAGTCGAATGATCTTTCCTTGGCCTTGGCAGCCAGCACCTTTTCATCTCAAGTGCTCAGGGTCCCGGGGTCTCCAAGTCTCCCGAATCTCATGTGTCCGTCTGCCCGCCCATCCTCCTCTAAAAGCTGCTTAGTAACAACGGCGGTGACGGCAGCAGATTCCAGCCATGTCTCTCCTCCTTTGTCCGGCTCCATTGTTCTGTAAATGAAGAGCCTTGCATAGTTTCAAAGAGGGTCTTTGTTCCCCACCACTCTTGCCTGGGCAGGTGACTCGAAGCAAGTGTTTATGTTGGAGACAGCAAAGTCAATGCGGCCTTTTGTTCTGGAGCTATGAAGAGGACAATTTGGTGGTGGTGTTGGTGATGGTAGTGGTTGGGGGTGGTGGTGGGGGGGGTGTCCTCCTGATGGTGAAGGAAGCAATCTCATCACAATCACAGAAAGGACACGCTGCCACTCCAGAGGGGCCGGCTGGAAAGTGATCACCACAGCCCGTATGAATAGTAATGGCGCAGCTGCCTTTTCCATTTGGAATTCCTTTCCGTCCCCCCCGGTGGAAATGTGCAAATTCAAGTAGTGCACGGCTGTCGAACGACATGACAGAGTCCACTCGGGGAGCTGCCTGCCCAGCCCCTCTTTTCTTGAGCTCTGAAAGCCTTACAAGGCATTTGACAGTTTCACTGACTAGCGGTCCTCGGGAACGATGGGGCTTTGTTCTCTCTGTATCAGGTGGTCTTTGCCGTGTGGAGCTTTATTAAAAAGTGCAAACACGTTCCATTTTTTTAATAAATGTATTCAGCTAAGGCTTTTATTAAAAAAAAAGTGACTTAGAGAGCAAAAAGCAATAAAGCTGTCATTTGAGCACAAGGGTGCCAGTTCACCTTCCATTACTGACTCGCTGTGTGTCCGTCACAGACTCACTAAACTAAGCAGTTATGTATATTATGAATTTAACATGGGGGTTACAACTCTGTGACGACCAGCATGATGTTGCCAGTCTGCTTATGATTCCAAGGATTAATAAACTAACAGTGGGAGGCCGAGATTTTAGTTACAGGGCCCCTAAACTGTGGAGTGGTCTGCCTGCTATTATAAGAGGTGCACCTTCAGTCTCAGCTTTCAAATCCCAGCTACTTCAGTTTAGCACACCCTGACTAGAGCTGCTAATTAGCTGGGCAGACTGCATCTCTGTTGTTAGGCATTAGCACTAAAACATAATTAATAAGTTATAATTTGTTACTAACCCTCACCTATTCTGTTTCTCTTCTCGGTACTCAAATGTGGCACTTGGTGTCACGGCCCACCTGCCAAGTTGTTCTGCCTGCTTAAGGTAAAGTCATCTCTGATGGAGGATCGCAGGAATCATCGGGTAGAGGGGGCCTTTCATCGGATTGGCTGGCCCAGCGCTGTTTCAGCTGTGGAATGGCCGATAGGGGGAGGCAGCTTGATAGCCGAGGTCTCCAGGACTCTGAACAAATCCAAATCCTATTATGTGATATCATCTACTGTTGAATTCTGTTCTGTACTTGTGATATTTCTATTGCACTATTATGCTGTATTGAAGATTCCTTGTGTTCTGTTCTGTGTGTTGTATTGTATTGACCCCCTTTGTTTTGGTACCCACTGCACACCCAACCTACCTGGAAGGTGGTCACTCTTTGAACTGCCTTTCCTAAGGTTTCTTCCATTTTTTTTGGGGAGTTTTTCCTTGTCTTCTTAGAGAGTCAAGACTGGGGGGCTGTCAAAAGGCAGGGCCTGTAAAGCCCATTGCGGAGCTTCTTGTGTGATTTGGGGCTATACAAAAATAAATTGTATTGTCTTGTATTCTATTCTATGCTGTGGTGTACTGCGCTGGTGACATCATTTCAGGAGAGGCCCACCGAATCAACAAGCTAATTAAAAGGACAGACTCAGTTATGGGAGGCCTTCAGGACCTGCTGGAGGTCATAGTGGAGGAGAGAATGAGGACAAATTGGTGGGCCGTTATGAACAGTGCCGCAGAGATCTTCTCTCTGACACACTAACACAGAGGACTTTCAATGCTATTGTTACAAATTATTCGTTAGAAGTGTGTGAAGAAAGGCAGCTGGGACTCCTTCATGAAGACCTCTGAAGATGTCACACTAGGACTGCACTCGTATCATTAGGCAAGTTGTGATTCTTATTTGTTGTTATCTGTTATCAGATTTCTGGAGCTGTTACCCCAGTAGTGCTTACTTGACCTTCCTTCCTTCTACAGAACCGACTGCTTGACCCTAATCCATCAGGCCTCAAGAGGGGCCACTCCACTGAGACATCATGTCATCCTTCGAGATCTCTGTTCCAACTCTGACACTCTCTCTGATCTTGGCATCACTGGGATTGGACTCAGATGGTTGGAGTCCTACCTCAAGGGCAGTTCCTACTATGGGCCCTGGCAAGGAGTGATGTCAAGGGTGCACCAGGCAAGCATGGGGGTTAATCCCAAGAACTGGCGCTGGGTCCTCTCCACTTCTTCTTACATACCACCTCACTAGGCCCCATCATCCAGTCCTATGGTTTCTCATATCACCACTGTGCCGATATAATTCCCTCCGGAGGACCCCATAGTATCCGCTAGAATCTTGCCATGTCTCACTGATATTGCAACCTGGATAAAGTGGCAACATCTCTGGGTCAACCTTCTTGTTATCCCAGCTCATCAGTCTGTTTACCCCCCCAATTGACTGAGCCTGGCTCATTATCGCTAACAACTACCACCTTGGCGTGGTGATCGACGACCAGCTGTCCTTTCACTGACCATACTACAATGGTATGTTGGTTTTGAAGATTCACTCAACACAACATCCCCACAACCCCACCGCCAGAAAATCTTGGGCCCCTGACAATTATGGCTGAGCACCTGAGCACCCCCTGACTCCGTACCATGATAATTTTGCCTCCCCTAAGCTGATCGAGTGATGTGCCTGAAATTTCGCACAACCGTAATTAACTTTATATAATATCATATCTAGCATGCAAACGTACCACCAATTTCTGCCATTTCTTCTTCTCTCATGATACCCAAAAGAAGTTGTTGCAAGTTTAAAGCTATGATGTTTGAACTAGCTGCCACTCCCCACCTTGCATCCTGGAGATGTTCAGCTGCAGGGATCTCTTTGACGGTGGGTGCAACAACGAGTGCAATTCTTCATAGGCTTACGACGGGCTCTGGTGAGGATTTCACTTGGCGGAACTAAAAATGCTTCGCAGTGGCACTTATACTAATACACAATACAATGTCGCCGGCTCAGTGAATGCGGGTTACCAAGTTTAAACCGATATGACATATGCTCGCTTACAAGAATGAAACAATTGCTGTTCGACCTCGGCCATTTCGTTGGCGCCACAGGTGTCGGCAACTCTGAGCCCCATGATCAGACCATATCTTACAGAGTGTGAAGTACAACTCCTGGTTCAGGCTCTGGTCTTGTCACGTCTGGACTACAGCGACTCTCGACTGGCGTGTGTCACTATGATGATTCAAAATGAAGCATCACGTCTAGTGTTCAATCAGCCATGGTGGGCATGTGCCACTCCTCTGTACAGATCACTACAGGGGCTGTCTGTAGGGGCCCAAGTTCAGTTCAAATCCTTCATGTTGGCCTACAGAGTCGTCAGCTTTGACACACATGGAGACACTCGTGAGGTCCTTCGCTCCTTTCTGTCCCCTCAAGTCTGCTGATGAATGGCATCTGGTGATGCCCCCTCACCTCAGACTCTTGTCATGCTGGTGGAGCGAGCTGCCCACCTCCATTTGTACTCCTGTCTCTCTCAGTTTGTTTGACGGCTCTCTTGGTGGGTGAATTTTGCTCTAATTGAGATCTTCGGTATTGTCACTTAGGAAGTGAAACTTCTGCTCAGAGCTTCTCACTTGTGGTGGTCAATTTTGTCACCTTGTCCTGTAAACACTTGTTCCCAAATGGATGTTTACTCGATTATGCTGACCTCTTTTTGTATGGCGCTTCTGCTAATTAAATAAACATAAATGTAGAAAGTCTCAACAGCTTTGACAGACATAGCAGTGGTCACTGTGCTTTGGTTTTGATTCACTTTGGTTTTGTACATTTTTGGATTCTAGCGCCTGGTGACCTCTGCCTTCACTTTAAGGGACTGGCACTGGTTGGTGTTTATTTTAATTCAGTTGCTTTTACACTTTGTTCCTTTTTGTTAGCACCTTGTTGTTTCTTTTTCACTTCGTTTGACTCCATCTTTAAAAAAATGAATTAGTATTATAAGCCACCCTAATTCGGGGGGTTCATAAGAAATGTAAGGATTTACTTCACGAGGTAGAAGCACATGGTAAACAAGAACAGCTTCATCAAATACTTGAAAATCTATATATTTTAAATTGCAATGGACATTTGCCATTTTCACCCTCTGATAGGGGTCCATATAGGGGTAGACCCCTAGTAAAGGGTCAAAAATAAAAAATAACATTATATTCATAACACTGACCTCGAAGCAGTCTAAAACGATACCCCACAAGCTTATGTTTGAAATCTGTCATTTGTAACCTTCTATGAGCAGCTCTTAGAGGGGCTAAGACCACCAGTAAAGAATCAGATATCAAAAATATGACCACATCTGTGATCAGCCAATCTCAAAACACCATTAGCAATTACCAATTACATTACCAATCCTTATTTCGAGGTTTTGTGAAAAGGAGTAACTTTGACTCCTTGTATCCCCCATTAGGGGGTGAATCCCTGAGGTTGGCTGACATGGCATGCAAACCTTCAAGTCCTTGATAAAGACAGCTATTGGCTTACTCTTTATCCCAAGTATGTAATTTCCTGCACAATATATGGTTGAAAAATCAGAGACTTTTGGCTCTAGTGTGGCAAAAACTGGGTGGAACCCCAAAAAGTGGGACATCTTGCATAACTAGACATCAAGACGAGTCGAACGGTACATCATATGTGGGGGCTTTCTCAGTCAGGGTGTGCCAGTGGGGGAAAAAAAACTGAAGGGATTTCAAAGCCGTTCTTATGAAGACAACTCCAGAAGCCCTGCTTTGTTTTGGGGTTTCCCTCTTCTTCTTTTTGCTGGACGTTAATTTTGTGCCTGTGATGCCTTGATGGCTGTGTTTTGAGTTTAGGGCCAGCTGGTATGGGGTGAAGCCAGTTGAGTGGGCCCAGACCCAAAAGTAGGGCAGCTTTGGCCTTTTGTGTGAAATTTTTGGAGGTCTGCACCCCGTTTTATGCTTAATGGTGGAAGAATTTCACAATCCGAGTGACATGCCTATGCTACACTCATGCTTATCATCATGAGTGGCATCCTAGTTTTGGAATTCCTACTCAAAACCGAGAAGCAAATCAAACCAATTTGTAGTGATTTTTTTTTGTTTATCTTCATATACTTTTTGATTTCTAAACTTTCTTCTTTGCTTCTTGACCAAAAATAGCATTTTTTTGGATTGGTATTCTCTCAGAGTTTAGATCTTTCAGCCTGCCCCAGACTTTTGATTATTGCTCTGCTAATGAAGGACAAAGAGAAATAATAAAGTGCTGTGGACCCTCAGGGTTCCCCATTTCATTTGTAGAACTCAAAATGAAATTAAAAGATTCAAAGGAACAGACGTCCTGCGTCTGGATTGTTTTCCTTTGTGGGGGAAAAGTTCTTGTCCATCATGGAGTTGTGTTCACTAAGTCAGAATGGTCTGAAGGGGCACCGATTTCTGGTGCCTTCACTGTGTTAGTACCTTCTGGGGCGGAAAAGGTGGGACGTTCAGGCTTATACTGCAAGTAATGTGACAACATACCCCGGGACATGTCCCCTAGTCTGCCATTAAAAGAGAGGAGGTCATTAGCGGCCAATGTCAGCCCAGCAGTGTGGATGGATGTCTTACCTTGTTAGAGCCATCCAGACGTTTCTCGAGTGCTCTTGCGTGAAACTCTATTTCTTGCCAGCAGATTAATAACAATAATAATAATAATAATAATAGTAATTCTTTACATATATATATTATGTGTTGAAGTAGTGACAGATATTTAACCAGTTAGAGACAGGGGATGATTAGGGGGCCAGAATGACTAGGCTGTGGTGGGCAATTCAGCCTGGACATCGAGATACACATGCTCTTTACAAAGGATGCCCAGGGATCTTTAATGGCCATAGAGAGTCAAGACCTCAGTTTTACATCTTACCCAAAGGATGGCATCATTTTTACAGCACAGTGTCACCCTGAACTGCGATGGGGCATTCAGATCCACCTTCAGATCACAGGGTATGCGCCCCCTGCTGGCCTTGCCAACACCTCTTCCAGTAGCTACCCAAGATTTTCCTGGGTGGCATCTCATTCTGCTAGTAGAAGAAACAGAAGAAGCTGGGCCTTCCAATTTGTTAGTTTCAGTTTTCTTATAATCTTCTCTAATGCCCACAGCAAACAGAGCATGCCACTGAACACCCATAACTGGCACATTTGAAAGCCATGGTCCAGAATAAGCTTAAGCAAGGCATAATCCCATATACTGAGATGCCAGCTTGTAATACCTTCAGCGGGCAGAGCATGTTATTGATCAACTTTCATTGACACAGACAAGGCGTACCAGGGCTGGCACATCTGAATGGCACCGCTCATTAGGCTGGGAAATGTTTAAAGAAAATTGAAATGGTGGAAGGAAAAACACAAACATGGTGGGATTGGCAAGCCCAGGGTGAAACAAAAAAGCGAGTGAGGCCATTCCTGATCTTAACATCAAAGTGAGACTACGGGCAAAGGAGCCAACCTTTAAGCCCTTTGTTTCCAGTGAACAAACCCCTTCTGGTTTGCAATCTGCCAGTTGTAAAGTGTCCTTTTATCTTTGGCTGTTTGGTGTGTGCAGGAGAGGAAGCCAGACCGTGTGTGTGTGTGTGTGTGTGTGTGTGTGTGTGTGTGTGTGTGTGTGTGTGTATGTGTGTGTGTGTGCGCGCGCACACGTGTGTGCGTATGTTTACTTTGTTAAAAGATTTCCAGACTCGTCTTGACCCATGGAGAGAGCCTGGTGGCACCTCAGTGAGAACGAATCTAACGACTGATGAGAAGGTCAAGGGGTACCGGCTGAAAAAGCCAGCACTAGAGGGGTGGAGGGAGTCATAGCATGGGGCACAGAGGTGTGGCACAGATAAGGGGAGCTGCTTTAGGCACACAGCCCACCCAACGTGGAACATGAAAATGTGACATCTGAGCCCCAAGGAAGACACATCTCAGTGGGGTCAGAAAAAGACATTATCTATTATATAGTGCCTTTCACATCTATCTATCTATCTATCTATCTATCTATCTATCTATCTATCTATCTATCTATCTATCTATCTATCTATCTATCTATCTATCTATCTATCTATCTATCTATTATATAGTGCCTTTCACATCTATCTATCTATCTATCTATCTATCTATCTATCTATCTATCTATCTATCTATCTATCTATCTATCTATCTATCTATCTATTATATAGTGCCTTTCACATCTATCTATCTATCTATCTATCTATCTATCTATCTATCTATCTATCTATCTATCTATCTATCTATCTATCTATCTATTATATAGTGCCTTTCACATCTATCTATCTATCTATCTATCTATCTATCTATCTATCTATCTATCTATCTATCTATCTATCTATCTATCTATCATATAGTGCCTTTCACATTTATCTACATTTCTTTCTATCTGTTACATAGTGCCTCTATTATTTAGTTTCCCACAGCACCCCACAGTGCTACCCAAAGGGACTCCAATTCCCAGGCTGGCCCACGGGTATGTGCAAAGGGACGCTGGCACCTAGGACATTGGGGGATTCTATAGCCCTGATAGGTGGTCTCCCTGTCCTTCTGTTACGTGGCTCTTCCAGGCATGTAGATGTCCCCACCTGCTATTACAGCACATACCTGACATTTTGTTTGCTTTTTTCCTTTCCAGCTCATGCAGCACAAACAGCACAAGGTTAGCACTGTGGCTGCTCAGGTCGGGAGTCTTGGGTTCAAATCTCAGCCCAGTCATTCCTTCCCAGTGGCTGTGTGGAGTTTTCCTCTGGATATTCTACTTATTCTCCTATATGCCAAAGGCATATGTGTGTATGTATGTGTGTTATGTTAAATGATGACATTAAATCGGCTTGAGATGAGCGAGTGATTGGGGGTGGTCCAGGGGGGGTAGGCATGCATAAGTGTGTGCTGCAGTGGACTGCCACCCCATCTACTGCAGGGTTGGCTCCGACCTCAAATCTGTTTCGTCCATGACAGGGAATGAGTCAAGGACCAGCCCTGGAACTGCCAGCTATTTGAGCAGGTTGTGTGAAGGGGCAGGAATATCTGGAGAAAAGCCATGTGGACCTGAAGGGAGACAGGAGGTCTGTGGTACTGTGGGACAGAAGCAGCTGTTATAACCAAAGATTCCCATCCCTCAGAAGGTCTTCTGAATTTGACACTCAAACACAACAGTGCACCATGCAGGGCTTCAGTGCCAGGCCTCTGGTCTTCTCTTAAATGTCTTATTTGATGAGTGCTGTTATTCACGTTCAATCGGCTCTGATTTATCCTTTCGTGTGGCTTTTTTATGGGCCATGTGGTGTTTTTTGGCAGAAACTGATTTCTTTGCAAAACAGCAGCCCCTCAGATTGAGAGTCATGAAGATGTGCCACCTTACTAGAACTGCCGGCTGCAAGTAATTCATCTTCCAGGATGATGGACTTTGAGCTTGGGCGGCCGCAGTTCTTATAATAACAAAGCCTGACTTCTCAAAGGCTTTACTGCGAGATCAGGCAAGGCAGATGAGGGGGCTATAAGGTTGGGGGGGGGGGGGGCGTTAATGTCACTCCTGCTGTCTGTCCTCATTCTTGAAATTCCTGCATAATGGCCGGCCAGCCTCCTCTTATTGATATGCCTGCTTCAATCAGGGCGTTAACCTTTGTGAAGCTTTCTGGCTCAAAATGTCAGGAAGTGCTAAAGCCGTGGAGGGCGGGTGGCACACGGCTAACACTCTGTAAGTAGGGCACTTATGGCGCTACATATCTGCACGTCCCTCTTCATGTCTGCCGCATGTTGATCTCGTACCCCCCAGCGTCGCGTTTATGAGGCACACATGGTGAGACCATATGGCCACTTGGAGCTTTTTCACTTCCTACATTCCTAAAAGTGGATACAGTTGTCAGCTTCATGTCTGAAGGGGCCCCCCACGTCCAAAGGGGAGCACAAGCCCTGCCTCGACTAAATTACAAGACGTCCCCAACCCATACAACACGTGTCCACCCCAGATCTGCTAATTGACACTCACCTGGGTTGGCACAACTCTTAACGTACGCTCACTCCGGGACCCCGTCATTTTCAGTGTAATGACTCCATTTTGTGGACCTGCTCATTACAATATAGTGTGACTGAAGCCTGTCATGGCAAGTGAGGAAACTATTCACCTTAAATGGCAAGATTTTTGGGAAGGAACAAGAGCAAAACATAAAGGAAACCCTGAGGACTTTGGGAAAACAAGTCAACTCCACAACGAAAAATGACAGAGCCAGGAGGACAGGGCGGGCAGCGGTGCACCATCATCAGCTACACCACGGATGTCCAAATCTGGGCCTGGTGGGCCGCAGTGGCTGCAGGTTTTCATTCGAACTTTTTTCCTAATTAGTTTTCACTGCCAATGAACTTCTTTTCCCTTCATTTCAATAGCCCTGTTTTTAAGGAGCCAGTCCTCTGAATTGATTCGTTTCTTTATTAAATGACAGCCAAACAGAAATGAGACGTGAAACGAGCCAACAGACGACCTTCTAAACTGGGGCTTCAAACTCCAACCAGTCTCTTAATGAGAAGCCAATTCTTGCTGTTAATTAAAGCCGTTATTTAATTCCATGGCTTGTTGCTGTTCCACAGCACACATTTCCAAAACTGTTGATTTTCTAAGAACACTGTCAAAATGTTTTGGTGACCTGAGAGATCAACCTTACCGAGACCCTCAACTTTAGTAGTGAAACAGGACGAACTTTAAAAACCAATAAACGAAAACGTATCACTAGCTAAGTGGAGGCAAGTTACACTCCACAACACAGAGGTAGACCGAGTCCCTACTCCTGAGGTCCTGCCTCCCCCTCCCCTCGGCCCGCCGCCTCTCTCTTCGATTTGTGCTTATAAATCACTGCTGCAAACGAACTATGATACTTAACGTGTTGAGAGAAACTGCAAAATCAACCAGAATGTTCTAGCAAGGTGGCGCAGTGGTAGCGCTGCTGCCTCGCAGTTAGGAGACCTGGGTTCGCTTCCCGGGTCCTCCCTGCGTGGAGTTTGCATGTTCTCCCCATGTCTGCGTGGGTTTCCTCCGGGCGCTCCGGTTTCCTCCCACAGTCCAAAGACATGCAGGTTAGGTGGATTGGCGATTCTAAATTGGCCTTGGTGTGTGCTTGGTGTGTGGGTGTGTTTGTGTGTGTCCTGCGGTGGGTTGGCACCCTGCCTGGGATTGGTTCCTGCCTTGTGCCCTGTGTTGGCTGGGATTGGCTCCAGCAGACCCCCATGACCCTGTAGTTGGATTCAGCGGGTTGGAAAATGGATGGATGGATGTTCTAGCAAATTATTGAAAAAAATCCATTAAGTAGTTCTCTCGTTCGCTAGCTAAGCGGATGTAAGGAACGCCTCGAGGCAGACACGTGAGTGAGGTGAGGAGGGCCCCCCCCACTCCGCAGCCTGATGAGTCTCTCTCAGATTCGCACTAATAAATCGGTACTGCAAGTGAACTATGATACATAGCACAATGAGAGAATGTTCAAGTAAATTCTAGAAAAAACCCGATCTAAATCCGTTAAGTGGGTCCCTCATGAAAAGTGGACAGACATGCAGACAGACAGACATTGAATTTTATATAGATATACTAGACGTTTCCTGAAGCTCCGCCCGCGTAGAAGTGAAACAGGACAGTGAGGAGGGCTCTGTCCGGCTCCCCACTCCTGACGTCACACTCCTTGGCCCGCAGCCTCTGTTTCTTGGATTAGCGAGAATATATCGCTCCTGCAAGTGAATTATGATTAGCGCAATGAGAGAAGTCGCAAAACTGGAATGTTCAAGCAAATTATAGAAAAAAACCCGATTCAAATCCGTTAAGTAGTTCTCTCATGAAAAATGGACAGACAGACAGACAGACAGACAGACAGACAGATAGACAGACAGACAGACAGATAGACAGACAGACAGACGCTGGATTTTAGATATAGAGAGATATTGTGTGATGAGCACAGGTGAGCTGGTCATGTGGCGGCTCGTTTTGTGTCTCATTATTGTTTGGCTGCTAATTAAGGGAAAAGAGACAAGTAAGGGGCCTGAGTCAAGTTAATTAAAACTAAAGCAAAACAAGTTAATTAGCAACAAAAACTGGTCACTAATGAAGAAGACGGCTGGAATGAAAACCTGCAGCCACTGCGGCCCTCCAGGACCGGAGATCGACTCCCCTGAACTACACCATCATGAAACTCAGACAAGAACAATGCGTTAGAAATGCCGCCAGGCCCCACCAGCTTCATCCTACTGACAATTGTTTTTTTCTGAGGATGGGTAAAAATACAATAAGGGAAAAATGAGCGCCATGTGCATAGATCTTACCTACTACGCTATCTGCAGGTCAATTCTTTCGTCTGCTGCTTGTCTTTGGCACTACAATGAGTTAATACATAATAACAGAAAAGGAAAAAAAATAAAAACAGCATAACTCGAGCTGGACAAACTTTGGCTCGCTACCATTTGTTGCGACTAATGACACAAGATAAACTTCACCCACCAGCTGTAAATACAAGAAACGCATAAAGTACACGAAAGAAAGAAAGCGTCCCAAACATAGCAAAATCTTTTATTACTCCAGATGTGACTCAGGGGCAGGCGCCGGAAGAAAGACTCACGCTGGGGACGACTTACTCAGTTTGGCTCTATTTTTAGGCCCGTTTTTCGAGTCAGAGAAGCTGAAGGAGGTTTATCTGCAGTTCTTAATTTGTACTGAAATATGGACTTTTAACTCTTGATCGTCTGTCACGGTTCTAATCTGTGTGCCAGTAATGAGGAGAATGAAGACTGCAGGGTTTTTGTTTGGGGTCTTAGTTATGCTTTTCAGTAATTCTTCATAAATTTACGTCACTTATTTTTCATTATTGTGTTTGTTTTTTTTATTATTTTATTTATAGTGGGTTGATTTCTGGATATTCTAAGGGTGCTGCTATCCTTGAACTGCTCGGCAGTCAATTTAAAGCACCGGGGCCTACAAAGGGACACCGACTGCCCAGGTGCAGTGCTAGCTTTAGCCCTTATCAAGAGCGTAGACCCCCTAATGATGCATTAGATGGAAGTGGGAGGGTCGTACATGGAGTTTCATGCAGTCATAGAGAAGGGGTCCCCCATGAGGTTTTGCTCGAGTTGTCCATTCACACAGACCGGGAGGAAGGAGAGGCTGGGCTCCTGGAGATCAGGGGACGGGGTGAAGATCAACGGCTGGATGCCCGAGATCAGGGACCCCAAACGACGCCACTGCGACTTCTATCACCGGCAGTTGGAGAGTCAGCCAAATTCATTCTTGGCATCCAATACGGTACCCTGAAACAGGTTTGGAGCTCTGTCCCCATTTGTTTGATATTTTTTGTTGTTTGCATAAAATTTCTGTTTTTGGTTTGTCTTTATGTACCACCACATATTTATTTAATAATGTTTTGTTTATTATTATTAATTTGTAAGTGCTGTGTTTTTAGGTTCCTTGTGTTTTGTGAGTGGAATCCCACGTAGGGGAGGCTTGAACCTTCTGGGCTGACAGATGTCAAGTAGGCCAAAGCCTGAAAGTCTCGTCATACTGTGCAGGAGTGCAGTGCATTCTGGGAAAGCTCTCAGGCGGCACAAGATCCAGAGTATTTTCCGTAGTTAGTAAGTACAGCTTTTGGTTTCCATGCGGCTATCACACCTTCAGCCCACTTAGAGGGGCTCAACGCGGTCGCAGGTTCACCTCGGATGATGAGGTTAACATAGCGGTACAGAGATGGCGTCGCGAGCAGTGAAGAAGCTTCATCTCCCAAGGAATGAGGAAGTCAGTGGAACGACACAATCCTGCGAAGAGACCACGTGGAGACTGCAACGTTCATGTGCTCACAGTTGGCAGGATCAGGCCAGAGTTTTGGGGTCCTATTGCTTTTTCTGTTTTAGACGCCATTTTGTGTAGCTGTCTTTAGGGTTGTGTCCCGTGTTTCTAAGGGCGTGGGCTCCGGGATTGTGACGGTGGGATAAAAGGTCAGCGTTTGCACCAGGCTGTATCTGACCTGCCGATAAATCTTTAAATCTTTTGCCAATTGATCTTTGTGTCTTACTTGATCTTTGACTTTTGTTTCTTGCCCTCTCGTCTCGGTTTCAGTCTCTACGTTTATATTTTATTTGTTTTGACTTTTGCAAGCATCTCCCGGTTCATCTCAAAAATGATTTCTCAGTTTCCTGCTCAGCCAGGATAGCAGCTACTGGTATTAAAGGGCAAGTTGCTGCTTACTTCTCGATTTTCCCTCGTGGTCACGTGAACTTCAAAATTGGTTCTCATAAACTAAGATGCTAACAAAAATTAACTTCTACATTAAAAAGCAGAATGTGAAAATAACAACAAAAATGGAATCCTCATGATTAAAAATGAGACAGTAATACACTTTCACACATGGGTGCCAGAGGGTCACCTTCAAGGTTTAAACAAAGCAGGGGTGTCCAACTCTGGTCCTGGAGGGCCGCAGTGGCTGCAGATTTTCATTCTAACCCTTTTCTTAATCAGTTTTCACTGCTAATTAACTCCTGTTTTTAAGAAGCCAGTCCTCTGAATTGATTCTTTTCTTCATTAAGTGACAGCCAAACAGAAATGAGACGTGAAACGAGCCAACAGACGACCAGCTAAACTGGGGCTTCAAACTCCAGTCAGTTTCTCTTAATGAGAAGCCGATTCTTGCTGTTAATTGAAGCTGTTATTGAACATCAAGACCTGTTGCTGCTCTCATTCTGCCATTCTGCTCTCTGTTTTTTGTAAGACAACCGTCAAGATGTTTTGGTGACCTGAGTGGACCAACATGTCCGAGACCTTCTCCTTCTTTATTTTCAGGTGAGCTGCTCATGCGACTCGTTTGATCTATTGGCAGGCAGTGGGGTGCAGTGGCTAAGCCTTTGGACTTCAAACCCTGAGGCTGTGGGGTTCAGATCCTGCCACTGACGCTGTGTGACCACGAGCGGGTCACTTCACCTGCCTGTGCTCCAAAAGAAAAGTAGCTGATTGAACCTCAAAGTCAACTACATGATCAGTCACAACAATAGTCTTCTAGTACGGATTTCACTTTGCCTCTTTGGATTTATGTGATGTACAGTCGTGTGAAGAAGTAAGTGCACCCCGTTCACCATTGGCTCCCTTTCAGTGTCCAGTGTAATCTCTCCAGTTTGACTTTAATCCGCCATTCGCTCATGGTTTCTTTTAAGTTTGTAAAATATGTGGTCAAGGGAAGCGGCAGGGAGTTTGAGATGTCCATAAACCAAGACGTTGATGTGACGGCATCCGCTTTGGTTCAAGTTACTAAATCAAGAAATCTGCTGCGTGCATTCTCTTTCAAAATGTGTGGGTTTTTTGAAGGGATTTGGTCCTGTGCCCACTGTCTGCCATACCCTGTGCCAGTGCCATGGAAGGAAGGAAGGACAAGCATCATGGCTGGGATGGAGGATGATTTCTTGCCTGGACAGGACCAACTCTGGTCCTGGAGGGCTGCAGGTTTTCATTCTAACCTTTTCCTAATCAGTTTTCACTGCTAATTAACTTGTTTTCCCTTCATTTTAATAGCCCTGTTTTTAAGGATTCAGTCCTCTGAATTGATTTGTTTCTTCATTAAGTGACAGCCAAACAGAAATGAGACGTGAAACGAGCCAACAGACGACCAGCTAAACTGGGATTTCAAACTCCAACCAATTTCACTCCAACCAGTCTCTTAATGAGAAGCTGATTCTTGCTGTTAATTATTGAATATCAGCACTTGTTGCCGCTCTCATTCTGCCACAGCACCCTGTCGATTTTCTGTTTTTTCTAAGACCACCGTCACGATGTTTTGGTGACCTAAGCAGACCAGCATTCACCTTTCTTTATTTTCAGGTGAGCTGGTCATATGGCGGCTCGTTTTGTGTCTCATTATTGTTTGGCTGCTCATTAAGCTCATGGTTCACTAATTAAGAAGATGGTTAGAATGAAAACCTGCAGCCACTGCTGCCCACCAGGACTGCAGTTGGACATCCCTGGCTGAAAGTAAGTAGTACCACCCCGGGATGAGAGGGGGTGCTGTTGCTAATGGTCTTGTCTCTATTGTCCATCTGAAGCAAATCTCACTTCGGTGCTAACTGTGCAGATCAAGACCAGCGACGCCAAGCGATTCGGAGAGAATGACTACACCTCTCAAACGGCGCACTAAGGTGCATATTTTTCTTTTCTTTTTTTGAAAAGAATGGAGTTTTGCCCGTTTGCTAACGCCAAGCTTTGCCCTGCCGCTTCATTCGCTCTGCTTCAACTTCGTTAAGAAACAACACAGGCCAAAAGAAGGGAAAGAGGTCCTGGAGGAGTCCCCATTTAATGTCCTAACTGACAACAAAATGAGAAAGGTGCCACAGCACCAGAAACGAAAGGAACAGGCAACTAATGGTCAGGTTTAGTATCTGCTGCCTGGCATCACTCTGAATGCAGACGTCTGGTCCTTTGGGTGGTTATATGGGCAGGCAGCGAGAAGCGGTGAGGCCCGGATTGTTCCACCAGAAGGGACGTCACATGTCCTCCAGCTGGTGTTCCTCCATTCCAAAAGCGGAAACAGACATGTGGTTACTTCCTGTGTCACACTCTTAAGCTTCCCCTCATGTTTCTCATGGCAGCTAACCCTTTAAACACTCCCAACGCTCACCTGCCCGTCAATGTAGAAACAATCAGCCGCCTTATTTTCCCTTTTTTGTGGAGTATTTATTTGGTAGAATCTCAATGTTATGGTCCTTGGAGCAGAACAACTTTGGAGAGCTCGCTGGGCTTGCTTGCCACTCTTTATGCTCCCTGAGCCTCATCTCACCTCCTCAGTCTCACTCACGTGGCCTCTTCCATACATCCTGAGTGAAGGTGTCTCATTCTCTGCTTGTCCAGATCCTCCTCTCTTGTTTCACACACTCTCTGTCTTTGTCTCACTTTTGCTCTGTTACATGAAGTGGACGTCAAGCCTGGATGTACGCCATTACCATTACAGTGCACACTCATTCTCCCAGTCCCTCATTCCCATGCCCATCCCAGCTCATGATTGCCCCGTTTCTAATCGCTTAATCAAACTGCAGGTCTTTGGCGTGCAGACAACTTGAGGAAGAGATGTTAGACATGTGGACTGCCCACCAAGAGTGACTGGGCCCAGAATTCAAAACCAGTCTCTTAACACTGCGCCACCATCATGTTGCCGGTACAAATACAGGGACCCTCAGATTTACAAGTGGATCCTCAGCTATAGGGAATCCCCCAAGCCTCCCTAATTGGATTTTAGGAAGTGACCTTCAATGAGTTTGGTCAGGGGAACGGGAAGTTTGCTCTTTGCCTGGCCGCGGACAGCTGCTCATCTCCACTTCTGCCGGCTGACTAAGCCTTCGAGTGGGTGGTGTGATGTTGGTGGCCGAGCCTGGTCTTTCAGGCCACTCTTTTGTTGTCTTTACTTTCATCCTTCAGTTATTTTTTTAATTTCAAAGCAAGAGGCTTCTATCTCACTTCCTCTTTCTTTGTCGAGGCCCTTCTCTTTTAAATGTACCATTAGTATCTTCTGGGCGATCTTTGATAAGCATTTCCCGTTGTTAGGTTTACCACCGTTAAAGGCTGACTCCTGCCTTGTGTGCGGTGCTGCTAGGAAAGGATGCCTGACACCCCAGCATTAATCAACCAGGAGTGAGAATGTCATGTAGGACATGGAGGAAGGACCTGGAATTAAACTACAACACAGGGCCTGCTTTATCAGGAGACTATCAGTCGGAAACAAAGCAATCAGCATCATCAATCCATCCGTGTTCAGATCCTGCTTAGTCTAACTTAGGGGCACGAGAAGCTGGGGCAGCACTGGGTGCAAATCAGGAGACAAAGCAGGCCAGTCCTTCTTCAAGGAGGCACAGACGTTCACTCACGCGGTGCTGGACACAATTCTGTCATGGCAGCTTCCTCAGTCCATCCAACCATCAACCCGTTATCTGTAACATCAGCATCTTCTGAAACAGTTAAAGCCAGCAGCGACATTTAAAGAAAGAGTGCCTTTCATATCTATCTATCTATCTATCTATCTATCTATCTATCTATCTATCTATCTATCTATCTATCTATCTATCTATCTATCTATCTATCTATCTATCTATCTATCTATCTATATAGTGCCTTTCACATCTATCTATCTATCTATTATATAATGCATTTCACATCTATCTATCTATCTATCTATCTATCTATCTATCTATCTATCTATCTATCTATCTATCTATCTATCTATCTATCTATCTATCTATCTATCTATCTATCTATCTATTATATAGTGCCTTTCATGATCTATCTATCTATCTATCTATCTATCTATCTATCTATCTATCTATCTATCTATCTATCTATCTATCTATCTATCTATCTATCTATCTATCTATCGATTCACCACTGAAAATGTCCAATGGAGGAAAGTTGTGTAAGTTTTCGCTACTTTCCAATTTTCTCTTGTAAATAGGTTTCAATTCACTGAACAGCCTGACCCGCAAGTCCATGAGACTGTTATTGGCCCAAGTGTAGAAGTTAAGGACAGCCGCTGTGTCATGTCGGACAGATGAGACGTTTGTGTGAGTGAGCGTCTGAATCATGGCATTCAGTGACACACACAGGATGGTGTGTAGCCCAACACAGGCTTTCTCAAGTGCGTTAGTCAGAGGCCTGCAGATGTACCCCATTTAGTGGGCAGTCCCCATCAGAGAGGTGTTGCAACGTTTAGCAGATGGGCAGATGTGACAGATGAGTGCGGTGGCTTCATTCACTCTTATCTTTGTTAGCCATTCTCAACATTTAAGCCTCCTTTACAGGGAGTGAGGCCTAACGGCAAAGGCAATGGGCTTTGGGGTGGGATCTGAACACAAAGTAACCTTGGAGCAAGAGTTCAGTTTTAACAGGAAGATTTGGTCTGCAGGGCCGGCATGATGGCTGTGAGCTCACCATGTTGGAAACCAAATCGAAACATCCAACTGCCTATGGGGGCCTTTCAAAAAAGAGGATGGACATGTTTTATCTGCCTTGTCTGAGCTTATCGTTTATGGCATCTGCCTTTATTGATCAGGCTTGGCTGGGTAATCAATCAATCAAAAATAAATTTCTATCTATCTATCTATCTATCTATCTATCTATCTATCTATCTATCTATCTATCTATCTATCTATCTATCAGGTAATATTCCGTAAGCTTATCAATGAATGAATGATCTTATTATTTAGCCTGTCGGTCAATTGATCAGTTGATCATTCAGATACATTAATCCATAGGTCAAGTAATGAATAGAGACGGCTCTCCCACTTAGGAGAAATAAGTGGTTGCCTATGGCAGTAAAATCCAGGGGCAGCACTTTTTCAAACAATATTCAAACTCAATACAACTGTCTGATTGCCATTAATCTGATTATTCTGTTTTATATTATGATCCCTGGTCTACAAGAGTCACCACTATTACAGGCGGTCATCAAAGTTCTGCGGTGGAAGAGTCACTAAAAATCATAGGCTGCAATATACATGATAGTAATAGTAATAAGAATATTAGTAGTAATAATAATAGTAATAATAATAATAATATTAATAATAATATTAATCCTCCAGCTGGTGTAGCATAGGACACACAGGTGCGACAAAATCAAATTCAATGTTCAAAATGGCAGCAGGACTGTAGCTCTTAACTGCTTTCCTAAAGCTGATTTAAATCAGACTATAGTCCTCGCCCCAATTAGCTTACATTAAAACTTGTGTAAAACTTGACAAATACCGTTCTCTATTGTTCACCACCATCTGTGAGATTTGCTCTTGACACTCTATAATAACGTTCTCCATCTCTCACTGACTGAAACTCTCTGAGTTGTGCTTTGATCGGAGAGTTATATTTCATTATTTGCATATGTTAGTGAGGATGTTGTGGGAGTTCACATTAACACCAAACTGCACTGGCGTGACAATGCAGTGGCGCCGTACGAGAAGGCCCAGAGCAGAGGAGACTCAGGTCTTTTGATGTGTGCAGCAGGCTGTTGTACCAGCGTATGGAAGCCAGTGTGATGTTCTCTCTACACTGAGCTCTCCTGGGAAAGCAACCCAAACACCAAATAAGCACAAGGCCTGAACAAACTGCTCCATCACAGGGCAAGCCCTGGACACACTGGAAGCTGTTGTGGATAACAGGATGAAAGCGAAACTGAATGTCATCATGAGAGATCTTCTCCACGCCCTCCAGGAGGCGCTCTCATGGAGCCAACAGGGTGTGCTATGAAGCGCCTCTGGGGGTCTTTTCTGTCCGCTGCTATCAGGCAATTCAATGCTTGTTCCTGATGTATTTCCTGCTCATTTCAAAATTTCTGTAAAATTTACATTTATTTACTTATCGATTGATTTATTGATTGTATTATCTGCTCTGTGAGTCTGTATTCTTCTTTGTTTTATATTTTTCTTCTGCTGAATGCATCTGAATTTCCCCTAAGGGTTAATAAAGTTTATTTTATCTAATCCAATCTAATCTAATGTGATAAAATGGAATCCATGGGTAAATATCTAAAAAAAGTTCTCCACAGTGGATCTCTTATTGGGAAAAACACTCTTGAGATTGTGCATTGATTGGATTGTTATATTGCATTTTTGGCCTACATTAGCGAAGATGTAGTAAAACAGAACCATGGGTGAATATTTAACAATAATCATTATATTTCAGTTTAATTGAATTTTGTGAATATATTAATTTTGTCATTTTATTTCAGAAATATAAATGAAATGTTTATCGAGCTACCTTGGTAAGATTTTAACTAGTCAACATCAACATGAAATACCTGGCAGCCTGGCAATATAAATTTAGACTTACAGGGTCTTGTTATATCTTAAGTAATTTGATGACAAGATAGATTTTTTAGAGGCCCTTTAAAATAAATAAATAAATAGTCTGCTAATATAACTCAATTCCGACATGTTTTCTGAAGTAGCATCTCTTAAGTGAATTCTTACAAACCAGGGTTTCTTAAACTATTGTGTTTATGTGTCACTGCTGTATCTCATGGTCATGGGGGGCTGCCTTGGGTTGATTAACCATTTGAACCCTGCCCTCCTCAGCATTTTAGCGTTACAACCCCAGCCTCCCCAGCAATTTTCAACAATTTTCATTCATCCATCCATTTTCCAACCCGCTGAATCTGAACACAGGGTCATGGGGGTCTGCTGGAGCCAATCCCAGCCAACACAGGGCACAAGGCAGGAACCAATCCTGGGCAGGGTGCCAACCCACCGCAGGACACACACAAACACACCCACACACCAAGCACACACTAGGGACAATTTAGAATCGTCAATGCACCTAACCTGCATGTCTTTGGACTGTGGGAGGAAACCGACGCAGACACGGGGAGAACATGCAAACTCCACGCAGGGAGGACCCGGGAAGCGAACCCAGGTCTCCTAACTGCGAGGCAGCAGCGCTACCACTGCACCACCGTGCTGCCCTCAACAATTTTGAAAAGCAAAAAAATTTGATTTATAAAAGTAAAATTTTATTACGATTATGATATGACGATAAGCCACACTGTTCTAACAACAGATCGATCCTATAGAACAAGCTGCATCACTTACAGTCTAACATGCAAAATCCATGAAAAGAACATTCAGGACACAAACCCGAATCCTTACTTCAAGGCCACCATGTATATATACGTTGTATGAGGGGGGACCCAAAAATAACGAGAATGTTTTTCTGGAGTGTTTAGGGGCGTTAGTTGTGACATTTGCCGGCTAGGTGAGTATACCAGACTGCCCTCTGCATCATTTGGCCAAGCAGCGTCCTTGGGGAAAGGTCTGTAGGGTGAGTGTCGTTTTTTTCTTGAGCCTCTGTTACCATCTTCTTCGATTCTGTGATGGCAGACTTGAAAGAATAACGTTTTTGCATCAACTACTGTTTCATTTTGGGGGAAAACAGCAGCAGAAGTTGTCACAATTCTTTGAGAGGCTTACAAAGAAGAAGCTTTGAGCCAGGCAAGGGTTTATACCTTAAAGTGCTCAAGCGATTGCCTGACGCTGTGCGAAGAAAACGACCTGAATTGCGGTGATCAGGTGAGGGGCTTCTGTATCACGACAACACTCTGACCCACACAGCATTGAATGTGTGGCAGTTTCTCACAAGAAAATGGGATGACAACGGTCCCCCCCCCCCACTCCCTGGACCCTGTACCCTGTGATTTTTCCTTATTTCCAAAAACGAAGAGAGACCTTAAAGGAAAGCATTTTTAGGATGTAGAGGGGGTCAAGAATCAAATGACGGAGGCACTGGAGGCTGTCACTCTGCAAGAGTCTCAGAACAGTTTTGAACAATGGAAAAAGTGGTGGGACAAGTGTATTGTGACTCAGGGAGAATATTTTGAGGGTGGTTAAATTTTGGACATGTTCAGAGAAATATCCATCCATTTTCCAACCCGCTGAATCCGAACACAGGGTCACGGGGGTCTGCTGGAGCCAATCCCAGCCAACACAGGGCACAAGGCAGGAAACAATCCCGGGCAGGGTGCCAACCCACCGCAGGACGTTCAGAGAAATATCCGATTTAAAAAAGAAATTCTCATAATATTTGGGTCCCCGCTCGTATATATACAGTATATATATATACTGTATGTATATACACACACACACACACACACATTAAGATAAAAAGTCAGCAATGTCAAAGCTTAAAGTGATACTTGACAGCCATCGGATCACAGCATGCGTGTTAATTATTAAAAGCCGAGTCTGACTCTTCGACCGTCTATTTTGAGAGAGAGACATTTTAAAACAGCTTATTCTGACACCTAAGTATTTTCACATCTCTTAACACTCTTTTGAGCTGTGAAGATCAGTGAATGGCAGCTTTAAAGTCACCGATAGCTCTTGTTACAGCAGGCACATTCAGAAGAGGCATGAGAGTTGACCATTTGAGCAAAGTCATCACCGCTTCGTACGCTTCATCGGGGAAGGCGGAGTACGTGTGAGTGGCGGGTGGACGAGTGCTCTCAGGGATAACGGTAGTGAAGTTAACAGTGAGGACGAGATCGGCCAGTGAAGAGGCAGAAATTCTGTAGCATAGTGACAGAGGATCAAGAACCTTTTGTACCGGACACAGTTTCTCCCACTCTCTACAAGTGAAGCACCGTCAAATTACACGGAATTAATGGAACGCATTTAGGTGTTGTGTTAAAAACAAAATCTGTATAAAGGAATTTAAAAAGGCAAAGGAAAAATGGCAAAAAATGAAAAACAAGGTAACGTAGATTGTCTGAAAAGGCAAACCACAGGAGACAAATCCAAATATGAGATCCAAACAATCAAAACCACCAAACAGAAGAAAGAAATGAAAGACCAGAAAAGCAACACTCTCTGAATGTCAATGAGCCACCGAAGGACTGACACTGCAGCCTCACATATAAAGGCAGGGGGCGGACCTTCAGCAGTGACATCAGCATGGCCCCGCCTCCTGGAGGGTTCCACCCATAAAACACAACGAATATAAATACACTTAAATAACACACATTAATACTAAATAACAAAAATGACAGAAATGCATAAGGTGTAAATGTATATAGTAAGGTGACCTGGTTTCACTTCCCGGGTCCTCCCTGCGTGGAGTTTGCATGTTCTCCCCGTGTCTGCGTGGGTTTCCTCCCACAGTCCAAAGACATGCAGGTTAGCTGCACTGGTGATTCTAAATTGTCCCTGGTGTGTGCTTGGTGGTGTGTGTGTGTGTGCCCTGTGGTGGGCTGGAGCCCTGCTCAGGGTTTGTTCCTGCCTTGCGCCCTGTGTTGGCTGGGATTGGCTCCGACAGACCCCCGTGACCCTGTAGTTAGGATATAGCAGGTTGGATAATGGATGGATGGATGGAAGGATACATAAATCAACATATTGTAACCGTCCATCAATTGGCTAATCAATAATGCAGTAAGTTGGTCAATGAATTAATCAAGCAGCCAGTCAATCAGTCCAAGACCTCACACACTTTAGTTTTTATAGCACCTGTGAGCACAGGTCCGAACACCATCAGACTAACACCAGCACTTTATCAAAACACACGTTTATTAACACAATAAAGTCCGCCCAAGTCACAGTGCTCCCAGCACCAATCACCCTGCACACGGGCCTTTCTCTCATTGTCCGTGGGCCGCCTTTCCTCTCCTCACGGGAGCTTCGTTCTGCTCCCACTCCCGACTCTAGATCCCCGACTGTAGGGAGGTGGCCCTTTTTATTTCCACCCGCTCCAGGTGCCTGATGACGCTCTTCCGGCCTCACTTACTGGTGTGGCGGAAGTGCTGCCCTTGCACCTGGAAGCACTCCGGGCATCCCTGGAAGGTCCTTCCTCCACCTTCCCAGGTGTGGTGGAAGTGTCGATCTCCCGGGCTCCATGACGCTCGGGGAACCCCTGGTGGTGGCCACGGGCCCCAGTGGACTTGAGCCTCCTTGCTCATTCCTTGTGGTCCCCTCAACATCCAGGGCGGTTGCCCCCTCATGGCCTGGGGGACGTATAGACCACCTCCCAGTCCTTCCAGGCATCCCGGCTGGGTCTGGCCCCAGTGGAAGCTTACTACACTGCCTGGTTTACTATCTGGTTTTGTTTTTGTCTGATAAAAACAAGCATAATCAAAACTAGACACTGAATATGAATAATTTTACAAAATTTTATAATTTTTAAAATATTTTCTCATGAAAATCACAGGGGCTTAGGAAGAACAAGTCTCTTAGACTTGAATGAGTGTGCAGACCCCACCTAGCTGCATTGCGGGAAACAAAGAAGAACAAGCATGTAGTGTCAAGGTTAGGGGCAGTGAGTCTCGAATAGACCACCATAAAGGACAGTAAACCCATAATGAGCAGAGCAAGAGCAGGTAATAGGAGTACGGACAGGCATAAAACAACAGAGACAGCGCCTGAGATTAAGAACAATATATACATTATCTAAATCTGTTTATTCAGAGCAGGAACCTGGAGCCTACCGCAGCAGGTTTGGATGCAAGGCAGGAAAAATCCCTGGTATGCAAAACGTATGATAAAGCTGACGTTAAGAACAAAAAGAATATATTTCAACTATCTATTTTGAGAGAAAAAAAACATTGAAAAAAGGGAGACAAATATTTTTAAATATAATTCTGCTAATGGATTACTTTCACAATATCAGGTATTTTGAGTTGTGAATATGAACTAAAAAAGACAAATTAATAAATATGGAATAAATACAAAAACCCATTAGTATGTTTAGTTTTTCATCACTTGTCAGACTCTCTACCTTTGTTTGTATCACTTCGTTGATAAACGATGTTTTTAAAGCAAAAGTGATTGGTTGGCAACAATATGCTGCTCTTGTATGATGACCTAGTCAGTCTCTCGATCAGTGCCGTTTTATTTTCAAAAACCAGGAGTGCTCTCCCCTCGACCTTCTTGTATACTCAGATATGGGGATGGATATTTGAGGAGTAAACCGCAAGACAACGATTATATTTTTATATTATGTACATCAAGGAACCATCAACAACAAATCCAATTAATAATATATTGAACAATTATTATAAAAGTAAGTTGAATAAATCAGACTCTGCAGCTGTATAAATAAAAAAATCGAGTATATGTTCAGGTAAAGTACCACTTCCGGGTGATGGATTCAGCCCAAAAGTTAATACAGATCTATAATTGTGGTGTAACAACCACATGCCGAATTTCATCCATCTTTATACTTGCGTTTTTGAGTTATCATATTTACACACACATACACGCACGCACACAGAATTCCAAAAAACAGTATTGTTGGACACTGGTTAGTCTATAATGTCAAGATTCATCAAAATAGCGAGGTTGAATTTTTTCATGATTACTATACTATCTCTATACTTTGTATATGAGAAAGTAAAAAACGCTTTCTCCTGTGCGAAGTGGCAGGTGAATTGCTGTCAACAAAAAGCAGACACCTGAGAAATAAACTGAAACGTTACTCACTCGTGATTTTTCTGTCCATACGGTAAACGTTTTGTTGACCAGCACATTCTGATTTCAGCCCTTTTGAATTACATCTTGATATACAACAAGCACAAAGAAAGGCGGGCACGTAAATCGCTTTCTATTTCTCACGCTTTACGCACCCGCACTTAGCTCGCTCTGTCACCGCAAATGCTGTGTGAACAGCCGCCCTCCGTCACCAGCCGCCGTTCACTGGATGAATATGTGCGGGCGGGCTCGTGGTGGATGACTTTCTGTTTTAGAGTTCAAACTTACAAGGGTTAAAGACTAACAGCAAGAATATTCATTCAAAAACGAAAACTAAAAATATTTTAGTAAATTATTATTTTATTTCAGTTAGTCTTTCCAGCTACTTTAATAGTTTTGTTTAGTTTTAGTTTTTCATTTCGGTTTTGTTTAATTATTTTATTTCAGTTTACAAAAATGTTTTTTTAATAATAGTTTCAGTTTTGATTTTTCGTTAACTATAATAACTTTGCACCTTTCACAACTGTGCACGACAATTAAGGATGTACAAAATGCACCAACAATTCATAATGTACTTGCTTAACATTGTAATTGTTTTTTTAATCAGCTTATTGAGTCAGCTCTTAGTTTTATTTATTTATTTATTAAATTTTTGTGGTGTCTGGGCCATTGCTGATGATCACACAGACAAATGGCTCTGCTAGCACACCTCTAGATTTCTTCTTCCAGCCGAGGTCGAGCCCCAGGTTGGTGTGCACCAGTGTGTGTCAGGGTCATGAGGGGGCTTCAGTGAGGAACTCACGTGACATCCAGGCTGATGAGAAGCTCACAAGACTACAGGAAGCCAACAGATATTAATAGGCCAAGAGGGGAAGGATGGGGTCCAGTTGCATTTTCTCATCAAATCGGAAAACAAAACTGAAAATATTCTAATGAGGTGCACCTGCAGGCAGAGGGGCTCAGCCCAACCTCGACTCCTTGCAGTTTTCATCTCAATGAGGTTTGCTTGTTCCTCTTCTACTTCTTTGAACTCCAAACGTGTCCACTCGTCCACAAAAGGTTGGCAATGGCAGAAGCTTGAAGTCCATTAGGACACTCCAGTTGGTAGGTGGTATCTGCTGGGAAGATGGCACAGTCTGTAATGGAACTGAGTGCACACACACAAAGGGCACACTGGGGTGACGTTTGCGTTGTCCAGTTTCATAGGCCAAAGCCAGGCTCCTCAAACCCAGGGTAGGAGAGAAGCCAATCCCAGATCTAGAGGTGGATTCCAATCCTGCATGCAACTTCTGTAGTCTCAACATTTCAAGTAAAGCTCACTAGTTCATACGACTGGTAGAGCTGCTGCTAGGGTGTATTCATATTCTTCTAAATGATTCTTTTCTTTCTCTTCTTGGTGTTCTCTTGGTCTCTCTTGGAGTGGATGAATTGTCACAAACGAAGGACCCATTTTCAGATGTCTGCCTGAGGTGTGACCTGTGTCAGAATGAGGCTGACCAGGAGTTGTACAGGGAAACAGAAGAACTTCAGGGCTGAGGCTTAAAGGCCAGATGACGTTGGAGGTGGGAGAAGAGACGGATACAAGTTCAGCTGGCAAGGAGAGTGGAATGAAGGTGCTGGAGATGACAGGGGAGTGAGCTTTGGTGTGTTGGAGGTGGGTGAGTGTAATGGACACCCCATTTGATGGGAAGGGAATGTATTCATATTTTATGTTTTATTATTTTTTAGTTATTGTTTTTCATGTCTTTAGGTGGTTTCTATTAGTTTCACTTATACGTATGTCTATAACTAGCAAAATACCTGCGCTTCACAGTGGAGAAGTAGTGTGTTAAAGTAGTTATGAAAAAGAAAAAGAAACATTAGATGCAAGGAATAAATCCAGTCTCCCCTGAGCCAGTTCCAGTGAAGACAGTGGCCTCAATGAGGTTCATGTGCAAGATTTGATCTGAAGCTTTGGTGGTTGTAAGTTTTGTAGAAACATAATTGGTGCGCAGACCTTCAAAAGTAGAGTATGCGGAGGCATACCTGGAGGATTAAGAGTGTGAAGAAACTAAATGAAAAAGGCAGGAGTCACCAGCAGGAAGACATGAAGCAAGGCCAGCAATAATAGGCTTGAAGCAGTGGAGTAAAGAAGAAGGGAGCAGTGAGCAACGAAGAGCTGAGCAAAGTAAGGAAGTGAGTGAGGAGGCACACGAGTGCGAGATGTCGTTAATGTATATAGGCAGGGAGCCAACCAAGCGGTAGGTGCGCGGACAGCGGCCGTGTGGAAAAAGGAAGGTGGACTGGGGGCGGCCCTTGTGCGTCTCTGCCGTGAAATAAATCTGTACGTAACAATATAATTTAATACAAATACAGTAAAATGTACGGGTACTCATCAATAATGAATGATATTGATTGAAGATGATGATGATGGTATAGCTGTGCAGTACGATGAAGGTATGTAATGAAGATAATGACTGCACAGCAAAGCAGAGGATTTACAGCTCCTCAGGTGGCTATTGTGCCATAACTTTTTAATTCCCGGAGCAAATCCAGTATTTCAACCTTCTCCTGGAGTGTCTTAAACTTTTTCTGGCACTTAGGTTCATTGCCAGAAGCCTTAGAAAGTGCAGGGCGTTTGGGCTGACATCTCAGGGCTTTTAGAAGAACAAAATGAAAAACTCGAGAATGCTCAGCGAAACACTCGAGATGGCTACACATGATAAACTATTATGATATGGGAATGCTGGGCTGTATCTGCCAGAGATGTGTCACAAGGCAGCAGCCAATCAGCAGCAAGGAGAAATGAATAACGCTCTCAGATTGGCTACTTTCACCATCACAAGCCGCGTTTTCCTCTATGGTTGCTTTGTGTTCTCTCTACAGTACAGTATTGCCACGAAAAAGCCATAAAAAAATTGCAGAGGATATTTGCGGTTTCCGCTAACAATTATTAGTTAGGTTCTAAGGAAAAATCCGTGAAAGACTGAGGCCACGAATTCTGAACTGCGACTTCACGGGGGGTCTACTGTATATCTTCTTATAAAATACGCTACTGTGGCTGTTTGTTTGACTGTCAGGATTTTAAATCACCTGCAAACCATTTGACCAATTAACCTGAAATTTGGTACACACAATACGTGATGTCTACTATCCACTTCCGAGGTGATGATTTTTATCACACTTTTTATTTTTATTTTATTTTATTGTAGAATCAACTCTCGGCAGTGGCAAGCAGGGCAGCCATGCGGTGCATGCATACAGTCACCGTTCTCATTCCCTCCTACTTCCCCTACCTCTTCATAACTTAAATCATTCTTGAGGAAGATCGAAGACTTCAGTGTCAGCTTAAGTGAAAAATTAAAGAAAACTTACTTAACTTAAATTACTAAAACGTAATTGCAACACAAACACTGACTTAATCATCAGTTTTAATTAACGTGAAAAGATGCTGATGAAAAAAGAGAAGAAGCCGGCCACTAGGGTGGAGAAAAGAAGAGCTGCTCAGGAAGCAGCAAGCGCATCGACCTCTGAGCAAATGAGAAAGAGGATGAAAACTAGGAATGGTCAAGTCAAGTGTATTCACTGTGCAGTGCGCTGTTACTGGTATATATATATATATTTATCATCAGTCATGTTTTCTGGATTGAATTTCAGAATTACAGCAACAGGGGCATTTGCAGTGCAGCAATTTAGGAAACATCAAGGAAGGACAGGAGCGTGACATGCAAGCTCATGAAATAAGTGAAGATTTAAAAACAACATGCTAATTGGCATCAGCCATTGCGTTGCAGTGTCAATTGTGTATTTTTGAGTGACGTCCACCTTTTTCACGTGCTTGGCTCATGTGAATACAGAATGCCGTTGTCATTTTGTTGTGCTAAGGATGTCACCAGAAATGGGTGGGAAAGCACCAGCTGGACAAAGAGAGTTTGAGTGCTCAGTGATAGGCAACATGTTGGTGGCCTCCGAGAAGCACTCATAGCACGATCAGATGTCTTTATTCCCTAAAAGAAGTGACCGATGCCAGAGTTTGATAGATAGATAGATAGATAGATAGATAGATAGATAGATAGATAGATAGATAGATAGATAGATAGATAGATAGATAGATAGATAGATAGATAGATAGATAGATAGATAGATAGATACTTTATTAATCCCAAGGGGAAATTTTTTGTTTGGCCATTAAGTTTAAGATTTGAATAGCCAAGTGCATTTCTGGTATGACTTCACCGCCCTCTGGAGTCCCACCCTGACTTCACTCACTCCAGTGACTATTCAGGTGTAGGCCTCTTAGCTCACCCCTTCGGTAATTCTCTCCTTTGACATTAAGAAGAAGGACGCCTCACGCCTGGACAAATGGTGAGGAAGGTAGGCTCTATTGTAGGCATTGGAGCTGGACAGTTTGACATCTGTGGCAGAGCGACGGGCGCTGAGCAGGCTCCTATCAATCATTGTGAATCCACCGCATCCACTAAACAGTATCATCTCCAGACAGAAGAGCAGCTTCAGCGACAGACTGCTGTCACCGTCCTGCTCCACTGACAGATTGAGGAGATCGTTCCTCCCCCAAACTATGCGACTCTTCAGTTCCACCCGGAGGGGGTAAACGTTAACATTATACGAAGTTATTGTCTGTTTTTACCTGCATTTTTATTACTCTTTAATTTAATATTGCTTTTTGCATCAGTATGCTGCTGCTGAGTATGTGAATTTCCCCTTGGATTAATAAAGTATCTATCTATCTATCTATCTATCTATCTATCTATCTATCTATCTATCTATCTATCTATCTATCGTATCTATCTATCTATTATCTATCTATCTATCTATCTGTCTGTCTGTCTGTCTGTCTGTCTGTCTGTCTGTCTGTCTGTCTGTCTGTCTGTCTATCTATCTATCTATCTATCTATCTATCTATCCTTTGTCCAATTTCAGGTGTATCGCGACCTCACTTTCCCACTCCCACTTCCACCAGTGCAACGGATTTGTTTCTCACTGCCAGTGGCCTTTTTCTGCCATTTCAAGTCCCTTTCGCTGTCTTAACAATACAAACGTTAGAATATTAGAAAAGGCCCCTCAGCTCAACGAGTTCCTATTCACATCAAGTCGCCATTTGAAGGTCCCTAAAGTCCTTGTCTCCACCACACTACTTGGAAATGTATTCCATATGTCTGCAGCTCCTCGCGTGAAGCAACAATTTGTAACATTTGTGGCTCCAATGACTGCCCAGGCTCAGTAGATTTGAACCCTGTGCAGATTTCTTGACCCCCCATGCCAAGTGACAGCTGCACCTCTTAGTTTCCTAATCCACGACCCTTTTATTTGGAGGGCAGCTTTTTCCTCTCAGGCTGCTCAAAGGCATTTTCATTTTCTAAGAAACTCTGAATGTTGCGGTTGGGCTGCAAGGAAGTTGGTGAAGAGCAGATTTTACTCATGCTAAAAAAAAATGATTTTTTTTTCTTTCTTTTTTTTAATTGGCCCCCAGAATGTTTACAAAATGGCAGCAATTACCTTACCAGCATTTGCACCCTGGAGACCCTCACATCCCGGCTCGTGTTGGTCCAGGGGTGATGCGGTTGCTACCAAGCTGCAGATTACTGGATGGCTGTTGATTTTATTTTTCATCTTCTCACTAATTGTTTACTAAAATAAAATGGATGATGGGAAAAAATGTGTTTATAAGGAGGGTCAGTTAAAGCCCTAAGGCACTGCAGTCCAGGATAAATGATGCCAGACCACCAGACAGCACAAAAGGTCTTTATCTGTAAGACATGTGCACTCAGATGACAGATATAAAGAAGCACAAAGTTACCCCTTCATCTGGGACAGGGCAAAGACCCCCCACCCCATCCCACCATCCCATCCCCAATCCCCTTCCCCCACTACCACCTTTCATTGGAATATTTCAAGTGTCCATAGCTGTCCTAATCACAGGGCCACTCAGCCAGGCAGTGACTCTGTTATAGCGCCTTTAAGGACTTTGCACTCCCCAAGCCAAGCCTCACATTGCTAGGCTACAGCTGACCCCTTAATCTGGTGTCCATACTGGTCAGAAACAGATTAAAGGAGTCATGTGGCTGGCAGACTTGGGGGGGGTGGGGGTCTTCTTTTGTGACTCTGCTTAAACGCAATATGTTTCACCGCTCAGAACATGTGAATGGTTTATTCATCCAACTTGATGACCAGTCTGCCTTTACAAAGAAAGAAAAATTCTGTGCAGATGAATGTTTTTTTTTTTTGGGGGGGTTGGGTTGGTTTTGCGGTGGGCAGCCGTTCACATGGCAAGCTCAGCCTTTCGGTTTCTATTTATTTGTGTGTAGTGCCCTTCCCAGAAGACAGCCTCAGGTTTACAGAAAACCATAATCTGTACAATCTCTAAACCTTTCCTTTCCACTGTGAGGTTCCAGAGAGCCGAGCAGTGGGTGCAGGACTGCGACTGGCCATGGATGTGCCACCAGTGCGTGGCAAGGCATGCATACACCGGGTCACTCGAGGGCCGCCAATCTATCCAATGTGGACGTCACCGCAGAAAGTCCACTCACACACGGGGAGAGCACGTCACCCACACTGAGAGAAGGGGGCTGTGCAGTGGCAGTTCTACACTGCTGGGCCATCCAGAGAAAGGAGAACACACGAGGTGGCACACTGTGTATGGAGAAATCCTTGTTGTCCCTAAAAGGCACGGGATTAACAACCAAACAGCACCTTTTAATGGTCCTGTCTGTTAGGATTTCGACTCGATTGGTATTTTCGGTGTGCTTTTCTCTTGCTCTTGTTTTGGTGTTTTGCTCAAGTCACAGATTATGATCCTGATGTTTGTTTTTTTAATTCTCCATTTACTTTAATTGTTGTCACTTTGGCTCATATGGCCACCACTTTTATTTTTCACAAATGTTGCCATTTTGGGCTCCTGTTGTTAGGGTAATGTCAGAGGTCCGTGCCTTCAGAGGTTGTGACCATCAGATAATGATGCAGTGGGTTAAAGGCTCATCCAAGACACTTCAGCAGAAGACTAGTGGGACTCTCCGACATCAGCTAGGAGAAGGTTCTTTGATGTGAGGAGACCAAAAATTGAGGTTTTTGGTTATCAGATTAAATGCGATGCCACACCGGACCTTATCACAAACATACCATCCCACTATAAAGCATGGAGGTGACAGCATCAGGCCATGGAGATGCCTCTCTGCAGCAGGCCCTGCAACACTTACGAGGGGAAAATGAATGCAGAAAAAAATATGGGGACATCCTGGAGGAAAACCAGCCTGCAGTCTGTAAGAAACTTGAGTCTTGGGAGAAGATTTGCGTTCCAGCAAGACGACAACTCCAAGCATAAAGACAAAGATAAAAAGAAATGACTTCAAAAACAGCAACGTGAATGTCCTGGAGAAGCCCCTGGAGTCCTGATCTGAGACTTTGTGCCGGGACTGGACAAAAGCTGCTCACTCGAGGTCTCCACGACACCTGACTGAACTGGAGACGTTTGGCAAAGAATACGAATTGGGGAGAAATAGCAGAGCTGATAGAAAAAGAGAAAGGAGCCGAGTACACAGACTGAAGGCCGTCATGGCTGAAGAACACTGAATGAGGGCAATTAGGTTGTGTTTTATACATTTAAATTAACTTGACCACCTTGCAGAGATCTGCTTTTGAGTCATTTTCTGTTGATCATCTTCAACAAAAAAACAAATGAAATTCACTGTGACTAAATCTTGTTATATATATAAACGTCTATGCGTGGAAGTGTGTGTCCGTCCGTCCGGTCCGGAAGTGGGAGGTGGAGTCGGGGTAAGAGCTCCACCTCCGAGGAAGCAGAAATTCGCTTAGCTGCTAATAACACAAGTGGGGCGAGCACATCAGCAAAACGAAACCTCCGAAGAAAGACTAAGTCACATAGCTGCTAATACACAAGCGATGTGAGCACATTGGCAAAATGAAACCTCCTAGGAGAGAGATGCCCAGAGTAGTTCCTTTCAATTACCTGACATCTCTACATTTCAATTTTCTTTTCTGATGATTTCAATAATTTCTAGAACCCTGGGCTTTTTCCAGCACGGGCCTACACAGCTAGTAGAATAATAAAGTGTGAAGACTTCCAAGGTGGTGAACATTCCTACAGGTGCTATATACTACTATCCATGACCTGAACATATCATTCACAGACCTACTTAATCCAGGGGGGTTGGAGGCTATGCCAGCAGCACCGGGCACAAGCCAGGAAACGTCCCTGACCCCACACAAGGAGTGTGGTGGACAGTAGGACTTTAGGGACCTTCGAATCTGGAATCTCGGTGAATAGGATGGACAGGCTTGGTGGCCTGCATGGCTGGCTCTCATCACAGTTTTTCCAACGTCTCAGTCACAGAGCCAGTCTGGAATGAGAAGTTAACCTCATCTGAAAGCTGAGACAGACAGAAGGAGAACAGACATACACATGGACGGCACACAGAGTACGACCACTGGGAACCTTTCACTGCGTTGTGTGGTGCGCCATTGCTTGACAAAGAGACATTTCATTCTGTCAAGGGTTCCATGCACATACGAGTAAATTTGGTTCTTTGGGCATTGAAAATGTTCCTTATACAGTATGTGGACCAAACTGAAATGTTTAATGTGATCTAGCAGGATAGAAACAGACTGTGTGCAGCGATGGCCCTCTAAAATCAGGAACCCACCGATACTTCACAAATCAGTGACCGTCTAGTCACGGTTATTTATGGCACATGTTACGGATATAAATCAGTCAGGGTTCTTTCCGGAAGCTTCTTTTGGAAACCAAAAACAGTTCTCCTACAGTCAGTGGGATAGCATCAGAACAGGCAAGAACAGCCCCCCTCCCGAGGTGCTCATTGCAATGACAAATCTGCGGGAAGCCCCTTGAAACATAGCATGGACACACTACAACAGCACAGCCAAACCTCCCCAAGGGGGGTCCCAGTCTCCTTTGTGGACGTGTTTGTGATGAACGTCACTTCTTTAGTAACATTAAGTGTGATCTGCACCATTTTCATAAATCGTGAAGAGGATTTACAAATTGGGAAGCAAATGGTGAGGAAAAAAAAAAACAAGATTAGGAGGAAAAGAAGAAGCAGGACAGTGGAAAGTAGTGGAGAATTTGGGGAGCTGATGCACTTTTTTATTTTTTTTATTTTCTCGTATACATAGTATAGAGAGAGTATAGGAATCGTGAAAAAATTCGACCTCACCACTTTGATGAATCTCGATGTTTTAGAGCCGGAAAATACCATTTTTGAACTGATGTCTGTCTGTGTGTAAACACGATAACTCAAACGCTTTGCCCTCGGTCAGTGAGATTTTGTACACCTTGCTTTACATCAAAAATGAGGAATCCTATCAACTTTTGGGCCCCTTCTGGTACTTATAGTGAATACATTTCAGATATTTTCAAGTAAACTATAGCTATAAATAAAGATATGATTCAAATTTTGTCCAAATATTAGAAATGACAAAAAATAAGCAGATATGAAATTTGAGAAAAATCACTCAACCGGAAGTGGTACTTTAATTGAATACTTGTGCAAATTTTCAAGTAAACTATGGTTATAATTACAGATACATGATTCAAATTTTGTATAGATATTAGGGGAAAGGCCTGCGCTATGTGCCAGCCACTTCACGTCTCTGCCGCTCGCGTTGTGAAGAGGGGGGCTGAACACACCCCAAGGAGATGCGGCCGCTCCTCCGTAACCCCCTCTTAGACGGTGATACAATGGGAACAAATACAGTTTTGTTTTTACCTCCTCTTTGCTCGATCAGCTGCTGGCTTGCATCTCGTGCGGCGCTTCGAACATTTAAAAGCCTGTGCAGCAGCTATCTTTGTTATCTACTCTTTGTCTTTTATTTCCGGCCCCAGGCCTGGTTAAATCTTTTATCACAAAGTCTCGTCTCGCGGGACGCGAGTTCTTGATATTTTTTACTTTATAATTTAACAACGGAATAAGAATCTGAAAATCTAACAACATCACATTAAAGTTCGATAAATTCTGAAAAGAATGATACCAAACATATATATATATGTAGGTTTTAAAATAAGCCCAATTTAAAGCGTGACAGAAATCATGACATAAAATCGTTACACTTTTTCTAATGATAAAAAGCAAACAGATATGAAATTTGAGACAAATTACTCAACCGGAAGTAGTATTTTATTTAAACAACCATCTGAATTTTTGGTATCATGGGAATACACAATATTAAAAACCGTATTCAATATAACGCATATTCTTTCAATACCTATTATTAATTGTATTTTAAGTGCATGCAAACATTGAACATGCCACGTAAATATAAAGATGTATTGGGGACAATAAGCTGCTACGTCCCCGTCGTGTTCCTGATAAGACATTTCATTTGATGATTTTTTTATTTATTTCCACCATCATTGTCATAATTAAATGTTGCTAAATGCAGTTTCACCTACAGCAATTTATTGCAACACATACTATATAATACTAACTCTTTATCTATGTTTTTAGGTGACTATAACTCTTTTTACTTTACATGCAATCTCGGTAATGCTTAAGTAATTATGAAAAATTCCACCACCGTTTTTGACCTTCCATTAAAATATCATTTTAATATAAAGTTTGATTATAAATAGAGATAAATGATGAATATCGATATTATCAATTAGTTATGATGAGAAACAAACAGATATGATATTTGAGAAATCTTGCACAAGTTGAAGTGGCTCCAATTACCTTTTCCTTAATCTCAGTATATGAGAAAGTCGAGGGGAGCAGACTCCCAATTTTTTAAAATATGATACGCAATTTGTATTTTTTATTTTTTAGATTTAAAAAAATTTTCTTGATTATTACTGCTTTTCTATTTTCTATACAAAAGTTGTATTTATTATATAATCTTAATTATTTACAACGCATCTTCAACCTGAGCCTAGAACAGGGGAGAGTCCCAAGGTTTTGGAAAACATCTTGTATCACCCCAGTCCCAAAGGTATCACGTCCTAGTGAGCTGAATGACTTCCTGCCTGTTGCTCTGACATCACATGTGATGAAGACCATGGAGCGGCTGCTGCTTCACCACCTTAGGCCACAGGTCCAACATGCCCTCGACCCTCTGCAGTTCGCATACCAGGAGAAGGTGGGAGCGGAGGATGCCATCATCTACATGCTACACCGATCCCTCTCCCACTTGGACAGAGGCAGTGGTGCTGTAAGAATTATGTTTCTGGACTTCTCTAGCACCTTCAACACAATCCAACCTCTGCTCTTTAGGGACAAGCTGACAGAGATGGGAGTAGATTCATACCTGGTGGCATGGATCGTGGACTATCTTAAAGACAGACCTCAGTATGTGCATCTCAGGAACTGCAGGTCTGACATTGTGGTCAGCAACACAGGAGCACCACAGGGAACTGGGCTTTCTCCGGTCCTGTTCAGCCTATATACATCGGACTTCCAATATAACTCGGAGTCCTGCCACATGCAAAAGTTCGCTGACAACACTGCTATCGTGGGCTACATCAGGAGTGGGCAGGAGGAGGAGTATAGGGATCTAATCAAGGACTTTGTTAAATGGTGCGACTCAAATCACCTACACCTGAACACCAGCAAAACCAAGGAGCTGGTGGTGGATTTTAGGAGGCCCAGACCCCTCATGGACCCCGTGATCATCAGAGGTGACTGTGTGCAGAGGGTGCAGACCTATAAATACCTGGGAGTGCAGCTGGATGATAAATTGGACTGGACTGTCAATACTGATGCTCTGTGTAAGAAAGGACAGAGCCGGCTATACTTCCTTAGAAGACTGGCGTCCTTCAATATCTGCAATAAGATGCTGCAGATGTTCTATCAGACAGTTGTGGCGAGCGCCTTCTTCTACGCAGTGGTGTGCTGGGGAGGCAGCATAAAGAAGAGGGACGCCTCACGCCTGGACAAACTGGTGAGGAAGGCAGGCTCTGTTGTAGGCACAGAGCTGGACAGTTTGACATCTGTGGCAGAGCGACGGGCGCTGAGCAGGCTCCTGTCAATTATGGAGAATCCACTGCATCCACTGAACAGGATCATCTCCAGACAGAGGAGCAGCTTCAGTGACAGACTGCTGTCAATGTCCTGCTCCACTGACAGACTGAGGAGATCGTTCCTCCCCCAAACTATGCGACTCTTCAATTCCACCTGGGGGGGTAAACGTTAACATTATACAAAGTTATTGTCTGTCTGTATACCTGCATTGTTATCACTCTTTAATATTTTTTTTTTGTATCAGTATGCTGCTGCTGGAGAATGTGAATTTCCCCTTGGGATTAATAAAGTATCTATCTATCTATCTATCTATCTATCTATCTATCTATCTATCTATCTATCTATCTATCTATCTATCTATCTATCTATCTATCTATCTATCTATCCAATCTGTTTTTTACAAAATAAAATTAAGGATTTGTATTTAATAATTTCTCCCTGTTGATTGTAATAATTTAGTCTTTGTGCTAAAATAACGGTAACAAATTTGACCATTGTGGGACTCCGGGGGGGAGGAGGAGTCGCAGCACCCCATGGAGTTGTTTGCCTGGGGCCCCTCAAGTCCCCATAATCACCTCTGCCTATGACATCGCTCTTATGAACCACATTGGCACCTTCATTTTTTGGCACTGGATTTGAACCCGGGACACGAGATTTGTGAGACAGCACCGCGACACGCTAAGACGCCCTGCACAGCTCTGTAGGTACGTATCCGTTGTCCAGCCATTCATTTTGCTGAAGCTAACCTGACAGCACTGGGCCAAAGTCAGGAGCCAAGCCCAGGCGGGACGCCCACTTGATTGTCCACAGTCAGTTAACTGGAGGCAGACATATTCTCTTGTGGATGTGTTCTTGATTACAATAAATGGAATCCAACCATACTGAGTGGTTGAGAATGGGCACATCACCAGCTTTCTCTTGCAAATGGGGGTCTTCATGGCAAATTTTTACAGTCAAATGGTGACTGTCATTACATTAGTAAGGAATGTCAAATGTTGCTTTTTGATTGTTGAATCCAAAATATCACTGATTTTCAGTTCCAGGGAGGCAGTATGTACACACGGCATACTCAGCCCACCACTGTGACCCTGAACTAAAAATGGGAAGAAGACACAGACAAAACACATCAGCTCCTCGACTCCAACCACGCCATTCTAGAAGACAAACATGAACTCATTTGTAAAAATAAAGAATTTCTATGGCTGACTGGGCCAACTGGCAGAAACATTCAGTAGCTGGCATCACAAACATTCCTGGTGCTTCACTGATGGGTGCTTCAGCGTAAATGTCAATGGCATTTGAGGTCACCCTGAGCCACTCTCTGTCGTGATCACTTTTAATACACTGTGTGTATGTTGTGTGTTCTGGCCTCATGAGTCACCTTGGGCTGTGCCGTCTGACAAACAGATTTTCATTACTGTTAAGATCGACATTATAAGTTTATTATTGTGACTCTTATTACATAACACAATATTCAACAATCTGTTTAATCTACTTCAGGGTCCTTGGGGCCAGCTTTGAGGAGGTGGGAGAAAAAACGGAGAACCTGAGGGAATCCAGGCAGACAGGGGGACATTGGACTGGTAAGGGAGCAGGGCTAACCACTGCGCCACCACGCTGCCCAAGTAATATTATTAGTGTTATGCTTATCATTGGCACTGCAGTGGTCCAGCAGCCTGTCCGGACTGCTACCCAGAATAGGCAATGGCAGCCGGCAACCCTGAAATGGACAAATGGATTGAGCCGATATGTACAGTACTGTTATTATTATTATCTCTCTGCTTGTGATGGCTGCTTTGTACTGGTCACCCACCAAGCTTTTAGGTCTTATTGTTTGATGGTCAGGACTTTACAAAGAATGGGGGCAGTTCAGAGTTCTGTGTAGCACTCACTTTACCTTACAGCTCATCGAGATATTTTTGGATACTCTCATTGAAGAGCGCCAAGCACTCCGACTATGGCTGCAATCACACAAACCTGTGTCTTCCACATGATTCTGCTATATAGTGCCTTTCATATCTATCTATCTATCTATTATATAGTGCCTTTCATATCTATCTATCTATCTATCTATCTATCTTTCTATCTATCTATCTATCTATCTATCTATCTATCTATCTATCTATCTATCTATCTATCTATCTATCTATCTATCTATCTATCTATCTATCTATCTATCTAATAACAGTGATATCATGGAGCTCTTGTTTGCTTTCTATCTGCCTGCAGACCCCAGCTGTGATTTTCTGCTACTTAACTAAGACCCCTGGGAGTGTGCCAGTCATGGAGCTCTGGCTCTGATTCTTTAAGAGGTCGGATAGAATCTGCCCTGGGATGGCACGGGCCGTGTTAGAGCTTTGATTTTTTCTGCTGTGTGGTTGGGCAGTTTAAAGACTCATCTTGAAAGTTGGCAACAACTTAATAGCAAATTCTGGTTGTCTGTAAATGAATCATTGTGATGTTAAACGTCGCACTCTCTTAACACTTCCTTCCTCCCTTCTATATTTTCACAGTGCAACATCTCGTTTTGCCATTAAATACGTGCTGCGTGATGAGTCAGCTTACATGTGTACAAAATATTCAGTGGAAAAGGAGCTAAAAGAATTCCTCTAGCAGTTGTGTGTCACAGCGTGTGTCTGGTCACAAATACGCTTCTCTAACATAAATTAAGAGGCAGTGGTTGGCACCAAGGACATGTGGGTGAGATGAAGTGGAGTTGCTAAGTTGGCCCGCGTGTGTGTGTTCACCCTGCGGTGGACTGGCACCCTGCCCAAATGTCGTTCCTGCCTTGTGTCTGATGCCTGCCTGAATCGGCCCCAGCTACCCAGAGACCTCGTCCTGGATGAGCAGGTTAGGAAGGTGGCTGGACGTCTGGACGGTTAGCACTGCTGACTCACAGGTCCAAATCGAGCTCCTGTGGTGGTCCATGTGATGCTCCTTCTTCCTCCCTTGGTCTGTGCCCGGGTACATGAGGGTGGTAGTGTGTGTACAGTGGACCCTGGGATGGAGTGAGTACACTGATGGGGGTCATTACTTTTTTCTTTAATTATTATAACCAGTAACACTCCGCTCCATGTGGTGTATCTGCCTTGCCCAAGCACGTCATGTTGGTGACGTCTGTATGTGTGACAACAAGACCACCATCTCTACTACTGCTACACATTCTCTGAATTGATTTCTTTTCACATTGAAATGTCGTGCGGTGCACGTGAGACGATCATCGCTCTGTTAAAACCCTCACGGACTCAGTGGGCACATGTCTCTTAGATTCCAGTTAGCGGTCAGTATCTGCCCGTCACTCCATGGGCACTGTAACTGACTGCCACCATTCAGCCAATGGAAGGTGAGCCCACAACACTTGGTGGGGTTCCTTGGGTCAGATGACCACCGAGAGCACAACCTCCAGGCTCGGCTCCAGGACTAACTTCTGGGTGAAGTGATGAGGGGCCATCATGGTGGGAGACCCCAGTTTTTTGTGCCCTCAGCCCTGCCTCCAGTTGCCATCTTTGGTAAACAAACAGCCCCCCTTTCCTCCCACCAAATCGCCATGCTACTAATTTGAGCCTCTCAGTTTAACGCAAGCCCCTCTTCTTGATTACTTTTGTTCTTTTAAACATTCCTTCTTCAAGTGGGCTGTAAAGTGTTCCGGTTGACGGGGTGGTCAGCACGGGCAGATGTGTGAAGCACAAAGCAAACATCCCAAGAAGATGTGATGAAGGCCCTTCCATTTATTGGCGAGATTGCCTCTGAAAGAGCCAGAGGGGTCTATCTGTTGAGCCCCCCCCCCCCCCCCCCCATGCTGGGAGCCGCTCCAGAGAGGTTTGGAGCAAATGGGATTGCTTGCTGACTCAGAAAATCTGCCAGATTGAGAGGAATTGTGAAGCGGGGCGTCTCCTCCTTGAGCTCGCTGGGATCCCATTAAGACTCTTCAGGCGGATCTCCTCCATTTCCTGCCCGATAAGACCTTTGCCTTCCTCTCCACTGATTCCATTACAAGATAAATTGACCCCAAATTGAGCAATAAGCGTGTGGTCGTTGAGCGGAGAGCCGTGGCCATCCCACTGATGAAGATAAGCAGGGGACGGTCCAGCCAGGGTGGACTGCCAGCTATAAGTAAAACATGTGGCCCGCCAGGCCTGTGACTCAGCCAGCCATTAAAGGCCACTCTGTCCATTTTCACTTGCAGTGGCACAGGGAGGTGGGCTCTGTCCCAGCAGGTGTAAAGCAGGCAGTGGGACTGTGTCCATGACAGTGCGGTCAGGACAACAGACTCGCCTACATTTGTCCATTTTCTGTTATAGTCTCATTAACTCTTCTTACAAATCGGCTTAATCTAGTTCAGGGTCGCACAAGGCTCCGGGTACCTGCGCCTCACCAACACCGGACACACAACTGTCACACACGTGTGCATGAGAGGCAGCTAAAGGGCTCGAATAGTGACAGGTCCATGTCTGACCAGGGGGTGGCGAGGTGCACTGACTTTTTCTCTCAATCCTCTGCAGACCATTCACAGGAAATTCCAGAGGGTTCAGGCGCCCGTCATGATGTCACTTTCTGCCCAGGTGACATCACTTCTGGTGCCTGTGATGATGTCACTTCCTGCCCAGACGATGTCACTTCTGGTCCAGGGCCCTGTGATGACATCAATTCCAGTCCCGGTTCCTGTGATGACATCACTTCCTGCCCAGATGACGTCACTTTCGGTTCCGGCACCAGTAAAGACGTCACTTCCTGTCCAGACCTTTAAAGCCTCCATCTTTACCACATGTCATCAGTTCTGTTTTGGACTTTGAATCAGACACAACTCTACAAAGTCCAACCCTTTTTGCAGCCCGGGCATAATATACAGGTGGCTGTCTCCTGTCCATTCTTGTGACACAACCTAAGACCACTGAGGTACGAGAAGATGGACACCGGGAGAATGTGTAAACTGTACAGACAGCCACTGGCCTGTGGCGTTGTGTGCCAGGCCTGCCATGCCACCTCAGCACGCTGTAGAGGTAGAACTGATGAAAGCAGAGCTTTGGCAATTCTTAAAGACACGAACAGCTTGATGCAAAATACAGAGAAGGTGTAACTCAGGCAAATGTGCCGTCACACCCCAATGGCACCCTCTGGTCCAGACAGGGCACCCTCGGGCAAAGGAGGAGGAGGAGGAGGAGTAGCTGAGTGCTAACACTAGCTGCTCTTGAACTCGGCTCTCCCACGCCGATCAAATTCCACAACATGATGGCATCAGCCTCCTCCCTTTAAGAGGGCTCCCTGCTATTGGCATGTCGTTCAGGCCACGGCCCGACATCTCAGGTCGCCTACAGCCGAGTCGGCCCATTATAGTCGCCACACAGCGAGGTGACTGCACGTTTAAGACGGTTCAAGGACGCCAACCTGCTCGCACACCTGCTTCACTCCGCTTCTTCCTGTTACGCCCCACCGTCATTCTGCTCGATAATACGGCTAAGGAGTGCCAAGGGCATAAAGCAAAAGCAAGCAATGTCAGTGGTATGTGGTGTGTGTGCGTGAGTGTGTGTGAGTGTGTCTGGGTGTGTGTGTGTGAGCGTCTCTGTGTGTGTGTGCATGCGAATGTGTCTGGGAGTGTGTCTGTGTGTGCGTGAGTGTGTGTGTGAGTGTGTGTGAGTGTGTCTGGGTGTGCGAGAGTGTGTGTGTGTGAGTGTGTCTGTGTGTGTGAGCATGTGTGTGTGTGTGTGCGCGAGTGTGTGTGTGTGTGCGAATGTGTCTGGGAGTGTGTCTGTGTGTGCGTGAGTGTGCGGGTGTGTGAGTGTGTGTGTGAGTGTGTGTGTGTGTGTGAGTGTGTGAGCGTGTGTGTGTCTGAGTGTGCGTGAGTGTGTGTGAGTGTGTGTGTGTGTGTGAGCGTGTGTGTGTCTGAGTGTGCGTGAGTGTGTGTGAGTGTGTGCGCGTGTGTCTGGGTGTGCGTGAGTGTGTGTGTGTGCGTGAGCGTGTGTGTCTGAGTGTGCGTGAGTGTGTGTGAGTGTGTGTGAGTGTGTCTGGGTGTGTGTGAGTGTGTGTGTGTGAGCGTCTCTGTGTGTGTGTGCGCGAGTGTGTGTGCGAATGTGTCTGGGTGTGTGTGAGTGTGTGTGTACATGAGTGTGCGTGTGTGTGAGTGTGTGTGTGAGCGTGTGTGTGTCTGAGTGTGCGTGAGTGTGTGTGCGTGTGTCTGGGTGTGCGTGAGTGTGCGGGTGTGTGAGTGTGTGTGTGAGCGTGTGTGTGTGAGTGTGCATGTGTGTCTGAGTGTGCGTGTGTGTGTGTGTCTGGGTGTGCGTGAGTGTGCGGGTGTGTGAGTGTGTGTGTGAGTGTGTGTGTGTGAGTGTGCATGTGTGTCTGAGTGTGCGTGTGTGTGTGTGAGTGTGTCTGTGTGTGAGTGTGTCTCTGAGTGTGCGTGTGTGTGTGAGTGTGTCTGTGTGTGAGTGTGTCTCTGAGTGTGAGTGTGTGTGTGTGTGTGCGAGTGTGTCTGTATGTGTGAGCTTCAAGGCAGCTTCATGTTGTCATGCCATAAAATGGAACAAAAAGGAGTCTTCCTCACTCGGCTGCTTGATTGACCGCAAATCTGATAAGGACAAGAGCTTCATTTTAGCACCAGACATAAAATGTTGATTACAGATAATAAAGGAAGCAACATCTACATAAATAAACATCAATTACAAAAAAATGAAAGAAAAAGTAAAACCAAGGAGCTGAAATGGGGAGCAACTGGCAGTCTAGAAACGCCTCCTCTGCGTGTGTCCCCCTATTGTTACAGCCCTGACTGCCATCGCCACAAAAACGCTGCAGTCGAGTTCCTTTCCTTACCGTTTACTGGCCTGGCCGGTGTACCCCACTGTGATTCTCAAAGCCCCACTTTGTGACTTTCCTTCCGTGAGGTTTTCCCTGATTTTGTCGGCGTTGGCACAGGCCTGTCCAGACTTCAGATTCAGGTGTTTTCAGATATGGCCAGTTCAGAGATATCATCTGGAGGAATTAAAGTCCTCCATGTTTGAATTGCACAGCCTTGTAAGGCCTACTGATGATGACAAATTAAAACTCAGCGTCGCTCTCAACACGCACAGTTGGGCAGATTTGTGTCTCAGTCGTTGACTGTGGACTGTGCATGAGTTTTGTTCCTGAGGACCACCATCAGCACCTCGCCAGGATTAGCACTGGGCAGCCTTCGAGTCCCTGTGGCTCCTCGACACTAAGGGCACAACCACTGGCATCTTTAAACCCAGAGCTAGAAAAACACATGTGAAGCAGAGCGGGGCAGGGGGGCGTCCTTATCATCACGGTGGTATTTTTATAGCAACATTTAATAGTCATAGGAAGAAGAAAAAGAAAAATGAAATTCTATTTCCAAATTTTTGCTGCAAGCCATCATACTCAGTGCCCATCAAGTATTGTGATTATAAACATATTCTTAATAATTAAGACAATAATGTAATAACACTTGTAACTGTGACAGTATACTGCAGTAAAGGCCAAATATGAATCCTCTTAACAGCATGCAGTCCTGTATTAATAATAATAATAATAATAATAATAACTCCACATGCACTTGTCACTCTACTGACTCCCTCGCTCTTTCCTCCTGCTCCTCGTTGCGCAAGAACACAAATTTGCACTGCACAATTTGAGTGGAAATTGCTGAATGTTTATTTCTTCCTTATTTGTTTAGTAAATGAGTTGAATGTAAATGTTTGGCTTTCCAAAGCCGACCAAGACGTCCCAGGCAGCACCTGCTCTCCGCCATGAGCTCTCGCGTCTCGTTTGCATGGGCTCAGCTTGTTTACACGCCTGCACACTTCTGCCTTTTCTCAGCGGTCACGAACTCTGACGTTTATACATTTTAAATACATTAGCAGGGATTCATAAACCGGCTTTTCTGTTATTTCCAGAAGGTCCTCAGAAATTCTATCAAAGTATTTATGAGCAAAGTCAGCACTGATGACGCAGTCCCTAAACCAAACTCCTGCTGGCCACTCATGAAGCACTCTCCTCTCCGAGTGAATGGCGGTCGATGTTTCCCTCATTTTTACTCTGAAGCAAACAGGCTAGGAAGCAAAAATCAAAGAGAAGAAGAAAGGCAGACCCATGAGCATCTCTCACTTAACGCTGTTTAAGGTGTTAGGTACCCTTAGAAGTGGAAGTGTCGGGTGTTGAGCTTTTTTTATTTTATTTATCGCGTTTAAAAAACAGATGGATGTCTTCACACATTTATAAATGACCATGACCTTGAGTCAGATAAGCAGAAGGTTTGGTGTTGACTACACTGCACCATACTATACCGGACTATACCGTACTCGACTAATCCATAGTGTATACTGTACTAATCCGTATGGCATGCTTTTGTATTCAGTCGTTATTCATGCCATTCTATACTATACCATACTATACTGTACTCGACTAATCCATAGTGTATACTGTACTAATCCATACGGCATGCTTTTGTATTCAATTCTCATTCATGCCATTCTATACTGTACCATACTATACTGTACTTGACTAATCCCGTGTATACTGTACTAATCCGTATGGCATGCTTTTGAATTCAGTTGTTATTCATGCCATTCTATACTATACCATACTATACTGTACTATACTTCACCAATCCATAGTGTATACTGTGCTGTGTCATACTGTACTAATCCATACGGCATGCTTTTGTATTCAGTCGTTATTCATGCCATTCTATACTATACCATACTATACTGTACTCGACTAATCCATAGTGTATACTGTACTAATCCATACGGCATGCTTTTGTATTCAATTCTCATTCATGCCATTCTATACTGTACCATACTATACTGTACTTGACTAATCCCGTGTATACTGTACTAATCCGTATGGCATGCTTTTGAATTCAGTTGTTATTCATGCCATTCTATACTATACCATACTATACTGTACTATACTGTACTTCACCAATCCATAGTGTATACTGTGCTGTGTCATACTGTACTAATCCATACGGCATGCTTTTGTATTCAGTCCTTATTCATGCCATTCTATACTATACCATACTATACTGTACTCGACTAATCCATAATGTATACTGTACTAATCCATATGGCAAGCTTTTGTATTCAGTCCTTATTCATGCCATTCTATACTGTACTCGACTAATCCAGTGTATACTGTACTAATCCGTATGGCATGCTTTTGTATTCAATTCTCATTCATGCCATTCTATACTGTACCATTCTACACCATACTCGACTAATACATAGTGTATACTGTACTAATTTATATGACATGCTTTTGTATTCAATTCTCATTCATGCCATTCTATACCGTACTCGACTAATCCATAGTGTATACTGTACTAATCCATATGGCATGCTTTTGTATTCAGTCCTTATTCATGCCATTCTATACTGTACTCGACTAATCCAGTGTATACTGTACTAATCCGTATGGCATGCTTTTGTATTCAATTCTCATTCATGCCATTCTATACTGTACCATTCTACACCATACTCGACTAATACATAGTGTATACTGTACTAATCCATATGACATGCTTTTGTATTCAATTCTCATTCATGCCATTCTACACTGTACTCGACTAATCCAGTGTATACTGTACTAATCCGTATGGCATGCTTTTGTATTCAGTCGTTATTCATGCCATTCTATACTATACCATACTATACTGTACTCGACTAATCCATAGTGTATACTGTACTAATCCATACGGCATGCTTTTGTATTCAATTCTCATTCATGACATTCTATACTGTACTCGACTAATCCAGTGTATACTGTACTAATCCGTATGGCATGCTTTTGTATTCAGTCATTATTCATGCCATTCTATACTATACCATACTATACTGTACTCGACTAATCCATAGTGTATACTGTACTAATCCGTATGGCATGCTTTTGTATTCAATTCTCATTCATGCCATTCTACACTGTACCATACTATACTCCACCATACAATATTCTCCAAGATGAATGCTTCACTATACTGTACAGTGCCTTGACATTTGATACCACACAATACTGTACAATACTATACTTTACTGGCTCACACAATAAAGTCAAATCATTTGGTTTTAGGCATGGTTGCTGTTATACAGTAGGTACTGTATGTGGGGCCACTTTATTTTTTTATTTTATTTTATTCCAAGTGCGCTCTGAGGAGACGCGCCCGCCCTTTCTCAGCTTTCTTCACAGAAGACCCACGTTGTCAAGTCAGCGGGGGCTTCAAAGAGGGTTAACGGTGCAAACAGCCTGGCGACCACATCCCCAAGTGCGGGCTGCTGCAATAACGAACAGCCTGTTGCTCAACGCGGCCCTGCACCTGGACTCTGTCGCACTCAGCAGTTGAGGGGGCTCAGAGGCTGTCACCAGAAAGGAGAAGCGCGACAAACGGCTCGGAGGGCTTCTCCAGGCCGCCTCCGCTTTCCACGCAGGGCCTGGGGCTCACCCGCGTGCAAGGCGAGTGGGTGGGGGGGTCCACACGGCGCGTGAGGAAATCCCTCTGCCCACACATTCGTGGTTTCGTCGCCAAACAAAATTCAAAAATTCTCCAGCACTGGAAGCTTTCCATTGTGCTGCTTCAAGAAAGAGAAACTTTGAAAAAAGCGAAACGTGAAGGCATCATGCGTGACTGCAGCTGTCGACGGTCACAGTGCGCGGGCGCTGAGTGTCAGAGGGGTTAAGCTAACAACGATGGAGGGATATATCGATTCGTCCACGTTCTAAACTCGCTTCATCCAGAGCAGGGCCGCGCTTGGCTGTAGCCTATCTTAGCAAACAATCAGGCACAAAGCAGGAGGAACCCCGTGATGGGGGGCTGATCACACTCACTCACACTCACACTCACACTCACACACACACATATCAGGAGCCAATCTGTCATCAGCAACTCACATAACCTGCATGTCTTTGGACTGTGGGAGAAAACCCTCACAGAAATGAGTGGAACATGCAAACTCCATGCAGGATGTGAACCTCGGCCATCTTGTTGCAAGACATGCAGCGCTCCCACTGTGCCACCGTGCCAATGCCAACTGTACAGCAGTAACAAGAATAGCACCCTGAAGATAAGCAGGGATGGACTGGCAGAGAAATGTCACAGAGGTGTACACTGAGAACTGCACTTCATGAACCCCTGGAGCATCCACGTTACACTTGACAAGACGGGGAAGGTTCAAGAAGTCAGGCGGAGACTCCTGGGGCATTATAGACAAGATAAAGGTGCCACGGCCCACCTGCCAAGTCGTTTTGCCTGCCTAAGGTAAAGTCATCTCTGATGGAGGATCGCAGGAATCGTCAGGTAGAGGGGTCCTTACATCGGATTGGCTGGCCCAGCGCTGTTTCAGCTGTGGAATGGCCAAAAGGTTGAGGTCTCCAGGACTCTAAACAAACCCAAATCCTATTATGTGATATCATCTGCTGTTAAATTCTGCTCCGTACTTGTAATATCCATCCATTTTCCAACCCGCTGAATCCGAACACAGGGTCACGGGGGTCTGCTGGAGCCAATCCCAGCCAACACAGGGCACAAGGCAGGAACCAATCCTGGGCAGGGTGCCAACCCACTGCAGGACACACACAACACACCCACACACCAAGCACACACTTGGGCCAATTTAGAATCGCCAATCCACCTAACCTGCATGTCTTTGGACTGTGGGAGGAAACCGGAGCACCTGGAGGAAACCCACGCAGACACGGGGAGAACATGCAAACTCCACGCAGGGAGGACCCGGGAAGCGAACCCAGGTCCCCAGGTCTCCCAACTGTGAGGCAGCAGCGCTACCCACTGCGCAACCGTGCCGCCCTACTTGTAATATTTTAACTTTTATTTTTATACTGTATTACCCCCTTCTTTTTGACACCCACTGCACGCCCAACCTACCTGTTTTTTTTTGGGAGTTTTTCCTCGTCTTCTTAGAGAGTCAAGGCTGGGGGGCTGTCAATATGCAGGGTCTGTTAAAGCCCATTGCCGCACTCCTTGTGTGATTTAGGGCTCTACAAAAATAAATTGTATTGTATATTCCGATGTCCAGGTTAAACTGCCCACCACGGTCTAGTCATTCTGGCCTCCTAATCATGCCCTGTCTCTGTTTGGCTAACTGTCTCACCCCTTCACCACCTAACAGCTAAAATGGCACACAATGGCTGCCATCACATCATCCAGGGGGATTCTGCACATTAGTGGGGGTTGAAGTGGCTCCCCACTCACTGCATTTTGAGTAGTAAGAAAAGTGCAATAGAAATGTAAAGAGTTCTTGTTATTTATTATTATTAGGGAGACGTTTAGCGCAATGCCTAAGAGTAATTCTGAGATGCTTGATAAATATGGGCAATGGACTCTGACTTGGCCACTCCAGGACCCTCACATTACTGTTTTGTTTTGCAGCCATTCCTGCGCAGCTTTGTCTTTACACTTTGTGGTTGTTACCTTGCTGGGAAAAAAAAAAAGGTGTAGATTTCTTTACGGCCTTCATGAGGGTTTCCTCCAGGATTTCCCCCATACTTTGCTGCATTCGTTTTCCCCTCACAAGCCTTCCAGGGCCTGCTGCAGAGATGCATCTCCAGAGCCTGCCACATGGATGTCACACTCGATTGTCTTGCTGTGCGCTCCTCTCAGTGGCTTTTTTTTCAAACCGCGCATCTGACGTGTTGTTTCAGGGCAGCTCCTGGCAGGCCGTGTCACGTCTACATGCGTTACCTCAGCGGTGAGATCAGCCAGCCTGAAGGCGCCCAGTTGCGTAAACGCGGCACCAAAAGTAAACTCCTCTGGTCAGTGGTGGCCTGAAGGCTGTTACATCACTCTTTCAAACACTCAACTTTAAACTTGAACAATGGCTCAGGAAATAATTAGGTTAATATTTTATAAAGATACTGGTTAGCTTTAACACTGCCGCACGTCTCCAGGGTCTAACCACTGCGCCATCTGCATTGACTTGTTTGTTTCTGGTAGTTGAGTTTCTTTATGTGAATGGCGTCTGCAAGCGGGCCTGGGGTGGGTGATTATGGAAATGTGTGTGCTGGTGTGCCATGAACCGCTTCTGGAATCCTGTCCACGATGTTTTAATGCTGACTATGAGACCCCGTGAGCGTACCTTGGAAGAAAGATGAACGAATGAATATCATGAGCTCCTCTTTATTGAAAAGTAGTCACCACCTGTCATATGTTATCGTTGAACAACATGGCATCGCAACGGATTTAATTTAATGTTTTTGGCGTTGATCAACAGAAAAGGCTCTTTAATGTCAAAGTGAGTACAGGTCTTTGCAAAGTGGTCTAAATTAATTACACATTGCCACACACGTGCGAGTAGGAGTCAACCAAAGGGCTAGAATAAGGGCAATTCCACTTCCGACCAAGGGGGCAGCGGGGTGCACTAACTGTCTCTCTCGATCCCTTGCAGACCATTCTTGGGAAATCACCTAAGGTTCCTGCGTCTCTGGTGATGTCACCTCCGGCTTCGGGACCTCTGATGACATCACTTCCGGTCCCCCTGCCTCTGATGACGTCACTTCCGCCCCCCCCCCCCCCTGCCTCTGATGACGTCACTTCCTACACTGGCCTTTAAAGCCGCCATTTTGTCTTTATTTATCAGTTCTGTTTTGGACTCGGTCTGGAAAACATCGCTTTATCGTTGAAAAATACCTTTTTTGCAGCCAGAACACATTATACGGGTAGCTGCCCCAAACCTTCACGATGTCTTCTTGTCTTTCTTGTGACAACATATAAATCACACAATAATTGAGCACATAAGTATTCACCCCCTTTCATACGACACCCCTACATCGTCACTGGGGCGGCCAACTGGTTGTAGAAATCTCTCGACTGTATGTGGCAGGTTCAGCTTATGGTAATTCAATATGGTGGTCTAACCTGTGCCATGAAGACAAACAGAACAATCCAAGATACTCCATGAAAAGCACAAGTCAGGGGATGGAGACAAGAAAATCTGAAAGTCACTGAAAAACCAGTATGACCAAAAGGGGGCGACCTAAAGCCCCGGACTCCAGACACAAGTGCGCATACACAGTCAAGGGTTCAAATCAGGTAACATGTAATTATATAAAACTACCTTGCCCAGGTATAATAATGAATGTCCTCCACTCTCCTCCAGTAAAGCCTTATCCTCAACCTCCTGACTCCAACTCGCCTGGTTGAGGTGAAGTGGTCTCCTTTATACTTCCAGTGCTGCCACTTTGCATCAAGAAAGCACTTCCAGGTCAGGCAGAAGCCTCACAAAGCAGGGACAACCATTCCCATCAGCACCCCCATGGAACCCAACAGGGCTGCTCCACATGGCTACAGCTCCCAGTACACCCTGCAGTTGTGGATCTGGGTACACTGGCGCAGGAATTCTGCCACACTGTGGTCCGGAGGTGCATGCAGTCTTGGTATGCTACCATCCCAAGTCCACCCACTACTCTGGCCTCTCAGTTGGGCAAGGATCTTCTGTTGAATCTCACCAGGATGCCAGTCTGCTCATATTGGCATGGCATGTCCAGCTCCTGGCTAAGATAAGACATTCCATTCCCCTGAATATTCATTGCTCTGGCCTCCTGGCCAGGTGAGGAAAAAGGGTCCATCCCAACCGGGATGCCAATCTATCCTGGCAGTGGAAAGAGGATGACACAGCTAGAAATCTGATAGAGCAGGCCAAAAAAAAAACTTAATGATCAAACAAGAAGAAGATGAACGAGGGAGACCACCAAGAGACCTCCATGAGGTCTGAAGGAGTTAAAAGCTAAAGTGGATCAGACTGTACAGACCAAAACTGGTGCCCAGTTGCTCCACCAATCGCAGCTTTATGGGAGAATGTGTGGTAAAAAATTTGTCACATTTTTTAGTCCGTTAAGCTTTTCAGTAAAGTTGTCTTTTGCTTAACTGCTCTAAGCAAGTTGAGTTCATTGTGATATGCAGTCCCTCAAGGTTGACCCTGGCATGGAATGAAGTACCAGGCATCTCTCTATATCAGTAGTTCCTAAAGTGCTTTAATCTCATGACACAATTTTGCTGTCTTTGTGTTGCTGAGACACAGTATCAGCACTGGAGGGGGGTCTCCTCCTTATAGATTCACAGACGATCATCATCCCGAGGATGGGTCCCCATTGGAGAATCGCCGCTGATAGACATCCCAACCCTGCTAGTACAACTGCTGCCAACCTTCATCATTCCGATTGTATCAGATCAATGGCATTTGCTTAAAGTGCACACAGACACTCCATAACCCGAGCGCAACCCTTTCCCATTATGTCACGAAACTCCTGCAATCCAAATCCAGACAACACGCAACCCATTTTAAGAAACTATACTCTGTATGACCTAACACAGGACAATCTGAGGTCCCATATACAGTATGGACCTACTTATATTGGGCTAACCTGGTGTCAGCTTTATGCTAAACATTCTCTTTAAGATGCACACACTATAAAAGCTTTGTCTAACAAAGAACTGTTAGCACACCCATGATAATATACAAGAATGACACATCTAGTTGGGTGCTCCAAAGGCGTCTTTCTTAAATTAATGTCTTATATTTTGCTGGAGTGTGAAGAACCTTCTTACTTTTTCATTTATGAAGTACTGTATAGGGAAATTATTGTAATCCTGCAAAAATTTAATTTCGAGATTTTAATGAATCTCGATGTTTTAGACCTCCCTGAGTCCGATTTACTTTCTTGTAGAGAAAGTATTGTAATTGTCCAAAAATTAGATTTTCGAGATTTGATGAATCTCGACATTTTAGACCTCCCTGAGTTCGATTTACTTTCTCATAGAGAAAGTATTGTAATCGTCCAAAAATTCAATGTTGAGATTTTAATGAATCTCGATGTTTTAGACCTCCCCGAGTCCGATTTACTTTCTTGTAGGTAAAGTAATGTAATCATCCCAAAATTCGATTTCGAGATTTTAATGAATCTCGATGTTTTAGACCTCCTGGAGTCCGATTTACTTTCTCGTAGGTAAAGTGTTGCAATCGTCCAAAAATTCAATGCTGAGATTTTAATGAATCTCGATGTTTTAGACCTCCCTGAGTCCGATTTACTTTCTCATAGGTATTGTAATTGTCCAAAAATTTGATTTCGAGATTTTGATGAATCTCGACATTTTAGACTTCCCTGAGTCCGATTTACTTTCTCGTAGGGAAAGTGTTGTAATCGTCCAAAAATTCAATGTTGAGATTTTAATGAATCTAGATATTTTAGACCTTCCTGAGTCTGAGTATTGTAATCATCCCAGAATTCGATTTCGAGATTTTGATGAATCTCAATGTTTTAGACCTCCCTGAGTCAACTTTACTTTTATAATAATTGTTCAATATATTATTAATTTGCTTTGATTTGATGTTGATGGTTCTTTAATGTAAACAATATAAAAATATAATTATTGTTGTGTGGTTTACTCCTCAAATATCCATCCCCATATCTGTGTATATGAGAAAGTCTAGGGGAGAGCACTCCCGATTTTTAAGTATGAGTATGGACTGTGGATTGGAATTTTTTCCCTCAACAAGTGACAGAGAGCAAAATCTCAGCAGATGGCACATGGGGGGGGAGGGGGGACACTAAAGTCAGCTGGCAGAGGTCTCTATGGTCTAATGAGACTAAAACTGAACTTTTTGGCGATCAGACTAAATGCCATGATTGAACACTGCACATTGTCACAAACACACCAGCGTGAATTATGGTTATGGCAGCATCAGGCTGTGGAGCTGCTTCTCTGCAGCAGGCCCTGGAAGGCTTGCGAGGGGTTAAAGAAAGGCAGACTGCATCCTGGAGAAAAACCTGACGCAGTCTGCAAGAAACCTACACCTTGGGAGAAGATTTGTGTTCCAGCAAGACAACAAGTACAAACATAAGGACAAAACGACACATCAGAGTGCAGATCTCAATGTAGTTCAGAACTCGTGGCTCGACTTAACACTCACCTTCTCCAAGGCACCTGACGGATCTTCAGCAGTCTGGCAAAGAAGAAGAATGAGAAGAAATGGCAGAGCTGTCATCACTCAGGGCTGTCATGGCTGCCAAAGGGGCATCCACTAAATGCTGACCTGAAGGCAGTGAACACTTACAGGATTTCATATGTTTGATTTGCAGTTCATGTGGACCACTTTGTAGAGATCTGGGTTCACTTTGACATTAAAACAGCCAAGCCGATCCTTTGTGCTCCACTGCTGTGTAACAGTAAGACATGAACTCTTTTCCCAGGCGCCATATATAAAGTCTCCAGGCTGCTGGCTCAGACTCCACTGCTGATGTTCTCACCTAACTTGCTGTAGAAACATGAAAAGAATTTGACTAAGCCTTTCAAGAATGCAGGGATGGTGTTGACTTTTGAGAGGTGCTATATACAATCATAAAGCTGTTGCTTCAATCCTCACCACTGAGTTCATGATTGACCGAGACACCATGCTACCAATGTTCTCACTGCATGCATAATGGAAACAGTTTAGTAAGACATCAGTAACTATTACATAGAGCACCTTGCTGTGATGGTACAAGCAAATAATTGTAGGATTTCAAGCAACATGGGTGACGTAAATTCCACTGGCTCAGAGTTCTGTGACATTTCAATTTACAATACAAGCCCCCTGGGGTGCCCACACATCTTTGATCACACAGGCGGATGGCAACTCGGCTTTCGGAGTGGTCCTGGATTGAAGAGTCCAGTGGGGGTGGGGTACTGAAGGCTCAGGAATTTGAGAGTCTCAGCGAGAGGGTGTTGGTGAGGGAGGGGGAACAGGGCCAGACAGACCACTTGAGCGCGGTCTGCCCACGGACCCTGTGCTGGCGCACTCAAATGCTCATCTATGCTTGGAGTTGCTTGATGGAATTAAGCAAGATGGCCTCAGGTTAGCAAAAGTGCTGTGTTAAGAGACCTATTAGAGGGGAGCACACGGGCACACACTTCCATCCGAATCTCTAAGTAAGCAGTCATTACGAGAGGGTGGTAACAGGCAGAGCGGTCCCAGCTCTGGATTGTCATTGTCCCAAAGTGGGCTGGCACCTTCTGAGCAGAACCAGGGCTGCCAACCGTCCTCATTTTTAATGCACCATGGACTGTCTGGGAGGGATTTATAAAATTTTGAAAATCTCTGGAATTTTGGCTCCTAAAATTAGAAAATTTCCATATCCTTATCATTGGTAAAAATGGAAAGCCATACACCAATCAGCATTTGCGGAAGTAGTGTGCACACTTTTTTTCCCCCAGAATCTTCACTTCCATTCCGGTAGTAAACAACGCAGATATGGACGAGAATAGTCGACGCCCGTCCAACTTGGCTTTCTCACTTCATCTTTTGAATTCAGCTTTATCTTCTTGGTGAGCAGACAGTTCATTAGAAATGTTGTTCTTTTCCTTAATTATTTGTAATCCTAATTCACCGTAACTAAGTGAATTTTATTGAAAATCGAAATTACAATTTTACATTTTCTGTGTGAGATCTTATTTTCGATTTTTCTTTCAGCAGCTCGGTAAAACAAGAAATTTCATACATCCAGGTACAGTCCGTCATAATTAAGTGTGAGTGAGTATTGCTTTGAAATATTTTAATGGAAAATTAAACTGCCGTTCCAAAATGGATTCATAATTGTAAATGAATGGGTCAACTATTAAAGAGTTAGTTAATTTAGTTAGCTTTGCTTGCCATCACCCCCGCGCCGTTGTGAAGAGGAGGGCTGAACGCACCCCTAGAAGACGCGGTCGCTCCTCTGAAACCCCCTCTTAAACGGTGATACAATGGGAATCAAATAGTTTTTTTTACCTCCTCTTTGCTCGATCAGCTGCCGGCTTGGTGCTGCTGCTGCCATGCCATGTGATCTGCATCTTGTGTAGCACTTCGAATACTTAAAGGTCACTGCCTTGTCTCTTTTCTCCCCAGACATCCTCAAACACTATTCAATCTCTTTTCGCTGTTCTGTTATTTCACCAATTAATATTTTCCATTTGTTTGCGCTAATGCGATCTTTGCTATCATTTTTTTGAGACTTTCAATTATCTCCAACCTGCTCTGCATGTGTATCACGCCAACGTTTTTGAATTCTTTACAACGTTCTACTTGGTCTTTTTCCAGCCCCAGCCCCGGGCGTGGTTAAATCTCTTGGCACAAAGTCTTCGCGGGACGGTCTGATTATTAATTTCCTTATTTTCAGAATTTGCACATCGATTATATTTGTTCTTTTTTGACTTTTCTCTCCAATGCTTTTGGGTCTCTTTTTGACATGCTGCCCTTTCTTCTTCGCTTAGTCGTTGACGTGCCATCTAGAATGTATAAACTTTTAAAGAGCACTGAGAGCACAGGAAGTGTGTCTGCCAAAAGCATTGCAACATCCGAGAGGTTAGATGGCTGTGGTCCTGTTTGAAAATGGCTGTAAGTATGACGTGACTTGACCGTCTCGTGTCTCTCTTCAAAAGATCACGTCTCATTGCAGGAAAAAAAAGTCTCGTCTCCAAATTTGTTTTTATAATAGAGAAAAATCACACATTTTTTCTGTCATACAAATGAAATATCTGTTTAGTTATCAGTTGATCAAGTAAGAAGTCACTTATTTAAGTAATCTACTTATATAATACGCTACCGCTGCTGTTCGTTTGCCTGTCCAGGATTTTAAATCACCTGTCGCTCACAAACCATTTGACCTGAAATTTGGTACACATACACTACATGACGTCTACTATCTGCTTCTGGGGTGATGATTGACCTCCAAGGTTATTCCTCTTTTTATTTTTATTTTATTGTAGAATCAACTCTTGGCGGTGGCCATGCGGTGCATGCGTACGGGCACCGTTCTCATCCCTCCCACCTTCGCCGTCACTTCCCCTACCTCTTCATAGCTTAAATCATTCTTGAGGCAGATTGAAGACTTGAGTGCCAGCTTAAGTGAAAAATTAAAGAAAACGTACTAAGTAATTGCAACACAAACACTGACTTAATCAGTTTTAACACGAAAAGATGCCGTGGGCTGCTAGGATGAAGAAAAGAGGAGCTGCTCAGGAAACAGCAAGTGCATCAACCTCTGAGCAAACGAATGGTAAACGTACAGAGAAAGAGGATGAGAACAAGGAATGGTCAAGTCAAATGTATTTACGTGCAGTGCGGCGTTACTGGTTCAATGATATTTTCATAATTCTTTCATTTACATAAATTCAGGTATACTTATTATGCCGAAAAGAAAGTGCAAGTTCACCGACTACTGGAACAACAAATCTCTTTGTCTTTAAAATGGCAGAACGGACTCCCTTGAGGGGCTGAAGCTCCCAAGATTCAATTTCACTAAAGATTTCTACTCATATTTATCCAAGAACCCAGAGAAAAATAGCTTGAGTGGAAAAATGTTATATATAATTCGCCAGCCTACTCACTCACTCACTCACTCACTCACTCACTCACTCACTCACTCACTCACTCACTCACTCACTCACTCACTCACTCACTCACTCACTCACTCACTCACTCACTCACTCACTCACTCACTCACTCACTCACTCACTCACTCACTCACTCACGTGTGTCCGAAGCCGAATGCGCAGTCGCCCGAAAAACCTTAGGAGACCGACATCGCAGCAGGCAGCGGATTTATGGCCGCGAAAATTCAAAGAGAAAGGCGACTTCGACTGACATCCAACCCCAACATCGCGGCAGGCGGTGGATTTACGGCCGCAAAAATTCAAAGAGAAAGGCGACTTCGATTAAAACTCTAGAGGCCTGAAAGGCGATTTCGACTACATCTCGAGGCCTAATTACGCATTCTGATTCAATTACGCATTCATTCAATATGTATATATCAGGTTTGTGGTGCTTATACTTATTACTATTCCACTCGTGCCCGTTTCATCTTACGTTGTCAAAACGGGCTCTTTCTCTAGTATAAAATAATGTAGATAAATGCAAATAAACTATATTGAAAAGAGTAAAATTATTTTTATTTTACTAGAAGTGAATTTAGCGTGTGTTTCAATTTTTTACAGGTTTACCACAGTTAAGCTATCCCAATAAGAATGGAAGAAATGAAGTCTGTTAATTTAAGAGGCTTGACATATTCAAAATATTTAATGGGTTATTAGTTTGCCAGTGACTTTGATTGTGGCCGTCTTATCATAATTATAGTGATAGACTGATACTAAAGGTTTATATCATTTTAAACAAACCATAAGACAGTATAAAGGGCGTATTATGGCATCCTAGGGAAAGGCGTCCTCAAAACTCCTCATTTTTCAACCCAAATGTCCTCATTTCCAGAGCTGGCAGCCCTAAGCAGAACAGCTCTGATATTTGTCTTGTCACATGAATTTAAACCTGAAACTTTGAGTTAAACTTCTAATACAAAGGGCACAGGACAAAATGGAAAGGGTCTGGAGACAAAGAAGAGGTGTAACAGGAGGGCACTCCACCATAATGCCAAGAACTCTCTAAAATGGTCATTTATTCAATGACACCACTGAGAAAAGGAGGACTACAAGGAGAACATAAACTAATCCAAGAAAATGAAAAAAATAAATAAATAAAAGTCGGCTACCCCAACGTCTGTTTACAGTTTGTATTCCATGAGCCTCTAGGGGGCAGCATGTTTGGTGTCTCTTCAAATTCTTTCTTTTCTTCCTCCCTCATTGCCAACTTGTCTCACTTGTACACCGACAAGAGGTGGCCTTGAAATCCCACCCTAGTTACTCCAGTCTGCTCCCTGGGGATCCATACTATCACTCCATCCATCCATTTTCTAAACCCGCTTATTCTGAGCATGGGTGTGGGGAAGCTGGAGCCTATCCCAGCACGTATCAGGCCCAAGGCAGGACACCAGTCCATCACAGTCAAGTCAAACAGCAGACACCGAACCAAAGGGTAAAGGAAGCAGTTGAAATATACAATATATATGTACACATCATGGGATTGCAAACGTAACACACTATTACATAAAAGATAAACTCAGTATATACCCACACTCATGAATACGTACGTGAGCCAACATCTACAAACATAAAGTCAACCTCTTACAGGGTGAAATGCCAGTTTTAGAAAAGAATTTATGGAGGGTTGTTAGGACTGTTCGTTCGTTCTTCTGGCTCTCGTAGATCCGTCTGTAACAAGCAATTTGACTTTCTAAGTTGCGGCAGACGAGTTCACTTCTGCCAACATCAGGATCCATTTCAGTAATTTGATGTTTAAGGGTTTCAAATGTAGAGAACATTGCATCAAATTGTTTCAGTGTTAAGAGATCTTCCATTTCAATCATAATCAGAGTTCTATTACGCAATGACTGCATGCTTTCCTTGGTCACGGTAGGTATCTGCTTTTGCTAAAATTGTCCTGATAGTCGATTCATTGAAGCCGAGTTCCCTGCCAATGTTTGCTTCTGTTTCGCCACAATCGTTATCTTTTAATTATCTCAAGCTTCACTTCTAAAGCAATAAGCTTTCTTCTCTTCTTTTCATTTTCCAATTGCCTCACGCTTTTGCTTGTTCATGTTTGGAAAGGGCAAGCACTTTAAAGAAAGGATAAAAAAGTGAACAACTGGCGAAAATATACAACGAAAACGTCCACTCTCTATGGTGACTGTTGGCAACTGAATTGGTGACTCCGTTAGAGTTCAAATGGCCATTATGGCCGCTGAGCTGGGTGTAGGGGGGGCGGACGGTGACACCTGCATGTTCAGCCGCAACCTCTCGTTTCAAAATTTACAATTTAAAATAAAAACTTGCTAATCAAATTTTTAGCTGCAGTATTCAAGGGGCTTTTGCATTCAAAATAGGAGCGCTATTCAAAACCGTGTTAAACAAGGGATACCTGTAAGAAGGCAAGCCATTCCAAAGAAAAGAAGCCCAGTCTCCCCTTTGCTTCAACCTCAACCTTGGCACAGCTAAGAGCATCTGGCTTGTAGGCCGCAGTGCCCCTGTTGTTGGCTCATACAAGTGAAGATGTTCTGGGAGGTAAGACGGGTGTGCCATTTGTAGGATTTTAAAATCAATTCTGTAGCGGAGCGGAGGCCAATGGTGCGAGGCCAGTATTGCAGAAATTATGAAAACCGGTCAATATGCAAGCACTGCGGTGGGTTGGCACCCTGCCCAGGATTGGTTCCCTGCCTTGTGCCCTGTGTTGGCTGGGATTGGCTCCAGCAGACCCCCGTGACCCTGTGTTTGTATTCAGCGGGTTGGAAAATGGATGGATGGATGGATATGCAAGCAGCAGCATTCTGAACTAGTTGTAGGCGTCGTACACAACATGGCCTGATCAACACCTACATACAAAGAATTGCAGTAGTTCAACAGAGATGTTATAAAAGCCTTTACTTTTAGATAAATATCTCAGCTGGAAAAAGCAGCATTTAACGGTTTGTTGAGTCTGAATGAGCTGTCAGTAATGACGCCAAGGTTCCTAGCTGAAGCTTTATGATATATGGCAAGGGGTCCATGTAGTCAAAATTTAACATCTAATTAAAGAAAGAAACATCCTCTAATAGGACAATTCAGTAATCAGGCAGGAGAAAAACTGTTCCTTGTATCTTTTAATGACTCCTCAGCAAAATGCCTTGGAGGGAGCGTTCTTTACTGTCTACTGAGACCTTTTGCCAAACCCAGAGAGAGATCTGGGCAACTCCCCCAGACAATAGCGGGTCACTTCCTCCGGACTGCAACCCAAAATAATCTGTCAGGCGATGAGGAGTGATCTCGACACTCTTCTTTAATGCTCTCTCTAGTCGGCAAAAGGCTCTTAACCTAACTACACTAACTATCCTAACTCTAACAACACTCCTAATCTAACGGCATGACATCGAACCCAGCCGCTTATCCCCAAAAGAAGGAATGAACATGCCTCCTCCTACCGTTTCAGATCCTACGATTGCGTCCTTTGGAGGGCAGTCCCATGCAGATGGGAACAAGTCGGTCCTAATCTCAGACGCACCATAATTACCTCATCGGCTTCGCATCTTTTGGGATTCTGTTGGGAGTTCCCACCGGGGTACGGATCACCCCACGTCGGGCAACAAAAACTGTGGTCGAAATTTAACATCTTATTAAAGAAAGAAACATCCTCTAACAGGGCAATTCAGTAATCAGGCAGGAGAAAAGCTGTTCGTTGTGTCTTTTAATGACTCCTCAGCAAAATGCCTTGGAGGGAGCGTTCTTCAAAAGCAGTCTGTTACAGCCTGGTCAGAGAAACAAAGACTAGATGTTCATTTTATAAACTGTTGAATTTACATACAGTGTCAATCAATGCATACATTTTACTCTGGTTGTTTCGGTGGTTTACACCCAAATATTTATATAGTTGTAGAATAAAAGTCTATTATATTATATTCCGGTTCTTCTTATACCTTTTGAGATGAGACACCACGCTTGAAATTTCTGTGCATATAACAACTGTCCATTCTCATTTACAGGACATCTGCTGATTTCTTAGTCATCCTTCAGTACATTTTGTATGTTACATCAAGCTTTCTTCTGGTACGTTCTTTATTTACTTGACCATCTCAGTATTTTTCCTAAACCAGTTCTTATATTTCAGTGTACATTTTGTTGTTCACTTGACCTTTATTTGGTTTCTAACGTTTATTAACCCTTTATGCTATTTCTTTAAGATGAATGCTATGTTACTCTAAAATTATTCTTCCACATCCAAGAGCAACATGAGGGACACTCAAGGTGTCTGAGCTTTGGATCTCCACGATCTTCGTTTTATTATCATTTAGTTTAAGAAAACTCAACCATGATTCAATATCAGTCAAGCACGAATAGAGGGTCTGTATTGTCTCACTCTGCTATGATTTTAGGGGTAAATAGATTTGAGGGTCGTCAACAGAGCAGTGAAAAGAAACATGATGACAATCGAGCCTAAAGGTAACATGTAAATCAAAGGGAGAACCCGGTGGTACACCGCTAGTAAAAGAGGATGAGAACTCACCCAAGTAAACAGAAAAACTCCCATTGCGTAAATAAGATTTAAATCATTTAAGAGCATCACGAGGTGGACACACACACACATCTGGGACCAGTTTATTAATACCAGATCATCTGCATGTCATTGGACTGTCAAATGGACACAGAGAGAACATGCAAACTCCAGGCAGGCAGGCCATGTTAGAAAAAGGCGGAATGGCAAATAAAAGGCAAACTTAGGGCAATGCCAGTACAATCAGTATACCGAAATGAAAAACTGGGCCACAAATAACAAAATGTAGTGCAAAAAATACTTCCTTTTCAAATGTTTAAATAACTCCTTATTGATATTTATTTTTTACCTCAATGCCATTTTGCTTGTGTGTAGCCGTCTTGTTGATAGTTGCTGCAGTATGCTGGTTGCCTCCATGTGGATGGTGTTGGCGTTGCTGGACTGCACCATCACCCTGCACCTGTAAAAGATGACAGCAGTCACATCTCAGTATCACAACATGGCATGAAAACAAAACAAACTCTTTGACATGCTTTGGACTGTTGTTTTTTTTTTCTCATGCATTTTATTCCTTTTGACCTGGACTTTGCTCTGCTCTTTTGTGTGCTGACTGCACAGGGCAGCAGCAGACTGGAATTGGAATTGGAAACGGGAGACAAATCTTGTCAATACCATAACAGCGAAATCATGAAATAAATAACCTGTATTTGTCTCAGCTGGCAAAATAACACAAAAGGTCCCAAAATAAAGCAAAAGAAGGAGGGTGACCATACACCCCCGGCTTGTGCACAATAGGGGCCAAACACAGAATCTTTCAACATAAACGATTTATTAGAATAAAAAGGAACAAAAAGTCAACAATACTGAAAAGAACAAGACAGTCTTACAGCAAAGAAGCCAAATCCACAATCCGAAAGAGAAAACCAGGAACAGTAGCAAAATAAATTCTAAGATCGTGAGTGCTCTCCCCTCGACTTTCTCGTATACTCAGATGTGGGGATGGATATCTGAGGAATAAACCCAAAGACAACGATTATATTTTTATATTATATACATTAAAGAACCATCAACAACAAATCAAATCAAATTAATAATATATTCAACAATTATTATAAAAGTAAAGTTGAATAAGTCCAACTCTGCAGCTGCATGAGTAAAAAATTTGCCATGATAATTTTATTTTGGTGAACTATTCAGGTAAATTACCACTTTCAGTGAGCAGAAGTGGGTCAAAAGTTGCAAGAGACTTTAGTAATGTGTGTACTGTAATACTTGTATATATAATTTTGTTTATGTAAAGTAAAAACGTTCTCAAATATGTATGCTTTACAATTTGAACGTCAAACAGAAAATTATAATTATCTCAAAAACTGGTTGTTTTTTGAAAAAATGCAGAGACAAAAAAATGCTTAGAATGTGGTGCATTACCGTGATATGATGTAAAATTATCAAATTTTTAATATTTTTGGGGAAACGTTTCAGGTTAAGTCCCACTTCCAGTCAGCAGAAATTTTAAAAGTTGATAGAAATCTACGCTTTTTATTTAATACTTGTGCGCAAAATTTGGTTGAATTGGTGAAAGTGTACTCAAGTTATTGTGTTTACACACATACACACACACAGATATAATTCTAAAAATGGTATGGTCGAACTCAGGGAGGTCTAAAATGTTGAAATTCATCAAAATCTCAACATTGAATTTTTAGACGATTCCAATACTTTCCCTATACTTCATATACGAGAAAGTAGAAGACAAAAATAGCAGCACTCACAAACTCCTTCACAAACCAAATGATCTCCTACTTCTGAGCCTTCTCTGCTCTGACTTAAATAGCCAATGGGAGGGCTCAGCAGTGGTGACTTCAGGGTGGCTCCACCCACAAAGAACCAGAAAGAGGGGTACATTTAAAAAGACAGTACACAATTAACTCATTCTAAACAAAATAATAATTCAAAACTAGCAACAACACCTAGAGTACCCCTAAATACAGATCATTAAACAACATAGGCCCACCTCTAAAGGGGGACATCCAGTCAACGCTCAGTCCTCCCATTGGCTATTTAAGCCATTGACAGAGAAGGCTAAGGGATGGTGATGTCAGGGTGGTCCCGCCTCCTGAGGCTCCCCACAAGAATAGCAAGGAACACAGGCAAACCGAAAGGGACAGTATGCCATTAACCAATTATAAACCAAACTGACAGGAGTAAAACAAAAATCTAAAAAAATAATAACCCAAAACTGACAACAAAACATAAAATCCACATATGTATAGATTATAAAATAACAGCAATGAAGGAGAAATTGAGTCTGCTCTAGATAGACTGCAGTGTTAACTGGGATAACTGGTAAAAAAAATCAGGAGGCATATTAATAACACTGTGGGACCGTCGCAGTGCTTGCAGTGGAACCAAATGACGATGCAGTGACAGGGTCGCCCATCTAGCTGAGACACATCATCAACACTCAACAGATGATCGTGGTGGTGCCCCTCGTGAAGATTTGCGTACAGGCTCTGGTGTTTTCCAGTACACTAAGAAAAGGTGCCAGCTCAGTGAAACTTCAGTGTTTTCAAGGCAGTGATAAGTAGTCACCATGAGTTATGACTGAACAGCGCATGAAGTTGCTAAAGCCAGAATACCTCAAGATTTGATCAAAGATCGGGGAGGTTAGTGTCAAAATGTACAAAAAGGAAAGGTGCCAGTACTCTGTGCTGAAACTAGAAGAAGTGCGTACAGGCCTCCTTCAAGCACTGGACTCTCTGATGATCTGCCTGGGCTTTGTTTGACCCTCAGTGAACTGACCAGTTTATCAGGAAATTCTGCACACGACTGGTTGGACACGCCTCACCTTTATAAAGATTTTCCGATTCAGATTATTCGGGTAAGGAGCCTCCTTTCTGCTGCCTGGCCAAACGGCATTCTGCTGAGATTCTCCTCGGGAAAGTGACAAAGCGCTTGGGACCAGGAAGCTGTGGGGTTTTAACTTTCCTGGCTGCCGCTGTCTGCTGGATGCATTTTAAATGTGCCCTCGGCGTAACCTCCTGTGTAAGCTGATCCTCGAGCTCAACTAGCAACACAGCAGGCGGACGGCCTGTGAGAAGCCGTCATGATCCGCTCCTCCTTCCCTCTATGATCCATTCATTTAGAATTAAAAGAAAACAAGTGGTGATGTGGAAGGGTGCAAGAATGGTGGGGGGGCTGAAGAGTTGACTTATTCTCACCGGGACAAAGCTGGCAGTGCTGTAAGGATTAGGTTTTTAGATTTCTCCAGTGCCTCTAAACATGGTCTGGATGTGGACAGTGACAAGGCCACTATGACTCTTAGATCCTCCTCATAAGGTGTGTTCTCACGTTTCAGATGTTCCATTGTCTATTCAGATCTAATATTTTTATGGAATAGCAGGTCCGTGGCTTTAAAAAAAAAGGGCTGGGTTTTAAATCCGTATAGCCATGTCGTTCTCCATGGGCGCGACTGCACAATCGCGGGGAGTTAATGAGGTAGTTGGAGTGAGTCGCACCTGCACGTGTGGGTGCGTTCGTTCTCAATTGCTTCATTGGCTTCCTGCGTCGTGTGATTAAGGCACTGTGCCCACGGTGGTGCGCGGGGAGACGGGGCTATATATACAGGTCGGCAGCAGGAAGGGGGATATAGATGGATAAATGGAGAGATATATAGATGGATAGATCGATCGAGGAAAAGACGGAGGAAAGAAAAAAGAGGTTAAATAAAGTGAAAGGCGGTCTTAGCAGCTACGATCTGGCCGCCTGTAAGGAGGAGACAGCACAAGCTGGGGCCCTGTGAAGGAGTGTTAGGTTGTGGCGCTCTAGGGGCTAGTTCGCCCCACTGAATGTTCTATTGGAGTGGGCTGAGCAAGGCAGGTGTCCTCCCGAGGGATCTGAGGAGCGACTGTGTGAGCGCGAAGGATGAAGGGAGGAGAGCCGACCTCGGACGGTCTGGCAGTGATGTCCTTAATGGAAGCCAAGACGGAGGTCGGCCGAAAGGAGCTCGTGGCTCTTGGGTCTCCGCCGGCTGTGGGAGTTATGGGTGAGGCGGGGAGAATGAGAGACGGAGGTGGGCTAAGATCGGGATGAGAGAGACTGCATTTTTAACCGCTGATTTTAAAGAATTTATTTATTGCTTTTTATCCCAACTTTTCACTGTTTTATTGGATTTATTTATTTATTGAAACCAGATGCATTGTACTTTTTATTTGGATACTTTTGATTTTTGTTTAATAAAAGCACTTTTTGGAAATATCCCCTGGCTTCATTAGAGAAGTGTCCTCATTTGTTAGCTCATCTCGATGACATTACCAACGGTGTCGGGTTCAGGGCTCCCCGTAAGGACGATGGGAGCATGGAGCAGACCCGCATCGTCACAATTTTCACTTCCAACCGTCAACACCTTCTATTAATTTAAATTAAATCTCATTCACCACCAGTCAATCCTGGCCCCAATCCCACCGTAATGATTCTGGATTAACTGCTGGTCCACCTAGTTTGTTATCATCTGAAGACATAAACAACTTGTTAATTATATTCACATTCTGTTCATTTTAACATATCAGAGGCTGCTGAACAGTCGGTAAAGGACACTATGCAGGTTGTGTTGCTCTTTGACCCCCCCACTGTCATAGGCAGAGTTTAAGGGGGCCATCCCAATGGATGTGCTATATTACTAAAATAAGTCTCAACTGCTCCCACCTTGGGACTGCTGGCCACAACAGGGCTGGAAAGGCGGAGCCAAAAGACGGCTGCATGTGAAAAAAAAAAAGAGGGGGCGGAGCCAAAGACAATACCAGCTCCTCCCATCAGTGCCATTTTCCATGTTAAGACCTGGGGGTGATTCACTTCTGTGGCTGCTTTGGTGACAGAGTGTGTAGGTTATATTCAATTTGAATCTGAGTTACCCATCCCAGACCCTATGGGATGTCCTAATCCAGCCACGGCACGAGAGACCTGCACCACTGGCTGTTGGAAGACCCTGATGGGTGCCAGCAAACGCCAAGAAGTGAGGCACTAAGTCCTCAGTTGGGTGGTACAGGAGGATTAGAATGTGCACACACAGGCGCACACACACACGCAGCACTCTAATGCCTTTGGGATTATGGATCAGCACTCGGCACGGATTATGATGGCAAATGGTTTCACGGCGCCTTGCTACAAAAATCCTCTTTGAGGAGGTTCGAAGCGGCCAGCCATTGGTCACTACACCCACTCCAGTGGTCTGCAGGTGACCAGTTGACTGTTGTTTTTATTGTGCAGGACATTAAAGGGATACAAATGACATCAAAATTAGGGACAAAGCAAAGAACTCTAAAAACACACTAGGGGGCTCGCATAGGACCAGGTTCATTGTTATTCTTCAATTTTCCATTATTTTTGATGTGTTAGTTTTCGTGCGTTTTTTGCTTTTATGTAACTGTTGTTAATATGGTTAGGATTATTTATGGGTTAGTATTGATGTATTGTGTGTACTGTACAGTATATGCAGTTGGCTTATGTTCTTTGTGTCCTGTGGGCGGGGCCCCTCTGACATCACTGCTGCTGGGACCGCCCCCTGACTGCACGTTCTGGTGGAAGCGGTGGTCCTAGTAGCGGTGGTCCTAGTAGCAGTATGTCTTTGAGAACTGTGGAGACTGGCTTCTGCTTATATCAATTGTATCTCAAATGTTGCAAGTTACTTGGGATAACAGCATCAACCAAATAAATAAATGTAAATAAGAATAAAGAGTTAATACATTTTGTAAACCTTTCTGAAAGCATGTTTTTGTCATTATGGGTTACTGAGTGTACATTGTTGGGCAAGACTGGCAAATGTACCGATTTAAAATGAAACCTACAACACAATAAAGTGTGCAGGAAGTGAGGGGGGGGGGTCTCAATACTTTCTGAACCCACTGTATTTGGGGGCCGGACAATGAGGTTCTAGTCTGTTTTGTAGGTCTTTTTGATGGCTCTATTTAAGGAAGCCTTTCAAATTCGGGTTAAGTGCTCAGGGTTCAAGTCCTCAGCCTGCTCTCTCATCCCTTCTTGGTGTTTCTTTGTGCTTTTGCCCCATTCTCCGAGTAACAATGCCTGCCCGTCTAGGAGTACGTCTCAGTCATCTTTCCTAAAACGGCTTCGTCTCATTTCACGCCTGAGGAAGCGTTCCACCTTTTACCATCTTGAGTTAGATCATAGTGGTCATTCAGTGTCCAATGTGAGGCCCGCTATGCATTGTGGGAGCGCAGAAGGGGTGGCATGGCACAGTGGCACTTGGCTCACAACCCTGTCAGATGCTTTCTTCGTGTTAACCAAGACATGATGAATACAAAATCAGGTAAACGGAAGCCGTAGCTGTTATTGCACTCCTGCTTTGCAGAGGTGGACTGGACGAAAGACCCCAATGTGTTTGACTACTGGAGAAAATTCAATGAACGGCCGCCCTGTTGCCTCCAGTAACATCCAGGAGCTTGTCATGCCAAATGGTTTCACATAATGGCAGGACTTGGCACCTCAGACGTACCCATTTGTTTAACGAGGCTGGTTAATTTAAGCTTAGGGTCTTGAGGAGCTGGAGTCACCCATATTGGCATTAAGTGCAAGGCAGGAATGAGCGTCCATATTGAGGCCCACCTACTATATCTACCATCTGTCCTTAACTCCTATTAACCCATTGTCAGTTACAAGAAGGGGCATCACCTGTTTCCGCTGGGGCGCTATATCAAGAACAGCACAGACATAGCCATTCGTGCAGTCACAGGGGGCCATGGAGAATCCATGATTGCCATCCAGCTGCATGTGAAGGCACTAGAAACACAAAAGGCCCTCAAATCCAAAGCTTCACATTTTAAAACAGGGGTGGAGGAGGCGAGGAAAGTCCAGTTTAAACCGGATAGGCCTCTGCACGACATGTAAAGCAGCTCTGGTTCAAATCAAGGGCCGTGGCGCTCAGTGAGGCATCCCCAGGCGATGAGAACGAAAGAAATAAACGAAAAAGCGACGGCCGCTTCTTGGCAATGCAAAGAGCAGGAGAAGGAGTTGGAGCCTCGGGTGGCACACATGCTCTCCACAGCCCTGCTCTGCCAGTTTGGTGCATATGTGTGCAGTTCCATTCTTGATTCAATAAAGTGCCCTTCACAATAAACAAAAATCACTAAAGACTAACAAAATTATAAAACGTTGCTGCTGTGTCCCTCTCCTCCACCACATGAAGTGACACAGGAGGCCACCCAGGGCGCCATTTATGAAAGTTAAGGGACGTACTCCCTGGACACCGAGGGGCATCTTTTATGTAATTTAAATGGCGAGTGCTCTGAAATCCTAACCGCCCAGCTGCACTAAGGAGACCCCCTCCCCAGTTTTCGTGGAGTGCTAATACTGAATGCGCACTATGGACACTGAGGGGTGCCGTCAATGTAAGTCAAACAGTGCACCTTTCTGCACCAAACACTCCACCCCACCCCTCGGAAACCGAGGATAACTCAAGTGGCGAAGGGGAATCCCCTCTCTCTGCTTAGGGCACCATGTGGACTTGGACTGGCACTGCCCCCACCAAGGCCCATCAGGTGGAGTTTGGCTATAGTGCCGTAAAGCACAACGCTGGCACCATAAAGTCCTCCTCCTCTGACCCCAAATAACTCCTGGGCGGCTCACTTAATTATTCTGTGCTTCAGATATAAAGAACGGCACTATAGCTCTTTGAAATGGCGTGCATTATAGAACTGAAACAAGACAAGAATCTAACACTGAAGCAAATACACGCAGCGATGATACCCGCTGTGTGACCAGACTGTCCAGCGTCTCGAGACCCCTAATCCTGAGGTTGACAGGAGTAAGGCACTACTGGATATCGGCGCTGGTCCTAGAAGAGCACAAGTTCATGAGCACTTAAATGATGTTAACTGGACAGCAACTGCGCCATATGGAGGGGGGGGGGGGGACTCCAGCAGCACACCTTTCAATCATTCAATCATATATAGCACCCTACACAAACACCACATGAAGCATTTAATTAATTAGCTGAAGGCAACTTACCACATTTGAGATATAATTGGTTACTTTTCTTTTGCTTTTCCAATTGGCACACAGGCAAGTGAAGTGACCTGCTGGTGGTCACACTGTGTCAGTAGTGGGATTTGACCCCACAACCTCAGGGTCTGAAGTCCAAAGTCTTAAACACTACACCACACTGCCTGGGCAAAGTGAACTCTGTTATGACCTCATTCTTTCATTTCATTTTGCTTCATAAAAGGCACAGGGCTGGCTTTGAGCACTCCTTGGCTTTCTCTTTCCTGGGCTGGCATGGCTCCTGATCAGCTCCCCACACTCACGCTCCAGCACCTCCACGTAAACACAAGCTGTTAAGTCAATCCGCTGCCCTTGCTCCTTGATCCCCGAACACACCCATCCATCTGTTCATCCACTTTCTGAACTCACGTTCTCCATGCCAAGATTACAGGGAGCTGGAGCCTTTCCAGGTGGCATTAGGTGCACGAAAAGCCGAATTTGTACAGCTGTAGAACTAACCACTGTGCCACCCTCCCACCCATTCCAAAATACTCGCTCAGCCATCCATTTACTGCATTTGTACTGTCCAGTTCAGGGTTGTAGGGACTGGAGTCTGTCCAGTTGGAAACAAGCATCAAGAACGCGGCAGGAACCAGCAACAGACAAAGTGCCAGGCTCTATCAGGACACACTTATACCTACACCCACACTGCGAAAAAACGGGCGGTAACAATGAACATCACCCAAAAGTCATTCTGGTGATGGACCAGACCTGAGACTTCAGAAAACATCCAGTCAGGAGCCAAGAGAACATGCCAACCCCACACGGGCACTGGCTGGGCTAGGAGCTGAAAGTGAAAGAGCAGCGCTTAAGACTCAGTGACTTGGCCCAGAGCTGTGCCCATTAACTGGGAACATAAAACAAGGGGCATTGCTAATGACCAGAGTGCTACAGAAGAGCCACAGCCCACCTGCCTGGGGGTCCTGAACAAGCGAATCTTAGTTAGGATATCAACTCTGTCTTTAACTAGGCTTCTTATCTTTCTACCTCCTTTATATAGCTCTTTTCATATCTATTATATAGTGCCTTTCATATCTATCTATCTATCTATCTATCTATCTATCTATCTATCTATCTATCTATCTATCTATCTATCTATCTATCCCATTTGTAGTGCCTTTCACATCTATGTTACATCTTCTTTATATATCCTTTCATATCTTTCTTCTATATAGCACCTTTCTTAGTTTTATGTATTATATAGTGCCTTTCCATCTACATATCTTATATGGTGCCTTTCACATTTATTAGCACCATCTATGCATATATCTACATTGCTAACATAACACAACACTCTCAAAGCAACTTAATCCAAATCAGGGGTACGGGGAGCTGCAGTCTATTCCAGTGGCCTTGGGCACAATTTAGGAACCAGTCATAGGCAGGTTGCAGGTTCATCTCAAGGCCCACCCTAACCAGCTTGTCTTTGGGGTTGTGGGAGTTCAGACCATGCAAACGCTGAGACAAAGAGAAAAACCCCATGTAGACAACAACGGAAAGTGGGATCAATGAGGAAGCAACCCTAATCACTGAGCCACAATCCTGCTCTCTACCTAAAATACTTCTACATTTTTAAGGTATTGTCAGTGTAATCATTTTGGTGAACCGGTTTACAAAGTGGGAGTTAAAGACAGTCACGTGCTATCTGCATGTGCTGTAATACTATTTGGAACATTTTGATTTTTTTTTGTTTAAGGTCACGCACAAGTCACCAATGTGTTTCTGTGTAATACCATCCATGGATCTGTTGAAAATTTGGTAAAAGAAATGTGAAAGTTTACTTTGGCCATTTTAATGTCGAGTTCTTCACCGAATTGCTTTGTTTCGTTGCCGTTTCCACCTTGACCAAATACAGACTTGTAATAACTTGACCCTGGCCACGCTTATCCGTATACTGCCTGTCGTCACCACGCCGTTTAATTACTCTTCTCTTCTCTGACCACACGTCTTAACCGCCGTCCGTCTCGCTCTCTCCACTCTCGCTTGTCTCAGCCTTAGGCGGTCAGTCTGCTTTCGTCACGCCAGTCCCCGGACACTCCACTCCTTGCAGCTCGCGTGGACACGCATGCGCTGACGCACACGGCTCCCGGCAGTCTCAGTTCAATGACATCAGCGCTCTTCCTGCCTCTAAAAATCCCGTAGGGGCGAGGCTTAATCAGTCAGAGAGCTGACGAGAGGGAGTCCGCCAACCGCAGCTTGGAATTGGAGGATCTGCTCGAACTTTTACGGGGGAATTTTAATTGAGCGGCTCATTCCTGGAAGCACACGCCGAGCACATCACTTGTTTGAACCTGAAAACTGACGAGTTTAGCTGGGCTCTTGTCCAACAAGTTAAAAAAACGTGCGCTTCTCGTAACATTGACAGGCGTGATTTGAAAATTGGAGTGTTTGATTTATTTTTAGTTACTTCATAAGTGAGTCAGGTATCACATAATTGTTTATTAAGTATTTTATAACAGTGAGTCAGTTTAAAAATAGTAGTAATGAAAGAATTCAGAAAGGTGCGTTAGCAGACTACTCGATTTTTAACAATGTCATATAGTTCAAAATGCCCAATAGCTTTACAGTCAGTAGAGTCAGTGATGGAAAAATGGCTTCCACTGATGTGCTGTTTTTTAGTTGTTGGTTGTGGAGAGTCTCTGACTAATTGTAATTTCTTAAGTATAAAATGGTTGAAAGAAATACGCATAGGTGTGACCAGAAGATCATGTGTGGGTGGGCATTTGGCTTGTCTGGGGGGGGGGGGGGTTGGGGCAAAAAATATCCAACCATCCATCCCCATTTTTGTAGTGGGGTCAAATAATAATAACATAGTTTTACATAACATATAAAAGCAAAAATTGTGGCATAAATCATAACCTATTGTTCAATAAAATTAACAGAGGCAATGGAACTTGTATTATTATTTTTTGTGAACAAATATAGAACTACATCTACAAGGTAAATATCAATAAAGTCAAATGTATACAACATATGAGAGCAAGAACAGAAACGTGGCTTATTGTAGTCATGGGAGGCTATAGGACATCAGTTTCCAGTGTTTAACCTCGATATTATCTACAGGACCAGTCTGTGGTTACTCTTGGCAAATTCTGAAATAAATTCATTTATGTGTAGATTTTCTGTGATGTTTTTCTCATGTGCCAGAATGACTACATTTCTCTTCCTGTAATGCAGTATTGTTCGGCGGAGTGGAGTGAGAATGCGGTTCAAAGTAGAGAAAGAGCTGTCACATGCAGCTGAAGACACACCAATGATGAGTGCTGTGATGCAGACATGGCTCTGACGTGCGGGATACTAGACGCGTGTGTGTGGAAGCCGCCACCGTCTTTTTCTAGAGCTTTTTTCCAATTAGTGTAGTCGTGTTTGGTGAATATGTCCTCGCGGCCCGAATTGGAAACACTAAATTTGTAGGCAGGCAAAGCAAAAGCTGCCATCACGGACAACAGAATATTCAAGCCATGGTCGAGACTGATACCAGCTTGCGCTAAAACATCTTGAGTGTCTTTCCGAATGCGCGCTTGGGATAATTAATTAAAATGGGCTGGGATGGGCTATCCATATTTAAGTCAGGCAGACCGGACTGTATATTTTGTTGAAGGCAGAGGTTTGGAGTACCCGACACGGACGCAGAGCTGGAGGATTGTGTAGGCTTATCTACATCTTTTGGAGTTTCAGTTCCCGATGTGGGCGCGCTGTGCTAGCAGCGATGTTGGGCTCAACCGTGGAACCAGCAGCTTGCGGAGGGACAGAGGTTGAAGATGTCTGCTTTTTAATAAGCCGCCTATGCATAGCCTTTGGTGTTACTAACCAGAACATAAAAGAAGAATGGAACGTACACGCTGTTTTAATTAAAGAATGCGGTCAACAGGTTCAAAACGTGCTGCAAAATGTGCGGCGAAGTGAACTGTGATCAGCACGGTGCCTGTCTAGTGGAGGAGACACTGACGGATACGCCACAAATTCAAACGGGCCGATTGGAAAGCAACTCAGTTTTGAAAATCAAATGTTATTCTTCTCCAGAGTTTTCATAGGACAGACAGAGCATTTCGCAGGGGGGGCATGGCTTGTCTCTGTGGGGGCAGTGCCCACCCCAGCCCCCCCTTGGTCACGCCTCTGGAAGTACCTGATGGAGAGTTACACCTCTGTTAAAGGTAAAATTGCGGTCTGCTTCGAGAAATCCTGAATAATTATAATGTGCATATAATACAGCCGTGAGGTTGTTTTTAGTGTAACCAAAATACTGAGGACGTATTTGTTCACTCTACTCTTACAGAGTGACACTTGAATAATTCATTGTTTCTTACGTTCAAGTCTGGAAAAGTAACTTTTTTATGCTTTTAACTTTAATGGTTGACTTACCTCAGGAGAAGTGAGCGGCGCTACCAGCAGCGTGGGCACATCCGCCTCTCTCTGCGTTTAAATAACCTCTGCTGGGGGATCCATTCCTGCCTTCAGGAGAGAAAAAATATATATAAAAGATATGAAAATATACAACAATGAGGAAATGTAATCCCAGGGATGTTCATGTATCTAATTTAACTTAAAATGATCACATTTGCTGATATTAGATAGACAGATGGATATAACTGTATTTGTCCCCAGGGGAAAATTGAGCTTTTTACAGAAAGTCGTATGTGTGTAGTACTGCAGTGTTGTACTGCGTCAGCCATTGTAGAGATAGTGAGAAGTCAAGCAAAATTACACCTTTTATTGGCTAACTAAAAAGTTGAATTTTTAGTTAGTCAGTTATAGGTGTCAGTTTGCTTGACTTCTCACTACAGAAACTCTTTAAATAAATAAATACATAAGTAAACAAACACACACGCTATGGTTTGAACACACACCAAAATGACTAAAAAGGAAGACAATTTTCAAAAGAAATAAAAGAAAACTTCTGGCTTGGCAGTCTCAGTCCCGGTGCTGCATTATGCAGGTGTATTGCTGTTTTTATAAAGGACCCCCAGTCGTGTTTCTTGACCCACTTCTGCTGAATGATTCTTTGGCTGAAAGTCCTCAGTGCTGCTGTGTCACAGAGAGACGATGGGCAGCGTTGTTCATAATGGCACTCAGTTTTAGCTTGAATTCCCTCCTTTGCTGTGGCCTGCAGGGGGTCCAGTGTGTGTCCCATAACTGAGCCTGCCCTTTTAATCAGGTTTTTGATTTGGTGGGCCTCTCTTATCAAACCAGCACACCACAGTGTAAGAAATCTGTCTGACCCTCACAGAGCTGTAAGAAGATGTGAAGGAACGCGGTCTCCTACGGAAGAAGAGTCTGCTCTGCCCTGTCTTCTATAGTTCCTCTGTGCTATGAGACCAGTCCAACCTGTCATTGATATGGACCCCTAAGTACTTTTAGGGGTGGACCACCTCTACATCCACTCCCAGAGTAGTGACCAGACATTCTTTGGTGCAACAAAACTCGATCATCATTTCTTTGGTTTTGCTGATGTTGAGTTGCAGACAGTTCTCAGAGTTCTGCACCGGACTCCTCTCCTCTGTCCCATTCCCTTTGTTAATACGCCCCATAACTGCAGAATCATCTAAATAGTTGTGCAAGTAACATGACCTGCTGTTATGTTTATAGTCTGAGGTGTACAGAGCAAAGACAAAATAAATGTAACGTGAAATGCGACGATAAATAAATAAAAACAAAATGATATTTGAACATAAATAACTGAATGTTCGCAAAATCTCACAGAACATGAAATACGCAGTAAAATGGAACCTGTCATTTCACCTGTCAAAGTGGAGAGGGCGGGCCCTAGTGTGTTCTGCGTCTTGATTGGCAGCTGTCAAGTGCAGCACTCAGTGTGGCAACCTGCTGTCAACGAGCCATCCAGCCCCGCCCATCTCTGGCGCAATCTGCTGGCAGCTACAGTGTTAAAATATTTTGATGAGATGATGTCACGATTTACAATAATATCTAAACATACTTCTGCTTTAAATACACTAATTCATTTTGAGAGGTGATGCCAGGGTCCTGCGGCTGGAGGGGGTCTGCCAATGGAGGTTTGTAGCCAGACTCTAATGGAGAATCCAGAGAAACCCTCCCAGTGGGTGCTGGCACAGCGTGTGTCCCAGTCAGGATCTGAGCTAAGGTCACACCACGGGACCATCACAAACCAAACAGAAGACTCCAAAGACTTTTGGCTACCTTCATGTTCCCCTTGCATGCTCACCCTCAGACTTTTAAAGAATTCCCAGTCGTGTCTGCAATTCCCAATTTGGAGCTCCGATGCGCACAGACTCTTTGGCTTCTGCCACTTGGGATGCCAGATTGCTTCAGAAATCTATCATGTTACATTTGGCTCCTGGGCTTGACTTGAATTATTTGGCCATTAAGAGCTGCCATATGTTTCTTCGACAAGCACAACGCGGCACGGCCTCCCGGCTCCTGGGGTGCGCCGCCTGTTCTGTGCAGTGGGGCCCTGCGTGTCAAGGAGGAAACGAGGAACAGCGTGGAGATAAACACAATGACAGGAGCGCTTTTTATGGCACAGATTCCCGGGCTTAGCAAGTCACCCTTGTGAACGTGCGTCCCTTATCAGCAGAGGCCCCCAAAGACAGAAGAGGTCAGTGAGTCGGACTGTTAAATTAATGAAAAGGCCCAGCTTGGAACGCTCAAAGATGGTCAGCTCTTTATAACTGAAACCGACATGGGACTACCAGCACTCCACTGGGCAGTCAGTATATAAGACATGGGCTCTAAACGGCCCACATGAGTGACAAGGAGAGTGCCCAGCAGTAGACTGGCACGCTCCTGTCATGGGCTCAGTGTTGCCAGAGTGGGCTCCTGCTGCCTGAAACTCTAAACTGGGTAAACGGGTTTGGTAAGAGATGGATGAATTCAAATCTATTATACGTACTCTAAGTATATGGTGCCTTTAGACAGACGTCTACTGTAAGGCTGAATAAACAAAAAGGAGGATTAGTGGGTTAAATGGTGAGAGGAGGGGATTGAGAGACCTGTGACCTGAACGCTGGAGCGAGTCTGAGTAGACGGAGTAGACTAGAAAAAGAGGAGCAGAGTGAGAAAAGAAAGAGAACAAGAGAGCGCGAGAGAGAGAGAGAGAATGATAAAGGCAAACCCAGAAACAGAGTGAGAGAAAAGGAGAAGAGAAACGGATTGACAGAGACAGTGGGAGAGAACTAAAAAGGTAATTAATGAATGATCAAACAGTCCTTTTCATCAGCATAACAAAAGTGGCACATCAGCAACACAACTCAACACGAATGAGAAGAAACAAATCCCAAATCACAATTGAAAAAAGAAAAAGAACTTCCTGATCCTGAAGTTTACCAGTCACTTACACGCCACCCTTTTTACAAAAGCCTTTTACATTACACCTTCACCTGAAGAAGGGGCCTGAGTTGCCACGAAAGCTTCCATATTGTAATCTGTTTAGGTAGCCAATAAAAGGGGTCATTTTGCTTGACGTCTCACTACTTTCATAAAAGCGAACACGGCACAACACCCTAGAACTACAAACACCTCCAAATTCAACGTCATTTGATTGAAGTTGTACTCCCAATAATCTGTCACCTGGCATTCACCTGACCAACAAACATCTCGAAAGTCCTCTCTGATCTGACCTTCTCCTTCTGAGCCTTAGAAATGGCTAACTGCCTATCCGATCAGGACATTCTCAGTCTTACATTCCATCGGATTCTCTGAAATGCCATAAATAAATAAATTGTTACAAGTTATGGTAGGAACAATAGAAAGACAGGCAGACGTCTAAAGCAGATCAGATAGCAGTACAGACCCCCCGCCACCCCCGTCCCCATAAACAGGACAACTGGCTGAGACTGACAGGTCAATCAGTGAGACACAGGAGTTAGCAGCAGTGATGCCATGCAGCACATGCCAATGTGAATCGCCAGGGCTCCTGTTCAATGGTGGCCCATACAAATGCCACCAGGCCGGCTCCTCTTATGAGTTCTCCTCAATGGCGAGTCAGCACTCATGTCCTGTGGAGCTCCTTCCCCTGTGCACCGTCCAGTGAAGTCACTCTGTGCTGCTAACAACCTCAGTGTCCTCCTTCATCTGAAGCAGCAGGGACTGTATGAGCCGTCACTGTTGTTGATGTGGAAGTCTTTGCAGCAGCTCATCAGTTTGTCTCAAGCCATCTTCTCAGGCCCATACCAGCAGGGTTTATCTGAATCAATGAAGTGGCGCACTTGAATTATCTCTAAAGCGATTGTGCACAAATAGATTGGATAACTGGAAGGTCCAGTCCAGTCCTGGCTACTCTGGAACCCAAAAGAGATTTCGTGCACTCCCGTCAGCAGGGGGCTCAAGGAGATGGCACACTTGGAATCAACTGTGGCACAAAGATGGGAGTAAAGAAACAGAGAGACTCCTAGTATTCACTAGAATACAACCTGCCGAGATGAACTGGCGGCGTCCTACTGGTCATAAAAGGAGCAGCCAGTGATAGCTGGGACAGGAGTGTTGGATCTTATAAAAGTTTTGACAAGGCTTGATAAAAAGGGAAGAACAAGAGAGTGGGAGAAGAAAGAAAGAAAGAAAGAAAGAAAGAAAGAAAGAAAGAAAGAAAGAAAGATTTTTTTGCATTTTAAAGTCAACTTTATTAATTGATAATCATGTCACATTGTCTCTTTAGATTTATAAATGGTCGGCTTGGCCTGTTCAATGAGGACATTTCATTGAACCTGATTACTCATATTTCTAGAAATGAAAGAAAGAAAGAAAGAAAGAAAGAAAGGGAAAGAATGAAAAAGAGAAAATGATAGAATGAGAAGGGGACACAGTGAGAGAAAAAAGAAATAGCGTTAGAGTGAGATAAAGAAAGAGAAATGAAGAAAATTAAAGAGTAAGATATATATATATATAGAGAGAGAGAGAACATGAAAAAGAGAAAACTGATAAAGAAAGAAAGAAAAAGGGAGCAAGGAGGAATAAAAAGACTGAAAGAGAAAAAACATGAAAAAATGAAAGGGCAAAAAAACAGAGATAGGGAAAGAAAGAAAGAAAGAAAGAAAGAAAGAAAGAAAGAAAGAAAGAAAGAAAGAAAGAAAAATGGGAGGGAATGATTAAAGTGAAAAAAGAAGCTGAAGAGAGAAAAATAAGTGAGGCAGAGAGAATGAAAGAAAGAAATGGCAAGAAACAGCAAGAGAATTGAGGAGGACAATGCAGTGAGAGAGAGAGATAAAGAGCAAGATAAAGAAAGAAATGGAGACAATTTGAGAAAGGGGAGAGAAAGGGAGAGTGAAAGAGAGAAAAAATGGCAGAACAAGAAAGAAAGGAGAGACGGAGAGGATGAAAGCGAGAATGACAGAGAGAAAGAGAAAAGGAGAAAGAGAGGGAGATGAAGAAAGACAGAGAGAGAGAGAGAGATGGCGAGATGAGGAGAGGGAGAGCGAGTGAGCGGCTGAGCAGATCCTACCTGCCAGAGTGTGCGAGTGTGCGAGTGTGCGAGGTGACCTACATACAGGACGCGCTGAGCCGCCATAACACGGCTTTCTACTTAGTGGCCGCGGTCAGGATGAACACAGCTGGCTTTTTTGTTTCTTTTTTTTCCCACTTTTGTTTTTCGATTCTGCTAATTTCCGGTAGTTAATGAAACTGCTTGCAAATTCATCTTCAGATGGAGAGTCTCAAAAATAAAATTTTGCTTTTTTTTAAACTAGCAAATGCCCTTTTTAAAGTAATTCAGTGTACGGCCGGCCAATGTCTTTGTGGGGTGTGCACCTTCTCCTATTGTCCACTCACTGCCTATAAAACTTGTGTCATAGTTCAGTGGGTGGCTGCCGACTGGCCACAGGGTAGGTGTGGTGTGACAGCCTGGTGCCCGGCCCACTGTTTCCTGTGTTGCGCCTGTTGGGGTGACGATCAGGTTTGGCACTCAATGACCCTCGATTGAAGTAAGTGGACTTGAAAGTGTTCTGATACACTTCTGTCAATCCAACGTGGAGAAGTGGCCATCAATGTGCTTTAACTCCTTCGATGTGAGGCACAGTGGCACAGGGATCTGCTGTCCCGGGTGTCCTCCGTGTGTCTGTGTGGGTTCTTCTCCTGAATCCCAAAGAACTGCAAGGTGACTGTAAACTGGCTGAGTGCGAGTGGACCCCATGACAAACAGGGTGTTTTCCTGCCTTATACTTGATGCTGCCAGGATGGGCTGCAGCCCCCTTTGACCCTTAGATGAATGAAGTGGATTTGCTCAGGTTATGCTAAGTTCTATATGAGCATTCTACAAAACAAATGGCTGCAGCAGGCATTCATCTTCCTTGCATGAAACATTTCCAGCCTGATCAGTGTTTGCAAAAAGAAATTTGGATGGATGTGCTCACACAACGAAGCATGAAGGGTGGGATGCCTGCCTCTGTGCCGTGGCTCGTCGCAGCCTGACTTGTGCACAACAACACTTGTGTATGGAGTGAGGATGAGCGGAATGAGCATTGTGCCTAGCGCCCCTCCCCCACCATTCCAAAAACACAACTTCTCTTTTATTCTTCTCGTCGCCGAGTGCTATAAATACCCAGTGAGTCGTGCAGAGCCGAGCGGTGAGCTGTCACACGAGCGTCACACTCAGCCCCGAATTCAATGGCTAAAACAAAACGACACAAATTACAATGGAGCTCCGCCGCATGCACAAGCGGCTGCTGGTGAACAAGAACAATCGGAATCTCCCTGCACAGGTCCATTCACACATCTGGGACTGAGGGGCATTTTTAAAGACCGCCTATAAATGACTGCAGTCTCTGAAAGAAGTGGGCTCAAGTGCTCCTTGAGATACCTGAGTGCCTTCACACGGAGTCATGTGTTTGAACTCTGAGGGGACCCAAATGGCCCTTAAGGCACCCAAGTGTCTTCACACAGCTTTATGTCTTCGTGATGTCTGAGTGGTCTCCAAGTGCACTTCAGGACCCCTAAGTGTCTGCACACACCTTTCCGTGTATTTTAATTCTGAATGAACTCCAAGCACACTGTAAGGCACCCAAGTGTCCTCACGCAACATTATGTCTGCATGAATTCTGTCTGGACCCCTAATAGACCTTAAGGTTTCAGAGTGCCTTCACACAGCAGTGTGTCCACTTGAGGTCTGAGTGGACCACAAGTGCACTTTAAGGACCCCGAGTGTATCTACATTCCTTTGTGTGTCTTTTAACTCTGAATGGACTCCAAGCACACCTTCGGCTGTCTTAATGCAGTTTTGTGTCATCTTAGATACAGTAGATAAATGTGAAATATGCAGATGGAAAGGTACTATATAATGTATAAAAACAGAAGATATATAGCTATATAGAAGAAAGACATGAAAGGTGCTACAGGGTATTATAAAGTTGATGTAACATAGATGTGAAAGGCACTATATAAGAGAAGGAGAGATATGAAGGGCACTATGGAACTGATATACTGTACATAGATAGGCACGAAAGGCACTACATAAGTGATAGATGTGAAAGGCACTGAATGAAAGAGATAGGTATGCTATGGCATTGACAATATAAAGGTGGTAGATAGAAGTGAAAGGCACCAAATAAGAGGGATAGATAGATAGATAGATAGATAGATAGATAGATAGATAGATAGATAGATAGATAGATAGATAGATAGATAGATAGATGTGAAAGGCACTATATAATAGATAGATAGATAGATAGATAGATAGATAGATAGATAGATAGATAGATAGATGTGAAAGGCACTATATAATAGATAGATAGATAAATAGATAGATAGATAGATAGATGTGAAAGGCACTATATAATAGATAGATAGATAAATAGATAGATAGATAGATAGATAGATAGATGTGAAAGGCACTATATAATAGATAGATAGATAGATAGATGTGAAAGGCACTATATAATAGATAGATAGATAGATAGATGTGAAAGGCACTATATAACAGATAGATAGATAGATAGATAGATACATAGATAGATAGATAGATAGATAGATAGATAGATAGATAGATAGATGTGAAAAACACTATATAATAGATAGATAGATAGATAGATAGATAGATAGATAGATAGATAGATAGATGTGAAAGGCACTATATAATAGATAGATAGATAGATAGATAGATAGATAGATAGATAGATAGATAGATAGATAGATAGATGTGAAAAGCACTATATAATAGATAGATAGATAGATAGATAGATAGATAGATAGATGTGAAAAGCACTATATAATTGATAGATAGATAGATAGATAGATGTGAAAGGCACTATATAATAGATAGATAGATAGATAGATAGATAGATAGATGTGAAAGGCACTATATAATAGATAGATAGATAGATAGATAGATAGATAGATAGATAGATAGATATGAAAGGCACTATATAACAGATAGATAGATAGATAGATAGATAGATAGATAGATAGATAGATGTGAAAAACACTATATAATAGATAGATAGATAGATAGATAGATGTGAAAGGCACTATATAATAGATAGATAGATAGATGTGAAAAGCACTATATAATAGATAGATAGATAGATAGATAGATAGATAGATAGATAGATAGATGTGAAAAGCACTATATAATAGATAGATAGATAGATAGATAGATAGATAGATAGATAGATAGATAGATAGATAGATAGATAGACGTGAAAGGCACCAAATAAGAGGGATAGATAGATAGATAGATAGATAGATAGATAGATAGATAGATAGATAGATAGATAGATAGATAGATAGATATGGACTGTAGGGGGCGCTCCAGCTCCCCAATCCCTTGGACACATGTGTAAAAGCACAAAATTGTTTTTATTTATGGGAAACTCTTCTCAGGTAAGTGTTTCCCATGCCACAGTCACAAGTACAGATATATAGTAAGCAGCACACAGCAGCTCTTTGCCGTCTTCTCTGTCTTTGTCTTTCTTTTGCTCACTGCCTCTTACGCTCCCCTCCACAGGCTTCATCCTCTTTCCTCCCCACCCTCGCTCCCTGAGTAGTGGTTGGCAGCTCCTCTTATGTAGTCCCCGGAAGTAAAGTATTTCCAGTTATCCAAAGCTGTGGCTCAGAAGCACTTCAGGGTAAGGTTGATAAAGTACTGCTCACCAGTCCTACCAGCGCCTCCTGGTGGTACCCTCAGAGCCCAACAGGGCTGAGCTGACAAACTCCAATAGCCATGATGCCCAGTGAGAATCTGTGGTGATGCCACAACCTCAGTGGGCTGCCATCTAGCAACCTGGGGAAGACAAAGCCCTGTGCAAGTTCTCTTCTCCTGTCCTACCACGCTGTGGGCATCCCAGATGGGTATACTGTATATAATATATACAGTATATGTTGAAATATATATTGTCATGTGCGTGCACATAGGGGACAGCCTAGGGGCTCTGATGGTTGTAATTCCCTGCCTCTACATGCGTTGGCGCTGTGTCCTACTGCCTTTTCTCTTCTTCCCTCTGCAGACTGGAGATTGATGGCTATATTACATTGATGTCACTTCCGGTGTCCAGCCACCTGGACCTTCCTCTTTCTGCCTGAAGGATTTAAGACTGTAAGAGATGAAGTTTTGAGGCAGTTCCATTGAGAACTCATGTCTGGAAAGATGAGTCCACAATTATTCTTTTTTTTCACATTCCTATTAGAAGGAGTCACCAGGGTGGTGCCCCAACTCTTTATTGTAGTCTGTCTATTCTCTTAGAATATATGTTTTTATACCGATATGTATGCAAATATCCTTAAAGGAAAGTCTGCAATGTGCACTTGAATCACTTCTGTATTAGTTTGATTTTTAATTTTACAGGAATACTCTGAAAATGATATAAAAACTTTGAGAGGATGTTAATGTTGACAATACTCTTATTACCCACCCAGCTAATATAATGTGAAGAAATCACAGTTAACATCTAGCTTAACATTTACAAGAACTGAATGTAAATAGGTCTTGTGAACAAAGAGCTGGGGTCCCTGAGGATGACACATTTAATGTTCTGACGAGAAGTGTACAGCTGATAGCGTGCAAAAACACCTGAATCATAAATGAATTGGCAAAGGTTACCTGGTTCAGGGTAGCTGCTTTAAGGTTCATCCCTGCTGGTAGCTGGATCCCCACTGAGCACCGACTTCCAGTGAAGTTCTCACTTATATTGGAGAGTGGACAGAAGGTGCAGAGCCATAGTTTTCCACATGTGACAGCCGAGGTCTTCCTGAGGAGGTTCCTCTATTCTACAGGCAGAAACAGAAGACTAGTTAGCTCCTATGGCACCCCCATTTTCCCTCTGCACGATCCCTGTAGACATTCCCGATGCTCACATGTCTGACAGTCTTTAATTTTATTTCGGAATTACAATTTCTAGCTTTTGAACTGTAGTAATTCCAAAACTGATCAGTCATTGATGCTTCACAATATAACTCCATGCTGCTTTCAATACAGCATCCACGATTCTAGATATAACAATTTCATCATGAGCTACCCGTTTGATGTTTCATTCACAGCAGTTCTTCATTCTTGCTTCTGTGATTTTTTTGGTGGCCTCACGGATTCTCATTCTAGTACCATTTTCAGTGTAGATTCTCAAGGCAGCTTGTTCTCTGGTGTTAGGGATTCAACCCTCAAATAATTTCAATGTGTTCGATCAACGTATACAGTCATATGAAAACGTTTGGGAACCCCTCTTAATTCTTTGAATTTTTGTTTATCATTGGCTGAGCTTTCAAAGTAACAACTTCCTTTTAATATACGACATGCCTTATGGAAACAGTAGTATTTCAGCAGTGACATTAAGTTTATTGGATTAACAGAAAATATACAATATGCATCATAACAAAATTAGACAGGTGCATACATTTGGGCACCCCAACAGAGATATGACAGCAATACTTAGTGGAGCCTCCTTTTGGCCTCTAGACGCTGTCCTTCTATAGCCTTTGATGAGTGTCTGGATTCTGGATGGAGGTATTGTTGACCATTCTTCCATACAAAATCTCTCCAGTTCAGTTAAATTTGATGGCTGCCGAGCATGGACATCCTGCTTCAAATCATCCCATAGATTTTAGATGATATTCAAGTCAGGGGACTGTGACGGCCATTCCAGAACGTTGTACTTCTCCTTCTGCATGAATGCCTTTGTAGATTTCGAACTGTGTTTTGGGTCATTGTCTTATTGGAATATCCAACCCCTGCATAACTTCAACTTTGTGACTGATGTCTGAACATTATCCTGAAGAATTTGTTGATATTGGGTTGAATTCATCCGACCCTCGACTTTAGTCCCTGAACTAGCCACACAGCCCCACAGCATGATGGAACCTCCACCAAATTTGACAGTAGGTAGCAGGTGTTTTTCTTGGAATGCGGTGTTCTTCCTCTGCCATGCAAAGCGCTTTTTGTTATGACCAAAAAGCTCAATTTTTGTCTCATGAGTCCAAAGCACTTTGTTCCAAAATGAATCTGGCTTGTCTAAATGAGTATTTGCATACAACAAGTGACTCTGTTTGTGGCGTGAGTGCAGAAAGGGCTTCTTTCTCATCACCCTGCCATACAGATGTTCTTTGTGCAAATTGCACTGAATTATAGAACGATGTACAGATACACCATCTGCAGCAAGATGTTCTTGCAGGTCTTTGGAGGTGATCTGTGGGTTGTCTGTAACCATTCTCACAATCCTGCTCATATGCCGCTCCTGTATTTTTCTTGGCCTGCCAGACCTGCTGGGTTTAACAGCAACTGTGCCTGTGGCCTTCCATTTCCTGATTCCATTCATTCTGACAGTTTAAACCTCTGAGCTTTTTGTAGCCTTCCCCTAAACCATGAGACTCAACAATCTTTGTTTTCAGATATTTGAGAGTTACTTTGAGGATCCCATGCTGTCACTCTTGAGAGGAGAGTCAAAGGGAAGGAAGGACAACTTGCAATTGACCACCTTAAATACCTTTATATCTCATGATTGGACTCATCTGTCTATGAAGTTCAAGGCTTAACAAGCTAATCCAACCAATTTGGTGTTGCAGGTAATCAGCATTGAGCAGTGACAGGCATTCAAATCAGCAAAATTACAAGGGGATCCACATTTTTGCACAGCCAGTTTTTCACATTTGATTTAATTTCATACAACTAAATACTGCTTCACTAAAAATCTTTGTTCGGAAAACACCGCAGTACTCAGATGTTCCTAGGAAATGAAAGACATACCACTGTTGTCTTTTTTGTTGAAAGTAGAGTCAATTATTATGCAGGCTCAGAGGGGTTCCCAATCTTTTTTACATGACTGTAAATCCGCTTTTGACTTTGGTAACAGCATTGCATCTTGCTTTGGTGACAGCATGTCTTTTGATTTTTTGCTTGTGGTAGTTGATCTTTCGATTTTCTCGGCGGTTTTGTGAACGTCTGGTTGTTTGCCTTTTGGCCACATCTACGGTTTTGTGCTTCTGTTTTGACAATAGATTTCATTATCATTCTCAGTCCTTGTACTCTGAGCTGCGTGTTTACTTATGAAAGACACTCTCTAAATAAGGTTATAATTATAAGGTATGATTCCAGCAATATGTGCTTACCTACAAACATAAGTAGCGAGGGGTTCAACAGCAATGGCAAACAGCACCGGCAACACAGGGCAGCTGCTCTGTCCAGTTCCACATTCTAAAAGAAAATTGTGAGAGTTTGCCTTGTTCCCACCTACAGATTCTTCTGAGCTTGAGTATAATCATTTATTCCCAGCGTGTAACTCCAGTCCAAACCGAACTTTACATAACACAGCACATACTGTAAATATTCCCGTTTGGCTCCATCAAGGGCTTCTTCTGCATCTAAAGACGAAAAGACCCTGGGAAGCTCAACAGCTGTGGCAGCAAACATCACAATGAACATACATTGAAGAATAAGAACTTTAATTGTACTGACTGGACACTCTCTTGACAGAAGTACAAATGACTGCGGTGTCAAGAGCCACAGGAGCGACTTTTTCACTTTTGTTCTGACAGTGAAATCAGAGCCGTTTGAGGCATTCTGTAAATGACTGTGCAAATGTTTGTCTTTTGACCATCCTTTGTGTGATGTTCACTACTTAAATATACAAACCACATCTTCTAAAAAGCTTTGTAAACGCTCACACACTTCAGACTCTCTTTTATCCCACTGGACACTACTGCCATCTTTGTTTGGGGTCTCTTCAAACTGCAAGTCTGGTCATTTTGGGGTCTCCTTAAGTGCTGTGAGCCTCTGCTTATGACGAGCACAATATTGTCATCTTCAGGTTTAAGATTTTTATCTCTCCAAGCATTCTTTGGTTCCTATCGTCTATCGTCTATGGGGGGAGCGAAAGCTTTAGATTTGTCAAAAATTTTGATCTCTAGTTTTCGATGGATCTCAAAGTTTTAGGGTCCCCCGGATACCGAAAATAATCTTGATGATGAGTGTGGTGCGCGCGTGTGTGTGTGTCGGTGTGTTACAGTTTCTAGAGCTAAAACAGCCGGATAGAAAAATGCCAAACTCAAAACTTAAGCTGGTTATTAGATGATGATGTGCGGATTCGTTTTTGAGCCAAATTGTGCAAGAGAAAGAGGCGTTATAGATGAACCCTCAAATACCATAATTCTGCAATTAATTAGGAATTCTAATTCTTCTCCTCAATCGCTATCTTAATGACCTGTTTTATGATCAGAAAGACCAGCATCAGAGTGGTAAATAATTCCTGACATGTTCTAGAATAGTTTCAGTAACTTGGTTCCGAGGGTGCAAAGTCTACTGACGCTCACGTCCAAATTTTTTTTTCTCACTATTTTTCCATCTTGATCTGCCACCATCTGGTCTCCCTGCTGGGCACTTCCAGGATGAAAGTAAATCTGAAAAGACACCAAGGCCTGGTCAGCTCTCTTCTGATGGACTTCCCAGGACTGGAAATAGCAGATTCATACATGGCGAGGGTGCGTTATGTTATGGGGGGGGGGGGGGTGAATGAATGGCAAATGAAGAGCTGGGGGTCCCTGGGAGGAGGCCTGGAGACCTGGCTGGTAAGGACTCTGACACTCTGCACAGCAAACTGAATGGGCATGACCATGAAGAGGCCTCTCAAAAGCATGGCTCACATGCAAGGGTAGTAGCACAGAATTCTGGGTCCAATACATAAGCTGTCTCTGTGACTCCGCCCCCCCCAAATTTCCATTCCAGGCTATGAGGCCAAGAATGGGCCCTGGGTAATCATTACCCTTTAACTACGACGTCCATGCTCACATGAGCCCCTTCTCTAAGGCAGAGCCCCCACGTGCCCCCTTATGACACTCATATCTCAGTCAGCAATGTGTTTTCTGTGTGAGGCTTAGCATCTGTGCGAGTCCTCCAGGGTGTGTCTGTCGGCACAAACAGGATTTTGACAGGCGAGCTGGAATCAGGTTACTAAAATTAGAATGTCAAACACCTTTGGGAAAAGGTAAGCGCATCACCTCTCATTATTAGCAGAGCAGACGCGGAGGCAAGGAGACCTGCAGGGACCGATTAGAGGGAGTGAAGAGGACCAGACCCCCGCCCCCTCACCTCAAAATGCCCCAACGGACCACTGCCAAGGATGTTTACCTCCATATCCAGAGGAACAATGAGAGCCTAAATCCTGGAAGGAGGCTGAGGTGTGTCTGACTAAGGGGGCTCAATCTTGTAGGGGTCCCTTCTGTGTTCTCACACACCATGATGACAAAAAAAAATAGTGAAATACATATAAAAAAAAAAAACCTTTGTAGTGAACCCCTTCATTGTTTACGATTATTAGGAAAATCGAGGACATTCTGGAATCAAAGATGGAAGGAGAAGTGATGGACGGGAAGGTCAAACGGGACAGCAGAGGGTCCCACTAGTGGTGGGCAGAGTGACCACATGGAGCCTGCAGCTGCATGACGGGGCTGAGGCACCTCAGGATGCCCACCAATTAGACCAGTTACAGATGACCTTCAATCGCAATCAAGAAAATATATTTAATAAAAATTTATTGGGGAAAAAAGTTAGTTAAATTAAATAAAAATAAAATAAGAAGTAGAGTATGTGTTGTTAAGGGGGCTGATCAAAAGAAAGACCGACTGAATAAGTCCTGGACTAACTGGTCAATGAAGCAAGGCGTGCAGTGATTGACTGGCCAACTGAATAACTGATTGCTTGATTGACAGATCATTTCAATGATTAATGGATGGGTTGATGAATTAAGTGATGAACTTTTTCCTCTCTGATTTCAGTTGGGATGAGCGACCCCTAAAAAATGAGCTCTGCATTAAGGACCGGCGGGCAGAACTCACCTAGTCATCCAACAAGCAGATGGTGCTGCTGTGCAAAAATCTAATAAGTGGCAAATGCACCTAAATAATTAAACACATTAAACTCAACTTAGTCATCATAGTCAATAATATTCTAATATTCCATGATATGCTCCACGGGATTTCTCATTTAAAAAAATTATAAAACATTCTGTTAGGAGTGTGGTGCCTGTTTCTGGGTTGCCCGAGCCAACCTTAAGGGCCCTGTCATGTTTTCACTAGACCTTTGCTCAGGTGTGCGCATTTTCAGTTCCACCTTTAGCCTTTAACTGATTGGTTGAACAGTCGCACATCTCACTGTTTTGGGGTCGCCATCATCAAGAATCACATTGATTTCTTACAGGACATCACAATTGGAAATTTTTGAAATTTCATTTATGTTTCTAATTTTGGTGTTGACTATTTGATGTTGACATTGAGATATCTTTAAATCCTATCCTTTTAGTGGTTCTACTGTATTGAAAAATATTGAAAGATCTTCATTTTGTAATAGCTGTTCCACCTATCGAAGACGGGTTGAACCTCAACATTAATGTTTGCGGTGCATTTTGTAATGCATGCAGAAATAAAGTGCATTGCATTTGTCATTCCAACACATGGCGCATCTCAAACATTTGCAGTGATAATATACATCACTACAAAGATGCATTACTACAAATGTTTCTGATGCACCATCTGTTGGAAAGACAAATGCAATGCTTATGTCTCTGTTGTATGTCATTTGGCATGGGATTTGCAAAAGCAGTGTTATTGTTTATGATGTGCCATCTATTGGACTGACAGAGACATAGCATCAGATACAGAGACACACAGACACTTGTCCTTTTATTAAGGTGGATGATTTTTTTATGGCATCATTTGGCTGATGTTTAATCACCACCGGTGCCGGTAGCCTAATACATTGTGAAACATCATGCCTCTCCTTAAGTCCCTCATGTAAGGTTTACTGTAGGCCAACTACCTCCTCAGCCACCCTCCAACAACCACTCCCATTCTTCCATGGCCCCTTCTGTGCAGCTCCAATGATTTCTGCTCTGCCGTGTCTCAGCCGGTACTTTCACGCCATCACCTCTACTTCACTCCACACACTTGTGGTCAGCAGCAACAACCTCTGCTCTAAGTCACCCCAACTTTGTGAGTCAATCCAAGCCAGGATCCTCCTAGAGACTCACCTGCAGCCATGTACAGAGGCCAATGAAGTAATGCAGAGGAGCAGGTCTCGTAGAAAATGCTCTCACCAAAGCCAGCGCTCCTCCCAGATTACTCTAATGCTGTACTGTTGACAAAAACAGTCGCACTGTGATCATTTGGCCATAATTGACGGCTCAGTGATGTAGCAGGCTGCATGACAGTGGGCTTTCCTGTCAGTGGTTTTTAGGGGCGTGCAAATCTTATCAAAGACTTCAACCACAGCCCATACCTTCAATTCAAGGGTCACGTTCATGTCAGACCAGCAGCGCGATCACTCGGACGTACAGTATTTGTGGTGGTGTCAGGGATGTTTACTACTACTATTACAAATAATATCTACAATTGTAATAATATCACTGCTACTAATACTACTGCTACTAATAATAATAATGCAAAACTGTTACTATTACTACTAATGCAAAAACCATTACTACTACTGCTAATACCACTATTACAAGTAATCATTATAATAATAATACAAAAAGTACTACTACTAATACTAGTGTAGCACTACTATTACTACTACAAAAGCAAAAACAACTACTACCACTGCTACTGCTACAACACATGCAAAAACTATTACTAATAGTACTGCTACTGCTAACACTACTACTACTTATAATACTACTAACATGACTACTATTACTAATAATTAAATATTAATACTATTACTACTAACACTAATACTAATATCACAACTACTACTAATACTAATAACATGACTTCTATGACTACTATAACACTAATACTATAGTAATATTGCTAACACTACTACTCCTTACAATAATACTAATAACACAAATATAACCACTACAACTACTACTACTAATAATAATATGAATACAACTACCACTAATACTACTAACATTAATATTAATACCACACCTACTTCTACTACTACTAATAATGCTAATACTAATAACACTAAAACTAAAGTAATATTGATGACACTACTACTACTACTACTAATAATAATAATAATAATATGAATATAACTAATAATGCTAATACTAATACCACACCTACTACAACTACTATCTACTACTACTAATAATAATACTACAACTACTACTACTACTACCACTAATAATATGAATACAACTACTACTAATACTAATAACACTAATACTAAAGTAATATTAATAACACTACTACTACAAATAATAATAATAATAATAACACAAATATAACTACTACAACTGCTACTACTACTAATAATAATATGAATGCAACTACTACTACTAATACTAATAACATTAATACTAATGCCACACCTACTACTACTACTATTACTAATAATACTAATAACATTAATACTATAGTAATACTAATAACACTACTACCACTTCTATTAATAAAAATAAAGCTAATGCTGACACCACAATTGCTACTACTACTAATTCTCATATTACTGCATCTACTACTACTAGTACTAATAACAATACTACTATAGTGCCACTCCCACTCCTAGTAACAATGTTGAGTGGTAGTCAGTGCTGCTGTCTCACAGCTCCCGCGGCCCTGCTTCAAATCTCCACTGTCAGTGTGCTCTCTGCATGTTCTTCCTCTGGATGTCACGTTAGGTTCATTGTCACATACGAGTGAGTGCATGGGTGCCCATGTGTGAGTGTGTCCTATAACAGACTGGCACTATGACTGCTGAAAAAGCAGAAGCCTCCATTACCCTGAAGTGAGTCAGAAAATGAATGGATACTAAATTGTAGTCTTCATCATCATCATCATCATCATTATATTATTGTTACTAATACGACTGGTCAGCAAAGATTTTGTCACAGAACAATTTAAGATTGTTTTAAAAGTTCTTTTTCAGAAATGTTTCTTTCCATCAGCCATAGTTTTTGAGTTATGTCTTTGTTTTAGGTTGTACTGTATATTTAGTATATAAGCCCTTATTAAAATGAAGCATTTTTTGAGTTAAATTCCGGTTTAAAATGTTTCAGTTGCTGTTTGTGAACACTTAGCCTGCCATGCCCAAGTTTACAGGCTGTATCCCGCTTTGGCATGTTGAACCAGGTGCCTGCCTGCTCCTCGTCTAGGGCACAGCTCCATGCCAGTCGGTGGTCAGATGCCTTTACAGCTTTACAAATTCATCTCTTGGATTCACATTTGGGCTTATTTCTTGGTAATCTCAGAACAGTCAGAGACAAGCATAGTGAACTGTTTCATTAGGACATTTCTGAAATGATAAAGCGACATCAAGGCAGGCGGAGTTCCAGTAGGCTTGCCAACTACTGCTGGACCCTTAAGAAGGACATTCCTGAGGCCACCTTTACCTTTTAGGTGAGAAGCTCCCAGCATGTGCAGAAAATGCAAGTCAGTTGTGTGCCACTTAAAATCCTTGCATGACAGAGAATATCTGATTAGATATTTGAATTCATAACAAATAAAAAAAAAAATACTGCAAGGTTTCCCAGCCGGATATTGAGTTTTGTGTTTCGTTTTGTTACCCAGCATTCTCCTCACTGGCTAATATGGTGTTATCTTGAAGCCTCCAACCAACAGGCACACTCAGTTCTGCCCTCCTTCTCTGCCTGCTTTCCAAATGTAGGTCATCAGCTGTGCGGGCGTCGGTGGGATTGTGGTGACGCTCTGCAGGTGTTTAGAGCCCCCCGCTGGGGTCTGCCATTCTGATGGTGTGGCTTTTCTTCAGGCGCATTGGCTCAGCACGTTGCTCAAGCTTGCACCACAGGCTGAAACTTTTCCTTTTGTTTACTTTCAGATTGTGTTGAACCCTTGTCCTATGGCTCCTCCGGCTTCCTGCACACGTCCCAAAGACATGTGTGTTAGGTTAGCTGGGGGCTCTGATTTGGCCCTCTGGGTGGGCATGTGAGTGTGCCCTACTTATGGCGTTGGTCCTCCTTGTGTCGAGTGCTGTCAGTGAATGGGTGAGTTACAAAATGGATGGCTGGGCCCTTCTCAGCAGTCTGACTCAGAGTAAAGAACCCAACAGCTGAGTCCTGCTGATATAGTGCCTTAGTGTTATTACACCCAGCGACACACAGAGTCAGCAAATCTCATGAATGCCAAGCCCCACGAGGTCCTCACCCAAACAGAGGGCCCAACGAAGCACTCATTTCTCATTGTATTTTGGCTGCTTCTCCATTTCTCAGAATATTTGATTTGCTGCAGCAGGTTATTTTTTTTAAGGTTGTGCACGCCACCTTAACAAACATCCCATGAATACCCCTTGACACAGTGTCGCAACTGGGCATCGAACAAAATGTAAAGGGAGTCGAACCAAAGGGAACGAGCCACTTGGGAGACCTGGAGGTGTCTGTGCTGTCGATAAAAAGCCAGAGGATACGCCGCCTTAGCCTTAATGCACATATGGGGGTCAGTCAGTCATTGTTCTGTGTATTGTGCTGCATTGACCCCTTCTTTTTGACACCCACTGCACACCCAACCTACCTGGAAAGGGGTTTCTCTTTGAACTGCCTTTCCCAAGGTTTCTTCCATTTTTTTTCCCTACTAGGGTTTTCTTTTGGGAGTTTTTCCCTTGCCTTCTTAGAGAGTCAAGGCTGGGGGGCTGTCAAAAGGCAGGGTCTGTTAAAGCCCATTGCGACGCTTCTTGTGTGATTTTGGGCCATACAAAAAATAAATTGTATTGTGTTGTGTCGTATTTTCTAACCTGTTTAGTCCTGAACAGGGTCATGGGGGGTGCTGGAGCCTATTCTAGCCAGCATAGAGTGCAAGGCAGGAACAAACCCTGGACAGGGTGCCAGTCCACCACAGGGCAAACACTCACACACACAGTAGGGCCAGTTTAGGGTCGCCACACCACCTAACCTGCATGTCTTTAGACAGTGGGAGGAAAGCAGGAGCAAAAGCCACACAGACATAGGGAGAACATGCAAACTCTACACAGGAGTCTGAACCCATGGCCTCCTCACTGGGAAGCAGCAGTGCTACCACTGTGCCACTCATCAAAGTTAGAATGCTAAATTCAATGTTAAATTCAAGGTTTCTAAAGCTAAACTAAATGATCTTGTCATGTAAAGAATGAGCTGCATAAGAGCATTCGTGAGATGATGATGAAGAAAGTAAGTTAGAGCCTGGCATTGTCAAACTTGCATAATCCAAAACAGTCAGCTCAGGAGGGGGGGCACACTCACTCACGCACACACCCGGGCAGTTTAGAGTCACCTGTCGCACTAATATGTGCCCAGCATTCAAACATGAGGTGGTGGATCTTTGCTAACCACCATGCAGCTCAGCCATTCCAGTTTGCTAGAAGACTTGGAGTTCTGCTCTGATTTTTATATTTGAAGTCTTGCTGCTTCTGTTAGGAGTGTATTTGTATGTACACACTCTTACTCATACACATCACTCCAGTAACAGGGTCATTAAAAATGTGCAATGAGGGACAGTGTGGCGCAGTGGTTGTGGGTTCAAATCCTGCTACTACTACCCATGTATGTATATATGCTAGCCACTTCGCGGATTTGCCACTCACGAATGGGAAAGCGAATGTACAATTTAAACAGATTGTTATTTTCATGGGAATTGTACATATGTGTAATAGAATTAACTAATTTACATTACAGCGAGTAATTAACCATAGTAATTAACAGTAAAACGTAATAAATTGAAAGAAAATTATGTTTCATATTGCATTAGAGGAATTCGTTGCATTATATGTTTTTGTTCTGTTTTGCTTTGAAATTAACACGCAAATACTTTTTAAACTTACACTTTTACTGTAAAACTTCAGTAAATACAATATGTGGAATTAACTTTTTGTCAGTATCGCATTGAATTTTGATTCTGTGTTTGGAGTTACATCGTGACAACGCAACGTATAACTGTCCGTGAGTGAATATCGTTTCTTTCTCTCTAATAAATAAACCGACTTTTTCGAATGTTTGTCCCTGTGATTTGTTAATTGTCATAGCAAAAGCTATTCTAACAGGATACTGTAAACATTTTAATATGAATGGCATATCAAGATCTCCTTTGGGGGTAATGTTATCCCCTGAAGATGTACTACATTACTTTTCCTGTCGCCTGTTAAAATTTTACATGTCAGAATTGCTCGACCAATTTTGAATACAACTAATCTTGTCCTATTGCACAGCCCACCACTCAAACATAAATTATGCAATAATATTACGATACATCCTTCTTTCAACAGTAATTCAGCCGGTGGAAGACCAGACGGAGCCGTTGTAGATATTCTATGGGATATTGTAAGTTGGTGTTTTCATCTTACGCACCATCACCACCAACTGTTTCAGCTCAGTCTATTGATACGTGTGTAACCAATTTGCCATGTAACTGATTGACAATTTTCCCGTTACTTTGTTTAAATTCATAGTTTCTCAGTGCTAGGATTGCCTGTGTACTCATTTCTTCTGTAGATAACCCTTTGGGATGAAATTCTGCACTAAGATTTGAACATAATAAGTCTTCTTTTATTGGGAACTTAAAGTGAGGAAGACGTAAACATTTTTAAGAGCTGAGAGCGCAGGAACTGTCTGACAAAAGCCTTCACACGAATGAGCAGTGAGAGGACTGCGGGCGTGGACCGTTAACCGGAAATGGTTGAGAGGCGGACGGGACTTGAAAAAATCTCTTGGCAATAGTCTCGTCTTGTTTCAAGATTTTCTTTTATATATATATATATATATATATATATATATTATATATATATATACTATATATATATATATATATATTTATATATATATACAGTATATATATATAAGAGGGCATCGTGGTGGATGTTAGCCGACTTGCTGACCAACCACAAGCGTTACCTGGTAGGTAACCATCCATACAATCAGATTGTGATTCAGACTACGAATGCCGTGAATGTAATTACCCCGATCTACATGCTGTCAAATAAACGAACCACACGCCGTGGCGCAACGTTAGGGGCTTCGCATCTAGTGCTGATGTCCGAGGTTCAATTCCCGAGAGGGAGTGCAGTGAGTGTGTACGCCTGATGAGCCCAGAATTAGGGTGAAACACGAGTTGCGTACTCTTTGCATTATTTGACAGTAAACTATTTCAACCATATATATATATACAGTACACACACTCTCTATATATCAAATCCTAAGCCTAAAAGTGCAACGATTTTGTGCAAAGATCTCATGTGATGATTTTATGTCATGTTTTTTGTCACGCTTTAAATCAGGCTTATTTTAAAACCTACATATATATGTTAGGTAGAATGTCTAGAGGGGTGCTGGGTGGTCTCGTGGTCTGGAAACCCTGAAGATTTTACTTTTTTTTCTCCAGCCGTCTAGAGTTTTTTTTGTTTTTTCTGTCCTCCTTGGCCATCGGACCTTACTTTTATTCTATGTTAATTAGTGTTCCCTAATTTTAATCCTGATTTATTTTGTCTTTTTTCTTTCTTCATCATGTAAAGCAATTTAAGCTGCATTATTTGTATGAAAATGTTCTATATAAATAAATGTTGTTTGGTATCATTCTTTTTAGAACTCATCGAACTTTAATGTGATGTTGTTAGATTTTCAGATTCTTATTCTGTTTTTAAATTATAAACTAAAAAATATCAAGAGCTCATGTCTCGCAAGAAGGGACTGTGTGCCAAAAGATTTAACCATTCCAGGGCTGGAAATAAAAGACAAAGAGTAGAACAGCTGCTGTACAGGCTTTTAAATATTCGAAGCTCCGCGCGAGATGCAGATCACACGGCACGGCAGCAGGAGAAAGCCAGCAGCTGATCGAGCAAAGAGGACGTAAAAAAAAAACTGTATTTGTTCCCCATTGTATCACTGTTTAAGAGGGGGTTTCAGAGGAGCGACCGCGTCTCCTTGGGGTGCGTTCAGCCCCCCTCTTCACAACGCAAGTGGCAGAGAGGTGAAGTGGCTGGTGCGTAGCGCAGGCCGGGGGTGTTGGTGAGCGAAGCAAGCAGGGGGCGAACCCCCTAGTATATATATACAGGGTGAGTCAAAGTTATGTTAACACTAATGGATTATTTTTATCTTGACCATACCTTTCCAGATCGATGGATAGGTGGTGGTGGACCATTGCCATGGCCTCCACACTCCCCTGATTTGACACCCTGTGATTTCTAGTTATGGGGTAAGGTGAAAGAGCAACGTGTATAGCAGGAAAGTTTGTGATATCAATGACCTGAAGGACAGAATATGGAGTGTGGTATCATCTATCTATCTATCTATCTATCTATCTATCTATCTATCTATCTATCTATCTATCTATCTATCTATCTATCTATCTATCTATCTATCTATCTATCTATCTATCTATCTATTCCTTGTGAAATGGGTGTCCGGGCATTAAATGGTACTGTTGCTTGTTGGTTTTTGTGTGTTGAACATGATGGCGAACAGGTTGAGACATTCCTGTAAATTATCTTGCACATATGAAGCATGTTTTGTGAATAAATTCTTTCCGCCATTCAAATGTTAACATGATTTTGACTCACCCCATATATATATATATATATATATATATATATATATTTATAGTCACACATGTGCATCAGAGAGTCCCTACCACACTAGGACATGATGGGATGCTACTGCTGATGGTATTGTCTCTGTTCCTAATCACAGCTCAAAGAATGAAGGCAGCTGACTCCTTCCCATCTGGTCCAGCGACCATAAAGCCGAGATTCTCCTAGAAGGAGTTTCCTAATTCCAGGATGAGAAGTGCCAGATGGAGCTCCAACCTGATGCATTTGATCGCTTCACAGAGGCTTGCTTTTAAAGCCAGAGCCTTGTTTTTCAGTTATTTTGTACCATTGAGTGTCTGTTTATTTTCTGGACTTACTAGTTATTAAACAGGGGAAACCAGGTTGGCACCCCAACATTTCTTTGGTAGACGTGTGTTTCCTCAGTCGATGGCAAAGTATGTTGTAATACATATGCGCCTGGGGACCACCTTCCTGCCTCTGGTCAGGTAAAGCAGTTCCACCCCGGGGTCAGAGGGGGCACTGACGCTAACAATATCTTCTCTTTACTGCTCCGCAGCCAGGAAAAGACACCCAAAAAAGACACCTAACCGTTGTTCCTAATGCCCAGGAAAAGTTCCGCCCCTTCTGGAACAAGTGCTATAAATTCGTCCCACTCTTAGGAGGTGGCGTCAGAGGTCAAACTGACACCCAAGACAGAAACAGCTCCTGATTTTTTGTTGGTTTCTGATTTGCTTAATGCTTACCGTTTTGAGCCATTTTTTTGTTATTTTAAAAGAGGTTACCTGGCTGGTACCCCTAACTTTTTTGGCTGTCAACCCTGCTCTGTTTTCACGGCCACATAATTTTATATACAGGTATTATGATCAACAGAAGGATGATTGGAGTTCAAAGAAATGTTGGGGTGCCAACCGGGCCACCCAGTTTAATGCAATTGTCCAAAAACTGAACAGAAGCAAATGCTTGGTGGCGAAACAGAAAACAGAATTCTAATAAACAGTCAGAGACAACTAGACTCTGTACAAAAAGGGGCTTGTCTGAGTGGGTCAGTCACGGGGAGTTCTGACACGCGGAGTCTTCCTTCTGAAGTGAGACGCCTTCCTGTGGGAATGACTCAGTTTTATGGTGTCCTAGTCCACAGGGACGGGGCCTCTGGGACGCAATGGGCGGAGTTCAGTTGACCTCAAGGGGCGGTTTCTCGACACTGCAGAAACAAAAAAAAATACGCCATGGTTAGTGACCACACCCCCTCTCATCCCGGGGTGGTATTACACACCTTAGTAGAGTCTGGAAGGTGATTATAAGATGCCCATGTGTGACTATATATATATAATTTTTAATTTAGGTTTTCTAGGTTTCTTCCGTTAAAAATTCTCATTTGGGGACAAAAAGTACACAGTATCTTAAATCTTTGCATAAAAAGATATAAAAAATAGAAAACAGCAATTACAAAAAATGGTTGCTATCATATATTCTAATGCAGACATCACTGTTTTAATATATATATATATATATATAAACATACTATATACCAAAAAAGATCAAATATATTGTCTAGCACTATAAGTGCCACACACTAGGCCTGCCTTGGATTGAAGCCTACATCTTTGAAACTGAAAAAAGAGTGACCCGGTCCACTCTATATTCTCAATTAACTTCTTAAAAAAATAAGGAATAATGAATGTATGAAAATTACTTATTAAAGATAAATAATCAACTACTTTGTTTATTCAAAAACCAATTATTTAGAAGCGGCAATTAAAAAAAACGGGAACTGAATTATTGTAGTTTTGGGTAAGTAAAATTACGTCAAAAAAACAGTTCAATTAACAGTAAAGGGCATGTCCTACTTCTTGGAGACCAAGCGCACTCTGGCCTGAAGAGTTTCACTCTGGAGCTCAGCTGTGGCTTCCCATCCCCCCCCCCAACGCCGTCTTTCTCCCACGAATTGTCCTTTTGCGTTGCTCTCTGGCGCCCCAAGCGGTTTCACACTACTCTACGCGGATTAAAACGAAAACAAATAATCGAGCATGTATTGGTCGGCCGGAATGAGACCGAGCCCAATGACATTCCAGAGGGCGGGCCTCGAGCACGGAGCCCCGCCCCTTGGTGCAGTTTTTTTTTCCGCTCCCAGTCTTTCACATGTATATAGCAGCAGGAGTGACCCAGAAACAGACGTACATTCGAGTCGGGAGTCAATGTGCAGGTTGTGCGAGATTTTCGAAGGTTCAGAGGTTCTAATGCAAAGCGCAGCAAGCCGTTGAGTTAACGCGAAGCTAACAACCAGGAGGATACAAGAGCAGCGGTAGGCTTCGGGCTTTATTGTTCTTAAGCGGGACACAAAGTAGCTTAAATAAAAACACCTGGGGGATTCCGTTTGGCAAGTGCGTGCGGCTCCTGCAAAACAAAGAGGCAAGGCAAAGCGGGGGAGGGGAGGCAAAGCAAAGCCTAGCATTGCAAGTTCTGCGGCTCCGTTGCTGTTTTGGAGTTTACAATTCACAGCCGGAGAAGAACGCTGCGCCCCCCGGTCCTACTTGAAAAAGCGTGCAGTCTCGGATTCGCTACACGGTTCCGGCTGCTGTGTGGACGGACTGCCTTGAGCACAGTGCAAAACCGAAAGGTTTCTTTGTGACACCGGCCTGGGTTATGCATACTCCGCCCGGTAAAGCCTGGCACACACCGGCCTTAGCAAAACTGGGTCAGAACCAGGAGTGGCCATCCGCGGACCGGCTATTGATGAGTCTGAGAAACCGCCAGCTGAGCTGCCGAGGCCTACATATTCGTAAGAAATGGTGCAGATCCAGGGTGTGGGAGCTTTTGGTTTTGCCCGACTCCCAGACGGCATTGTTGGCCTATAGGTAAATAACATCAACTTGGAGCTGCCGTGTGCCCTGCAAAGCAAAGGCTGGTGTGCAGCGTCTCCTGTGTGCCAAGCAGGCAGTTGGGAAATCCTGGACTGGACTTAATGCCCACTTTGGCTTTGGGGGGGGGGGGGGCACGGAGAGACCCGCCTCTTTGTTGTTTTTCTGCAATTTCACTAAATCGCCGTTTTAGTTGATTGGTGGTTTCCGCCGGGCGTCTTCCTGGAAGAGGCGAGTATGAGAGATCAGTAGAGATTAGACTGCGCACTTTTAAAGGGCCAGACCGGAGGGTCAAGTGACCGAATGACTGCTCCACTTTCTGTTGGGTTTGGTTTTCCAAGCAGAATAATTCCAAAAGGGGGAAAAGTGTGTATTCAGTAATGTAAACGCACAAAATCGTAAAGTAGTGCTCTTCAAGGGACCCTGGGGTCAGTGAAGTCGCATCTTTCAGCTGCCTCCCCCCTTCATTTTCAGGGTCCAGTCAAGGAGAGACTTGTTGGTTCTTTACACTTTGTGTGTGTTGCCAGTTCTTAACTGTGTGGCCTGGGGGATGACCTGTGAGTGCTATCCTGAGGGAATATGCTTAATGCAAACAAATGTACTACTGATCAGCAGTTTGTGTTTTTATTTGCATCGATAAGGCACTAAATAAAGTACCGGTTGGTCATTTCGGCATTGTGGCCAAAATGCCAGCAGGTTGAACTTTGATTTAGCTTTGGCCCTCCTCCTGACCTTGAATGAGTTAAAATTAAAACATCGGCGACAAAGTGCACCACAACTAGTGTAGGAGGAGTTAGTATTGGAAAGGCAGTATAATATATATATAATATAATATAAAAAATAATGTGTGTCTGGTCGTTTAGACTTTGTGACCTAATGGCTAACATGCTTTACTGTGGATTATCAATTAGTCAGTCGAGGCCCACCCCTTAACTGCAACAATGCTGTGTAACTTCTAAAACACCCAGGAGGGGTGTTCACAGTGGAAAGGCGCCACATAAAATGCCAATTGCTGATTTTGACTTTGCCAGCATGTTGAACTTTGGGTCCTAAGATTGCCTGTGCATGTTTGACCTCAAGTGAGCTCCGACTGTGATATCCATGACAAAGAGCCCCCCAGCTTTATCAGGAGGTGTTTTTGCATTGGAAGGTCACATTATTTAGTTCAAGGTTGGTCATTTTGTTAGTGTGACTTAAATGTTGTACTTTGCTAGTCCCTGCCAGACCTTGATTGAGCTCCATTTGTTAAATCGGTGACAAAGAGTCGCTGGAGCTTGTAAAGCACAGTAGGGTGGTGGTCATTGTTTTAAAGGCACTGTACTAATAAAGGTTGGTCATTTAGGCAGTGTGAAGTAATGGCCAGCATGTTTTGTTGCTTTGTAACCATAGAGGTGATGTTCACATTGCAAAGGTATAAATGACCAAATGACTATTGTCCTAAAATTTGAGTGGCACGAATGGTAGTTCAGACCCCTTGACCCTCTCTGCTCAGCTGCAAGTATCTTCCAGCTTTTTGTACACCGTACCATACCTTTGCACTTGCAATGCATTATGGGACGTTGTCACATGGGAGAGGCATTATATAAAATAGAGTTTGGTCATTGAGATTGTTTGTTTGATCTAATGTCCAGCATTATCTAGTTTTGAGTCACTGTTGGTCTGCCCAGCACAAGTGTGGCACAGCTTTGTACTTTGAGGGGGGGGGCCTTTTTGGGATGGTAGCTGAGTGCTTGTTATTATGAAAGGCACTATAAGCCACAGTGTTTAGACTTTAGTCGTGCAATTTTGAAACTGGGTATTTTGTTCTGTTAAAGTGTTATAACTTCCAGTGTGTCCTTTGTGTATTTATTTCTTTTGCACACTGACTGGTGTCCCATCCAGGGTTTGTTCTTGCTTGGTGTCCTTCATGACTGCTGGACATTAAATTCTTAGAGGGCCTCTCGTAAGTGGTCCATGGGACGCAAGTCTTACTGGCATCAAACCCACCACTTTCACTAGGAAGCCAAGGCTGGGACTGTTGTGAGGGGCTGCTGACGGCTTCATTTACGTGTGTGAGCCACTGATGGTGACTTTGCACAACTGCCACTCGCGGGCTTGTCTTTGGTAATCTGTTTGCAGTGGCAGAGGCTTATCTTGTATTTTGAGGGTGCCTGCCACTGTCCTGTCCTGTGCAAAACTGCAGAGGGCTCTATTTAATAATAAGGTTGGGTGGGCTATAGATGAGACTTGATGCTTTAGCACTCCTGTGGTAACTGAATTATTATTTTTTTCCCTGTCTTCCAAAACAGCAGAAGACCATGGCTGACCATTTAATGATGCCAGTGAACCATGTGCCTGGAGGCGGTGGTCTGCATGGATATCGTATGGGAATGAACCCTGGCATGCAGGGTCCCCCACAGCATCACCCACAGCAGGTTGGCCTTCGAGGGGTCCCTACTGGTCAAATGATGCACTATAATGGGAGCCCTACAGGTGCAATGGAGTCTGTCATGCGGCAACGGCCCAGCATGGTCAACGGAGGGCAGATGGGACACCCCCACCATCAAATGGCTGGCAGTCTCATGTACAATGGGCAGAACCATCACATGCAGCAGCAGCAGCAGGCACACCACGTCTCGCACCCGCAGCAGTTCATCGGAGGAGGAGGTGGTGGCGGACTCACTTCACAGCAGCTCATGGCTAGCATGCACTTGCAGAAACTCAACAACCAGTACCAAGGACACCCTGCCATGTCTATGAATGGGAACATGGCTTCAGGTCCCCCTTACAGAATGCCACCAAGTCAGCTGGCGGTGGGCATGCAGCACATGTGCCCTCCAGCTCTGACGCTCAACATGATGGACTCTGATCTGGTAGATGAGGACGTCTTGACATCTCTCGTCTTGGAACTGGGCCTGGATCGCATACAAGAGCTTCCGGAACTATTTTTAGGTCAAAATGAGTTTGATTTCATCCCGGACTTTGTTAGTAAACAGCAGCCGAGTACAGTGAGCTGTTGAGGGCCGAAAATGTGGTGGAGGGGGGGATGAGAGCCCCAGGAATGATGAGCCTGACCGGACAATCTGTTTTGCTGTTTTTAATTTATGATACTAGTAATTAGAATAAAATGATTTGCACTGGATAGCCACTTCAGGAGTCTTGGCGCTTCCGGGATACAATTTTATGTTACTCTTTTGGTCAGAGGTTGCACTCTTCTTTATCTTGGTGGCTGAACAATTTTGTTTCCCTCAGGCTTCACATTAAGACAATGGCTAATGGCTCTGATGGAAGGACCACTTCAGTAAGAGCGTACTGTGTTTGCGTGTGCGTGTGTTTTTTTTATTTTTTTATTTATACATTTTATTGTACAACAGTAAGCACAGTAAGTGCTTGACTGGAGAAGAATGGTAGACTTGTGTCTTCATCTCATTTGACACAAAGAAAACCAAAGCATCGTACTGTTGGTGCACAAGCAAGTGAAGAATGTGGACTGTTTCTGTGAGAAGTAGTGCAAGTGTGTGCACACCGGTGACTGAACTAACGTGGAGGTGCAACCCCCCCAGTTTATCCTGTTTGCTTCACATTTAAAAGATGCCTGTACAATTTCATGTCTGCCCACAAAGGGGTGCACCTGACACCATAACTGGATCCATTGACCTTGAACCTTCTCTCAATGTTCTATTCTTGTGGACACTTTTTTTGAAGGTTCTGCTCCAGTCTTTTTTTTTTTTTTTTTTTAATCCCCCCCCCCCCCCCCCACTGTACAGAGCCATGCTGAAGGTGAACCTCTGCTTATGATATATGCAGTAACTTTTTAGGCGTGTAAGAGCAGACTTCTGCTGTACAGGTAACATTAAACATTTCTGAGATTCTCCACACCTTATTTTTGTAACGAGCTAGGCTGTGTCCAGCAGTGGTGTATTACTGTTAATGATCGTTATTTATTTTTTAATGACATATTTATTGGGCTGTGTGGCAGATTAGCCATCCTGTCGGTCAATATGGTGACTCTTGAGATATCCTTTTTCCAGGGTGTCATCCTTGCTTTGTGATCAATGGTGCAGAAGCCCTGCAGGTAAAGTTAGAAGAGCCTCCTCTCTTGGACACAGATAAAGAGTAACTGGGAGTTTGGTTGAGCCTGTGGTCACTTGGGGGTGGTGGGGCTTTAGCTAAATAAATCTTTCAGGTTGTCAGACAATTTCTCCTACTAGCATGGAGCAGTGAAATGATCTTCATCCACTCCCCTTCCTGCTGCCACTCTTCTGAATTATTGAACGGGCTTCGTCTCTTTATCAGATGCATCGAGCTGAAAGCTGATCTTGGGCATCATTGTCCACTGCCTGCCATGCCACTCTGCCTTGGCAAAAAGCAAGGCGTCTCCTGGGAGGATTCATCTTTGGGGAATAATTGTAGAAATGGTTTGGTCATTCCTTCTGTTAAGAAGAAAAAATATGTTTGCCTTGTTGATTTGGACGGTACAGTGCTGGGGCCAAAAAGGGGTTGCTGTTTAAAGGCTGGTCCTGTCTTATTTATAAATGGGTCCTAACTTTATATTTTTTTAAAAGCCAAAAAAAATTCTCTTAAGGTCCTGTACCTCATGATTTGTTTTTTTTTTTTTGTATATTATCTGATGCAATAAAATGTGACTTAATTTTTTTTTTGGCGGCGTCACTCTGCTTGTTGGGTTTGGGATGTGTGTTGGGTCGGCCGGATTATTTCTTGATTGTGTCTGTGTATCCTTGTTTTTGCTGAGGAGGAGTGGTGGTCCTGTGTACAGAGGCTCAGTAAGTACACTTGCACCCCAGTTTAAACATTGTAGTAGTTTTATCATTGTTGATCAATGACAAGGCTAAAATGTTGCAGAACATTTTTCTAAATTTGACAAAATAAAAAAAAAAATCAAACAGGTTTTTTTTTTTTACCTGCCTCTACGTGTTGCTGTACTTTATATTGTAGCATTGTTCTTAAGAAATGGTGGGCAATATCAGAATAGGTAGCCTCTAGAATTTAGGCAGAGACTCCCACAGTACAACCAGATTGACCACACAGAATAAGAAAGTTCAGTGAGTTTATCCGTTTCTTGATTGAACCCACTTTTGGGGTGCCAGCTTATGGGACTTACCAGGCCGAGTTGATCTTTAACCCTACCCTGCAACTTTTGAGATGTGGAAAGGAAGGAAGGAAAACCTCAGTTTGAAGAACATGCACAGGCTGGGTGATGTCACCCTTTTATGTGGGGGTCTGTGTGGAAATAAGCTGCCTCATAGCCCAAGAGGCCCATGTTGGACCTTCACTACTGCTTTTTACATAGAGCTGGAATGTTCTCTGGTTAAGTGAAATTTCTTCCCAAATTCCTAAGGTGTGTAGTTTAATGTAATTGGAAAACCCTAATTGGCACATGTGTGGGTGTCTTGGGCAATGAGCCTGTGATAGACTGGCATCCCATCCTAGGATTTGGTGCCTGTCTTCTGTGTGGTGCTGCCAGCATCCTGGGAGATGGAATTAGCAATTAGAAGTACTGTGCACAGGGGGTCCAAGTAACTGAGCTTTGTGTGTCTGAACTGCTGTAGTCACCAGCCCACCACACTGTGCCAACTGTATTAACATGCATGTCTTCAGGAGGAAAGTGGTGGACCTGTTCAAGATCTGTGCTCAACTACATGCTACTACAGTACTCACCAGAACTTTAGAGCTTTGGCAGTACTAGGGTGAAAGCATGAAATGATGCCACCATAAAAATGAAGATCCATCCATCTGTCAATTTTCAAAAGCATTTGTCTAATTACATTGTAGCCGAGGGTCAGTGTTGGCCTGTGGCCACCTGAAGGCCTATGTTGGTGCCATTCGGACAAGAATGGAGTTTAAGGGGTGACTTTAAACCGGAGGAGTCCAAATCTGGCATGCTGTCCAGGGTTGGATAGTCTCTCCACTGCTCTATCACATGGCACTACACTGGATGGGCAAATTTTACATCCAAGTGTAAGCTAAAATCCAGATTTGCAGATGGCAGTTTTGCTTAGGGTCACTTTATCGAGCTCAAGTGACCCTCAGATTCTTGTCTTCACTACAGTGTCTATGTGGTGGACAAGTAGCACCACTAATTGACTTTAACAGAGTACTGTGTGCCACTAACCAATGATGGTCTGGTCCGCATCCCATTACATACACTACAGAGAAACACACACCAGGAAGCACTTCTTTACTCAGATGTGAAGACCAGGAAAAGACTAACCAGTGGTCATGGACTCACTGTGATGGGCTTGTAAGGATTACATGGATGGGACATTGGGACTAATAAGCAAACTGATTCACTAAATACAAGTTTTTAAAAGGGAAATAACTAGTCTTCCTGATAAGACACATTTCTAATTGATGGGCATGGACAGCATACAGATTTGGATGGAGAAGTGGTGAAGTTTAACGCAAATATTTAATATGACAATTGAATTAGGGAGTCTCAGTGGTCTGTCACAAAGCTGGATAGTGCCAGTATGTACTCAAAATAAATAGAGCAGATAATTATATACTGTGGATTATACATTGGGAGGGTGAGGCCATGTCTGGCACTTGTGCTCTGGGAGAATCACATACACCGGTGGAAATTAAATGGAAGTGTAGTTAGGACTGAAGCCTGGAAGCACTCATATATACAAAGAGTTCTGTGAATTGGGAAAAAAGCTACTAAGACATGGAGCTGAAGCAAAAGCCTTGACAAACCTTTAAAGAGAATCCGGATGAGATGTTGGGACAGCTTAGCTAAACAAAAAATGGTCTCCTCACAACTGTCAATTTTTTTATGTTCTAACAGCAAAAGGGGAAGTCCAGAGATAGGGGATGACGGAGATTCTAAGACCAGGATCTTAAGACCTGGATTCAAATTCTGGCCCAGTCACTGCCAGTAAGCAAGTTCTCTCCAGTGCTAAAGAAATACCTATTGGGCTGACTGCTGTCTGTAAACTGGCCTTTCGTGGGTGAACATGCTCAGCGTGTTGGTTCTTATTTCATGCCAAATGACAGAGGAACAAGCTCTGGAAAAAGCAAATTCTTCTGTGTTCAGTAAGCATGTTGAGGTTGACTAGCAGCTCGACAGGATGTCTGTGTCTCAGGCTCACTCTCACAGTGATTAACGGACATCCCATCCAGTTTCTACTTTGGATGCAATGCTGTCTTTGTTGGCTCGGGCTCCCTGTGACCCTGGAATAGCAAAGGTGGTTCAAAAAACAGACAAACCGGTTCTCTTAATTTTTTTTAAATGCACTTCTGCTGTTAAACATTAATGTTAAAAGCAATCAAACTGGAAAGGTTCTCCTTATTGCAAATCATTAAAAGAAGAAAAAGAAAAAAAAATTCAGCAATCATTCAAAACAGAGACAGATGCTCATCTCAGAAGAACGCGAAAATTAAATTTAAATCTTCAAAGGGAAATTTCAAAGAGAAGGAAAAAAAAATCTCCATGTACTTTTCAAAAGTTAAAATGAAACAGAAGAGCAGCAGCATCATGTGAACGTAACAGCTGCTGGGAGGAGTCAAATAAAACCAATGGGAATGGAGGAGCAAAATCCTGCAAAATGTTACTCTACTGCCACCTGCTGTGCACACAGCATAAAGTTCAGTCTACAAATGGCTGCCTGGACCTTAGTGTGCTGGTCTGCAACTTTCCATCACACTGTTTGATCGATTCCCCTTCACTAGTTACCAACTGTGCCTGCTTACTGGCCCACTGTGTCCATATTGTGTCGCCATACCAAGCAGGTGACACTTACCACTATATGATTGGCAACAAAGATCTTCTGTCTGCTGCATATCTGCCTCCTGGTCACCATTACAGACTTTATTTAACCTCTAAGGCTTGACACACAGACTTTTTATCTTTTAACCTCTCAGATATTGGAGGATTCATAATTTCTTGTACTACTCACTTTAATGTTTCTGTCTTAGTATGTGGTGGAGGTGCCTACCATAAATTGTTCAATAATACAGCAGTTGTATGGTTGGCCTAGTATTTTTTGAAATACTTAAATGCAGAAGTCACTTTTCCAAACCCCTGGTCTAAGCTGTACAGAACACATAGGAAAGGAAACACAAAAACAACAACATAACACAAGCCATCAAATGCTTTAGTGTTATAAAACACACCAGTGTTCGGTACAAGGCATAGAGAGGTCTGGATCAAGTGTGCATATTCTCTCAGTATTTATTAGGATTTTCTTTAAAAGTCCAACTTGTTTTACATTAAGTGCCACCCAGATTTGATAACAGACAGAGAGGCACAGACAGAGGTTAAATATGAGAATGAGGAATAGTTTGTGGTAATGTATTGTGTATTTCCTATGAGTGATTCTGACATTTTAGTCTGTCTCTGCTGTAAGAAATACACGCGACTCCTTCTCAAACAGCCCTTGGGTTTAAAGAAGTTCAAGTTAATAGGTGCTCACAATTAATACTCTTCCTTTTCATATGGTGAGGTTTGTGGCATATTAATACATGTTTTTATCTATCTACCTAGCTACCCGTTTTACAAACCAATTTGGACCAGTTTAGTGCAGCATGGACCTGACATTTTGGCACAAGTTAAGAACCAATCCTGTAGGGACAACCTGGTCCTATTTAGTCTCCTATCATCCTGTAATGGTTCAGGAACTGAGAGGAATGCAGAAGTACCATATTTGCATCTTTGGAAAACAAATCCGTGATGTACATGTTCTCCCCAAAGGACTTACTCATACAAGAAAGGATGGACATGTTTCTGCCAGAGTCTGACTAAGCAGAATGACAGTTTACTAGATCTGTTTTGGATGTTGTGCCTGATAAAATATGGGAGACTACTTCCCACCAGCACTCGGGAACAGAACAGCCAAGATCAGAGAAAGGGCGTATGCCTGAGGAAGCTGTGTTATTGATGAGGAGTACAGAACTTTCACTTGTGTGGTATTGAGAAGACCTCAATATGTTTACACAGCATTAGAACAAAATTAAAGATAAACTGTTTTTTATTCTCTTTTTGAATAGTTATGTTATAAAAATTGTTGGTTTGTAACAGAATAAAAAAACAAAAGCTCCTCTGAGGTCTCAATTTCTGCACTTGACTTCACATCAGCTTGCTACATCAGGGCTGGGAGAGACTGAAGGGAACACCGCTGGCCCAAAATCTCACAGAGTTATTGTGCTAGGACCTTGCTCCACCTTCTCCTTGTCATAGAATCTCTTATTAGTGCATCAGTTTATAAAAAAAAGTATTAAACACTTCCTTAGAACTTGCCCTGTTTGAGTCTGTCTATATGGAAGGTGAGTTTGAGTGCAGGGCCCAACTTTAGGCCCATGTATTTCATCATCATGTCACTGCGCAGCAGGAGTAAAGCCTTCCCATCAATTTCCTGGAACAAAAAAGACAAAAAGCTGTAGAATGGAGAAAGTAATCTTTGGTGAAGAATATTATTATAATATTAATACACAATCTTAATAATAGGTAAAACAGTTTAAAAAATCATCCTGTACATTATACATATTCTTCAGTTTCTTGGATCTTCTTCATTGGTTATTTATAGATTCTACCAATTTTGTTTTAAACAATGACTTTCACAACATATGCATTATTGTAAGACACTTTATAAAGCAAAAAAGGGTGGAATAAGGTCTCACAAAATGTTTCTGTATTATTCTGAACAGTGGCCAAAGTATAGAAGTAAAAACTTGATGCATGTACTTCAATGAATAAATCTTTGGCTTACATTTAAAAAGTAAAAAAGTGTCTAGAAGTCTAGAAAAAGTGTACTAAACCATACATCTGGCATATATGGTTAAATGTAAAAATACAAAAAAACAAAAAACAAATTTAGTAAAGAAGAACAGCAAATAACATTGAGAACCTCAGATTTGTCATCATCTGTTTTCAGTGCAGTTAGGTTGATTGCGCTTTTGGTATGACAAAGCACCAACACTGGGATTTAGGAAACAAACTAAATAATACCAACTTACTGTAGAGGGGAAATAAGTGGAATAAAAATGTCCAAGGAAATATAAGAAAAAAAAAATCATTTGCTGCTATTATTTAGTGTAAACACAAATGTAAACGTTAGCCTGAAAATCATAATGTCACTTTTGTGCACACCAAAATGTGTACCCTGTCTTACTCTCCAGCTACTGTAACTCAGTTAGAGAACAGCCATTGCTTACATTATGTCCAGGTTAGGCTTGCTTAATATTTTCAAGGCCTTGTACACATTTACTTTACTGTTAAGATCCAATGCTTACAAACTGTGTACAGCAGAAGTCCTCAATTACAGTCCTAGAGGACCACAGCTGCAGGTTTTCATTCCAACCAGTTTCCTAATTAGAAGCCTCAGTCCTTACTGATAACAAAACTTGGTATTTAATTATATGGCTTGTTAGTATGGTCATTCTTTGAAGACAGTTTTTTAACACATTACAGATTTTTCTTTTCTAAGCACTTTACCCACGTTTTGTGGACAACAATGACCCTCATATTTTAACACAGGTACTTCATGATGCATATTTTAAATGGCAGCATGTTAGCCACAGAGCGGGTGGTTCCTTAGTCATTTGCACCTCATTATTAACTGGTGGTTAGTTAAGAAAAAAAGAAGTATTTAAAATGTAAATGCAACAGTTTAAAACTAAAATAATGAATTAAGGGATCTGAATCACAACAAGTGATTTAATGGATAAGTTTGCTGATTTTCAAGTCAAAGTTATTTCTTCTGTGTTCTAAATTGAAGTGTTTTCTAAAAGTTCTATAAAACATTTAAGAGTTTTTATAATAGAACCTTATGGGGCCTGGATCACCTGGAACACAAAAGCCTACAAACTTACCAAATATATCAAGTTTTCAAAGCCCAAAACGTTGTCATGCATTGATCTGCATCTTGTGATTATACATATATTGTAAAATAGCTTATATATGTAATTTTCCAAAAAAAAACCCAAAAAAAAAAAACCCATGAGATTCAGCCATTTTAAAGAAAGAACAGCATACAGTTCTTCACTCAGTAAGGAAATAACTTCGACTGAAAAAAAACCAAAAAACGTATCCTTTTACTAAACTTAAATTCAGAAAAGTATGTTACTTTAGCAGTATATACTTGGATTCTAAATAAAATATTGAAGTGAAAAAATGTAGCCACTATTTTTTTTTTTGCAAAAATTTGTATTGATGTCCACTTATTCTCTTCAAGTGATAGAACTATTCTAAAATTTACTATGAATCCAAGAATTCTCATTAAGAGAATAATGGTAATTTTTGTCCTCTTTCTTCCTTTTAAGAAACTGAAAAAAACATATTCCAATCAAAAAAATAAATATATAAAGCGCACGTTTCACAGTTTATATATGAAGTTCATTGATAGTTAATTTTCATGATAATATCAACTGTTGCAAAGTCTTTGCCATAAAAATGTAAGAAAGTAAAGTTTAGAATCACAAGTATGTCAATTATTCACCCCCTATGAAGCAAAAATCCCTTCCTTACTTTCTTTGGTCAGCAAGTTGGATAACTGTAATATGATTACCATTTTCCTTCTAAAGGACGTTATAACAATGATGAAATATGAAAATATAAAATAGCAAATGTTAAGAATTTACAACACTTTTTCAAATCCCTAATATGGCTTATTTTTAACAAAACTATTCCAGATAAAGAGTCTAAACATACGTGTTTTCTGAAAAGCTCAGCATGTGGTCCAAGCTGGGGATCAGCATCTCGAACAAACTGCATAACATCATCAACTGTCCAAAGATTGGGATCCCTGCTAAAGGAACGTGGGCTGTCTCGTGAGCTTAAGAACCGGTCTAAGGAAATATGAAATATAGTGAGATATATAATTAATCAGTGATTCCAATTTCTTACATGTTATGTTCAAAATAACATGAAAACGTATTTGAAGCCAAGCATGGAAGTATCATAAGAACCATAGTTTGTGAGCTGATGTTAACTTACCCCCGGAGCCAAGGCGTTGCAGTGAGTTTGGCAGACTGCTGCTTTGTGTTAGTGTTCTGAAGGATGGCGAACGGAAGTCTCTCCTGGACGGGCTAGCAGAGTTTATAGATGCAAGAGGTGACTCAAAGCTGTCGAGGCGATGTTCAGTTGCTGCAGGGAGACCACTCTCTATTTGGAACGTTTCCGCTAATACAGAAGATAGCAATCAATATAACCATTAGTATGCCACTAATGTATCAAAAAATTTCAAGACATGACTGCAAAAGAAACAGCTGGAAAGGTTTCTGAAGAAGAAGTATGAGCTCTTTCATAGGCTCGCTTCACTTAAACCTGCTAATAAGGTTTTGTGAATTAGACACTGAATATGTTTAAAACAACTGTAATAATCATTAGTACAGTGCATCCAGAAAGTACTCACAGCGCATCACTTTTTCCACATTTTGTTATGTTACAGCCTTATTCCAAAATGGATTAAATTCATTTTTTCCCTCAGAATTCTACACACAACACCCCATAATGACAACGTGAAAAAAGTTTACTTGAGGTTTTTGCAAATTCATTAAAAATAAAAAAATTGAGAAAGCACATGTACATAAGTATTCATAGCCTTTGCCATGAAGCTCAAAATTGAGCTTAGGTGCATCCTGTTTCCCCTGATCATCCTTGAGATGTTTCTGCAGCTTAATTGAAGTCCACCTGTGGTAAATTCAGTTGACTGGACATGATTTGGAAAGGCACACACCTGTCTATATAAGGTCCCACAGTTGACAGTTCATGTCAGAGCACAAACCAAGCATGAAGTCAAAGGAATTGTCTGTAGACCTCCGAGACAGGATTGTCTCAAGGCACAAATCTGGGGAAGGTTACAGAAAAATTTCTGCTGCTTTGAAAGTCCCAATGAGCACAGTGGCCTCCATCATCCGTAAGTGTAAGAAGTTCGAAATCACCAGGACTCTTCCTAGAGCTGGCCGGCCACCTAAACTGAGCGATCAGGGGAGAAGGGCCTTAGTCAAGGAGGTGACCAAGAACCCGATGGTCACTCTGTCAGAGCTCCAGAGGTCCTCTGTGGAGAGAGGAGAACCTTCCAGAAGGACAACCATCTCTGCAGCAATCCACCAATCAGGCCTGTATGGTAGAGTGGACAGACGGAAGCCACTCTTTAGTAAAAGGCACATGGCAGCCCGTCTGGAGTTTGCCAAAAGGCACCTGAAGGACTCTCAGACCATGAGAAAGAAAATTCTCTAGTCTGATGAGACAAAGATTGAACTCTTTGGTGTGAATGCCAGGCATCACGTTTGGAGGAAACCAGGCACCCGCTCATCACCAGGCCAATACCATCCCTACAGTGAAGCATGGTGGTGGCAGCAGCATCGTGCTGTGGGGATGTTTTTCAGCGGCAGGGTCTGGGAGACTAGTCAGGATAAAGGGAAAGACGACTGCAGCAATGTACAGAGACATCCTGGATGAAAACCTGCTCCAGAGCGCTCTTGACCTCAGACTGGGGCAACGGTTTATCTTTCAGCAGGACAACGACCCTAAGCACACAGCCAAGATATCAAAGGAGTGGCTTCAGGACAACTCTGTGAATGTCCTTGAGTGGCCCAGCCAGAGCCCAGACTTGAATCCGATTGAACATCTCTGGAGAGATCTTAAAATGGCTGTGCACCGACGCTTCCTGCCAACCTGATGGAGCTTGAGAGGTGCTGCAAAGAGGAATGGGCGAAGCTGGCCAAGGATAGGTGTGCCAAGCTTGTGGCATCATATTCAAAAACACTTGAGGCTGTAATTGCTGCCAAAGGTGCCTCGACAAAGTATTGAACAAAGGCTGTGAATACTCATGCACATGTGATTTCTCAGTTTTTTTTATTTTTAATAAATTTGCAAAAACCTCAAGTAAACTTTTTTCAACATTTTACCTTGTTTCTGTTGATATTGGAATTGGGATTTCTATCTATGTGACTCTAAATTGATGAAAGTAAAATCTAAAAAAAACTGTCATTAATTTGAAACATCATCTTAATCCAGTCTACACAAAATGCCAATAGAATAAACAAGCAAAAGTTACTAAAAAATCTGAACTAATTAAATTTTAGTTGGTGTACATTCACTAAAATAGTACACTTTATTCCTTTTTAAAATTTAATCATAGAATAACATTTTTAGTAAAAGGAGAACTTAATTTAAACCAGGAATGCTTGTATGCAGTTACTAACATCAACAGTGTATGTTAAACAGAAGGCATTACTTTTCTAATAATGGATGAGAACTTTGCATCTGAGCTCATATAAGTTTGAACATTTTCACTGAGGATTAACAACTTCCATGGCACTGTCTGCTGGGTCCTTTTATGAAGTCTGTGACAAACTACTACAATATTAGTACTAAAAAGACCTGAGGACAGTAGGATGTGACCACACGTTTACTCAAATATTGCCACATTACACAACTTTACAATGCAAGAGAAATTTTAAGAGGCAGAACATTTGCTCTTTTGAAAGGTTCACTGTCTAGTGTATGTACAGCAGTTCTCCTTGTTATTGGCTAGCCTTTCATGTAGAACTTTAGATTGCAAAATCTCTCTCAGACCTGTATAAGTCCTTATGTTCATTCAACAGCAGTCAGCAGTATTTAACCAGATAGATTAATACCTCATATTCAACGACTGTGTTATATAAGATGAGTTCCTCTTATATCTTATCTCAAGTGGTTTGTGTTATTCTTTTGGAAGTAAAATAAGAAGTCACTCTAAAGAGTAATTTGTACCTTCTGTGGGGTGTCGGTCATTTTTAGTAAGTTTTGGGGAGAGGGGAGCACTATAGGGTGGAGAATCCTGGTATCTTTTGCTTCCTCGACCAGGAACAAGAAGGGGACTTTCACCATAACACTTCCTATCTGTGAAAAGAAGAAATGAGAATTTAATAAAAATACACTACAGAACCTTATGTAATTAGTAATTTCAACCATTGAAGTGCAATTACAAGGCAAATGAAGTGAAACATTTTATTTCATTTTGACACTGCAATGTTATTAAGTACACACAGGCCAGTACAGAAAAGGCTAATGACTTTAAATTACAAGTCAGTTGATCAATTGCTCTATTCCATTTATACTCATTGTTTCCATTACTGTGTCTTCAAAGATAGTAAGGAACCAGACACATAATTACTTGTGTCAGTGTTACAAAGAAGTAATCCAGCTCTCCATAGCAGTTATTTTAAATTTGATAGCATGTGTTACAATATTTCAAAAAGCAAAGCATTACTCTAGAATATGAAAAGGAAGAATTCTGCACTACAGGGTTATTTCTGTAAAAACAAAGATTCATCTCAAAATATGTTAGAATATAAATAATTATTTAGGACTTTAGGTGACACTGAAAATCTTTATAGAGTAGAGGTTCCTCAACTAGGATTCCAGTGGTACCTATATATTTCCAAATGTATCATTCAAACTGAAGACCTAAAGAGGGCACAATACATTTGTGTAAAAGGACTTTAAATAAAAGATGGATACATTTTAAGGAAATATTATGACATCTGTGGAGTCAAAATAGTAAGACAGGATTCTGAGCACCAAAACTAAATGGTGAAATGAGGAAGTAAAGAGCAAGGTGGCAGTGGAAAAAAACGAGGTATGGAAAAAATGCACAGAAACAAAAACGGAAGAAGACAGGGTAGTATATACAAAAAAGCAAAAAGGAGCTAATAAAATTGTGAAATCAGCAAAGAAAAGTATAATAGGGTAGAATTTGGGAAGAAAACTGAGGGGGAAAAACACTTCTGGAAATGTAACCAAAAGCTTAAAGTGAAATTGAACGCAGAAAATTAGACTAAATAAAAGACAAAGAGAGAGGCAGATAGGATACACAAAGCATGGAGAACTACTATGCAAAAAATGTAAAGACGAAGTAATGAAAATCCTATAGAAAGGGAAAAATGAAGATGGATGTGGAAGACCATAAAGGAATAACAAAAGAAGAAGTAATAATGCTCTAATTAAAAACAAAGACAAAGCAGCTGGGGCAGGCAGGTTAACAGCTGAAATGTTTAAGAATGGAGGAACAACAGTTGGCAAATGGCTAGAGAAAAACTTCCAGCAAGTATGCCACATACAGGGAATCCCAGATGAACAGGAATGAAATCGTACCAATATATAAAAAGGGACTCCCTTACAAAACAATATGTTTTTCATCAAGAGGTATATTCAAAGTCAACAGTAAACAGACTAAGAACAGTAATAGGGAATAAAATGCAAGATGCACAAGTAGTATATAGACTAGGAAGACAAATGTGGGATCACATTTTTCACTGTGAGAAAAATAATTTAGAAAAGATTAGATACAAGTAAAGATGCATACCTAGTGTTGATCGATTTAAAAGCATTATTTGATGCAGTACCATAAAGATGTATGGTTGCAACGAATGTGCCCTGAAAATCAAAAAGGATGATTAAAAGTAGTGATGCTCCAATTGATTGGTTGGCTATGTAAACTGGCTGATTTTCACTACAAAAGACTCGACTGGTGTTCAATAAATTGGATGATCATAAAAACTAATCTTTTTGGCCCATGCTTTTAAAGCTTTATGGTAAATTAGTAGTAGTGCTCCTTTACATTAAATATTATGGTAGATGAGCCTTTTTTTTTTTTTGCAGCGAGCTTCCTATAGTCTATACTAAGAGCAGCAAGTCAAGGCTTATTTCACCAGAGGGAAAGAGGCAATTAAAATATTAGTCTTTATGTTAAAGATCATGGAGTAATAAACCGAGAAAAGGGAAATGGAGAAGTTGTCCTGTGTATTTAGACACATGCAATAAAAGCTCCCTTAATGAACTCAGACCTTTTTCTTTTTGTCCTTTAATTAAAATGGACAACATTTGTCTGAGTTTGGACAATGAGCTTGTGTTAAGTACAGCAGCTCACATTTTCAATTGGAAAAAGAAAAAACAAAGAATTTGAAACTGCTGCTTAGTAAGCAACAGGCTTGTTAACTTAACAGCAAAATTTGTCTTTTACTTGAAAACTTGTTAAACATGTTAGTCACGTGTCTTCTTGATAAACACCTAATGAACATTTGATACATTTACATTTTGGTAAGAAACAAGTACTGCATAATTAAAATGGTCATCCATATTTTTGACAAGCAAAATACCCGCGCTTCGCAGCGGCGAAGTACTGCTTTAAAATTTTTATTAAGAAGAAAAGTAAACCTTTTTAAACTGAGGGAAAATATACCAATAATTATTTGTTAAGGATCTCTTTGTATACCTCGTCGTCAGTTTGGCCCTCCAGTTGTAATATGACCAAGCTGTGCGCTGAGCTTACTCTTGAGCATGCAACGTATAGTTGGCCATGTGAAAAGCAATCTTGGCTCAAATCAATGCCAGCCTTTTGTAGAGTCTGTCCATGAGACTTATTAATTGTCATTGCGAAGCAGAGCCTTACTGGAAATTGAAGGCGTTTGAATTGAAATGGGTTTCATCGATAACTTCGCATCCAGCTTTTGAGAGTTTAAACATTCATAAACATCAAAGTGTCCACTACTCAAATTGTCACCTGTGAATCTAAGATGTTTAAGAGGCATTAGCGGTTGTCCAAAGGTGTAAAATATTTGGCCATTTTGGTACACTTGAAAACGACAAGCGAACAATTCAGCGGCAGCCATCAACTCACATGCAGAACCATAGGTGAAGGGCTTAAGCATTTCACTCTTATAGTGCTCCTGTGTAGTATAATTATCTCCTGTACCGTCATCAGTCCACACCTTGAACCTGGTCCCAATCATTCAATACATAAGACACAATGTTCCTCGGATATCAAAAGTGAGCCTGATATGGCCGTGCAATATGTAACACAGAGAATGGAAAAGTTAGTCGCCATCTCCGGGCATGGAAACCACTCGGTAAGTGACAGTTCTTTGATCGATGGTGATCACCTCGATAGACATGTTAATGGGGGTACAGTTGGAACGATAAAGGAAATGGGTACCTGAACAATGTAAACTAAGTCTAAAATACCTACACAATAACTATAATCGTAATAAACGAACAATAATACAGCGGAGAAGCCGTGGATTAAATATAAAGGCTGCAGTTATCAGCTGGGAGACGTGAATACCGTGGCAAAGCAAGGAAGGGAATGAAGAGACTGGAGCGACGGACGGCCTTATATAGGCAGGTAGCCACCTATGTGGGAGGCGTGGGGATGGGGGACCCAACGCCGCCTTACACGGCGACAGAGCTGCAGGCTATGGACGTATATATGTATGTAAGTAGGATTCAGTTAGCGTTGGGAACCCACGTACCAAATTACTTGAAGATGGGCCCATAAGTAACAAAGACCATTGGAAAGTTCAATATGGCGGCCGACAGTGGCGTCATACCACCAAAATAAGTACGTACATCGGTTTCGGTTAGCGCAGGGAAGCCGCCTACCAAATTTTGTGAAGATGGGGCCATAAATAAGAAAGTTTAACATAGCAGACGTTGTCGACCGTTATGCGTAGAATTTCGAAATGAAACCTGCTTAACTTTTGTAAGTAAGCTGTAAGGAATGAGCCTGCCAAAATTTCAGCCATCTACCTACATGTGAAGTTGAAGAACTAGTGATGAGTGAGTCAGTGAGGGCTTTGCCTTTTATTAGTATAGATTACATCTCAAGAATTATGACTGTTTAGCTGAATTTGGTAACGACTACCGATCCTAATGTGATGTGGGAGACCACAGACCCTGAAAGTTGCTGAGGGCTGTGTTAGTGTTGACAGTGTTCCCAGAAGGAGGTGTTTCATCTCGCAAGGCATGCTGGATATCATTGAGACAAGTCACAGTGTACAGCTTGATGGCAACTCTGGTCTGTACCGGGAACTGAGAAGGACAACTGTGAGGGCTTTCAGGGCAGATAAGGAGGCATTTGTTAGAGGAATCTGTGAGCAAGTGACACACCACCTATGGTCTAGTGACCCACGTCATGCTTACAGAGGAATCAAAGCATTATGCACATCCAAAAATGTTCCTTGGAGAGTCTCAGACAGGTTGGCTAATGGAACGGTCCGTATGGATGACACTGCAGTTATGACCCGCTGGGCTGGCTACTTTGACCAGCTATTTAAAGCTGATCCTCCGGCTAAGATGCTGGATATCTCTGGGTCCACGGTTCTTGAGGCTTATCCTCCAATTAGCTGTGAACCACCCACTCTCACAAAGATTGCACAGGTGGTGAACCACCTGTGGGTAGGGAAGGCTGCTGGGATCTGTGGCATCCATGGTGAACTTCTCCAGGCTGATGTCATCCCAGCTTACTAGAAAACGAGACTTGTTGTCCCTATCTGGAAAGGGAAGGGTAATCGTCTGGATTGCATCAACTACAGGGGGATAACACTGCACTCGGTGCCGGGTAAGGTCCTTGCTAGGGTCATCCTCAATAGGATCTGTGATCACTTGTTCACCTACCAGCGACAGGAGCGGTCTGTTTTTACACCTAGGAAGTCTACCATCGACTGCATCCTGGCACTGAGGGTTCTTGTGGAGTGTAAACGCGAATAATGGCAGAGTTTCTTTGCAGCCTTAGTCGATTTTTGTAAAGCTTTCGACTCAGTTGAAATTATGGGGTGTTGTGTGTAGAATTCTGAGGAAAAAAATGAATTTATCCATTTTGGAATAAGGCTGTAACATAACAAAATGTGGAAAAAGTGATGCGCTGTGAATACTTTCCGGATGCACTGTAGGTGGATAGGAATGTCAGGCTTTGTTGCACTGAAAGGTCTGTTCTTGTTCAGATTATTCGAATATTCTAACAGCAATTATACAAGAAATAAATGTTGTCACACAGGCGTGTTTAAGAGACAACTAAAGGGCTTGAGTACATGTAATACCATGCCGGACCAAGGGGTGGCGAAGAGCACTAATTCTCCCTCTCGATCTTTTACTGACCATTCTAGGTAAATCCCGTCCGGTTCTGGGGCAGCCAGTGACATCACTTCCGGTTCCGCTCCTGATGATATCATGTCCTCTACTGGTCTTTAAAGCTGCCGTCTTGTGTATAATGAATCAGTTCTGTTTTGGACTCGATTATGACAACATGTCTATGATTTTGCAACAGTTTTACAGCCGGGAAAAATTATACAGGTGGCTGCCCCAACCCTTCGCAATGTCTTATGGTGTTTCTTCTTACAATGTATTTAAAAAAAAAAAAAAAGCTGTAGTGCAATCAATGATTAAAAAAAGAATACAACCTATAAGCACATGAATATTTACATTTAAGCTCTGATTAATTGCAATTAATTGATTGTGTTAGAATATATACAGTATATACTGTACTGTATATACAGTGGAACCTCGGTTCACGACCATAATTCGTTCCAAAACTCTGGTCGTAACCCGATTTGGTCGTGAACCGAAGCAATTTCCCCCATAGGACTGTATGTAAATACAATTAATCCATTCCAGACTGTACGAACTGTATGTAGATATATATTTTTTTAAGTTTTTAAGCTCAAATATAGTTAATTACACCATAGAATGCACAGCGTAAAAGTAAACTAAATGTAAAAACATTGAATAACACTGAGAAAACCTTGAACAACAGAGAAAACTAACAGTGCAAGAGTTCGTGCTATAGCGCTACGAACTGCCTGCTAAAAACACTTTTTTAATGAGTTTTAAGCACAGGGAAAAAAAATGAACATTTGAAAAATCCGTAATTTAATAAACCACCAAGAAAAGTAACATTGCAACAATGCATGCTGCGAACCGATCGCTGTAAACAGAAGTGAAAACAAAAACAAGCTCAGTGCATTCTTTAACTGCCTTCTCTGACTTATACGTCCAGCCCCCCCCCCCCCTTCGTGTGTATGTGTGTGTTTCTGTCTCGTGTGTGTGTGTGTGTGTGTGTCTAAGTCAGTAAGGAGTAAATAGCACATTGCCTTAGAAACACCAATAGTATGAGTAAAGTTTTAGTCATACTGCACCGTCACTTTTCTTTCTCTTTTGTTTAAGACCAATAGTACCTGTACCATTCAGGTACAATTTTTACCCATAGGCTACTTGAACAGACTACTGCATGGCAATTTCTATTGCCATGCAGTAGTCTGTTCAAGTGGCCTATGGGTAAAAACTGTCCTTGAATGGTGTATATATATATATATATATATATATATATACACACACACACACACATACACACACACCCACACAGTTTACAGTATGTACGTTGGCAATTAACCATGGAAGAAATTAGACAGTCTCATGAAAGAAGCAAGTAATGACCTTATTTTGGCAAACATGAAGACGTACCTGGGATGTACGTGCCGCACTCAAATTCTAAGAGGTTGTGCTGCACAACAGTGCCAAGTGTAAATGGCTGGTTTCCAAATAAGTTGTCACTACGCAAATTGTGGCACAGTTTCTCCAAAAATCGGAGAATATAAGTAACACTGTTGACTGCTGGAAGCGTCAAAGTATGCTGTTCTCTGTCAAATGTGGCTGAAATAGAAAAACAAAATAATTTATCTTCAGTCTTTGTTGTCTTCACATGGACGTTTCATAATTTTAGATGCACATTAAATACAAAAATCTGAACTGAATTTCTGGAGAGCTGTCAAAATGACAGCAGCAAGAACAGAACTCTACTGATCTAAATTTAAAAGGTAAATAGGTTAAGCCATTTGTCATGTAATCAATAATAATGCTAAAAATGGTTAAAATATGACACAGTAAGTTTTTTATATTACAATGTTGAGGAAAACTAATACTGTACTCTACAAAGTATCAATAAAAGTCTTAAACCAATTTGTTCTTCTTATAATATGATGATTGGCTGATGAAAAGGAGGGCAGCAAGGTGGCATAATGTTTAGCAAACCCATCACTAGAACCCTAAGTTTAACTCCAGTCCTGGCCATCACCTATGTGAAGCTGAGCATATACTATCCTCTCCTGTATGTACTTTTCTCCAGATACATAGGTTTATCTCCATTACCCCAAAGATATGTTTGTTACAACTACTAGTGACTGAACATTGGCCCAATGGTAGTAAGCTTGCACTGCGATTATTTTCCTGTATTAATTCTGGAGGAATATTTGGAAAGCTGTCACACTTTTGAATTAATGGTGGAAGAATAATGATACTGTGTTGATGGTGTTCTGTAGTTTGAATTTGTATCCTAATTGTTTTTTGTATAAAAGTAAATGACCTTTGTATTTACCTGAAATCACTTCGCCTCCATGACCTTGTTTAAGGAACGAGAAGACAGTTTTTTGTTGGTAGGCACAGTCAATACAGGCCTGGACAGACTGTTGCAGAACCACTGATGCTCGAGCTGGGCCAAAGTGATCCGGAAGCATCTGCACTTTCTTCTTGTCCAGGTGAGGGCCCACATTGCCGCTTTTGTTCAGGTACACACACACTTTTCATTGAAATGAGAAAAAAGGAAAAATATGAATAACAATTACATTAATTACTAATTATATTTCTTTAGAATGAAATGAAACAAGGCTACTGTACAACTATAACTGCAAGCCAAAAATGTTTGGGCTTGTCACTAAGAAAGCATATAGTTTTTTTCCTGTGATTTTTGCTTAAAGGCTTTGTTTCCAGTAAAAATACAAGGCAAAGGTATACAACCTAATCTATTGAAAAATGTTACATTTTTCCACAAATTTAACAAATCTACATTTCAATACAGTAACTTTATTTATAATAAAGGATTGTGAAAATACAATTGACCTGCAAATGTATTCAATCCTCTATTTTTGCAGATATTTAATCTACATTCATTAAAAAGCTGCAAAAAAGCTGTAGGTACAGTGACAAAATCAATCTTTTATCATCTTGGGGTGAACTTGTTGAGGTAAGTCTGAAAATGTTGCCAATATCTTCATCATCACTAGGCAGAATTGTGTCAACCATGGATAGTTAGGGAATTTCTAAAGACCTTTTAAACATAATTTCTAATGTGCATATAACAAAAGTGGTGTGCTACACAAAGATTGTATTTGAAACATTGTTGATCAAAAGGATGCAAAAATATTGTCAAGTAAGAGATCTCTAAAGGACTGCAGACCAATAACCTCCATGAGTTAAACTCTGCATAAATTAAGAATGGCTGCAAACACTGATTATCATACACAGGAGCAATTCAGTATATCGTCTTAGCTTTAACATGTTTCCTACATTAGCATTGTATTTTGAGAGAAATTAAGTAGTGCCAATTCTCCTCTACTTAATAACTGTAAAAATTTCTTGTTCATATAAAGCCTTATTATGTTCAAAAAGGATTTGTTTGTATCTAGGGTTACTCTAAAGAAAGATACCCTATTTTAACTTTGGATGGATATTTATTTTAATGTGAGACAAAGGAGTCATTGTCCAACTCTATTTCATAATTTCTATCAGATTGCAAAACTGAATTTAAACTGAACAGATCTTTAAGCTTTTACGTAACTGCAACGCCTAGATATGGCAATGTTGTTTGAGATAATCAGGGAAAAGGGACAGTATATTTTTATTCATGTTAAATCTAAACCTAGATATCCTACAGAATCTCCCCTGAAGACTCAGTAAGCGTGGCATTGATAAGTATAGGTTAGTAATACATTGAATCATGTCATCGATACAGAAAGAAAACCTTTTTTTTTTCCCCCAAATACTTCCCTTGTCATTGCCTTAATTCCTAGCTGTTTTGCCCATGGATTGCTAGGGCTTAACAACAATTAGAAAGCACATTGGTAATGATGGTCAACAACATTTAATTTCATATCCTAGAGCAAGATGGTCTGAATTGATATTGTTTATAAAAACTGTGGGTTCTTAGATGGAATATAATAATTCAATCCATGTACATACAGTATGTTGGCTATACACCTAAATTTTTGTAGCAAGGTGTACTAATATCCCCAGTTCAGTTCTGTCATAGTTTTTTCATATAGCTACAGGTAAGAAGGCTTCTAGAAGCTCAGAAACTGAAGAGTTATCTCTTACACTAAACAATCTCTGATAAATTCGGTTTGGTCCTGTGTTACTATGGAGCTGAGCAATTGTTATAGAATCAATACTCAAGATGTTCTTATTTTTTGTACTGTTGTCTAGTATAGTTCTTAAGAAATATTTATATTTATTTTGCCAGCTTCCTTACACATCTCACATTAACTGAGCTAACCTAAAAAATGTATTTTAATCAAATTCGGCTGGATAACACCTGTGGTCCTATGGCTTTCATACTATGTAAATAGTATACAGCATCTTAGATTTCAGAGAACCTAAATAATTTATCCAGCTCTTCTATGCACAGAGTATAAAGCTGCAGTATTTAGACTGGATTCAGAAATCATTGGCATGAGCCTCACTTTCATTACATTCTAAAGTATATAAAGTCTTTCAGTCATTATCAGTCAATCCCAGCCAGCACAGGGCGCAAGGCAGCCCACCACAGGACACACACACACACACACACACACACACACACACACACACGGGACAATTTAGGATCGCCAATGCACCTAACCTGCATGTCTTTGGACTGTGGGAGGAAACCCATGCAGACACAGGGAGAACATGCTAGTATTCCTTAAATATGGTATTTCCTTTTGTTTGCTAACTGCAGTTATGAATGCATTGCTAGTCTCCACAATTGCATTTTAAACTTCATTCTTAAGGGTTTGTTGAGCTTCATTCTTATTAGTTATTTTATTTGTGTTCATATGAAAATGAAGTACCTTGATAATTGCTCCATTTCTCTTGTGGTTAAAACATTTCATTCTGTTTATAACAAAAAAACTTTTCTGTAGAGTGCAGCACTTAATTATCCAACATAAACCGTATTTGTATGAGAAATGATTTGTCCCCTCAAACACCAAAAGTGTTTATACTGAGATGCAAATAAATGAATTCCATTAAAATATTTGTCATACGTATTTACTAGTTGAGTCACTAATTGGACTAGTAAAGCATAATGATTTGTCAGCAAGAATATGAAAAGCTTAGTTAAGAGATAAAAACAACAACATTACTCCAAGATTTGAGAGAGAGTAGCATTATGTTATTAAAAAAACTTGTCAATTCCTGGGAAGCTGAAATTTACTGATACCGTAAAGTTGTTGTTCACCTACAGTGCATCCGGAGAGTATTCACAGCGCATCACTTTTTCCACATTTTGTTATGTTACAGACTTATTCCAAAATGGATTAAATTCATTTTTTTCCTCAGAATTCTACACACAACACCCCATAATGACAACGTGAAAAAAGTTTACTTGAGGTTTTTGCAAATTTATTAAAAATAAAAAAAATTGAAAAATCACATGTACATAAGTATTCACAGCCTTTGCTTAATACTTTATTGATGCACCTTTGGCAGCAATTATAGCCTCAAGTCTTTTTGAATATGATGCCACAAGCTTGGCACACCTGTTCTTGGCCAGTTTCGCCCATTCCTCTTTGCAGCATCTCTCAAGCTCCATCAGGTAGGATGGGAAGCGTCGGTGCACAGCCATTTTAAGATCTCTCCAGAGATGTTCAATTGGATTCAAGTCTGGGCTCTGGCTGGGCCACTCAAGGACATTCACAGAGTTGTCCTGAAGCCACTCTTTTGATATGTTGGCTGTGTGCTTAGGGTCGTTGTCATGCTGAAAGATGAACCGTCGCCTCAGTCTGAGGTCAAGAGCGCTCTGGAGCAGGTTTTCATCCAGGATGTCTCTGTACATTGCTGCAGTCATCTTTCCCTTTATCCTGACTAGTCTCCCAGTCCCTGCCGCTGAAAAACATCCCCACAGCACGATGCTGCCACCACCTTGCTTCACTGTAGGGATGGTATTGGCCTGGTGATGAGCGGTGCCTGGTTTCCTCCAAACGTGACCCCTGGCATTCACACCAAAGAGTTCAATCTTTGTCTCATCAGACTAGAGAATTTTCTTTCTCATGGTCTGAGAGTCCTTCAGGTGACTTTTGGCAAACTCCAGGTGGGCTGCCATGTGCCTTTTACTAAGGAGTGGCTTCCATCTGGCCACTCTACCATACAGGCCTGATTGGTGGATTGCTGCAGAGATGGTTGTCCTTCTGGAAGGTTCTCCTCTCTCCACAGAAGACCTCTGGAGCTCTGACAGAGTGACCTTCAGGTTCTTGGTCACCTCCCTGACTAAGGCCCTTCTCCCCCGATCGCTCAGTTTAGATGGCCGGCCAGCTCTAGGAAGAGTCCTGGTCATTTCGAACTTCTTCCACTTACGGATGATGGAGGCCACTGTGCTCACTGGGACCTTCAAAGCAGCAGAAAATTTTCTGTAACCTTCCCTAGATTTGTGCCTCAAGACAATCCTGTCTCGGAGGTCTACAGACAATTCCTTTGACTTCATGCTTGGTTTGTGCTCTGACATGGACTGTCAACTGTGGGACCTTATATAGACAGGTGTGTGCCTTTCCAAATCATGTCTAATCAACTGAATTTACCACAGGTGGACTCCAATTAAGGTGCAGTAACATCTCAAGGATGATCAGGGGAAACAGGATGCACCTGAGCTCAATTTTGAGCTTCATGGCAAAGGCTGTGAATACTTATGTACATGTGCTTTCTCAATGTTTTTATTTTTAATAAATTTGCAAAAATCTCAAGTAAACTTTTTTCAAGTTTTCATTATGGGGTGTTGTGTGTAGAATTCTGAGGAAAAAAATTAATTTAATCCATTTTGGAATAAGGCTATAACATAACAAAATGTGGAAAAAGTGATGCGCTGTGAATACTTTCCAGATGCACTGTATGTAAAGCAAGGCTTAGCACACAATGAAAATCCTTTTTCCAAGCTCATGAAAACTCATATTGAGAATTAAAGCAAAAACTTTTGACTATGCAATCTGTATCTAAGCCAATATTTTGATTAAAATGTATGCTAATAATAAAAAAATATGTACAGATATTTTGCATTTTCATACCCGTAGGAGCCTGAAGAGCAGATGTGGGAATTGTAGCATTGTCCTGAGGCACACTGCTGGTATCAGGTTCTGGAGTACTACTGGTTGGTGAGGTTGGTGCAGGATTAGGCACAACACGGGGCTTTCTCTATAAACATCAGAATAAACGAAGGTTCAATACCAAACTCAAATGTATTGCGTACAGTTGTCAGAGGTTTTAACATTTTTATTTGCTATACAGACCTTAAAATGTAATATATAGAAAATATAGAATTCAAAAATGTGAAAAGAATTAGACTTGTCAAAATGTTTGTGCTACAAGGAATATAGATTTACGCATCAAAAATGAGTGAAGGCATAAGTATAGCTTCAAGAATAGATACAGTACACTATTATCTTCCTATTAATAAAACATCACTCATTTTTGAAACCTTGGCTTGCACGAATTAAATAAATAAACTAAGCCTAAAGAATGTATTAAAAAATTATTGAAATGAGAATTTGAGCCTGAGGACTAATATATACCATAAGATATCTTCAGCACTATACAAAATATGATGATTGATCAGAAAAATATTTATGCTTTGGTAGAAATTTTTACATGACAAAATTTCAAGAAGAATAAATGTCACTCTTATCTTAAATGGAATTAGGCAAGCTCAAAAATGATTGGACAGAGTAAATATTAGTTGATGTTAAAATAATATATCCTACTAGGCTGTGTACTACAAAAAAATAAGGACGTAATATATTTTTGCATCTTTGACACTTTTGCTTATAAACTACTACTTTGGTTTAAAGGCAGAAAGCCCCTGGTTTCAGAGAAAAAAGAGAATTGGTTTATTTGTTACTACATAATATACAACCAATATTTATTTTATAGTGTAGAACTCTTAATATGTTTTACAAGAGCAGCTTTAATTTTTTCACAAATGATGCGCTGAAACAAACCAAAATGACTCCAGTACCTTTTTAAAAACAAGTACTTTAGTCACTGCTAAACAATGGCTGTCAATAAAATAAACATGAATAAGACCAAAACAGTTGGAATCTGGTGCTTATAATGCAGGTGGTGATATCATATTTCAATGGTTCAACTTTATAAGCAGTGACATCTTGGATTTAGAATATTTAAAGATCACAAAGTTTTGCAAAAGCTGATATAAATTATCTGGGATATTCCCAAGTTTCCTTCACCATTTATCTAAAATATCCCACATTGTTTTTAACTTCAGCTTAATTAGACACCTGTGGTCTATGAAGGAAATATAGACAGCAGAAAATAATACTGGTTATGTTTGTTATATCCAACGGCAGCATATGTTTCCAGAAGGATGCTTACCTTGGTGCCTGGCTTGGGTCCTCTCTTTTTTGGAATTTTAATAGGTTTTACAGATTTGGAATTATTAGCCATTCCATGCTGGGCAGTTCCTCCTTTATGTAGCCAGTTCATTGGTTGTCTCCCTCTTCTGCGTCCTGGCTTTCTGCCTCTTTGTACCGCAGTTCCCTTGCCTATAGGGTGCATGCTGGGAGACTCTGTGACACCCTCTGCAGGTATGCTAAGGCTCTTTGGCAACACTACTGGAAGAAACAAATATTGTGGATGTAAGGTACTAGACTTTTGACAGAATGTTAATTGCTGGGTCACAGTAGATGTAAAAACAACCTGCAATTAGAAATTAAGTTCTTTTTGCCTTCCATGCATTATATTGAACCAATTAATCTATTTTCAGGGTCAAGTATGATGTCTAACCAAATAGCTTCAAACACAAAATAAGAACCAACTTTGGATGGAATCCCAGCTCATCACAAGGCACCTTTACTCAAAATAAGCCAATTCAGAGTTAGCAATAACGTGTGACAGCAAAACCAAAGTACACTGAGACAAAAATCCAAAAAAGCCATGCAGACACTAATGGAAAGTGAAAACTGTTTTAGAAGTAAGGTTGATATACACACTAATCATGGCACTGGAGAATGATGTTGAGAATGTGTTAAATTTTGATTAGCATGCATAAGTAAGAATTTCACTCTACACTTGACAATAACTCTATAAACTTATATAATTATATAAACTCCACATCCATGGTGACCAAATTTAGCAAATCATTATCATTTCTGGATATCTGGGATACACCTTTACTTTTGGTGACTTAGATGGTTAGGACTCCTTCTTATATGCAATTGTTACATACAGTAGCACTTTTCTAACACACTCGAAGCACTTTACATATACAGTGGGGAACCACTTAAACCACCACCATTGTCTAGCATCCACCTGGCTGACACGTCGACAGCCAATTTTGCACATTACGCTTACCACAGATGCTATTAGGTGGTGACAGGGTGAGAGATTCTTAGCTTGCAAAGGACAGGGCATTATTAAGGGACGAGAATAATCAGGCCAACGTGGGCATTTTAGCCAGGACATTGTGGTACAATGTATCCTACTCTTTTTGAAAAATGCCCAGAGATCTTTTATTACCAGAGCAAGTTAGTATCTTAATATATTTTTTATTATAAATGTCTATGAAAAGAAACTATATACTAGAGAGGATGCAAAAGTTATCAGAATCGATCAATAGCATGGGAGTAGGGTGAAGTTATCAACTATGCCTACATTCTTGTTAATCAGTCTTCAAATGGCATTGTGCCGAGTTGATTGAGATGTGTTTTTTTTGACAGTTCTAATTGCGAATATGACTTCAGCATTTGTTTCTTCTTCAAGTCCAAAAAAAACTTGTTAGGTCACATCGAACATCAAGGCAATAATGATAGTATTTTTCTGCATAAATTGACTTGTAAAAAATAGGTTCCCCATGAATAAACTTACAAGCATAGGAAGCATGGGAAAGGTGCTATACACATAAAATATATTATTATGAGTCAGTGAAATTATACTGAACTGCTTAATTGTCTATGGGAAAGGAATTAGGGATATGGGGAGGTTGGGATGTCCCAAGCAGTGCCACATGTAAACTTGCACCACAGCATTACCACTTTAATGACAACAAAGCTGTTGTAAATGCCATAAAAAAATAAGCCAAAAACTATACATATATTGCAAAAAATAAAACCAAAACTAACCAAAATCATGACAGCTAGAAGTAGTGGTGCATGGATCTCAAAGGGAAATTTTTATTTTTCATTTGCAGTTACATGAGTTAAGCACCTTCGCTATGACTTTATATGCATGGGTTTGAACACAAGAAAAAATGGGCCCATCTTGTGCATATTGTTTGCTTCATTTTTAGCAGTGACCTATATGTAGGGCACTGCTTTTCTTGCATTTCAGATTCTAATTAACTGATCTATTGTCAAAACTAGCAAATACATTAATAGTCACAGAATTTTTAACAGATCAATCAGTGAAAAGTCAAGCTACTTCTGACATTTTATATTGTATTACAATGTAGACACTCATAATACTAGCTCAGGCTGTAGGATTCAGCATGTGATCCTCATGTTTATAGGCTCATCAGTTTCTGGTAGGTTTCCTGTTAGAATGCATAAAAGATTATTTTTTGCAAATTATATTCTATGTACAGTATATAAAACTGTAAACTATACAAAATGATGTTAAGCATATTTCATAATTAAATGGTATTTACATTAAATAATAGAAAAAGTGAGGGAGATTCACATTAAATAATCAGCAGAGAGCAGTTGACAAGCTATTGTTCCCCATGTATTTCTGTTTATAAAATCACATATTGATCAACAATAAAATATTGTGATTGTGAAGGAGGGTAAATGGCCTGTCACCCTCTCAGGCAGCCTACTCTCTATTCCTACCTTCTCTGATCACAAGCTATGCCATTCCTCTGAGAAAAGGAAGCTGCCAGGCAAAAGACCACATGATCTGCTAAAATCATATGGATTGTAGATATTGAGATCTTAAAATTAGATAACTGCCATTTGTACCAAATTTAAAAAGATGTATAATTCTGAAGTACTGGAAAACGTTGGTTATTATTAATAATAAAAATATTTAAGACTGATTTTACTCTTTGTTTTTTGTGCAACAAGATACACAGTTCATTAGTATATAGACTAAACTTTAGAAGTTCTCATTATCTTTCACAAATCACCCACACAAAATTGAACTGTCTTTGTTACTCACAGAATGACTTTAAAGCATTTGTAATAAATCAGTTGTTTCATGAATATATTTGCAAGCTAATAAGTGGTTAGAGTATCTTATCATAAACACTGCTACCTCTTTAGTAATCCAGTGTACAGTATTTCCTCTTTGATATCATAGTTGTTGATTGCGAGACTGCATGCAGCTGACAAGAGAGACACTCCTTGTAAGATAACAGTTGACTCTACATTTTTCCATCCAAACATCAGTAGCCTCTATTCTAGTTAGTAAATCAAAATGAACAGTTGTGAAAAATGAAACAGCTACAGAAACGAAAAAATGATTGCAGAAAGTACCACTTCCGCTTCAACTGAAAAGATGTTAAGAAACTGTGTCGATTGTATTTTGATGTGGTTAATATATGCTGTATCAAGGTGCTCTACTGCATGTGCCTTTGCCTAAAAATAAAACATAAACAAATAAAACTGATTCTTGTAAACGACTGAAATTAAATTTACACAAACCATGGCACTACAAGCCTATGAAAATGGGCACCTCACACTTCGTCTAAATATATACTGCCCCCAAACCTATTACAATAGCTAATTAAAGAAAACAGCTTAAAAAGCAGGTTCAAACAAAAGGCTCTGACTACCAATTCACAGCATAGTCACAAAATTTTATTCTACAACAACATACTCCCTAATAAGTGATAAAGCAGATGTGAAGCTACTACATTATATTATATTGATAATCGTCAAAGTATCTCTCTACATAAAAAGGTCAGAAATACCTTTAATGGGAAAAAGTTAAAAAGCAAAGTGCTAGGTTAGTGTACTATGACAAGCCCCATGATTCAATGCAAAACATGTACAAATATGTTGAATGTTAAGTCCAAAAGAAGAAGAGGATAAACTTTAAAGATTTATCATTACCTTCAGTGTGAACAGTGTTTAAACCCTTGACACTGTCCTCAAGGTTACAGAGGCAGATATCCCAAAAGTTTATCTGATGTCCCCTCTTTTGATCATTATAACAATAATGAGGCAATGTTTGGAGTTCATGGCATGATGTTGGAGGGCTTGTGTGTTTAAGGAAAAGTTATTTAATTTGGGGATAATTCTTTCTCTAAAACTACCCTTTCAGGTTTAATGTGGAATTAATAAATATGATGTGATAAAGTGTTTAGAAAAACTCACTGCAAATGTTTGAAAAATAAGTCAGAGATCCATCTGCAAAGTCTCCAACAGTTCAAAAACAAAGTTAAAAATATTTGCAATAAAATACTGTAAAAATCAGCACAATGTAGAGAGAGAATCTATTTCAATATTTAGAAGCATAGTATTCTGCTTAGTCTTTAGGTTGATAGTCTGAAACAGAAGTTGCAGTAAAACAAAAAAGGGTTACAGGTGTCTGAGGTAGCTGAAGAATCCTTATTTCCTCTTTTCACTTCTGCAATTTGCTTATCAGAAATTGTGCTCCAAGGGCGGACAACACAGAACATGTCTCAGTTACCTATTAACGCTGCCTCTGGGTTGTGTAGTGGCTTGCCTCTAGACACCAGAAGACATATTCCGTTTTCTAAATGTGGGCAATAGTTTCTTTCCAACACTCAGCCTAGTAGAATCTTTCTGCACAAAAACAAATGAGCTTTAAATCATTTAACACTTGGATGTGTAAAATGTATTTTGTGTTAAATTATAAATATCTGAATCAAATGTATTTATTTGCCTTTAAAGCTCTCTTTGAATGATGCATCTAGATAACTGGCCAATATAAAACAAGGTTTAAATATAAAGTATTTCCCCATCGGTTTTAACATTTCAAATAGTTAATCTTTAATATCATCTGATTATTTTAAAGCTATTGCACATATAGTACTATGGGACAGTGGTGCAAAGGTAGTGCTGCTGCCTTGTAGTAAGGAGACTAGGGTTCGCCTCTCGGGTCCACCTTGCCTGGAGTTTGCCTGTTCTCCCCATGTCTATGGGGGTTTCCTCCTGGTGCTCCTTTTTCAACCCACTGTCCAAAAATTTGCACGTTTGGTGTGTGTGTGTGTTCGCCCAGCAATCTAGGATTTGTTCTTGCCTTGCAGGCCCTGAACTGGCAGTTTTGAAAAATGACATTACACATAACAGTACTCTACTATTACAAGTACACTAACTTGTGAAAAAAATCATTTAAAAAAAGAAAAAAAAAAACAGCTAAGTCACTGAAGAATGCTCAGCTGTACTCAATTCCTTTTCAGTGTTATTTTTCACGTGTTTTTGAAAATGCATGGATAAATAAATGGCTTGTTTTTTTGTTGATATCAGTCCCATATGGACATATACTAATCTACTTTTGCCTACTTTTGATTCAGTAAAAATATTTAGGCACATACAAATTAGTAAAGTATTTCTTTGAGTAGAATTTTATATACTGAATCATTAATTGTATTAGATAGATAGATAGATAGAAAAATCACTATAAGATAGATAGATAGATAGATAGATAGATACTTTATCTATCTATCTATCTATCTATCTATTACAATAAATTACAATATACTTTTATATCCCAAATAAGTAAAATGGCGCCAACTACTCTTATGTCACCATCTGCCTGCTAATATAAGAGAAAGCCCTTCCCTCTCAGCTTTTAAATTCAGACTAAAGACTTACTAATTTAGTTTAGGATACCCTGACTAGAGCTGCTGATTATCTGTGCATACTGCATGTAAAGGAATTTAAGTATAACAATATTTTTAAACTGTGACTAACCCTCCTTTATTCTTTTCCTTTCCTCGGTATCTGAATGTGGCTACTTGGTGCCACTGCTCTCCTGCCAGACTGCTTTCTCAAGTACCTTCACTATAGAAAACCTAGGAGTGCTAGGGGGGGAAAGTTGGCCGAGAACTCCAAAACTGGGCCTTTATTTTTGACTTTCTCTTTTACAATTTTAATCTCCACCGTTGTCAACTGGCCATAGTCCATGAATTAATTATTGGACAGATATTATTGGTTTACATTTTTGTTTAATCAGTTTTTACCTTGTTCTTTGTGTGTTTTAAAAAATATGCACCGATATGTGTACTAGTTCCATATTTAGTGTTTAGTATTATCGAAACTTGTATTTTGACTGAGAATTGCTCACAAAGCTCAGCGAAGAGTGCCATACAAAAAGTAAGTTGTACTGTACGTCATGAAAACAAAAACCTTTTAAGTTTACTTGTGTAAATTTGTGTGTAAATGTGTGGTATATACAAAGCATATACAGTTTGATGCAAAACAACCATTTCTTTCAGGAATTTTGTTACTTTTATAGGCTGCAGTAAACAAGATCACTTGTTCTGATTGGAAACCTATGAAAAAATGTGTTAATGTAAGTTCCATTGAACTAATCAAAACATTTTCTGAACTTATTTTTTGGAGTCACTCCTGACACCATTAGGTACATGACAAGAACCAAACAGGGGCAAGTCACCTGTAAACTGAAGAGGACACTTACACCATGCCAACACAGAGCTGTCAGTTGCCATAACATGCACATTTTTGGAATGTAGGAAAAACCTGTGAGAATTCTGGGAGAGACTGCTTTGGACATGAACAGTGACCAGGTTATTAAGTAAGCAGTATTAACTTCTGCACCATAATCCTGATCCAATGTTTGATTTAAACAACTTATTTTAGTGCTCAGAATTTTTTTCTTTTCATTTTATGATCATAAGATGCAAATTTAAAATTTTGAGACAAATAACCATACACAAACACGGTGCCTGTTACCAATCTTTTCTTCCTACATTTTTTAACCCTCCCACTGCTGTGTGCACCAACTTTCCAAAATCCTAGACAGAATAAGCTGGTTATGAAATGGATGAAAGTACTGAGGGATACTATAGAATGCAAACTCATAAAACATATATTTGAATGCACACTATTATTACTATTTCTTTTCTTGTTTTTTACTTTTCCTCATGAGTGCCGCAGAAGGAACACACTGGGCTGGGCCTCCCTATCCTCAGTAACTTTCTCTAGCCCTTCCTGAGGAATACCCAAACACTCAAAGGACAGCTGAGAGATTTCATCCCTCAAACATGCCCTTGGGTCTGCCTCTCTGTATTCCCTCAGAAGGCCATGTCAGAAGTGTTCGGGAGGGCATCTTATTTCCATACCCAAACCACTTTGACTGTCCCTCTTGATTCAGAAGCAGCAATTCAGAACTATAGTCAAATACCTCACTGTCAAAGCTACCTTATTTTGACCATTTGTATTTGTGATCTCATACATAACATTAAAAAATGAGTAAAGTGAACATCATAAAATATATATTCCGCTATAGCTTACTCTTCAAGGGCCAACAAATAAACAAACAGTGGCAATAATATTAAAAAAGCTACATTTGGTAAATATGTGAATGTACTCTAATTACTGCAATTAAATCAAAAATCAAATGTGATTGGTGCAGTGATATGACCATAAAATATCAAAAAAAAAGGATAAATAAAGTGAACACAAAACTTTGTTTACTGTTCTAAAAGTAACTAAATTGTCAAAAAAATTAGTCTTCAGACATAGTAAAAAAAAAAGGTCAGAAACAGAATTGTATCAGGTTAATACTTTTTAGTTTGAAAATGAGACAGAAAAAAACTTCTGCATATAAACTACAGATAACTGAAGTTAAAAACTTCACACCATACAATCTTTATGAAATATAGGTCACCTACCAGAAATGAGCTCTATGCTTCATTCAGTTATGCCACATGTCTTGGTTAAACCACTCCAGTGTGGAAAGTACTGCAGTGAACAAGGAGCTTCTAACAGCAAATGAACTCCAGGAATTTGGCTTTGACTAAAAGCTTTAAAAAACAACAGTATCCAACTCCTTTCTTCCACTGCATAAAACTCGGTCTTCAAATATATACTGTAGCTGAACTTTTAAGGAGTCTTTCCAATTTTTTTTTTTTTTTTTTAAAGTATTTATGCTTTTCCAGGATAACAAAGGTTAGTTCTGTATTAACCAGCCCTGCATTCTGAACCATGCCCAGCTCTGTCTGCCAACTGGGTTTCTGCCAAGGCTGTATCTCCACTCCCAAAAATTCCTGTTTGCCCATTAAGGGTAAACATCCCCTGAGGCGACCTGCTCCATTCAAGCCAAAGAGCTGTTTTTTTTTTTTTTTCGCTCTCTCATGAATTTTTCTGGTCTCATTTTTTCTCTCTATCACACATCTGGCCAAACATTTAACTTTTCTCTTTACCATACATAGTTCTCTCACAACCTCGAGTTTCTCAGTTAATATTACTAGAAAAGCATTGTACTTCACAGCTAATTCTTACACTTTCAGACAATACTATCACATGGTTAAACATTATTTCATGCAAAATAAAACTCTATTTATTCTGATTCTTAAAAAAGAGGATAAACATCAATCAATTCATCCATTTTCAAACATGCTCTTACAGTCAGTACAGGATGCCACAGTGAGAAAGTGATCAGCACTGCTGCCTTGCAGCAGTTGAATCTTGCACCCAGTTGTGACTGTGTGCAGTATGCATGTTCTCCTTGAGTTTGTGTCAGTTTTCCTCTCATATCACCAAAAGCATGCATGTTAGGTTAATTTTAACTTAGCCCTGTCTAAATGTGTTTGAATTGGGCTAGTGGAAGACTTGCTGTTAGAAAAAGAGTTGGTTGTCCACAGCCCTTACCTGGATTAAGCAGGTGTAACAATGTGAAATTATGCCTTGCAGGGTCATGGGGAGCCAGTAACTACTTTGGCAACATTGAACACAAAGTAGGAGCCAGCCCTGGATGGGGACTGATACATACTAGAGCACAAATTTAGAGCTTTTAATTAATCTAATACATGCATGTTTGGAACTGGAACAAAATCCACAAAAGACACCTGAAGAATGTGTGTATTCCATGTGGCCAGTGCCCCCATGATTTGAATCTAGCACCCTTTAACTGTGAAAAAGTAGAGTAAACCACTACACTACAATTTTACTCTAAATGAGGGTACTCATTCTGAAAACAAGCACATTCCTATAGTTTGGAGAATATTCTAAAGTATCTCTAATAGTTCTCTAAAATGATCTCTCTCTACAAACAATCATTTGTGATAATCTATTCAAGTTTCCATATTGGGTTACAAGAGTGCATTATTAATAAGACACAAACTTTCACCAATCTGTAAAGACTAGGGCAAATATTATACATTTTTTAGCTAATATAGCTAACATATACACACTCACAAATTTCTGTTAAATGGTTTAGAATTATTTCATGATTAGCTGCAATAAAATTACTGCATATCTGGATCAATACAAATTCCTAAATAGGGATCTTCACTCATCTATTTTCTAACCAGCTTATCCAGTACAAAATCATTAGGAGCTGGGGCCTAGTGAGGTAGCACTGGGCACAAAGCAGGAAACCACATTGGATGGGGAATATCATATGTGGATATACACTACCCACTCACTCATCCTGGCTCAATTTGTTATTGCAAATCAACTTAATATGACTAAAATAAAACAGACTTTAACATGGGAAGAATGTGAGAAGTAGTGCCATATTAGTACATACCACAAACGTTAGAAAATGCACTCCTTTTTTAAATTCCAACAGGTGGCACACCAGAAAAGGTAGTGCTGCTGCACAGGCTCTCATATCAAATGGTCTGCCTATGTTTGGATTCGCTTTGGTATTGACAATGTCACAGTGGAGGAAGGCGTTAATATTGAACATGTAATATGCAGGCAACGTCCAAATAGAACCAAAACAAAACATGGTGCTTCCTCTTTAACTTTAGTTGGAAGAAGTAATGATTTATACTTTATTTACAATTTATAATCTTAAATATTTTTTTAAAAAGTGGATAAGCAATAGTTCTCAGGTCAAACACACTCACATGCTCCTGTAGACTTTGTTTGCTCTATTCCAGACTGACCTAAGTTAATCTCCTCAGGAGCAACAATGAAGCACCACCAACAAAAGAAAGCTAATGCTTTTAAAATAAAAAAAAAGAAGTGGATCTAAAGATCAAAGGATGTTAATTTGTTCCCCATGATTAAAGAAATAAATGAATAGTATTTATTGATTTACTTAGATAAAGGGAAATGGATAGTTTACATCCTATTAACAGCAATGCACACATACTGTATGCAGCTCCAGAAATTTTAAATTAATACTTGCATAATCCATATATTCAAAAATATTTCAAATCTGAAGTATTCTAATGCTGATTATAGGCTGACAGCCCTACTATAAACATAAGAGCTCATTTCACAAGGACTCACCCAGCACAAAGGTCAGACTACATACCAATAGGTCTGTGCATTATGTATGGTAACTGCTTATTCCATGTCTTACTGTAGAATATACTAAGACAATATTGTATCATGAGGTCCTTTGAAACTCCTATACATTTAATGACAATTGCTAATATATCAACTGATAGATAGATAGATAGATAGATAGATAGATAGATAGATAGATAGATAGATAGATAGATAGATAGATAGATAGATAGATAGATAGATAGATACTTTATTAATCCCAATGGGAATTTTAATGTTTGACTTGCTTGAAATGCAGTGTTATTGTATACATTTATAAAATTGTTTAATATGCAGGTATCCTAAAATAACAACCTTTTCTATTAGATAATGCTTCTTCACACTCAGGCTGACAATGTATTATTTTTATTCGGTAGTAAGAGTTACTAAGAGACCACTTGATTTTGAATAAGTGGTATGTACATAGTCAACAACATGCATAATCAAATTAACAGAGAATACAATTATAGTAAATTGTGCTGCTGCTCTCTAATTATTAGACAACCCACTGCAAAATGCTTCAAGTCAAATTAATAGGAAATATATAATGTGAATTTACTAATTCTGGTATTCTCTTACTCTCCTTGAAGAAAAAAGGTAACACTTTAGGAATAATATTACTTTGATTTATGAATCACCCGTCACAATGTTTGAAGTCAAGAAGAAAGAGGATAAAAGAGAAAATGATGAATACCTTTGGTGCCTGGTGGTTGTAGGTTATCTCCAGTAAGGGCGCACCAGCCAACTGGAAAGATGTCACGTGAGTCATAGCGGCAATAATAATCAAAGGCTCCCCTCCATCCATCAAAGGTGACCAGCACCTCTACACCCCGCACTTCTCCAATGGTGGCAGGGCAGATAAAATGAGGGTTCTTACGATCAACTGCCTCTAGTTTCATTCCAATTTTGAAGTAGTTTTGTGCAGGGGCGGGAGGTTCCTGCTGGGAGAGGTTCAAGGAACAAGAAAAGTTAAGAGAATTTTCCTGGTTGTTATAGTTCAGATTTGTTTATTAAGTTATAAATCATTCGTTTTCTTTTAGTAAATACTTGAGATATAATTTAAATTTTGTTTCATAGTATCTTAATAAAACCAAATTTTTCTGCAAAATACTTAATTCGGTGTCTTCCAAAATATTATGACAAACTGCAATTGTGACCAAAATAAAGCAGAAACAGTACATTTATACCCTATTTTAAGGAAAACAGACCTTTGACTGTATTCTGTTTTTTTTCCCCCAAAAGTGTTTATGTGGCTATGAGATAAAACAAACAGTTAAAAACAGATAAAATCACAGTGTCATTTCATTGTGTAAAGTACTTATCTGGTACAATCTATCTATATGGGTCTTGTCGTCAATAATAATAATAATTCTTTGCATTTATATAGCGCTTTTCTCACTACTCAAAGCGCCCAGCAATTGAAGGTTAAGGGCCTTGCTCAAGGACCCAACAGAGCAGATTCCCTATTGGCATTTACGGGATTCGAACCAGCAACATTCCGATTGCCAGTGCAGATCCCTAGCCTCATAGTGGCAAAAATATTGTATTCAAATACTTTGGGACATATGGAATATTTTGCTTCCCTGGGGGAGGAGAGATAAAATAACAGTTACTAAAAATTGCTGACATGTGATATTTCGCTGACCTCTTATCTCAGTTATCATATATATAGTATATAGTATTATAAAAGCCAGAAATGTCATTTTGTCCTCTCGCTATATTCACAACAAAATAATATACTATATATTTTCAAAAACTACTTTACAGCAAATCTTTAACTGATTTTGGGTTAAGTCAGACCTCAGAAAATAAAAAAATAAATAAAGAAAGAACGACAGGAAGCAAATTTATGTAAACAGTGCAAAGTAGCACTGCCCATTTAAGCTGGAAGTGTAAACTTACAAATACATAAGTGATTGATCAGGAAAGTATGTTGGGTTACTTAAGGGGCAGGATGACTGCCAATGACAAATGAGACTCGTGATTGTATGAATAACTATGCATGTGATTCTTGCAGCAGCAGAAATTAGAAAATAAAATTGAGATTTAGCAACAATTCTTACAAAAAAAAGCGCACAAGAGATCAGAGGTTTTGTAGAATAGTGTTGCACTTTTTATAGTGTCTTTCTAATATGCCTCATCAAAAATTCTGAAAAGGCCAACCAACTGCCTTAGTGGTTTTAAATGACCTGCATTTTATACAGTTTTCATGCATATATTTCTGTTGATTTTGTATGCTTTGCAAAAGAACTTGCAGCTGCACAGATATCACCTGATCTGTTTTCATAACTAATTTAGTTTACATTCCTGTCAGCTGGATTCTTGTGTTCATGCACATGGTCAAATTGAAAATGCACAAACTTCAAAAGTAAAGTGTTCTCAATAAAAAAATCTCAATGATGGAAGCTTTTTCAGCTAACCTTTACTGAAAAAGACAAAGTAAAACTTCTTGACCTGTTAAAGCTAATATCTACATGAAGAATATTTCAGCCCTACTAATAACAACTTAATGACTAAATACTTAGCTTATTGCTCATACAAAAGTAAATTTTGCCATTCTTGCATTTCTGTTGTCTAATATCAATCACAATGCAGTACACTAGGAGTTAATTATAATAAAAAAAAAACTCGGTGAAGCAGGACGTCACAGAACAGGAATACCTATCAGTAAATAAATACATATATTATGATCTAAACTTGTATTTGTACTTAAAAGAATTAAATTTACAAATAAGTTAAGTCCTGGATTTAAGAGCAGCAATGTTTATAAAACAAAACACTGCAGCACTATCGCATTTCATTTATAGAACAGTGTGTTAGAAGACTGAGTAGTAATATACTTGTAGTCACAGGCTGCTATTAGCTCCCTAATTTTCCTATTAGTTAATGATTACTCCAGTTTGGTGGACAAGAGTGTGTTTTCTTTAATTTACTATCTTATTAAACTGAGGCAAAAAGGAGTATTTATTAATGCTCCTGGAGAGGAGTGGAGTTTGCACATTCTCACAACTATTTTTCCCTGTTACTTCTCTCTTACTCCACCAATAAAACCACAGCAAATTATATTAACTTGCAACTTTAAACTTTGTGTGAGTATTTATGGGTGCATTAGTCTGCACTGGCAATTCTTCCAATGTTGATTCCTATATTGAGAACAATGATGAAGGAATAGGCTCGAACCCCCTGAGACCCAAAATTAAGTAGGTTCAAAATGAATGGATGTGCCAGCTTATTATCTTATGTAGCTTGTGTACATATTTATTCCAAGGTATAAATGCACCAGTATTATACCGAATACTCAAATTTTAATTAGCTTTCTACCATCCTTATGAAATAACTGACACCTTTATTAGTAATTTGTAATCTTAACAGATTTTCTATATTATGACTGCCAAGTAAAACATCATACAATTGAAATGGCACTCACTACTTTTGCATTTCTGTTCCTGATCACTGCAGTGCAAACATGTGTATGCTAAAATATCAGATGCAGCATCTAGTCTTTCATTGTTTCACATCTCTGTGACAGGAGTTTTCTGTATATAAAAACAATCTTTCACATGACATTATTTAATGCAGATTTTGTTCCTTTGCAGGTTGTCTTGTTGTAACTGCATGGGCAGCTGGAAAGATTCAGTCCTATAGTGCATTAGGAAGGCTATTAGTACTTAGTAGCTACTGTATCTGTTAAACACTGTTGGCATTTCAGATACAGCATAATGTTTGAAACTTTCATGTGAAACCAGTTTTAACATTAAAGCTGGCACCCCCAACATTCCACCAAATATTAATGTAAATGTAATACGTAAATATGTGCCACAAATATCAGAAATGTTTACTCTGCATTGTGTGACAAGTAGGACAACAGTGCTGCAGACAGAAAAGGGTGAAATGTGATAAGAGCAAGAAACAACAAAGCCCTGACTGGAAAAGGGAAGCACACATAGGCACAAAGATAAGCAAAGGCAGTAGGAAGGGCATTGCCAGGAGTGGTATTTGCTGCACATGAGTGGGTGCCCCACAAAAAAATTCACTGGGGTACCAGCTTAAGAAGGAAATGTTAGAAGGCACTCCTTTTCACAAGAGAATAGTTAATACACGCAGCTTAGGAGCTGTTTGGAGTTCTATCAATTTAAAGGTCTATGGATGGCTCAGGGCTGCAGTGACATTAGAGTCCACACGGCTGGGCTCTAGACTGGTGTCCCAGTTGCAAAAACAAAGATGAAACTGAACCCAGGAACAATTCCATGACTAGACTACAAACAGCATTTTAGAGGGAGTTTACAACTTTGGCCTGAACTGTCTGAGAGACAGCGAGTTTGGTGACCCTGGTGTAGCTACTGTGTGGCCCTAGTAAGACACAAAGCTTGAACAACACCAGTTATCTGAAGCGCTGTTTGCGGAGATAACAATTAAATGTATCTGTTTTAGTAATGATTTAAAAAAAATCACCAGTCCAATGCATAAAACACAAAAAATGGCATAATGGAAATGGAATGATTGAATCTTTTAAACAGTAAAATTATTACAGGCATCCCAAATCTGAATAACTTGTTCTTAATGTTATAATAATGGGATCTAACCACTATTGCGTACTGTCATGCTGACTACATAGAACAGGTGAAAGAGGCCTTATTGCTCAGAACTACCACATGCAGACATTTATGTCTGGGGGACAGTTTCATTTAAAGTTATGGATGCTTCAACAAAAAACTTCGTAGGCCTTTCTTAAACTTATTTAAAAAAATAAATGATCAGTTTGCAAACAAGATGTCCATGTGTTATGTCAGGTACACACTAAATCTATTCTGTTTTCTTTGACATGCTGAAATTCCAATGGAACAACCGTGTCTTCTTACTTTGGTCAAAAGTACAATTAAATGTAAAGGCATATTTTTGGTAATAAGTTCTGTTAAGATGTGTTAGTATTTTAGCTGATATCTACTTAATCTGTATTTCTTTCAAGCAGCTAATTTTGCTACAACAAGTACTGCATAAAAGGTAGCCAAAAAAATTAGCGGTCTGTATTACCTTATGAAATATTCGGACTGGTGCCATCTCTGCTCCATTTAGTGTTTTTAAAAGAAACATAGGCCAAGAAGAAGCATTCAGTCGAAAACCTGAAACAAAAAACATCCACAGTTCAGATAGCTATAGTAAATTAAGAGTCAACGTTTAGTAAAACATACAAATAATGTTTGCCAACCAGTTATCCCTTCAAAACTACACTACTAGTTATGATTTAGAAAGATTACAGAAACTTGCAATTAGTATTAACTTTCTGCCAACTTTATAGTGTTGTCGATTTGCTTTTAAATGGATAAAGTAGCCATTTTTGCCCATCAATCTACACTCAAAAACCCATAATGACAAAGTGATTTCTTAAAAATCAAAAACTGAAATTGCTCCGTCATGTGGATATTCCTACCCTTTGCTATGACACTCCAAGTTGTAGTCAGGTGCATCTTGATTGCCTTAATTATCCTTGAGATGAATCTAGAATTTGATTATAGAGTCCACCTGTGGCAAACTGAATTTACTGAACATTTTTTAGAAAGGTACAAGTTTATCTGTGTATATAAGGTCCCATACATATTACTGCATGACAGGACAAAATCCAAACCATGCATTACAAGGCACACTCTGTATACCTCTGTTTAAATTGAGGTGAGATAAATTAGGGCAAAGATATAAATCCATTTCTAAAGCTTTGAGCATTCCAAAGAACTCAATGGCCTCTCAATAATTGTGAAATGGAAGACGTTTGAAACCACTAGGACTTTTCCTACAGATGGACATTCAGCCAAAGTGAGTATCTGGATAATAATGGCTTTGGTCAGGGGATAATAATGGCTTCTGGAGTAGTCACTGACTGTCCTTGAGTGGCCGAGCCAATGCCCAGACTTAAACTCCATACAACATCTGAGGAAAGACCTGAAGATGGAAATTTAGACGCTTCCAATCCAGTCTAATGAAGCTTGAGAGGATCTGCCAGGACAAATGGGATACACTGTGTGTGGAGAGTTTGTATAGACTTACCCAATAAAACCCAAAGCTACAACTGCTGCCAAAGGGTCTTCTACAAAGCACCGAATTAAGGGTTTGAATATATGAATGAGATCACAGTTTTTGTTTTTTAATAAATTTGCAAACCTTTCTGAAACAAACATGTTTACACTTTGTCATTATGGATCATTGAGTGTAAATTGATGGGGAAAAATTTCAAATTAAATCTACAATACAATAAAGTGTGCAGAAAATGAAGGGGTCTCAATACTTTCTGAATCTACTGCATATCAAATTATTATGGTCATTGTTATCCATAATGAATGTACAATGGTAGTCAGTTTTTATTGCAGTGTCATATACAATATATTTTAAAGAAATATACTCGTTATCAATGTCTTCTGTTCTTCCTGCCTTTTCTGGTTTTCTATAGTGGCATCTTGCACCACTGCCACCTGGTCAAAGCACTATGAAATAACCTTTAATGCTAGAAGGAAGGTGGATGCCCCAAATTTTGACCCACTACATCTAACAGTTTACGATAGTACACCTAAATATTAATGAACCACTGCACTGCACTTATGTTTGGTAGAATGGGTGGTCTTTTGGCCTTGGAGGTTTATTTTCTCCTATATCTTGCCATCTAATGCTTTTATTTTCCTCCCTGGCCATCTGACCATAGCACAGCAGTTCCTGTTACAACCATTAGAGACATAAAAATGAGTTTAGTTGATAGTAATTTAATTCATGCTTAAGACTTTTCTCTTACATATTTGTTTATTTGCATTCTGAAAATGTCTATTTATTTTTGATTATTTTAGTAATGCATGTGTATTTTCTCTTTTATTAGTAATTGCACTTTTTCTTTAATGTTTTTTTAAACACTTTGGGCAACATATTTTGTATGAAAATGTGCTATATACATAAATGTTTTTGTTGTCCGAAAGTGATTTTAAACGGTTATAGTGTGTGTATCTGGCTCCTCTGATCAGTAGTAGTAGCAATAGTGGATGTTTTTCAACAAATGAAACCAGAAAATATGTCATATGAATGCACTTTGGAAAAGTGACATAACACAACATAACATTTTCAAAAGCATATATTCCAATTTAAGATCACAGTAGGCTAGAATTTATTCTATCAGCACTAGCCACAAGGCTAGAACCAAGAATGGAGAGAATGTCAGCCCACTGCAGGGCACTTTCATGCACAAAACCACGCTTACATAAGGCTAATTCAGAATCACCCAGTTGACATTTGCTTCTTAACAATAGTCTCCTTTATTTTCTATTTTACAGCACAGGAACATCTCTATTCTTGATGAATTGAATGCTTGCCTCTGAAAGACAAAATCTTGGACGAGGATGAGGACATTTGCAGCAGAAATGGCTAAAAGGTGGTGGTGCTTGACCTGGTGGTAACTCACAAAACCCACAAACATAAAGTGGCTATTTAGACCCTGTTTCTGGATTAACCACCTGGGTTATGAGATTACCCTTTAAGTCCCATTTCAGCAGTGCTCTTCTGTGGGCCCGTGTTTCATTTTATTTCTGAGTCCTGCTTTCTATTTATAAGTTGGTGCATCAAAAGCTGCTGGTTATATACTGTATCTTTACTACATGCGACAGAAGCCCAACATTTCTTTAGTAGATGTACTTGCTGCCTTCTAATATTCTGGAAGACATTTCCAGACATCTTACGGTGTTTCCCATGCCACCACCATTGTGTACTGCTCATTACTGTAATTATGGAGCACTGACTGAAACTAATAGCACTATTCCCTCTTAGCAGCACTCACTTCCCAGAACACATGGGTTGTGACAGGCTCTTCATTGCCCATTACACTGTACACCATGCTAGACAGGCAGAAAAGTACAACACTTGCTTTTACTAAGAAGGAAGTCAAGTAAACACCACATATTGTATCACATTAGAGGTGCAACTGTAGGAACTACAAAGCTACGTTAAACCAATCAGATTCATGGTGTTACTGTAGGTGCTTAACAATTCACAATGTGTTTAAACTAGAATTAGAGAGTGTACTTTGTTGATGAGGCAAAAATTGACTTGTATTAAATATAAGGCTTTTGACTAAGAAAGAAATACCTAGCACATAAATGTGTACGTTTTCCAGTAAAAGTCTGCCTGGGGCTGATTTTACTCCCCACTATTATAAACTTTGAGTTTGTGATTTTCCACTGCTGAACACCTTTGAACAAACTCCTGTCTATGGTCACACAGAATAATATGTTTTTCCATGATAAACCAATGAGAACTCTCTGATAAGACTTGTTTTTCATTGCTACTACAAAAGGGTCATCAACTTACTGTTTGTTCAGCTGAGCATCTTGAAGATGAATGTGGTCTGGCATCCAGAAAAAGCTAACGCTTTGTCTCTTCTTCTGCCTAAAATACTGTCGTAGGAAGCCTTCAGCTTTTCAGAACAAAAAATGGACATGGCTATGATGTATGGAAGCTGTTTACTTCAAAAAACTTACTTAGTTGGTTCCACAGAAAGGCTGATGTGAAATAATGTCAGCATTCTGAGTATGGTGGTTTTACCTCCCACAACCCCAAAGAAGTGCCAGTTAGGTTAACTACTGGCTCTAAATTGGCTCCAGTGTGAAAGTGGGTATGTGCATAAGTGGGCCTTGAGATGGACTGGTGCCTTTTCAGGGATGTTTCCTGCCTTGGAACACAGTGCTGCTCTGACATTCTCTGGCCTCCATGAGGCTTAAATGGATTAAGTGCTTTTAGCTTTTTTTCCATTATCTGGTATTTAATTATTTAGTTACCAGTGTCATTAATGATACTAATATGTGCAGAAGAACACAGCTGAAAAAGCATTCTGCATATCTAGTACTTTCATAAAAGTATAATTTACCTTTGTCATAGCGTAAGACAGACAATTGAAATTTATTACTTTAGAAAAGATCCACTAGATGGCAGCTTTAAGCCAAGAAGGCTGAACATAATCTGCTTCATGAAAAGCCTGGCAAGTTAAAAATCACTTTACACTAAAGCAGGCCATCCCAGGAATTATCCATAAATTGCAAGAATGAGAACACTAAACACAGATACTTCGCAAATTACTGCCTAGAATAATTCTCAGGAATTTACCAAGTCCGATAATGACTGAACAAAGCTGTAACACTGTTGGGAAGAGAATTTAAAACACCATGGCGGATAAAAACAAAACATAAAACAATCACAAGAGAGTCAGGCTATGAAATATATTCTGTGTCTACAATTGACTTGATTGTTTATCTGAAGTTGGTTGGTTTTGTAATATTAGCAGTTTGAAAATTGTTTGGCAATTGGAGAGATCCTGAAAATAGGTAACTTCTCTCCATTCAAGTCAAGCTGAAAGTAGGTGAGACCAGTTAACATGTGATGTGGCAATGTACCATCCACCAGAGTGTGCTCTGGCAGAAGTGAAGCAGTGAATGTTAATTTAGCGCTTTTTCTTTCAGCAGTGTTGGAAAACATGATACAGAGTGCCTGACTGGTGTAAAGTCAGCTTTGTGCAAAGTCTGTAAATAGTAAAAATGCAAAAGCATAAATCTTTGGACTTAGCTGCTTTTTATGCCATGCTGTTCTTTTTAAGCCTTCCCATATATAATACCGTTAATGACCTAAATTTGAATGATTCAAACAAGATACATAAAAAATAAAAGTAATCCAAAAACAATACAGCACTTGATAATTTTCTGGTCATCTTTTGCATAGTATTGCACTTTTGAACTGCAGACAGGACTCTCTTGACCAAGTAATGAGGTTAATGTGTTTCATGCTTATAATGTGCACTGATTTTTTTTCCTGAAGTATCAGCTTAATAATATTTTAACAAAAAAATGTGTGTTATGCATGTTGTGACCAAATGACTTTATGTGGATTAAATGACACGAGTAACATAAGATTTTGTTTTTCAGGGACGTTTTACTACAAAGTACACGGGGTAAGTAACATACAGATTCTTGGTAAAGTTTCCCTCTAATGTTCTCCTTGTGATGGTGTTGGAATTTTAAACTGGACTGGTTTTTCACTCACATCATACATGACAGAAGGTGTGGTATGAATGAGTGTCCTGTAACACTGCTGTGCTCTTTCCTGGGTTAGTTCATGCCTAGGTCTGGCCCTGTTCTCCCCACGAACAGCTCAACCTCAACCCCGTCCTCTATGATTGAATTAAGTGGGTTAATTAGATGCATGGATAAAAACAAAAAGAAATAAAAAGCGGGTGATCAAAAACCTTTCCCAACTTCTTATCTGGGACCATTATGCATGATCTCTATTTAACCAAATACAGTAAGTATTGAGCTGTCTTGGTATGTAAGTGATGGCAAACCCAAGTATTTTTTTTAGATTCAAAGTGGGACAGAGGTATGAGGCAATGAATAAAGTAAGCAGGCAGCTGCCATGCTGGACCTGTCAAAGCAGTGCAGCAACAACTCTTACAATAAAATACTAAATACTTGTTAACATTATTTATTGCTATAACCCTAAACTTGGATTAAGCATGTTTAAAAAAAATTGATACAGTGAAAAACAATGATAAACCCCTTTATATACGCCCTGTATTTGCTAAAACAAAATAAATTACCAAATAATTCAATCTATCTACTGCTTTCTGGGCATACTTTTTCTATTAAAGAGAGTTTGTCATTTTGTATGCATTATTTTATGTCATGTATCTATCTGTTAAATTAGAAGAATACAGTATTGTATCTTTATTATTGACCTTGTGAGGCAAGCAGGAAAACGTTTGTTAAAACAGAACAGATAAAATGTACAGTAGATATTTTAGTGTTGTAAAATAACATTTATTAGTATTATTTTTATGACTTAACAAACTTTTGTAAGTCAACATAACAGAAATATTATACTTTGCATCCATCATGTAAATTTTAACCAATTTTACTCATAACTCACCCAAAGGTGGTTGAAGCATGCCTCCATTCTTCTCACAATTTCCAATTGGCTGAATTTCTGATGAATCAACCAAACGCCAAAAGTCATTTTTATTGTCACTGCCATCAAGCCGCAGGCGAAGCCTGGCACCTGTTAACCCCACAACTGTTGCTATGCAAGTAGAAGTTGTATTGCGAGGGTCCTGAGCCTCTAGCTTCATCCCTGCTTTGAATTCATTTGCTGGTGGTGTAAAGCACTGTGGAGGCGAAAATTAATATTAACCACCAATATTACATGTGTAAAAATAACACTGACATAAAAAAAATTAGTTATAGACAAACTTGTGCAAGAAAAATGCCAAGGAACTACAATAAGTTGATTTGATGCTTGTCAAACTAAATATTTGTCATAATAACAATCATGAAGTTTTTAAAAGATGTATAAAACTTATTTTTATGATGTTGGAAGCATTTGATTTAAATAAACAAATATTAAATATGGTTAACTCCCGAGATCAAATGCTTGATTATTTGACCATTCCAAAATAATCAATCATTCATTTTATTTGTTAAAAACATGTTAAATACTGAAACAAAAGTAATAAGAATAACCTGATGCTCTGCGATATTGCGATCAACAGACCTAACAGTGCAACACATTATGGCAGCAATTGTACATTTCTTTGCACATTCTTTCTGTACAAGTGTCTTTTCTTCTTCATTGGGGTGCACAGACAAAAGCGCTCTGGACAAAAGCATGTAGTAACAAATGCGCGTAGCTAGTGGGTTGCTTTTCCATCTCAGACAGTTGCTGTGGAGAAAAGTGCAGGAGTTTAATTTAGTGGACGCTTACAAACAGAATGAAAAGGTTCCCTTACATGTCTAAATGTTATCTGCTTTAAATTTTGTGCCTTCTGATGACATACCTGCTGCTTTTGAAGAGCTTGTGGATACTTTCCCTCCAGAGATAGAGGCATTCAAATAGGTTTCGGCAAAAACCAACTGATCCAATATACCTGATGAAGTTCTTCTTGATGAATGGATTTTCAAAAAGCGTTTTATCAGCATGCAAAAATTAGTGAAAAACTTGTGAACACGTTTAAAAACATGTCCTATCTCAAAATATGGAAATCAGTGTATGTAAAAGGAAAGACGGAAATGTCATTTTTATGTTGTATTGGTGTCTAAAAGGTAACTTATTTGTGTATAGATATGTGAAATGTGTGTAGTAAATCCACATACAACTTTAAGAATACTGCCCAGAATGACTTTGATTCAAACTGATTGACGAGTCCATAAATGCTCTGGCCCCTTATGGCTCTGCATTGAACTGTGTGCATTTGACAACGTACGTATGTTTAACGATGGTGATTTGAAACAGATAGGGAAAACGGAAAAAAGCTGGGTCTGGTCCTGTTTTTGCTTGGCAGTGCCATGGACGTGTGAGTGAATGAGAGAGAGAAATATTTCTGTCAGATTAAGCAGAGAGGTGTATACCCGGTATTGAATCCATTTGTTTTTTGTCAGTGTGCCTTCCATTAATTTTGCTAAAATAAACTGCACATTGTTATTAGAAAAATATTAGTGGTGCATGGCAAATTGTGTGTTTCAGTCATTACTAAAACAATAAAAAAAAAATTAATCGTACATCAGTGTCTCAATAATTCAGTACGTTTTGATGATAAAAAGTATAATTGTGAAAAGCCCTAAACCTTTGACTCCATCTTGGGCATGTTAACAAATCAAGAAAGGCTTCAAACTGGAAAACAGACTTGTTGAAATACACTACATGTTCCAAAACTCCAATATGAAATGCACATTTAATCTTACTCTGTAGGATTAAATAAAAAGTTAAATTATGTTTCATAACAGAAATGAAAGCCAAAGGCTCACTGGTAAATGCTTGTACCCATACCTGTCTGAAACAGTGTGCAGGTGCTGCTGAAGCACCACATTCTTTCAGGTATTTCTCCCAGCTGAAGTGACCTGCAAGTCAAGACGTACAAATGTCAAATACTGTACACAGTGTGAAACAAAACAAATAGAGTCAGTAGCGGACATGTGCAGACATTTTAATCTTTATATTTCACCAAATTTCAATCAAATTTAGCATTTTTAAAATTTTGGGACATTTAGTTTTTCTATTGTGGGAGGATTTTTTACCCATAAATATTGATATACCAAAATATTCTGTCTTAGAATATACATACTGGTCTAGATCTACAATCCTGACAAATTTCAGCTTTTTTAACTAAGTGGGATATTGTGTTTTTGGTGATGAGTGAACTTTACAAAAATATATCTAAGTATTAAATGCAAAGTTCACTCACTAATTGTATATTTATAACAAAGACGTTTTTTAAGGCAAGCATCATATTTCAACCATCATTTCTGAAGAGACACTGGCTGGCAATCAATTTTGTGCTGCCCCATAGACACAGAGCTTTGTACCCACTCCAGTAAGCTATATATATTTTTTTTTTCTGCAACCTTCTCTGTGTGTTATGTTATGAGTATTTTCACCAAATATACTCCATTTTATATTAATTTACCAAAATGTCTATTTCAGCATTGAACATGAATAATACAAAAGATGATGAAGCATTCTAGTTGGCAAGTCCTTTCACATACTATTACGCGATAGGCTATTAAAAAACTCTTACTACAATATGTTTTTTGATTTTATTTATTAACTGAAACATCACCTTAATGTTACTGAAAGCAATAAAGTATGCTGTACTGAATTGGAATTTTGCTGATGCAAAGTATGAATTGCACATTATTTTGGGAAGTAATTTCCGACGATGTTAAAGGAGGTTTTCAACTGGTATTTTCCACCAGGAGCTTCTACTATAGAACTGCAATTATACAATATCTGTGCTTGCTTCAAGGGCTTAATATATATTACATATATAAAAACATAAATATGTATTTGTCACTCTTTTATTTTTAGTAGAGTTGAACAGAAATTAATTTGTGGTAAAGACAATTACCAGTAATATATGTAAGTATTGGAACCTATGTGTCCTAGGAAACAAAATTAGAATCTATCCATACCTCTTCTTCACCACTTTCCTCACTCTAGGGTAAGATATTTTGCAAAAGACAGAAATAAAATCTGGCTGGGATACCAGTTGAAGCACACATACATACTTGCTTATACAAGCCCAGTCAAACAGTATTCCATTTATTTGGGAAGTATGAGAAAACCAAAATCATAATAAACCTATGAATTAATGCTACGAATAACTGCTTACTCAATACCGGGGTTGTGGGGATCTGGAGCTGTTCATGTCAACAAATGACCTTGCTCATCATACCAACTGCTGTAGGGCAGTCTTCTCTCAGTCTTGTATTTTGAGACAACTGAAAAACTTAAGTATCATTGTGAAGTCCTTTCCAATGTACAGTCATGGCCGAAATTATCGACACCCCTGGAATTTTCCCAGAAAATGCACCATTTCTCCCAGAAAATGATTGCAATTACAAATGTTTTTGTATATACATGTTTATTTCCTTTATGTGCATTGGAGCAACACAAAAAAACAGAAAAAAAGCCAAATCTGACATCACGTCAACAGAACTCCAAAAATGGGCCGTAAAAAATTATTGGCACCCTTTCAAAATTGTGGGTAGATTGTTTTATTTCAAGCATATGATTCTCGTTTGAACTTACCTGTGGCAAGAAACAGGTGCTGGCAAAATAGCAATCACACCTGAAGCCAGTTAAAATGGAGAAAAGTTGACTCAACCTTTCTGTTGTGTGTCTGAATGTGCCACACTAAGCATGGAGAACAGAAAGAAGAGCAGAGAATTGTCTGAGGACTTGACAACAAAAATTTTGGAAAAATATCAACAATCTCAAGGCTACAAGTCCATCTCCAGAGATCTTCATGTTCCTTTGTCCACTGTGCGCAACATAATCAAGAAGTTCACAACACATGGCACTGTAGCTAATCTCCCTGGACGTGGACGGAAGAGAAAAATTGATAAAAGACTGCAACGAAGGATAGTCTGAATGGTGGATAAACAACCCCAATCAACTTCAAAACATATTCAAGCTGTTCTGCAGACTCAGGGTGCAACAGTGTCAGCTCGAACTATCTGTCGACATCTGAATGAAATGAAACACTATGGCAGAAGAGCCAGGAGGACCCCACTGCTGACACAGAAACATAAAAAAGCCAGATTGGAGTTTGCCAAAATGTACTTGAGGAAGCCAAAATCCTTCTGGGCGAACATCTTGTGGACAGATGAGACCAAGGTAGAGCTTTTTTGGTAAAGCTCATCATTCTACTGTTTACAGAAAACGGAATGAGGCTAACGAAGAAAAACAACACAGTACCTACAGTCAAACATGGTGGAGGTTCTAAGATGTTTTGCTGCCTCTGGCACTGGATGCCTTGACTGTGTGCAAGGCATCATGAAATCTGAAGACAACCTAAAGATATTGGGGAGCAATGTAGGACCCAGTGTCAGAAAGCTGGGTCTGCGTCAGAGGTCATGGGTGTTCCAGCAGGACAATGACCCCAAACATACCTCTAAAAGCACTCAGAAATGGTTGAAGACAAAGCGCTGGAGAGTTCTGAAGTGGCCAGCAATGAGTCCAGATCTAAATCCGATTGAACACTTATGGAGAGATCTCAAAATTGCTGTTGGGAGAAGGTGCCCTTCAAATCTGAGAAACCTTGAGCAATTTGCAAAAGAAGAGTGGTCGGAAATTCCAGTTGAGAGGTGTATCAAGCTTGTTGATGGTTATAGGAAGCGCTTGATTTCAGTTATTTTTTCCAAAGGGCGTGCAACCAAATATTAAGTAGAAGGTGCCAATAATTTTGTCCAGCCCGGTTTTTGAGTTTTGTGTGAAATGATGTCAGATTTGGCTTTTTTTCTGTTTTTTTGTGTTGTTCCAATGTACATAAAGGAAATACACATGTGTATACCAAAACATTTGTAATTGCAACAATTTCCTGGGAGAAATGGTGCATTTTCGAGGAAAATTCCAGGGGTGCCGATAATTTCGGCCATGACTATAACACTGTTAGTAGTAAAAAAAGAGGGGCATTAAACTGCATGGAGTTTCTTGCCTTTCCTGTTTAAGTGTGCTAATAATAGAATGATGAACTTGAAGTAAATTTTAAAAGTATGTCATTATATATTTTCATGAATGCTAGCAATGTCCTTCTTTTTTATTGAAAACCACACTTGTATTTCTGAAAACTATTTGGAAATCATATTTCAAACTGACTCTGAATTAAATACAGGTATTCTGTTAATTTCTACTTTTTACCTTAACAATGACAATCCACAGTAATAGGATTATAGGGGATATTTATGTTTGTACAGAGTGACCACATTTTCTACATCTAGCATATGATTTTGCAGTCTTACCAGTTTTGATATGCTTTGGTAATTTATGCCAATTCTTACTAATAAGCATGCTGATGAAAATGGTATAAAGTAGCATCTATTTTATAGCATTTTTGTTGAGTTTGTAATTGCCTCTATTTTGATATAATTAAGAGATCTAATTCTGCTTTAAAAATGACTTTAATATAATAAAATTAAAATCTTTAAAATTCTCATAAATAATCTGAGCCTACAAAAATAAATTTAAATAGGCAGACTGTATTTGTTTGAGCCAAGTTGATTTCATCTACAAACGATCTCAGCCCTGAAAGCAGTGTGTTCTACATGATCAGGAATTTAAAAAAAAAAAAGTGTTGCCAAATAGTTGAATTTCCAACTGGAGATGCCTTAGATTAGGAATCCTTAGAGCTGTGTATGCAATATCCACTTTACTGTTGATCTTATAGTGATAAACTATTTTTAACCATTGGCTAAAATAATTTAGGAGGCAATGAGAACTTTAGCAGTACTGCAGTGCATTGCCTTAATGTGACATAATCAGGTTGTTACAAACACATGCTTTAAATATTTGACATCTGATTAATTTTGCATATTTTAACACAAGTCATTTTTAACATAATCTACAACTTTTCAATTAAACTTTATATATATTTACAGTATTTTGTAACTTTAAAGCTACAACTCACCAAAAATGTAACAGTCTACAAAAACAGAACTGGCTTGAACATGGGAAGATACAATTCTTATTCTATTATTTTCTGATGCATAATGGCATGTTACCCAGGTGGATTATTAAAAGTACTGGATCCAACTGTGCAGGAAAAGGTGCATGTGGTTTGATAAACATTAGGGCAGCGGCTTAAGAAAAAAAATCATCTCTATTTGACTGAAGACTCTCTTATAATTTGCTGAGCTCCAGGGAGTGGTTTTCATTCAGATTTCTGCTTTTGCTAGAAGTTAACCTTTCATTGCTTAGAAATATTATATGGCAGTTTGTCTTTATTATGACACATGGAAATATGAACTTTGTTTAAAAGCCTTGGGTTGTGTAATCCATCTACAACTATAAAACATAAGGTCAAGGTTCAGTGATGTGGAAACACAAGAGCACCATAGTAGGCCATACAAACCCATAGCATGATTAAAAAGATCAAATAAAATTTTGCATTTCTATTACTTTAACAAGACATTGAATGAGTAAATATTTTTTATGTAAACCATTAACAGCAATATAATTCTGAATTTTAAAAAAAAAATATTATATAAGTTGATAAATGCTGCTGAGTAGACATTTAACATGAACAGGTAGTTACTAGCAATGAATAAAAAATATGTACAGAACAATAAGTTTCAAGAATCTGACATAAACCACTCAGCCTGAGGATACATGATTATCATTATAGTGCTGATCACAAGACCGAGAGGATAAATGAATAGATTGTCTGTATATATTTTAACTGTTGAAGGTCAAAATGTATATAGGATTTTTTCTATAATTTTCAAAATTATTATTTGACCTGACTGTTGTCCTTAACAATGCTAGCTGACCAAACCTGTTAAGGTGAAATTCACACAAAACAAAAGGATTCCAATATAATAATTCTATAGTGACTAAGAAACAACCAGATGAACACACTTAAATATTTTATTCAAAAATGTACAAGAGAATATAAAGTAAATATTCTAAGTAAATGCATTTTAGAGCTTGAAGGCAAGTTCCACTTTGAATTCTGGTAGACTCTGTTTTAATAGACGTAAGGTGATTAATAGACAGAATAATAGTTAACAGAGAAGGGGTAGGGAGCAAGAAGTCATGTAAGATATTTTGAGTTTTATATTTAACCATGAAAGTGTAAAGCAAATACATAATGTGAAACAAAACCCTGTGATTTTAGAAATCAACGCACATCACTTTCTCTGCTTGGTTTTTTGGCATTTGGTGGATAAATTCCCATATTACACAGATTACATAGTAATAGTGAAGGTGAACACCATTTCAATAACTGACATGCAGAAAAAAAAGTTAGTTATTCCTAGGTCACCCAAAACTTTGCTAACTGCCTCAAAAAGAACAGCCTCTGGTGAGCTTTCCTGAACATCATGTATCTGTTCACCTCGTATGTTAAGAGTACCAGAAATGGTGGCAAACAGGACCTTGAAATTCATCTCAGTATCATATTTTCTACCCCTTTAGGAAACTTACTCCTGTCTGCAGCTTGACACCTCTCAAATTAACAGACTGGCAGGGTAACACTATGAGATGGCAAGGCCTTAAATTAAGCATCTCTGGATTAGTAAGGATGTGTTGCACAAGTTGCTGACTGTACTAATTTAGAAAAAAATTATGCCGCCAAATGCAGTTTACCAAAGCAAGCAAGATGGATTGAGTTGTCCAAAGCACCATAAAAAGTAAAACTATTATATATTAAGATAATGGCGTAAATGTACTATACAAGCATGCCTAATGACAGAATGACTAACGTGAATTGTATGCAATTGCACAAACCATATTTAGAGATGTGTTTACACTACCAGTTTCACCTGACTAACTTTTATTTTAGTCATTATGGAATTAGAGTAATAAAACTACATGTATGTCTTGAGAGCACAATGATGCCACCAATCAGCTGTAAGTTGCATTTTTTTTTAACTTGTAGTGTCATGCATTTGAATGAAGAAGCTGAAATAATGGAGATTAATCCATGTGAATTTCCCCTTGGGATTAATAAAGTATCTATCTATCTATCTAATCCAGAGCCATACTTAGCTCTGATAAAGAAATGGAGGCTTTGCAATCATTCTTGGATTGTAATGAACACAATAGCTGTCTATCCAACCATACATCCAATTTGTAACCAGTCTATCAAGTTTAGGGCCCACCGGCAGCAGATGTGTATACTAGCTACACTTAGTGCAATGCAGAAACAATCCACCCTCACATACAGCCAAAAAAGAGTCTACAATTGTCACGAAATGAGAGCATTTCAAAATAAAAATGATGTAGTTAGTGCTTCAAAGCATTCATATTAGCCAAATATTTGTTTCACTCACCTTGTAATACTTTGAAGCTGAAGGCTGGTCTCCCTAATGATGCAGTAAGTATGGTATTAAGGAAGTGAATACTTGCAGAGGCACACAACTGGCAGGAATACTAAAACAGTGTACCACATTGATGAAAATTAATGAGTAAACACAAAATATGTGTCCTTCGTTGGGTTTTTGAAGCCAAACAAATGTTGATTAGAGTAAGAACTAAAATGTGATGAATGAGAAAGCACATACTACACACATACTGTATGAATGATATAGGTGCAAATAGGATGCAGTCTTCATTTATGAGTAATTACTGCAGTTAAGGTCAGTTCGATTCAATGGCTACTTATGGATCTGTACACAGGCAGCAAAGTCTGGTCACTTATGTGAGGCTGTATGAAAACAGCAGAATAAAGGTTGTTTTATAGAAATTCTAAATAATCTTATATTGAGAAGTCTGATTTCATGAAGGTAGCTTTCAATTTGGAGCAAAGCTAAAAAAGGAGAGAGAGATTTGGAAAATGAAAGTGTGAGGTGTTTGCAGCCATTTTTCATTTGAACTAATCTGACTTGTCCATCAATATTTCTCTTCAGTGGTATCAGCCAGTTAATGTCTCCTTTCTCTGCTTACCTGGGTATTGAGGTGGGGTAATGGAAGGGCGTCCACTCCTTGCATGTTTATTTTGTCTGCCATCCTTCCACTCGAGACCTACAGAGAAAAGAAATAAAGTATTTTTAGACAAAGTGGTTCATGCGTGATACTCTTGCTTAAAGTATGCTCACATTTCATGAATTAGTTAAAAGAAAAAAAAAAAAAAAAGCTAAATTATGAACTCTTTTTAAACATATACCCTGGAGTTCCTTAAACATTAACCAAAAAAATCTCTGCTCTGAAGAGAAGTATTTTTGACAACATACCAATTAACATTAATTCATTTTTATGGGATTTTTTTTTTCTGACAGGCACCTTTGATAATGCAAAAATTTGAATGTGTACTTAAAATGATTAATGGTTATCGAAAAATAACCCCTCCACAAATAAAATTAAGGACTTAAGGAAATCAAGTAGAGAAACTCTTGTCTATTGGTGGAGCAGATCCACATCTTGGACAGCGATGTTTATAGGGTCTTATATACAATGCTTCGCGTAGAATTCACACTAAAACATGGCGTATGGTCAAAAACAGAATTGTGCGTATGCACAAAAAAATACAGATGCACAAAACCTGTGTAAGCATAGTTCCACACACTTCCCCTTTATAAATCCCAATCAACATGAATTTTAACACACATGCATGTGCCTATAGCCCCACCCTGACTTATCTCAGAATTTTGCATATTTGAATACGTAAATTGATATAAACAGACCCTTCCGTTCAGTGTTTTGTTAAAAGACAACTAGCCGTAAGAATAGGAATGGAAAACGGTGAGAAAGGAATTCAGAAATCAAGAAGAAATAAATACTTCTTGAAAGATGCAGTGTGCATGTAGAATTTCTGGCCAAGCAGGATTACATGTAAAAGTGATAAATAAATCAGGCTTTCCGAATTTATGTACTATGGCCATGGCATCCTGATAGTTTTGTTGCATGCATCTTGGACTTCCTGGAAATATGGACGGTAATATGATCATTTTGCCTACACGTACGTTGTGATTTTCAGCGTTTGCTTGCAGTGCATCTAATAGTTTCACGCACAGACCTTGTTAATGTAATCTGAGATAGTTCAGACGCGCGCCCTCTGTTTTAACATACGCATCTACGACGTACTGTTGGAATAGTTTGCCGCTGGAGTGCAAAATACTAAATGTGTTCCTCATTGCTAATCTGTACGCTTAAAATTGGCATTGTGTAAGCCTTATTTGCTTGGCAGTTCTTTTATCAGGAACATGTTGTAAATCTTTGTGCCCGCCAATGTCTCCGTAAGGGAATAAAAGTGGGTAAACCATAGGATCGCAATTCATATTGAGCGTGGAAATCTGTTTACAGGAGTTGCCTATGGGATAGATGCAAATGTCCCTTTCAGCAGGCGGTTCGCCATTTTCTCCGACGAAAATTGCTGCAACACCGGTGTGATATGTCGGGGCATTATATCGTCGTAAATCCTGCCCAGGGTTTTCCTTGAAAACCATTCGTACAGATGCTGCTGGATTGGACTGAGCGATTTCATGCATGTGTTTGTATGATTAGCGAAGGGGTTGATGGTTCTGAGCATGGAATCTAGTTGGAGAAGTACATTTTTGCTGCATGCAGAGTTTGCTTTATTTTGTAAGCATACTTCAGTAGCTTGCACTGTGTCAAAAACATACAACTGTCCATATCCTGGAGAGGTAGAAGTGTTAGCGTATAGTGGAGAGATTTGGTGATAAATTTGCCCGTGTATTTTAAAACAGTATGGTCCATGGCCAGGAGGCTGAGTTATCTGTGCACCCATGGAAGCATGGAAGCAAACACTAGAGAAGAGTTTTATTCTCGAATGTGTTCACGATAATTTTTAGCTTTTGATGTTTGCTGTGTAAGAAGCTGTTGTAAAGACACAGGTGGCTCCCGCAAAGGTGGTAAAGCTACTTTACAGTTGTAGGCAGCATCTTGAGTACTTGTTGGCTGTATTACGCTCAGCAGGCCAGTATAGTGCATGACATGGAAGAGGATGAATAGGAATCGAAAAATGCTGTGTCGGCTGCGTATGGGCGGGACCGGTTTTGAAGAGGAGACGCAGGTAGCGTGGGGAAGGGTTTGGAAGAGGACGAATAGGAATCGAGAAATGCCATGTCGGCTGCATGTAGGCAGGACCGGTTTTGAAGTGGAAGCAGGACAAGCCAGAAGAGAAATATATATAAGAGATGGTAAAAGCAAGTGTACTGCTTTTACTGTACAAGTCAATAAATGGCTTAGGCCTAAATATATATATATATATATATATATATATATATATATATATATATATATATATATCACAGAAATGTTAGCTGAAAATATATATATGTATATTCTTATACACACAAGAAACTATGAGACAGATTGTTTAAGATTCTTCTCATATGAAGAAGTATTACAAAAATGTCTTTGGTGACAGCTAGTAAAGTATAAAATAACTGGAAAGCCACTCTGTGTTACCAGCAGTAAAAATATTCAAACATATCAAGCCTAGAATAAATTCAGTTTAAAACAATGAGAGCAGTGGCACCTTACCTTTCTGTAGACCAGGTCTTCTCATCCTCCAAAGCTGTGAACGAGATCTTCCTCTACTTGCCTTACAATCTGCTGTCTCCAGACTATTAGGAAAGACACAAACAGAAAGGGTTAACCAGGCTTCATACTACAAAGTAGATGTAATTCTCAACACCATAGCGCACACTGAGTTTTGAGTTGTTCCAATAAAAATAAAATATGTTTTTGTGAAAACAAAAATATAACATTCAAAAAAGAAAGGCAATGTTATTTCAGTACAGATTTTCAACACTAATGGAATACAAATACATTCTAAATCCTAGTAGATACTGTTTTATAGACTATTTCTCCTAGTTAAATATAATTAATTGCATTACTATGGAGCTGCATGTTGCAGTAGGTTGCACTGCTGCCTCAGAGCATTTAAATTTGGTATTTTCTGTGTGGCCTTATCGTTACTACATTGGTTTTTTCTAGGGACTTGAGTTTTATGGTCAAAATACTATGACATGCATTTAATTTTTGAATATGTAGTTCAGTGGACTGGCTAGAGCAAACCCTGGCTCCCTACAACACGATACTGAAAAAGGCAGGATTGTTAGTACATAATGGATAAAGATTAGTTTACAACTGATATGTATATATTAATTATATTAATATACAGTATATATATTTTAATTAAGATATATAGGCAACACGTCTACAGTGTCCTAAATTGTGCTTATATTCTTCTGGCATGGGCTTTGGCTCCTTAATTTACATCCTTGGAAAGAGTTACATGAAAGTACAGAGATCTGTCCAAGAATTAATTAAAAATAAATGAATACATGTATAAGCTTATGTATAAAGGATATGTATGTTTTACTTCTGTCTTGCTTTATATTTGTAAAACTCATCCATCCATCCATTTTCCAACCCGCTGAATCCAAACACAGGGTCACAGGGGTCTGCTGGAGCCAATCCCAGCCAACACAGGGCACAAGGCAGGAACCAATCCCGGGCAGGGTGCCAACCCACCGCAGGACACACACAAATACACCCACACACCAAGCACACACTAGGGCCAATTTAGAATCATCAATCCACCTAACCTGTATGTCTTTGAACTGTGGGAGGAAACCGGAGCACCTGGAGGAAACCCACGCAGACACGCATGTTTTACTAAAACTGAATTAAATTACTGGGTAATAGATAACTCTGCACACAGTTTCAATGTTATTATTTTAGTGAACAGTGCACTAGTTAAAAAACTGAGGTTCAACTGACAGTTTGTATAGATTATGCACAAATTCCACATCCCAAAAATGTATATGTTAGGTCAAGTAACGCCTATATATGGGCTCAGTAGGAGTAAACAGTGGAGTGAGCTCAAGTGTGTACTGAAATGCACTGACATCCCAGCCAGGTCTGATTGCGGACTTGCATTCCAAAACTATGAAATAATAAAAGAGGCACATTCACACAAATTATGCCTGTGTGCGTGAAAATTAAAATTACACCTGATAGCCTTTACAGCATAGTATGCCATGTGTGATACATTTCAACTATTTTTAACAAAGGAGTAAAGAGGGAGGAATAAAACATGCAACATTATTCTGGCACCTTGTTATTTTCACAATGTCATTTATTTTCAGCAAATAAAACAAAAAAATTTAAAATAAGAATAGGAAAAAATTAATTTAAAAGTTAAAATAAAAACAACAGCAAGCATACTTTTTCAACAGTGTTCAGGTCCTGGGCATTTTTGTCCTTAAACTGAGTGGCATCACTACTAGTTTTCCTGCCCTGAATATGACAATGGTATATAAATGGGATATATATTTTTTTTAACTGATAAAGTTAGAGCCTAGTGTTAATTCAGCAAGTCACCCAGGAGCAAGCCATGAAAGTGTTCAAACTTGGTAGTGTCAGTCTGCAGCTGGACCCTTTTATTGAGACTCATCTTTGACGCACTTTTTATGTGTTGCTGTCGCTCAGTTCCATGGACTCAGCTTTGATTTTCAACCTGGTCATTTTTAGTGGAGTGTACACCTCCTTCCTGTATTCACTTGGCTTTTATCTCAGAGACATGTGTGCTAGCTTAGTTAGAGATTATAAATCAGTATGATGTGTGTGGCAATAGTCTTGCAGATTCATTCTGTACAACACATGCAAGATCAAACTAGATCAGATGGACTATGCAGCACAACTTCTAGTCCAGGCTTTGGTCCTGTCACATCTGCACTATTACAACTCACTACTGGCAAAAGTACCAACAAATTTTAGCAACCCGATTCAAAATGCAGTGGCACATCTGGTGTTCAACCAGCCAAGGCAGCCACATTTCACTCCTCTTTTCAGACCATTACATTGGCTCCGTGTAGCCACAGATATTAAATTCAAATCCTTGATGCTTACCTATAGAGTGGTAAACAGGTCAGCACCAATGTACTGTATATGGAGGTACTTTTAAGGTCCTATACTCCTTTTTGCCCACTTAGTTCTGCTGATGAACGGTGTCTGCTGATGCTGCCTCTGGCATGGCACAAAATCTCAATCCAGACTCTTTTACGATAGCTAGTGGAATGCACTGCCCACCTCTATTCAAATTTTGCGCTACCTCAAGGTCTTTAAGAATGATTTGAAGATTCTCTTGTGTGGCGAGTTTCTGTCTATTTAATTTTAGATTTTGTTCTTAGCTCTTCACTTGTAATTATCAATTTTGCACTACCTCAAGGTCTTTAAGAATGATTTGAAGATTCTCTTGTGTGGTGAGTTTCTGTCTATTTAATTTTAGATTTGTTAAGTTTTTTTTTTTTTTTGTTCTGAGCTCTTCACTTGTAATTATCAATTTTGCAACTTTGTCCTGTAGCACTTGTTCCTAAATGGTCGCCCAGGCTGATGTTTACTCAATTACGGTGGCCTCACTTCTATTCACATGGGCAAATGCACCCTGAATATTTATATCAAATGGACCTCTTTTGTAAGTTGCTTTGGAAAACAAATGTGTGCTAAGCACATAAATGTAAATAAGCGAGATTGTGTCCTATAGGGAACTGCAGTTGTATCCAAAATTATTTCCATGCATGGCTTCTTATAACCCTGTACTGGAAATTCAGACTTACATGATAGATGGATAATCTGTTATTCTTCCCCTGCTATGCATCACTTGCAAAGTCTGACAGTGAGCTAAACAGGCGACAAAGGAAGAATCAAATTCTTATGTAAAACGAACAGATTTAACACAAATGTCTCTCTCTGTATTGAATTACTAACATGGTGAAACTGAAAAAGCATACATAAAAATGAATTTAAAACAATATTACATATGTGAGATTGTCCTGTGACAGACAGATATCCCATCCAGGATTGGTCCCTACCTTGTGACTATTGTTGCCAGCTCAAACTTGCGGTGGCCTCACTTCTATTCACATGGGCAAATGCACCCTGAATATTTATATCAAATGGCTTTTGATGTAGCCTGTACTGGAATAAAGGAATTTCAGGGAAAAACTAAATAGAAAGATGAAACCTTTATTTTTACAATTACCAACCTAGTGTTAAATCTGAAAGCATTTGAAAGCATCACCTGTACCAGCAGTTCTCAAACTGTGGGGCGTGCCCGAAGAAACAAAAAAGGGGGCGCGAATGTTGCCATATGTGGCGTAATTTCGCTATTTGTAGGGAAATTTTAAACTTGTAGTGGTGTATCTGCAGCAAAAAATATAGGAATAAATTTATTAGGGTTTCAAAAAAACATTAGGGGGGCTCGATTAAAACTGTTATGAAAACTCAGGTCGTAAATACTTAAAGGTTGAGAAACGCTGGCCTATACTATGGACTGGCACTAAGGCGAAACCCTGCGGCCATTCACAGGACATGTCCCAGCTACCAGAAAGTCTCTCCTTTGTCATAGCTTCCCTTGAACCAAGGGACACAGATTTATTTTATCGACAAATTTTAAGATATGCAGTGCACTGTGAGATCGCTTTACGTGCCAGCTTACCCCTTCCAATTCATAACATTTAATGCCTTACAAATTTGAACAAGCGCACCATTTCCCACAACCTGGTAAACAGACACAAACATGTCACATGGATTTAGATAAAAATGTCTGCTAAGCACATAAATGTAAATGTGTCAGATTGCGCCCTATAATAACAACTTTATGTATATAGACCTTATCACACATTTACATGCAACTCAAGATGCTTTCCACTGATTAATTGACAAAATACAAAGATATACCTCATTTACTCGGATTCTTATCAGTAACTAATACTATGATAATTTCTAATAAATATAATTATACTAAATATAAAATCAACCAGGTATTGTTAAGCAAACCTTAGCCAATAAAGTGCAAAACAAACCTTCACTCTTATCAGAAAAGGGTTTTCTAATTTAAAAAAATTTATAGATTAAGGTTGATAATAGATCTAATTAATATATATGAAAATAAATATATACAGTATATATTTACATTTTACCTAGGCATATGCACATGGCAACCCATTGAGTAGAAACAGTTTGATGTTATTAAAGATAATGAAAAGATACAAAATCAAATAAAACAGTCCAAAGTGGCTTCCAGATGAAGTTCTTGATTTCTGAATGTAACTGTTTGACCAGCTGACACTGAGGAGATTAAAACAAAAAACTTCTATGATGGGCCACAGGAGAAAAATAAACCACTGGGGGGCCACGGTTGGAAGATAAAAACGAGCAAATCAAATAAGTTATGTCTGATGGTAATCAGTTTCTGCATCATGAAAATCAGAATGTCCTAGGCCAGCTGGTCACCCACCCTCCACTGGGCACAGTCGATACAATTAACACAGTGGATAATAAGGTTTCCAAGTCCTCATTGTTTCCTCCAGTACCCCAAGTGACTGCACTTTAAGCAGGTGTGGGTAGTGCAAAGCACACCACACAGAATGAGAGACAAAAAACATAAAAAAGCAATGGGATAATGTTGGGTATTATTCACGCATCAAGGAACTAAAAATATAATCAGATCACTATAATATGATAGAATTACTGGAAAGCCAGATTAAAAAAAGGTTTTTAGACATTTTTTTAAAATGTTCCATAGATTTAGCCTGGCATATTTCCATTTGTAAATGATTTCAAAATTTTAGATGTAAGGAAACAGGCATTCTAAGTTGCAGGTAGGGGCAAGATTGTTTAAAGCCTTATATACAAGTAGAAGAATTTTAAAATTGATTCTAAAGGATACTGGCAGCCAATGTAAAGATATTAGTATTGGGGATATAGGCTCATATTTTTTTCCTTTTGGTTAAAATTGTTGGAGCTGCATTCTGGAGAAGCTGTAACCGTTTTACATCCTTTTAAGGTAGTCTGAATAGGAAAGCATTGCAGTAATCATGAACTGAAGTCCAATCCAGAATTATTTCCTTGCTTGGCTTCTTATGACTCTGTATTAGAAATTCAGGCTTATACGGTGGATGGATAATCTGTTATTTTGCCTATGCACTGGGGACTGTAAGGAGTGAAATTTTTTTCAATCGTATAGTATGTATGTGAATGAATGACAATAAAATTGAGATGAGTTGTTATTTTGTCACTTGCGAAATTTGACACATAGCTAAAGAAGTGATAAAGAATCAAATTCTGAAGTCAAATGAACACATCTGACATGAATATCTTTCTCTGTATCAAATCACCAGTATTGTGAAACTGAAAAAGCACACATAAAAATAAAATGAGCTTAATATTACATATTTGCAGTTCTCCAATAGACAGCCATGCCATCCAGGATTGGTCCCTACCTTGTTACTTTCTCGTATACGAAATATAGGGAAAGTATTGTAATCATCCAAAAAATAGATTTTGACGAATCTCGACATTTTACACCTCCCCAAGTCCAATTTACTTTCTCGTAGGGAAAGTATTATAATCGTCCAAAAATTCAATTTCAGAATCACTACGTTTTAGACCTTCCCAAGTCTGAAAATACCATTTTTGGAATTATGCCTGTGTGTGAGTATGTATGTAAACACGATAACTTGAGTACGCTTTCACTTACATCAACCAAATTTTGCATACAAGTATTATGTACAAAACATTGATTTTTATCAACTTTGGAGCTATTTCCGCTAACCAGAAGTGGTACTTTTTTATTCATGCAGCTGCAGAGTCTGATTTATTCAACTTTACTTTTACAATAATTGTTCAATATTTTATTAATTTGATTTGTTGTTGATGGTTCTTTAATGTACATAATATAAAAATATAATCATTGTCTTGCAGTTAATTCCTCAAATATCCATTCCCATATCTGAGTATACCAGAAAGTCCAGGGGAGATCACTCCCGATTTTGCCTAGTGCTGCCAGGTTAAACATCAACATGCTTTAATTGCACATAGAAATAACTGAGCTCAGAAAACGCCTGACCTAATGAATCAATCCTGGGCAAACTTGTCAGGTTGGCCCTGAGGTGCCACCAGCCGCCGTCTGTGGTGGCCTCAACTTCTAATCACACGGGTAATGCCCCCGGAATCTGTATATCAAATGGCTTTTGATGTAGCCGTGTCGGAATAATGGGGATCGATAAACAAACAAAAAAAAACGTTACGTTTTACAATTATTCATTTCGGGTGAAATTTGAAAGCAGCGCCTATACCACGCCCGCGCGGATTCGCCTTAACCCCGACCGGCGTCCGCTGCACCTGACAGGTCCCAACAACCGGAGAGAGTCGCCCTTGTCGTGGCTTCCTTCGAACCGAGGGACTCCGATTTATTTTAGCGACACATTTTAAGATGCGCGGCGCACTGTCAGATGGCTTCCCGCGCCAGCTCGCCCCTTCCAATTCGTAACATTTCATGCCTTACACATTTGAACAAGCGCGCCGTTTCCCACAACCTCTTCGGCGGCATGCGCGAGATAAACAGACACAAACAGGCCACATGAGCACAACGAGACGAAATGAAATAAATAAAAAGAAAGGCAACCCGAACGACGGCTGCCTGCCATGACTTGACAGCCGATGCTGATCTGACCATTTGTAGCCGGCGTGACCTGCAAAGCAGCATCAATAGCCCTCGAGCCTCGCACTGCGAACAATGCGTCCTCCAGCATCTCCATCCATGCACAGCCACACGAAGGACTAGGAGCAGCGGTGGCGGCGACCGAGCTGAGCGGACGGAGCTGTCGCGTTTCCCCCCGCCAAACTGGGACGCGCGGGTGCCACTGCCGGTCCACGCCACAAAAGCAGCCGCACGCGCACACACACGACGGCGACACGCGCGCTTTCTGCAAAGAGAGAGAAAAAATAACAACAACAACACAAAGTCGCTGCGCCTCACCTGCAGCCGTCCGCGCGCCCGCTCAGCCGCGAGGCACGAGTCGGACCGAGGGACGCCGACGGGCCGCTTGCGTTACCTCGGTTTGGGTTATTTTTTTTTAAATGTTTCTGATGTGGAATTCAGTATCTATCCGCCATTTTTGTAAGGCGAAGTGGGGGTTTGGATTCGGTTTGTTTGGGAGAGAGAGAGAGAGAGGGGATGGGGGAGGAGAGCAGTAACGCCGCGGAGCGGAGCTTTACGACCCCTGCCGGGGGGTCCGCGTACAGGCAAGCGGCTGGTAGGAGACGGAGGACAAACTCGACTTGAAAGCGCACACCGATCCAGACAGTCATGGGTTCGAGTCGGTCATAAGGTCAAAGCCAATTCGTTATGTCATCTGATATCCGGGGTCCAGCAGGGGTCTGTATGTGAGGTGGCTTGTACAGGGATCAGGGGTCCTGATGGGGTCAGCGGGTGAGGTGGCCTGTCCCGAAGGTCCCAGAAGCGTGGATTCCATCCTCAGCGGCCGTGTGAAATTTGCACGTTCGCTGCACGCCTTTGTGATTTTATTAATTTACGTTTTTGCCCAACTGGCACACCCGTAACATCACAAAGTCTTCGTTATATGTGATTCATTGAGACAATGTGAGGCATGCAATTGACCTGAGCTCAGTGGCGTAGCCTGAGTTTTTGTTGCATTTGACTTTGCCACCCCTCCCAAATAAAACATACAAAATTTTAAAACAACGCAAATTTTAGCTACAGTTTTGAATATTAATTATGACTGAGGTATTTCAACTATGCCCTTTCAGACTTTTTTAATACTTCTTTCATAACCTTTTTCTTTTTTCTAAAAGGAGCACCACTCTCTTTTGCTGTCTTCATCTTGAGATTGAGTGAATAACAGAGACTGCCTTAGGGGTGTGCGAGGCCTAGGGCTGACCAACCCCAAGCAGGGCTGATTACATCAAACTCTGTTACTGGTATGTGTGGACTGTATAAACTTAATAAAAATAATGTTATCATTCACCTGATTTTCTCATTACAGTATTCAACTAAATTTTTGCAACATAACATGCAGACTTTATATCAAAATATAACTGGAGAATATAACTTGACAGATCTGCTCAAACGGGACAAACCGACCTCAATAGAGGGGCCCCCTTAGGCGCAGGGTCTGGGGCAGTCGCCCCACTTGCCACCCCCAAACGCCGCTCTTGGTGAATAATAAAATATTAATAATGAGATTGAAGGGTTCGTCCCTTTTGGTTGGAATAAGTCGACATAGAAATTCTTCGGTCAAAGTAAGTTGGAAAACTGGTCAAAATTCAAATTTATAAAATATAATTTTGCCACATATGTATTTGTAACAGTTTTTAAACGTTAAAAATGGTGTCATTTTGGCATAGATAGCACACATTAGCTTGCCAGAGCCGTATCAAACAAAATTGTTACAAAGCCTACACAGTCTGGTACTAAAGTTTATTCAAAAGTGCTGCCAGTTGTGGACCGCATCTCTGCCCCATAGCTACACCATTGCCTGAGCTCCCCACAAGGCTGATCCTTGCTACTTTCAGCACTTATTGGGGGCTCAGCCCCAGTCACTTGCTGCTGTAAAACGGAGACACCAGGGTTCGCATATAGAAGATGTGGGGGTATAGGCACAGGTGCATTGCTCTCAAAGATCAGGGGTTTAAACCCCGGAATGGGATTGCCAGGGCCTTAAAAAATATATAGCCCAAGGGCAGCTTAAAATAGTGTAGTTGTCCAAAACCTGATGTAGCCAAAGCGACACACTCTATGGTGAAGGATTAGGTACATATCATCAAAGCCCTGTTGTGTAATGACATAAACTCATATTATCACTCTTAAATGTATTTGAGGTGGACAACTCTCCTTACCCACAAGCTCTGATGGTATGTACCTAATCCTTTGCTATAGAGTGTGTCCTGAAATGGGAATTGCTTCTCCATGTACCTGATGCTACAAGGATAGTCTCAAATTCCCTTCACACCAAGATGGAATAATTGGGTTGAAATAATGGATGGATGGATAATTTGTGGACCAGATAGTGCTGTCACATTGGTTAATGTCCATTAGGCCTATTAAAAAAGTACACAAATCAGTGGCATTTTTGGCTCAAATATGAGTGTGAAAAAGGATTACCAGATTTGTGAAATAAAAATAGCCCAGAGACCCTTAAAACCTGTGGCCTTCAAGAAGATCTGTCTGTACCTGTTGTTCTTTTGCAATACTGTGACATTTTAAAGGCAAACTAGCCCCATCTGAATGTAATTCTAAATATTAAGGATGTGCTAATGTCTGGAGGTGACTCAGCAGCTACTTCTTCACAGCACAGTCTGAATCCAAGCTCATTTACTATCTGTACAGAGTGTTAATGGTCACCCTGTCAATGTGTGTGCAAAGCTCGCTAGTCTTACCCACCTAATTTCTTCAAGTCAACATTAATTTTTGAATGGTCCTAGAGTCCTACTGTCCGGCGCACTACTGGGTAGCTTATTTCATGTGTCTACTTACTTACTCAGTACATCTCACAGATACCCCGGGAAGCATCATCAGTGATGTAATCTGGAGTTCTTGTGTCTTTCAACATCAGACACCTTCATCCAGGCATCCCAGCTGGGGGTGATTAATCCCCAGCTGCTTTCAGCAACGGGAACTCCCTCTTTAGCCAGAGCCATGCAGTGGCTCTTTGTGTAGAAACAGTGATTATCCTGATGGTCTTCTTCTTTGCCAGCCCCACCACATGCAGCTGGGTGCAAAGCCCCAACAGTCACCTCAATTGACCCACAGTGGCTCTGTGTTCCAGCCCTGTCTCACACGTTGCTCTATCAGCTCCTGGTACTTGGTGAGCTTTCCCTTATATGTCTCCTCGATGCGCCTTTCCCAGGGTACAGTGAGTTCCACAGTAACATCATCACCTTTTTGGTGGAGATCAAGAAGATGACCATGTCTGGATGGAGTGCTGTTATGGTAATGTGTTCAAGAAACCTTAGGTGCTTGCCCAAATCTACTCTTAACTGCCAGTCTACAGCTGAGGTGAGGAGGCCTGCTGCTGGTGTTAATCATGGTGTGAGCTTTTCTATAGTCCTGATGAAGGAGATGATCTTATTTGAGTGGAGGTGTTTGCTGATAGTTAACTGTGTGGGGGAAAAAACTAACATTTGTGTGAAATTTACTTTTAATAAGTTTCAAGCTGTGCCCCCATGTTCTTGTTAAGCTCATTTTAAAGTAACAGCCTGGATCCATCGTACTATTGTGAATTTCCCATTGGGATTAATAAAGTATCTATCTATCTATCTATCTATCTATCTATCTATCTATCTATCTATCTATCTATCTATCTATCTATCTATCTATCTATCTATCTATCTATCTATCTATCTACTAATTCCTTTTATAATTTTAAACACTCTTAATCTCTGTTTATTTAAACGGAAAATGTTCAGCTCCTTCAATCTCTCCTCATAATTCATACTCTGCAATCCTGGAGTCATTCTGTTTGCCCTTCTCAGGTCGTTTTTTTGAATGCTGCCATGTCTTTGTTGTAGCCCAGAGACCAAAACTTTACAAAGTACTCCAGATGATGCCTCACAAGTGCTTTATAGAGATTAAACATAAACTCATTTGACTTGTGCACTACACATCATGCAATATATACTAACATTCTGTTGGCAGTCTTAGTGGCTTCTGAACACTATCTGGTTGCAGATAGTGATAAGTCCAGTGTGACTGAGTCCTTCTCATAAGGGTTACTTTTAAGGTTCAAACCTCCAATTGTGTATTCAAGACTAACATTTTTATTTCCTAAGTATAATAACTTAACAGTTGAAGTCAGAAATTTACATACACTTAGGGTGAGTTCTTTAAACTCGCTGTATAACCCCTCCTCAGATTTTATACTAACAAACTATAAATTTGGCATATTGTTTAAGACATCTACTGTGTGCAGGGCAAAAGTAATTTTTTCCAACAATGCTCACAGACCTCAGAGTATTTCACTTTTTGACTATATCACAATTCCAGTGGGTCACACGTTTCCATACACTTTGTTAATATTTGGTCACATTGCCTTTAAGTTGTTTAACTTGAGCTAATTTGGGGTCATCTTCCACAAGCGTCTTAGAATAAGTTGCTGAAATTTTGGCCCATTCCTCCGGACAGAACTGGTGTAACTGGGATAAGTTCTTTGGCCCCTTTGCTCACACACAGTTTTTCAGTTCTGCCCATAAATTTTCAAATGGAATGAGTTCAGGGCTTTGTGGTGTACTCTCCAGTACCTTGACCATGTTGTCCTTAAGCCATTTTGATACAGTTCTGGAGGTCTGCTTGGGGTCATTGTCCATTTGGAAGACCCATTTGCGACTGACCTTTGACTTCCTTGCTGAGCTCTTTAAATGTTGCTGCAGTATATCTCCATCCTGTTCCTTCGTCATGATGCCATCTATTTTGTGAAGTGCACCAGTCCCTTCTGCAGCAAAGTACCCCCACAACATTATGTTCCCACCCTCATTCTTGACAGTTGGAATGGTGTTGTTCAGCTTACAAGCCTCACCCTTTTTCCTCCAAACATAATGATGATCATTATGGCCAGACAGTTCAATCCTGGATTCATCAGACCAGAGGACATTTCTCCAGAAGGTAAGATCTTTGTCCCCATGTGCCATTGCAAACAGCAGTCTGGCTCTTCTATGGTGGCTGTGGAGCAGTGGCTTCTTCTTTGCTGAGCACCTTTTCAGGTTATGTCGATACAGGACTTGTTTTACTGTGGATATCAATACTTGTCTAGCTGATTCCTCCAGCATTTTCACAGGGTTCTTTGCTGTTGCTCTGGGATTGAATTGAACTTTTTGTGCCAAAGTCCGTTCTTTTCTAGGAGACAGAATGCGTCTTCTTTCTGAGAAGCATAACGGCTGTGTGGTCCCATGGCGTTTATACTTCTGTATTATTGTTTGTATAGATGAATGTGGAACCTTCAGGCATTTGGAAATTGTTCCAAGGACGAACCAGATTTGGGGAGGTCTCGGCTGATTTCTGTTGATTTTCACATTAGGTCAAGCAAAAAGGCAGTGAGTTTGATGGTAGGCCTTAATAGACATCCATATGTTGACTTCATTTAGGATATCTGGCTATCAGAATCTAATTGTCTAATTACCTGGAAGCTTGACATCATTTTCTAGAATTTTCCAAGTTGTTTAAAGGCACAGTTAACAAAGTGTATGTAAATTTGTGACCCACTGGAATTGTGATACATTCAATAAAAAGTGAAATAATCTGTCTGTGAACATTGTTGGAAAAAGAATTACTTTTGGCCTGCACAAATTAGATGTCTTAAAATGATATGCCAAAATTATACTTTGTTAGTATAAAATCTGTGGAGGGATTATAAAGTATCTATCTATCTATCTATCTATCTATCTATCTATCTATCTATCTATCTATCTATCTATCTATCTATCTATCTATCTATCTATCTATCTAAAGTGAGTTTTAAATAAATCAGCCTATGTGTATGTGCTGCTCAATCTTCTCCTTAATACAGTTATTCCTTATATTAATTTACCCATAATGCATGTTAAACTTACTAGTCTACAGTTACTTGGATCTTCCTGATCATCCTTTTATGTAACGGAATAATATTTTCTATTTTCCAGAACTTACAAATTTCCTGAGTATGCAGTGACTTTATAATAGTATGTGTCGAAGGTTTATATCTGCACTCACTAACCTCCTTAAACACATGTAGGAGACGGCTGGCAGCTCAACCCGGCCAGGACGCCCCTGAAATGGAAGGATGGGGGAAGGCAGCTGCTTTGGGACACTGCCTCCCCCAGGACGCTAATTGGCAGCTTCCCTGCACTATAGCGGTGCCCCAGATTCCCGCAGGGCACCATGGGATCTGGAGTTCGGCTTTACAGCCCTGCTGGGTACCGTGGGTGCCGCCAGGAGACACTGCAGGGAGACTGGGGAGTCCCTACTGTCTACATAGCCCGGAAGTACTCCAAAGTCACGGGGACAGAAGCACTTTCGGGTCAAGGACTATTTAAAAGGACTCCGGTGAACACAGCAAGCGAGCCAGAGTCGGGAGGAGGTGGACGAAGCTTGTTGGGAGGTGTGGTGGAGAAGGAGAAAGATAAAGAGAAAAGAATTGTGCTTAGTTACTTGTGGCTGTGGTGCTTGGGGTACTGTACAAGAGGAAAAGAAGAATAAAAAATAACTTCTTGGTGGTTTTACCCTCTGTTCCTGTGTCTGTCTGTTGGGGTTAAAGGGAACAACAGTGACCCCTAGCGTCCATTCAATGACACACTCAAGGATAAATGCTATCTGCTCCTGGGGCCTCATGTATAAACGGTGCATATGCGCAAAAATGTTGCGTAAGCCTGTTTCCACGCTCAAATCGCGATGTATAAAACGTAAACTTGGCATAAAGCCACACACATTTTCACGGTAGCTCCAACCCTGGAGTACACAAGTTCTCTGCTCGTTTTTGCAAACTGCCGGCATCCAGCGTCCAATGTGGTTTCCCTTTCTTTTTTAGATCCACATCCCTGATGTGGCTTGATAAATACACTGAAATTACCTGCCTATTGTTTATTAGTTTAATGCATCTGATTGTAATTAACCTGTAACAATATAAGGGGCCACAGAATGGTCAAACTATTCTAAATACCATAGCTGCTTTAGTGTTGTTACTTTCACTGCACCTTCTTCCTCTTTCAGCTGCTCCCGTTAGGGGATTCCACAGCGGATCATCTTTTTCCATATTACTCTCACTGCTCCACTCAGAGTATTTATATCACTGTATCTGAGTGGGGAATCACAGCTCTACAGCAGATGATTGGAAAGAGATTATCGGTATACAGCATCAAACACACGCAGCCTTAGCCATGCTGTCTATTGAACTGCTCTCACACAGCAAACGCTTCAGAGCCTTTCCTCGCGGTTCAGAAACAGTTTCATCCAAAGAAGTCTAAACGCACTCAATCAGTCCATCAAGTGCTCCTTGTAGATCGCTTTGTACTTGTAAGTACAATCACCTCACTGTAAACTTGCAATACAGTTATAATATTGTTCAACCTGAGCCATAGGAAAATATGTTTATTATATTATGACAGATACAATGTTAACATCATATAAATAATCTATTCTCTTTAATAAAATCCCTGTGTACGTCCAGGTGTCTGTGTGTGTGTGTCTTCTGGTGAAGTGCGCATGCACGGGGCACGGTGCAATGTGCGATATTACTGTCAGAGAAAGTTAGAGGCGTTTTACGGAAATACAAACCAGTATTACTGCGAGAGGAAATTACAGGTACACAATACAGTGACTTATATTACAGCCACATAAAGCCAGTATTACTGTCAGTGGAGTTTAAAGGCATATTACCGACGCGCACGCCTGTATTACCGCCAGAGAAAATTAAAGGTATATTACGGACGTACAAACCAGCGGACGTACAAGACAGTATTACTGTCACAGAAAATTAAAGACACACAATACATGGCGGCGGCCCACGAAGAACGGTCAGCTCAGCAAGTAAACATCAACAAAAGAAAGGCTGAAAGAAAGAAAAATACGACCAACAAAAAGAATGAGGTCAAAGTCCCTTGCCATTTAATATAGACTGTTCCTACTAATGTTTATGCACTACTGTTCTAGCGCCCATTATTGTAACGGGCTAAATGACTAGTATTGTTAATAATTAAACATGTGAGGACACGGTGCTGCAACACTAGCGAGGAGCTGGCGCTTCGTTCACGGATTGTTCCTGCCTCGCGCTGTATTCTTGCTGGGGCTGGCGCGACACTAGAAGGATAGATGGATAGAATAATTAAACACATACTACGAAAACATTTCAATGTTCCTTAAAAGTTCTGAAGAATCGGCATTCTAAGCTTATACATGGCTTAACATCTATTACAGAGCTGATTGTGTGGCGATTGGGTATTTGGAGAAAGAAAAGTAAGGACAGGAATTGGAGGTTAGTACGTTTGAAAGAGACAGTACTGCTGCAATAAGTTATTTCATCGAAGGTCGCGCACGGCGCAGCAAGCATCTTGTGTGAGGCAGGAACAATCACTGCGCCACTGTGTTATCATGTTTAAAATCATACTTTAACTCCTATCATCATGAAAATGATATCAAGTATACATCTCAGTATTTTAATTATTCAGAGAGCTGTAATATCAGGAATGAAATGGATTTTGTGTCTTGTCGGAGGAAGAGAAAGCCCGGAAGCACGTAGTGATTAACACACATAGAGCACATAGAAGATCAAATACAAAACAAAGCATTTAACGTGCTACTTTAGTTACAATGGGATTTGAGAAACTAGTAAATTAAACGATTTTAATGTGGTAGTTGGAGAACGCCCAGATTTATGCATCTGGATTTTTTTGTGTGTATGAACATTTCCGCTTTTGTCCATACGCCATGCTATAGTGTGAATTTTACGCACGGTGTTATACATGAGGCCCCTGGTGATTTGTTAGATTTCAGCCTATTTAATCTATGCAGCACTTCTTGCACTACAATTTCCAAATCACAAAGTAACTCCTTAGTAGTTCCTGTTACCACTGGGAGGTTATCCGCTTTCTCACATATGAAAAATGTAAGTTTAGAGCATTTGATATTTTACTGTCTTTATGTTTTAATTCTCCCTTACTATTCCTGATACACTTCACCACCTCCTTGATTTCTTTTTTACTGCTAAATAACTGAAAAGATCTGTTTGGGCCATCTTTCACCTATCTGCATAAGGTCTTATGATTCTTCTCCCACATCCCAGAATTGTGCATGTTGGGTTAAGTGGTGACTCTGAATTAGTTTTATATTAGAGTGCCCTGTGACGGATGGGCACCCCATTTTTGACCCTTCACCTGATGCTACCAGAATAGATTTTTGTTCTACAGAAATAAAAATTGTATCTATGGGGCTATTAAATGAATTGATAGGTGGATAGATACAGTACATGTTAATATATAGATATATTATGCTAAGGTTTGTGGGGGGGTAAAATTGTAATCTAGCAGACTGCAGAGAAAATAAAACTGTGGACTCCATGGCTATTTGGAAGGAGATGTAAATTAATAAACCGACAAACAGTTTGCTCTATAAGTGTTCAGAATTTGTTAAATGTGTGACATTAAGCAGTCACAAACCTTGCCAGTGCCTCAGCATTTAAAATATGGTAACAGTTGCTCGATACGCTTATGATTTCTAATTTTACTTTGGATAAAAGCATCATCCAAATGTATAAATAAAATTAATGAAATTACCAGTGCTTGACATCTGGACCTGAACATCAATACAGGAATAAGAAATTAAAGTGTGGTTCATCAAAAGAGCGTAACACTTTCAATTTGAATATTTGTCTTGTTGTGGAATACTAAATGTCAATGATATTTATAGTTGCTCATTTGGGTTGATTCAATATAAAAACCACATTCTGAAAGACATTTTATATTGTTCTGTCGGTTTAAATCCTGAAATGCACAGTAATGAGGAGCAGGAACAAAAAAAAAGTTTCCTTGGTCAGATTAGTACGGTTTAGTACAGACATAACATGGCACCCCAGAAATTCATAGCCAGGGAGGAGCCTGAGAGAACAGCACAGTTTAAACTGTTAAGGCTTTATTATATTCCTCGTGATGTGACGTTTTCTGCATTACATGAACTGTCAAGGCATCATCGATTCCTTCAGTATAGATGCTCTTCAAGGTTTATTTATGTAAACCCTTCAGTTAAGATGGCCCCCACAAATCCGAGTCAGGTGCAGTGAGTTCTGATGTCTTAGCCAGCATATGTAAAAATATAAGGTAAGTTGGCAGAGCGGGGGGCGTGTGTGTGTGGGGTTCTTATTTTTATGATCATAACTGAAGATTACAAAACACTCCTATTTTACTATTCATCTTGTACGTCCTGTTCCAATTCACCAAGAAGAATGGCGGATTTAATTAGCCGATGTCACATTGCGCAACGTCTAGTCTGAGGGGATGTCAAACTTAATGACTGCAGTTACCGATCTTCTCGCCTCAGCATGTCATATTACATTACTAGAGATTGCAGGGTAGCTGACTGCATGTTGACTTTCCAGCACAGTTTAACTTTTCTGAAGTGTCATGAGCTCACCCCTTTTTCTGACAGTTAATAATGTGCTGCCTGATGGAGCTGCTGAGGTGTGAAGGTTTTACAGGTGTGGTGAATTCAGCCACAATCTCGATACTTCTTTATTTCTTTTTTTTCCCGTTCTCTTGTGGGTACCGCTGGTTTGACTTTGTGTCATGGAGTCCCGAATGAGGCACATTGCCTACATTGCGAGGGAACATCTGTTGCTGCACTATGGCCATGTGGCACAATTCCCCGAGGATGATCCGTCTCATAAAATCCTCATTGTTGGCTGGACAGGGCCAAGGGGACGCCCACATAACACCTGGTAGATGGTCATTTCCATGGGGTGGGACTGGACCGCATGTCTGCCTGGGGTGTTGCCAACCAGGATCCCAAGCTGTTTCATCATGTGGTTGGTGTGGCAGTGCTCCCCGACCTCACGTGACCTGACCTGTTGCGGCACATAAAACACACATGAGACCGATAACCCTCTCTTCTGTTTGTGAGGTCCAAACAACAAGTGTTCATTATTCTTTATCGCTATTTTCTATGCATTATACTTCCGGTTAAACAGCTCACATACATACAGAGCCTGTCCCTATGACTTAAAACAAAGTGAAACCCAATTGATTTTGTCTTGGTGAGTCATAGACTCATTGGATGGAGCCGCTGGGGTATGTCAGACTTCATTACTGCCTCCAACTCACTTGTATTACGTAAATGAAGTCTAAGACTGAAAATAACAGGAAAAGTTGTATAATGTGACATGCTTTAAATGAAAATAATGACACATCATAAGTGTTTGGTCGTACAGGACCTAATGAGAGAAGCAACAAAATCCAACATTTGGATGGACTCACTTTGTTAATTCTTAATATAAGTAGTTCCACATGGAGCAAATTGCAGCTAATTTCATTCATGAGACTTCTACGGCAAAGCCAGGAGCATGATAAAATTATGGAGGTTACTGCACTTCTGGGTCATTGGTAACAACGCTGACACCAGTAGAATCTTCTGGATTCAAGACTCCTCTCCCCACTCTGGATTGCTCCCTTAAATCTTCTCCGTTTGAGCTAGTTTGCATCCATATTGATGACACATTAACAAAACATTTCTATGATGTTACAGTGAAGAAGAAAGGTGGCCAGAAGAAGAACAATCAAAAATACTAGAACAAGCTGAATACAATGTAAAAGAATAGAGAAGAAAATATTTCTTGCACGAGACGGTGATCCCCGTATGTTGTTGAGAAGAATGATAATTTAGTTTTAGTTAATATTATAGGAAGATATCTTCTCAGATGAGAATCCATATGATGACTTAGATGACTCAATGATGGAAAACTAGAACTGAAAGTGACATCATAGATCCTCAACATTCTGAGCTTCTGGTCTGTAGTTGAAGAATAGGATGTGCGTAACAGCGCCCCCTCTGAACTCAGGGTGGAATTATCGATAATACATAAGCCCTTTGAATGCTTCCCATTTGCACATGAGTGACAGCAGAAAATCAGTCCTATCTTCAGTCAAACTTAAACATTTTACTTGGAATCAAAGTGGAAGCTGGTAAAAAGGGTCTGATATGCTAAGTAAGAAAATAAAAAGTGACATGCAAAGATTGCATTTGAGCTATCCGCATACTCGGATGACCAGGAAGTGCATGGTGTCAACCTTTTATCCCATCGCAGCAAAATGTCAGCTGTGTGCACCTCTGAGTCATTCTACTTTTAAATAGCAGAAGCAAGTTTTGGGAGACAGATCACAAGATAAGACGTAGTCATAATGTAGCGAAAAGTCAAAACATTAATAAAAAAAACAAGAGTGTTACTGTGAGAATCAAAAGGTTTTCTAAAATAACACAAGATAAGGTTTATCCACAAACTCATATGCAAAGCTCTGAAAGGGTATCCTTTCAATTAGTCATGAATTAGCATTGGGGTCGTAACCTATCTAACCACATCCCCAGTAACTGAGATGGCATCTCAGGCAGAAAGTGGAGGCAGAAATGGTTCACAATAAAAACACGAAATACAAATGAAATGTTGCAACATAATTTTGACAGGAAAAGAAAGATTCCTTGAACCAAAAATACACAAAAAGGAGGTTAATTTGATACAGATTTCCATAAACAGATGAGCAAAAAATATTTAATCAGTGTCAGACATGTGTATGTATAGGGTACATCTTCAGGGCTTATGGGAATAATGTAATGCCATCTGGAGGCTCCTCTGTCTGGTAATAGGTACCTGTAGTTGTTCAAGATGGTCACTCAGTATTGTGGTATGGGTTGCAAGGTCCATTGGTTTGCTTATTTCTTGGATAAATCCTGCCGACTATGCCACTGTGAAATAGAAGAAACAACAACCATAAAGATTTGGGGTATCAGATGGTGAAACCTTGTTTAATGGTAGGCTAAACTGCTAAATATATATATTTAGTGTGCTGGAAGGACTGGCATCTTGCCTGGGATGGATTCCCTTTCCTCATCTGGCCAGGAGGCCAACATCATGAGACATACACAAGAGTGGTACACCAGGTTAGATGTCCCAGTACCAGTGGGTGGGACTTACGGACACAGTTGGGATGCCAACTTACAGGACAGACAAAATGGGTGGAGCATCCTGACCGGGATAAATCATAGTCATTTTCCTGGTTGGGGTCCATACATATGGGACAATGGGGGACTGCCTCCCATGTGCTGGTTATTCCTCCATACATTGGATGGCAGGATCCCTTATGGCAAGCCCCAGTACGGTCACCCGCAAGGCAGTTTGGGAATTGTTGTCCCATAGAACTACTCTCATGGGTTCCTTTGGGGCTGCCAGGGAGTAGGAGGTGAGAGTTTGTGTTTCTGCCCGACCTGGAAGTGTTTTCTGAAAATGATGTAAGGATGACTTGAGATTGATGTGAAATGTAAATCTAAGGGATGTGCCCTTGATTGTGTCCCATATTGATTTATTCACTGTATTATAGTTGTTAAATCAATTGAATAAAAAATAAAGCTTAAGAATCTCTCCTTTTAACACATTAATGATCTAAAATGCACCATTGATTCAATAAAGGAGTGGCACAAAAAAGGAGAATTATGGTCATGAAATGGCCCAGTCTTAAGGCTCTACTGATATTTCTGGGCCAAGTCTGCACCATAACCCGCATAGAATGATGCCCACCTCCTCAAAAATGTGACTAAGCACCATGTCCATGTGGACCATATAAAGACCCCCACGACCCTGAAATTTCAACTTTGGTGACTACAAGCGTGTTACCATTCGTCTACTACTATTCTGAGTTAAACCTGGGTGCAGACTGAGAAAAGACTTGTCGAAGAAGTTAGAAAATGTACACAGTTATAGATACCTCATCACAGCACTACAAGGACAATCAGATGGTGGGCAATTCGTGGCATGAAATATCGGTAAACATTGGTTTGGAAACTGGAAAAGTGGAAAAAGGTGAAGGACAAATACTTTTGCCGACGGAAGAAAATGAGTAGCAAGAGGGGATGTGATCCTGGAGGGCAAACACTGCCTGCATTTTAATGGATCGTTCGCTTTTCTTGAGTGCTGCAAACACTAGCAGCCAGCGTTCATATATGTGCCTGCAGTATGATGTGACGCAGAAGTATAAACTGCTTTCGACAGTGTAGGCTCAACGCAGAAGAATAAATCAGCCGTTAGCCTCAATCCAGCAGAAAATCTGTGGAATCGTCTAAAGAGGGCCATGCACATCTTCATACAGTTTATTAAAACGCAAACTCTTATGCAAGATCAACGGGATAAAGTTGAAACTCAAAAGTGCAAAGTTAAAGATGAATCGAAACAGATTTGCTGTTGGAATCAAAGCGAGAATGTCTACATTTACACACCTAGTTTTATATTTTAATTACTTCTCTAAAAATGACCAACTTGTTTTCCCCTTCGATATTGTTGGCTTACATGGTCACGGACTCAAAATGCGGCGGCATGTCTTGTGTTCAACCAACTGAGACGGGCATGTGTCACTCCTCTTTTCAGGTCACTCTACTGGCTCCTTGTCGCAGCAGACTTTGACCACAAGGGGGTACCACTGAGCCCCAAACTTGAGACACAATAGTACCCAACACAGTCCTGGGTTCAAATAAAGGATTTTATTTCACAAAACATGATTCACCAAACATGCAGAAATAACCAACAACTAGAATCAAGTGTCTCTTTCTCTCCTTCTGCTCCTCTCATTGAGTGCTGCCCACTACCTTCCAACTCTGACTCATCCAGGTGAGCTGATGAGCTTCTTTTAAGCTGATGGTGCCACAGTGTGTCCTCCTGGAAACACTTCCAGGTCATATGAAAACCAGGGAGGTCCCTCCTCTAATGGCACTCAGGAACCCTGACAGGACTGCACTTCCAGACTTCAATTCCCATGTACCCCTATCAGAGTCCAAACTGGGATGCCTTGAGAGAACCACTGCCACCTGTGGTATGGGGGATGGAACTGCTCCTAGCCTCTGGCTTCCACTGGTCCATCCATTATCTGCTTTTGGCTGGGCAAGAAGCTGTTCTCTCGTCCAGTTGGCGTGCCCGTCTTTCCTCCATGGTGGTTAGAACATATTAAGTTCAAATCTTTGATGCTTGCCTACAGTGTACTCAATGGATCAGCGCCCACGTATATGGTGGCACTCATAGCTTCCTATGCTTCTTCTTGCTCGCTCCAGTTTGCCAGTGAAGGGTATCTGGTGATACCACTTTTGTGTGGCATCAAATCTCAATCTAGACTCTTTTTACATGTAGGCCTGTGGCTCTGTGGCTAAAGAACCTGGGCGGGTAAGTTGAAGGTGGCCAGTTGGAATCCTACTCCATTGTGCTCTTGAGTGAAACCCTTAACCTGCAATGTGCTCCAGGGGTGCTGTCATAATATAGCGGACCCTGCACTCTGACCCCAAAACACTCCATGTGTGTCTCTGGAGAGTAAGTTGGAATATGTGAAAAATTATCAATTCCTAATACAAGAAATTGTATGAAGTAATTGAAGGATTAAATCATCAATTTAAAAAAAATGTGGCACCCAGCTGGTGGAATGAGCTGCCCACCTCCATCCAAGCTGTTGACTCCTCATTGTGTTTAAGAAGCATTTGAAGACTCTCTTGTTCTGCCAATATCAGTCTAATTGATAATGGCTTGGATGTGATGTTCTTAATAGCTTAAGATAAGAGTAACAACAACAACAACATTTATTTCTATAGCACATTTTCATACAAATGATGAAGCTCAAAGTGCTTCACAAGATGAAAAAAAGTTTATCTCTCTATTATAATAAAAGAGTCTAGCGAGACGAAACTTTTTAGCCTGGGACGAGACGTGACTTTCTCAGAGAGACACTTTCACATCTCGCGATACGAGACTTTGTGCCAAGAGATTTAACCAAATCTGGGGCCGGAAATAAAAGACAAAGAGTAGATGACAAAGTAGAACGTCATAAAGAGGTTCAAAAACGTTGGCGTGATACACATGCAGAGCAAGTTACAGATAATGGAAGTACGAAAATTTGAAGGTCTCAAAAAAATGATAGTATAGATCGCATTAGCACAAACAAATGGAACTTATTACTCGGTGAAATAACAGAACAGCGAAAAGAGATTGAATATATTGTTTGGATTTAAACTTTAAGTCGGAGACTTGTAGATCATCTAATGCGTGTTGCCATCAGGGAAAAGTAGTGTTTCTTCCCATTGAAGAGGCGTATCCACGAGAATTAAAAGATTTATTGTTTGGTGAAAGTAAAATCCTGTGAGAGAAAATTTCAAGCCCTGTAAGACAAGACTTTATGCAAAGACATTTGGAAAAGTCCTGCCAAATTTTAAACAATTACAACCGGTTCAATCATTTCTCATTTGTGTGAATGCTATTGTCAGACACAGTTCGTGTGGAGGGAAAGAAATGAAATTCACTCACGGGCAGTTATATGTTGCATTGTCACGATGTAATTCCAAACATGGAATCAAAATTCAATGCGATATTGACGAAAAGGTAAAAGCAAAAAGAGATCGAATATATGGACATAGGTGATATGACAGAAGTATGCAGAGGATGTCTAGGGGAGACAAGGCAGTGAAACAAAAGGACAGCTGCTGTACAGGCTTTTAAATTTTCGAAGCGCCGCACGAGATGCTGATTACCTGGCACAGCAGCAGCAACAAGCCAGCAGCTGATTGAGCAAAGAGGAGGTAAAAAACTGTATTGGTTTCCCTTTGTATTACTGTTTAAGAGGGGGTTTCGGAGGAGTGACCGTGTCTCCTAGGGGTGCGTTCAGTCCCCCTCTTCACAATGCAAGCGGCAGAGATGTGAAGTGGCTGGCATGTAGTGCAGGCCAGGCGGGTCGACGAGCGAAGTGAGCAGGGGGCAAAGTCCCCTGGTAGAAAATAAAAATATAAAAAGAAGAGTAGGCAATACTAAGTAACAATGAATAAAGTGAGGTCTGATGGCCAGGGAAGACAGACAAAAGCAACAAAAAAACTCCAGAGGGCTGGAGAGAAAAAAAATAAAACAAAATCTGCAGGGCTTCTGAGACCATGAGACCACCCAGCACCCATTGGACATTCAACCTAACATAAAACCTCTATCAGTTCTCATGGTTTACAGGCTTCACGTGGAAGAATTAGATGATGATGGTCATGTGGACGTCTGGATCAATGCAGTTCATTTTGTGTTACTCTAGTTGGGTTTTTGGTATTTGGTAGGTGGAGTGGTGGCTCTGAGGCTAGGGATCTGCGCCATCAATCAGAAGGTAATAATAATCGAAACCTGTGAATGCCAGAGGTGACTCTACTCTGTTGGGCCCCTGAGTAAGGCCCTTAACCTGCAATGTGCTCCGTCCTGGCGATGACGCTAACCTGCATCCAGCCCTGCAAGCAGGTCCTCCAACTTACAGGGTGACGATGGTCTGACTTGTCATTATTTCAGACTTACTTGCTGTAAGTGACGTATAGAATCATGAGAAACCTCGGAAGTTCTTCAGCCCATGCTGTGTCAGATGAAGGGCATGGTGTTCACAGAAAGTGTGTCAAGATTAGGCGTCCTCGTGGCGGCAAACCACTCATTGTCACTTGTCCAGAGCTGATCCGTCACACACTTGAGTCATTGTGGTGTGCGTAGTGTATTGGAGGACAAGATAGCAAAGCACAATGCACTGCCGCCTCACCATCCATGATGCGTGGCAGATTCTTTCTTGTGAGCAACATAAAAAGATTAGCAAACGGTCAAAATAAACTTCTACAAAAGAAATACTCTTGTATATTCTTATGTGACCGTTGTAGGCTGCTGATTATTTAGAATTTTTGTAACCACTTTGCCTTAAAGCTTAAATGTTGGCTCCATTGTGATGATTACAGTGGCTTCAGAAAGGATTCAAACCCCTCCACTTTCTGCACACTTTATTGTGTTGTAGATTTCACTTTTAATGGATACATTTGCCATTTTGTTCCATCATTCTACACCCAATAAACCAGCATTAAAAATATGTTTTCAGAAAGGTTTGCAATTTTCTACAAAATCAAAAACTGAAATCTCTCATTTTCTACTCTCTATATAAAAAAATCCTAAGCCTAAAAGTGCAACCATTTTTTGCAACGATTCTATGTGATGTTTTTATGTTACGTATTTTGTCACACTTTAAATCGGGCTTATTTTAAAACCTACATATAAATGTTTGGTATCATTCTTTTCAGAATTTATCAGACTTTAATGTGGTGTTTTTAGATTTTCAGATTCTTATTCCATTTTTAAATTACAGTGCATCTGGAAAGTATTCACAGCGCATCACTTTTTCCACATTTTGTGATGTAACAGCCTTATTCCAAAATGGATTAAATTCATTTTTTTCCTCAGAATTCTACACACAACACCCCATAATGACAACGTGAAAAAACTTTACTTAAGACTTTTGCAAATGTATTAAAATTAAAAAAATTGAGAAAGCACATGTACAGAAGTATTCACAGCCTTTGCCATGAAGCTTGAAATTGAGCTCCAGTGCATCCTGTTTCCCCTGATCATCCTTGAGATGTTTCTGCAGCTTAATTGGAGCACACCTGTGGTAAATTCAGTTGATTGGACATGATTTGGAAAGGTACACACCTGTCTATATAAGGTCCCACAGTTGACAGTTCATGTCAGAGCACAAACCAAGCATGAAGTCAAAGGAATTGTCTGTAGACCACCGAGACAGGATTGTCTCGAGGCACAAATCTGGGGAAGGTTACAGAAACATTTCTGCTGCTTTGAAGGTCCCAATGAGCATAGTGGCCTCCATCATCCGTAAGTGGAAGAAATTCGAAACCACCAGGACTCTTCCTAGAGTTGGCCGGCCATCTAAGCTGAGCGATCGGGGGAGAAGGGCCTTAGTCAAGGAGGTGACCAAGAACCCGATGGTCACTCTGTCAGAGCTCCAGAGGTCCCCTGTGGACAGAGGAGAACCTTCCAGAAGGACAACCATCTCTACAGCAATCCACCAATCAGGCCTGCATGGTAGAGTGGCCAGACGGAAGCCACTCCTTAGTAAAAGGCACATGGCAGCCCGCCTGGAGTTTGCCAAAAGGCACATGAAGGACTCTCAGACCATGAGAAAGAAAATTCTCTGGTCTGATGAGACAAATATTGAACTCTTTGGTGTGAATGCCAGGCATCACATTTGGGGGAAACCTGGCACCATCCCTACAGTGAAGCATGGTGGTGGCAGCATCATGCTGTGGGGATGTTTTTCAGCGGCAGGATCTGGCAGACTAGTCAGGATAAAGGGAAAGATGACTGCAGCAATGTACAGAGACATCCTGGACAAAAACCTGCTCCAGTGCGCTCTTGACCTCAGACTGGGGCGATGTTTCGTCTTTCAGCAGGACAACGACCCTAAGCACACAGCCAAGATATCAAAGGAGTGGCTTCAGGACAACTCTGTGAATGTCCTTGAATGGCCCAGCCAGAGCCCAGACTTGAATCCGATTGAACATCTCTGGAGAGATCTTAAAATGGCTGTGCACCGATGCTTCCCATCCAACCTGATGGAGCTTGAGAGGTGCTGCAAAGAGGAATGTGCGAAACTGGCCAAGGATAGGTGTGCCAAGCTTGTGGCATCATATTCAAAAAGACTTGAGGCTGTAATTGCTGCCAAAGGTGCATCAACAAAGTATTGAGCAAAGGCTGTGAATACTTATGTACATGTGATTTCTCAGTTTTTTTATTTTTAATAAATTTGCAAAAACCTCAAGTAAACTTTTTTCACGTTGTCATTATGGGGTGTTGTGTGTAGAATTCTGAGGAAAAAAATGAATTTAATCCATTTTGGAATAAGGCTTTAACATAACAAAATGTGGAAAAAGTGATGCGCTGTGAATACTTTCCGGATGCACTGTATATACTAAAAAATATCAAGAACTCACGTCCCGCGAGACGAGACTTTGTGCCAAGAGATTTAACCAGGCCCGGGGCCGGAAATAAAAGACAAAGAGTAGGACAGCTGCTGTACATGCTTTTAAACGTTTGAAGCGCCGCGTGAGATGAAGATCACACGGCATGGCAGCAGCAAGCCAGCAGCTGATCGAGCAAAGAGGGAGTAAAAAAAAACTGCATTTGTTTCCCATTGTATCACCGTTTAAGAGGGGGTTTCAGAGGAGTGACTGCGTCTCCTTGGGGTGTGTTCAGTCCCCTTCTTTACAATGCGAGTGGCAGAGACATGAAGTGGCTGGTGCATAGTGCAGGCCCGGTTGGCGAGTAAAGAAAGCAGGGGGCGAACCCCTTATAAATAATAATTTTTCTTTTGTACATTTACAGATTTTACTAATATTCAGGCCGCAACTGGGTGTTGGGCGTCCCCCCTAGTACAGTATAAAAGTATTCAGACCCTTTGTTTTGGCACTCCAAATTGTGCTCAGGGGCATCCTGTTTGCTTAAATTCTCCTTGAGGTGTTTCTTAAAGTTTTCTCTCACTGTCCTTGAATTGGTAATGCTTATTGTTTTCCATGACTTCTTATTCCAGGTTTGAGTTTCTACTCATTATCTACAGTGTGTATACCTGCACACAATGGGCTTTTTCGCTTCATATTTTATGATATTTTATTCAATTTATATTTTCTATTGTCTCTGTATGTTCAATCAATGCTACCAAGACAAAATCCTAGAAAACCTTCAGTGCCAAAAAAGAGAATTCTGATTCTAAGACTTTCCACGCAGGTTTGCTTCTTCTTGACTGAAATCCTAATAGTAAACACTAGGGGGCACTCTAGGACAGACAATCAGTCAACTAAGTCAGCCTGCTGTTGTAGTGTGAGGGGGACAGCTGTCTTTTCACATAAAATCCAAAACTCCTGTAATTCCCTGACATCTCCTCTGATAAGGCCTGGCAAGAAGATGTGGACTGGCAGCTCCATGACCTGGAATCTGTAAAGGGGATTTGAAATGACTAGAACTGCTGTCCCCTCCAATGAAAGTTGTGTTACCACACCTGGCAGTCCATAGGGCAGAGTGTTTTCTCAGATTGTAACATCTATCTTAATGTAAAAGCTGCCCGCCTTCTCCCAGAGCTAGAGAGGTTCAGTGATTGTATGTAATTCTTCTATAGTGGGCAGCATCAAAACCCACCCACAGGTCAGGATTGTACTTGCTTATTCAAAAGAGACCTTCTACACACAGAAAGAACCGCAGATGAAAAACTCCACTAATCCTGTCTCCTTTCCTCTGCTCATCTTCATTCACAGGGGGTGGTGGGAGGTGGGGGGGGGGGGCGGTGTGTGAAATTAACTCTATTTCCTTTGTACGAAGGGCTCATGCTGACTGCGTGCAATCATACAAGAAGTGACACCCGCAACAAAAACACGTCAACTAAAGAACGGCTCTCAATCAACAGACAGCCACACCTGGACCTGCTGCAGAGCACCTAATTGTGTCATCTTAATAATAGCCGACGTGCTCGGTGTTCTTTCGTCAAAGTATGAATTACTCCCCCCTGTTCCCCTCGCCTGCAGGTTTCTTGGTGGACAAACACTTCTTATTCATAAAACGATAATAAGAAAAATAATTACAGAGGTGGCCCAGGGTTAAAGTTACCAAAAAAAGACAAGTTCCTCATGTTTTGCTATATATGCTACATACAAATAAATAACATGAAGACAGTTATAATAGATTGCCCATTGCTAACCCTACTTGGATTAAGTGAGTAGAGCTGGGACATAATCTCCAACCTACTTAATCCGTTTCAGACTCTCTCACAGCCCACTTGCACACTCATCTGCAGTAACCTAACATGCAACATCTTTTAAAATGTGAAATAAAAGCCCATGAACAGCACAGAAACCAAATATTGGGTGCCACACTTGCACATTTGGGGACCTCCCACGTAGCTCAGGTAAACCCAATGGTACCACCACTGGACAGGAGGGGTGCCATTGCTGACCATGTCTCTTGTTTCTACCACAATGCAGAGCCATTGCCAGGAGATGATGCCCAGCCCCGCCCCACCCCGCCTCTGCCAGGTGTCAGAAGTCCAGCCCCTTCTGGGGGCAGGGCCGCTATATACATGGGGCCAGGGAATGGAGGTTGTCTATTGACCCAAGCAACACAATGAGATGGTGCTCGCCATACTGCCAACCTAGGAGCCATGCGAGGAGCACACGATTGATTGTTTGTTTTTTTTTTATGTCCTACAGAGCTATTTTTTGTTTGTCGGACTGTTAATTATTGAACAGGGTTGGCACCAGAAGTATTACACCACATCCAGCGATTTTCTCAGTTGACACCGTATTCAAGTTGCTTGGCGAAATTCGGCAAAGGATTTTTTTACAGTGTATTTGCTGAGTTCCCTGGCGATCTTATTCACCGAATTTTTCCCTGAAAATTCACCAGGCGGGCCAGCTTAGGCAAGCATTTTTTTTTCCCAGCACTACCATGATGCTTTGCAAGGCCAGTGTCGCATCACAGAGCTGTAGCGACCAATGTTGGACGTTGGAGGCAGAAGGTCCTACATGATCTGTGCTACCGACCAGATTTTTGTTGCACACGTGCAGAAGTTTCCACATGAATACTGTAAGCTTACATCATGCGTGTGTGAATAATTTACAGCAAATACATGCTAACCAAACTAGCCTGACAAACTGAAGGCTCTGCTCTTTCTTGTCTTGTTTATCAAAGTTATGTTCAAGTTATTCGTCTCCTTTTTCCATGCATATATGTGTGAGACCTGGAGGCGGTGGTCACTTCACGGCCCTTAACCAGTTCCAGAACAATGGACCTACCACCAGGCGATGGGCTTTACATTAAGGATATCTGTTGAAGCCCCTGTCATCTTATAGTTCCCCTCCCTAAAGCCAACTTTTCCTCTGTTGGATACCCATAACCTGAACCTCTGAGAAAAGAAGAACTTCAAAGCCTAGGCTAGATTAATAATAAAAAGCTTTTGTCTTATTAATTTTAGTACACAATGTAAGAACTTCAGGTTATTCAAAATATATAAATGAAATACAGAGTGGCCAACGAAAATGTGACTTGCCTCCACTAAGATGACTGCATTATATGGTGAAGAGGAAAATGATCAGATTTGGTACTCACATTTACAGAAGATGCTGAAAGTGATCTCCTTGTGTGTCAATACATCTCATGTTCATGTACACTCTTTGCAACGTCATGGATCGGCTGGAGGTGGGCCACTTTCTCATGGACCACCTTGTGCAAGAAGGTAACTTCATTCTTTAGAGAGGTGATCAAAAAGCTATGAGTAGTGACAAGCAAAACAATTCATGCAATTCATGACCAAACTTAGGGTTTCAATATGTAAAAGAAATCACAAAATAAATGTTGTGTTGCAGCAGTGCACTCTTAGGAAGCTCAGTCTTTTAGTTTGACATATCCATTGCCTCACTCTGGTAAAATCAAACAGGACTCTGGGAAGAAACGAAGTCACACTCTGATTCTTCTTTGAAAGTCTCACTCTTCTTCTTCCTCATTCATCTTTTCCCACTTCTATGTAGGGTTGGTGTGCTTGATGAACCTTCTCCCTACAGCTCGGTCCTGCACCTCCTCCTCAGTCAAGTCAAATTTCTTGACTGGCCAAGCCAGTCATCCAATTTCAATCCAATGGAGCAGACCTTCCATATGCTGAAGAGAAAACTTAAGGGGACAAGCCCCCTAAATAAGCAGAGGCTGAAAATAGCTGCATGAGGGGCTTGGCATAGCATCACCAAATAAGATCCTCAGCACCTGGTGATGTCTATGAATTGTAGACTTGAAGTAGTCAGTGCATGTAAGGGATATGTGGCAAAGTCCTAAGTATGACGGCTTTAAAAGACCTGCCATTGCTGTGTCCAAACATTATGATGCCCTGGAATCGGGGGACCATGTAGAAAAAGTGTCATTGCCTCATGTTGGGACCAAAATGTATGCAAATACCCTTACATGAAATTCAGCAATGTTCATTTTAATCACGTCTGAATTTTGATTGTAATTTCAAACTGTGGATCAGGGTGGGGGAAATCAAGTCAAAGAACATGTCTTTGTCCCAAACATTTTGCATTATGCCGTAGATAGTCCACTGTGACTCCTTGGTCCTCCTCATGAGGGGTACTTTTCAAGTTTCAGGCTTCCCATTGCTTGTTCATCTCTAACATTTCTACTTTGTCCGTGTGATACTTCACATTTCCTTACAGGTGGGTTTATTTCCCGAGCCTGTCTTCTGTCCAGATCCCTCAATATGAAAGTCTTCCTCGTTTGGCAGTTGTGTCCCACGGCAGTGGCCCTTCAGATTGGGAAGCAGAGGTGGTCACTTGGCACTTTATCTAAAAGACAGAGTCTGGTGTCATCAGTTTAAATTCACAGTTTTTCAACCTTTGTATCTCAGGCAAGGTGAGGTGGGACATTGTTGTGAACCAGAAAGTGGATTGTTGGCACCCTTAATTGCTATCTGTCCCCGAATGACTGTTGCAAAATTTTAAACATTCTGGATTCCCAACATTCACAGACTGCACTCATGTTGATCGTTCATCAAAACTGGATTTACTCAAACTAATCTTTAAAGTGTCAGGATCTCATGCAATGTCACTCCTTAATTCTCCATTATGACTTGCATCAGTGAATGATGCCGACTCAAACTGAACAATTAGATATGAGTGGGGTGTGTACCAGAATGTTGACTTCTGAAATGAAGCCTTACTGCGTTGTATCCAATGTTCCTACAAGTAGAAACTTCTGATTTTGATTTAGGAGAAATTTAAGAAGCATTTCGTTATTGTAAATGAAACTTGGACTCCTAGCAATGACCCAGAATCCAAAAAACAATCAAAAACAAAAGCATAGGAGTTCTCCCACGCCATAGAAATTCAAGGTTCACACCAGCACTGGCAACATCATGGGCACATATTTTTTTATGATGTTGAGAGTGTAGTCCATATTGATAAAAGTCCTTATAGCTGTTGTGTCAGCGAACCAATAAAATCTGAGAAATGACTGAGAAAATAGACAAGTAAACCCACAAGAGCTCAAAAACACGAGCATCAAAAATTCAAAGAATTGTGGGTCAAAATTCAGAGCAAACGTCAGAACTAGGAAATTTAGGAAGAACGATTTTAAAAAAGGGTTTGAATCCACAGCTTGGAAAAGGAAGTGAATTCCTGGTTGACGTTTAATTCCGTCAGGTCCTACTACACCATGACCTCTGAGGACACACCCCTGGCAACATGTGAAGCTGTCCTAACAATGGAAACCAAACATGGTGGAGATCCAAAATGATGGACAAAAACTGTCCAAAAATAACTCTTTAAGAGATCGGAATTCTCAGAAATTCATATTCAGGGGCCTCAAAAACCTTGCATCAGAAAGAGAAACCAAAACCCAAAGAACCACTAGGCAACATTACACTAATTTCCATGGGAAGGCACCGCATGGGTTGTACAGACGGCACTGGGAAATTGTCGATTCCAATTGATACCACCGTCACCCTGTTCTCCATACCTTGCTCTGTGTGATCACTGCACGCTCGCTAATCTGAAGGATTACCTACCTGGGATATGCTATGCCACTGACAAAGACATGAAGTCACCTACTGAAGACGGGTCACGTCAACTGTTATAATCTGAAATTCTGTTTATTTTTTTATTTCTAAATTATATGTATAATGTTTTAATGAACTTATGAACATGTTATTTTGGAGACATCATTATAGAATTATATTGAGGTCTTGCGTTTGGTACGATTGCAACCATTTTGTGGACATTCTTGGCCCAGCATCATAATATTGTTGTCAGGAATGGCACCATTGGCAGTCATATGGCTGGATTTATACAACGCGCGACGCAACACGTGCTCCTGTGGATGATTCTGGTATGCAAGTAGTGTACTGTTCATACTTGTGTACGTATTTTACATAAATCTGGAAGATTCCACCAGGTGGCAGTGCGAGATAGCCTCGCGGTGAGAAATATCTCCGAAAAGGATGGATATTTAATGATTACATCCATCAGTCCAGGGATGTGCCCATTGCAGTTAGCATTGGGCATGAGGTAGAAACAAAATCCCTGGACAAAGCATCAGCTCATTACAAGGTGAACACCAGCACACACACACACACTAGCATCATTTTAGCATTGCCAGATCCCAAACCGCTGTGGAAACACACCAGGAAAACATGCAAACTCCAGGCAGGGAACACCAGGGACTGCAAGGCAGCAGCACTACCGTGACACCCCAATGTGTAATTATTAACAGAATTCATTATTTAAATGAAGTTAATGACTTATCTGTAAAATGTAACATATATGTTTTAACACAATTCATCATGTAAGTGATATCAAGTATAGATCTAGGGATTCTAAATGTGCAGAGAGCTAGAAAATCATACATTTAATGTGTTCTCTGTGGCAATTGCTGCCTGCTGCTGCTGTCAGTTCAGTCCCAGAAGCACATTAACAACTGGGTCGGTTTAAGATGACGTTTACAATGGTCTACTTTAATGACAAAATAAACTATTAAATTGGAAAGTTCGATATTAAAGCCGAAATTTCCACTTTAATCTCAAAATAGACCTTTTCATCGTGTCCCTAATTTTTTTTTCTCTGTGGCTCAAATATGCTGCCATACATTCTGATGCTGTTGCAAACAAAAAATTGTTGCGTCATTGCATTGGGAAATATGTGACGCTTGAATATAAAAGCACCATGAATACATCTGAATTTCAGAATTTTGCTTCACTTCATCGAACCATTCATCAAATATCGAAGCATGCACATCAATCCTGGAAGATCCGCAAAGTGGCTTTCTGTCACATGTAGATAGTAAACAGAGACTCTGACGTCACGCTCCTACTTGGTCACACTGCGCCCCTCAGACTTTTTGCTGTTACCGCAACTCAACTTGTGCACATGTTGTGTTAATTTCTGAGGATGTGCTCAGAGGACACGTCAAATGAACATTGGGAACGCGTGGCAGCCATGATGCATGTGTGTATGCATTCTGAGTGTGAAGTATAAAGCAAATGTTGGTGTGTGTTTGAGTGAATCATTGGCACACTATTTCAGGTGGCAAATTTCACGATAATTGTTTGCAAAATTCTAGTCTAGTCTGGATGAGAACTCACGTATCAGCCTCCGTTAGAGTCGCTCTACCTTTCGCCACGTGTTGGAGTGTACCTTGCCTCCGCTTAGCAAGCGATACCTGTTTGTTCAGCAGACATTATCATCTAGAGATTGTTAAAGAGTAACATTTGACGTTTTTGAGAGAGAGATCAGAGATACGTGTGTTTTAGAGGGTAACTGCTGATTGGCAGAGATATCACGGCCTGCGTGATCTTCTCCCCACGTGGGGGACACTCTCCCGTCAGAGCTAAATACACTCTGATACAGTGACAACGTTTGACGTTACAGCGTACCTACCTTCCGCTCGGCCAGAATTACATTTTTTTTAAATTGATTTTTAAAGTTTGTCCTGTTTCACTACTACATGGCGGAGTCGCGGGGGACAGCTAGTAAATAATAAATAATATAATACCAAAAAACAACAATGAAAGATACAAGCAGACACTGACAGCAAACATACCTGACAACCATTACAAGATTAGCCACTCGTAGGCATGTTGGACAACATGCTAGGGAATAAAAGCACAGGGTTAATATAGTGGCTTTTAAAACATACTCATAGGGTGTAGGTTTACTGCTTTAATGTCAGTATTTAGAAACTGCCTAGCAACACTTTAGATGAGGTAATTGGGCTCATTTTTGCACCAGGCTGCCAGAAATGGAATGGGAAAAATGATTTATGGACAAGCCTGTTTTACCTAAATGTCATCCAGGTGTAAATAAGACACTGAATCTAATGGAAATCGGTAGAACAAACATTAGTTTACAGGAAAGAAGGGGGCTTTGTTTTTCTTGTGATAGATCTGGAGACATGGTAGATAAATGTCCAGACTTTCTGGGAATTGAAGCTGCCTGTTCTGTTTTAGAGTTGGTTGGTGGGTGGGTTGGTTGTAGTTAATGCCATGGTTTTGCTGATCTTTCAGTCACTGTCACACAAAACAACGTTCTTAATTGTGTGACCCTTAAGGACTCAGGAGCAGCCTAAAGTTTATTAGTAGATTCTTAATTAGACGATTACAACTTTAAATGAAGTATAAAAGTGAATTTTCTGTCCATTGATGGCAGTCCGATTGGTAAAGGAGTTTTTAGAGAAATCACCCCTCCTGCTGTCAAGTTGGCATTGGACATGAAGAAAAGCAAACCTTCAATGTTTGTCAATGTACATACAGTACCTCAACCTTGATTGCAAATGAAAAATCCAAAGATTAACTTAATTGAAAGAAAATCTTAGGGTCCGAATTACTTTAATTCCCTACACAAAACAACGTCCTACCTCAGGGATTTCATATTGCACTGGAGACAGCCTTTCCACAGAGTTTGAAGATTTTCAAGATGTTTTGTAATATAGAACAGACTAATCAACTTCCACAACATAGATCGTATGTGATGAACGCACATTGAACCCCCAAAGCATTCAGAATAATTATATATGCACCAGCACCAACTTGTGAAATCGAGACTCCACTGCAGACCCATGTTGCACATCTCTCTCTCCTTCTTACTGTTACTCCCTTTCAGGGGTCGGCCACAAAGAATCCTCTTAGCCAATCCTCCTGTCGTACTCCTCTGAAGTTCGGGATGGTGTCAATCTGGTCCTGTCATCTCTTCCTTCATCATCCTTGTGATCTTCTTCCAATAACATCAGATTCTCCATCCTGTTTGGAATGCTCCATTCTCTCTGCATATGTTCAAAACCATCTCAGTCGGTTCTCTCTGACTTTATCAATTATTCAGGATCCTCTCACTTTCTTGCTAATTTGTTTCTCTGCCAATCAGACTTACGTTACAAATTCACTTTAGCATTCTCAGTAGCTGCTCTTTGTGTCTCCTCATTGTCCAAACTGTACAGAGGCAAAATCACATGCAGGGCGGAGAAGATAGACTTTTAATGCATTTTGGAGTCATATAAGGGTAGTGGGGAGTAAAGAGAGGGGGTATATTCACATTGCAGAGTAGAAGAAGTGCATTCATGTGCAACCTAGAGGGGTGTTTGGAGGATATGGAAATTCAGCTTCATGTCGAAAAGTTTAGGCAGCATCTTATGCATATTGGAGGATGTAACAAAACCACAGAGAAATGTCCAAAGATTTTGGACTCTTTGTTCAATTTGATGGCATCAGGTATTGGCGAAAGCTTATACATCGGTCACACTAACGTGCCTCCATCACACGCTGGTTGGATTTGTCAAACTCTGTGATGTTCCTTTTGGACTTTGAAATCAGAGAGATGGAAGAACTGTGGTTACTGACTTGTATGAGGTGTACTGACAAGAGTTCTTCTAGGTCGCAGACATCATGGCTGTAGAGGAAGAAGGGTTATGGGTTGTTTCTGGTACTCTCACAATATCTTTTGTCCAAAGACACAGGTTTAAAGTTTGATTAGGACTTTTCACAAAAGGAATATGCAGTAAAGGAGAGACTCCACATTGCAGTGATGTCACATATTTCTCAGAATGTGTCCCCACAGGTCTCAGGTACACTAACACACGCTCGCACACACACACACACACACACACGCACACACAGAGAGACACATTTTCACATTTGCATTTCAATGCATGCTGGCTGGTGGGAAAAACCTGAGCTGAGTTTCCCAATCAATACAGAACAATGAAGGTTAATATCAGAGACTGAGAGGCGAGCTACAGTTACACATTCAAAATAAAATTCCAAATAACAGAGAGAAAAAGGATTTTTCAACCAATTTATTAAACCTTTTAGGCATTTTTTTATTCATGAATGCAAATTTAATAAATCTAAACTCAACTCTTTAATGCTTTCAAGTGAAATTTAATTACCACCTCCAACCCATATCATTAATTAGAATGAGGGCGGACTGCAAAAAAAAAAAAGAAAAAAGAAAAGGAAGGAAAAAAAAAGAAGCCGAGCTGCACTTTAAATATCTTCTGTTGCTGCTGAAGGGGCACAGATCACCTCGTCAATGGGCTCACGTCAGGCACCCCGTCACCTTTTATAAAGCACCACTAAAAGCCGCCATTCTTTTTAAGAAGCTCGGTCGAACTGAGTATGTAGGCGGGTGGGTGTTCAGGAACTGTGCCCGACTTTGGGGGCCATCACTGGGAGTCAAATAGATTTAACTGGAAAGATTTGCGGAGAAGTTGCTGGAACGTAAGATCAGTTGTGTTTTTTGGCCACTTGTCCAGCACTGAGGGAGCCCGGCAGTCTCACACACACATGCACACACGCACACACACACACACACGCAGGGCTGCCAGATGTTGTGCTCTGTGACGCTGGACCTCCTTTATCCGCCTGCCTAGCTGTCTTTACTGCCTGACCATCATAATTGAACAGGTGGGGCTGTCTTTTTTTCATTTGCTTTACCATCTCAAAAGAAAACTGCAGGAAGGACAACTGGAATAAATGTGTGTTTTGGAGGAATTTGCTGTGTGCTGCTTACTATATATCTGTACTTGTGACTGTGGCATGGGAAATGCTTACCTGATAAAGGTTTCCCACAAATAAGGACACTTTGTGCTTTTACACAGGCTGTCTTTGTTGGGTTTAGGGAGCTGGAGGGCCCCCTACAGTCCATAGATACATATCTGTCTATCTTTCTATAATATACTGTAGTTGCTCAGGTGGGGCTGAACTTAATAGGGAGGCCAGTTTAGAGATCACCAGTCGCTACAATTTTTTTTCTTCTTTTGCTTTACCATCTCAAAAGAAAACTGCAGGAAGGACAACTGGAATAAAATGTGTGTATTTGGGGAATTTGAATTTGATGTTCTTGGCCACCACATCATTCAGCTGTGCAGTGTGATGTGTGAGGTGGAAGAAGTAAAATAATAAACCTACCTGGACTAGGGGGAGCTGAACACTTCTTAAAATGCCTGAAGATAACAGAGGTAACGAGAAGAAGAAGAACAAACAAAAGTATGTCTGTTTTATAGTGCCTTTCATGTCTGTCTATCACAGTAACGATAAAAAGAGCTTACACCCTTGGACATTTTCCCAATTTCTTGTTATACAACACGGAATCGTATCGGGTTTAATTTGTCTTTTTTGACACTGATCAACAGAAAAGACTCTCTAATGACAAAGTGAGTACAGATCTCCGTAATGTGATCTAAACTGATTACAAATGTAAAACACAAAATTATCGATCTCCTAAGTATTCACTCCTTTCAGGCCAGCATTTAGTAGATGGCAGGCATAACGGACTAGAGTACCTGTGCTCAGGTTTCCATCTGACAGCTCTGCACATCTCCACTCTGCCATTTGTCCTCGTTCTTTTTTCTGTCCGGCATCATGCAGATCACAAGTGAACAGCCTTTGTCAAGTCCAGCCACAAGTTCTCGGGTGGACTGAGGTCTGCACTCCGACTTGGTCACTCCAGGACATTCACGTTGTTATTCTGAAGCCATTCATGGGTGGCTTTGTCTTCATGCTGGGAGTCGTTGTCTTGCTGGAAAACAAATCTAATTCCAAGTTGCAGGGTTCTTGCAGACTGCCTCAGGTTTTCCTTCAAGATTTCCCAGTACGTTACTGCATTCAATTTACCCTCACAAGTCTTGTAGGCCCTCTGCAGAGAAGTATCTCCACAGCCTGATGCTGCCACCGGTATTCCTTCTGGTGAAGATGGTGTGCTTTTGATAACATGGCGTTTAGTCTGATGGGTTAAAAAGCTCAATGTTGGTTTCCTCAGACCACAGAACCTTCTACCAGTTGACTTCAGAGTCTCACATTTGTGTCTTCTGCTGAGATGTCCTGTGTGTTGTTTCTCTTTGACACTCTCCCTTGAAGCTGTGACTGGTGAAGCAGCCGGACACAGTTGTTGTCTTTCCAGTCTGAGCCACTGTAGCTTGTCACTCCTTCAGTGTTCTCAGAGGTCTCTTGATGGCTTCCATCACTTGTCTTCATGCTGATCACTCAGCGTTTGTGGACGGCCTGCTCTAGCAGATTCCCAGCTCTGCCATCCTCTCTCCATTTCTTCATGACTGACTGAAGTAGATATTCAGTGACTTGGAGATTCTCTTGTTTCCATCCCATGACCTGTGCTTTTCATGGAGTTGCTTGGAATGTCCTTTGGTCTAAATTGAGTTGGTTAGGCCGCCATCCTGACTCACTACATGCTGGACCCTCCACAATCAATCAAGTGAAACCCCAGACAGGTGGTCTCCATTCAGCTAATTCTATGACTTCAGAAACCAAACGGCTGCCCCAGTGGTGGTCTAGGGATGTCCTATTAAAGGATGTGAAGACTTGATTAGTTATTTTGTGTTTCGTATTTGAAATTAAATTTAAGATATGTTCTCACTTTAACATTAAAGAGTCTTTTTATATTATTCAATGTCAATAAAGCCAACATAAATTCACTGTCAGTGAATGTTAAACAATAATAAGTTTTGAAAACGTCCAAGGGGGTGACACACCTTTAGAGGACCTGTATGTAGAGTTCATTATCTATCTATCTATCTATCTATCTATCTATCTATCTATCTATCTATCTATCTATCTATCTATCTATCTATCTATCTATCTATCTATCTATCTATCTATCTATCTATCTATCTATCTATCTATCTATCTACACAGTATGCCTGAATTCACTTTTTACAACACAAACTCCCCAACTAAGAAAACAATTGCCCATTTTCAGTAAATGCATGCACACACTGCAGCCTTCCTGCCTTCCAAGTGAGGACGCAGGAATTAGGCACATCAGGGGCCTGATCAAAATTGACATCTGGGTGTATAGAACAGGTTTGGTAATTATCACAGCGTGGCAGGCAAGGAGCACGACTTTATTGGGATTAATCAACTGCAGCAGACTCCAGCTTCCTGGGCAGGTACGATTAAATACTGTTGACTTGCCTCAGAAACACAAATGAAAGTAGCAGTGTCACTTTTTCTAGCAGATCCATCTTTCTTTGTTTTGTTACTTGTGGGGGATGTGTATGTGTAACCATACAGTCATTCACACACACACACACACACACACACACACACACACACACACACACACACACACACACACACACACACACACACACACAGACACGCACACACACACATACACATATAAACATACTTATAATACTCTATAGTAAGGATACACACATACTCAAGTTTGTAAATGCCACATAGTGAGGAGACACGCACACACACATAGGGTTCCCATTCTTTGGTTTGTCACTCCAGCAGTATACTTGTGCCAGCTGAGTGATGAAGTACAGAGAAGGTGCACGTCGGGCCCTGAACCAGTCATAATGGAAAGAGTGCAGTGTTTATGGTTAGAGCACAGGGCAAGACTCCGGTGCCAGGACTCCTTCCAGTTTGCCCTGATAAGAGGGCACATTGGCTGTAGGACTAACAAGATGTTTCTGAATTTCTACTCCAGTGTGCATTGATAGGTGGTGCACTGTGATTGCGCCTGTTGAGATGAAGTCAGGCTGGCACCATACAAACCCGCCCACTGTCCTCATTTTTCCCTGGACCCCCTATATTAACATGCTTTTTAGCAGGCCCTGATTACCCACACATTCTTTATATCAAAGTGAGTTCTACTTTAATTAAGTAATTTTTTTAAACATTAAGACAGTTACAGCAGCACATAAAAGAAAAAGATGTTTGAATTCACAAATGCAGAAATCATCTTGTAACGATTAGGTTTGCATCTCTTTGTAAATGTTCCATGATCACTTTTGAAATGATGACATTTGAAGGCCAAGCAAACTTCTTCAGTCCGCAGTCCTGTTGGTTAAACATGAATGCAAAGTGAAGGTCCTGTGGAGGCAGATCCCTTTTATGTGTGTGTCTCTTATGATGGAGGTACCCAAGTGATGACGCTGCCATAACTGAGACGCAAATGGGTGTCAAAAATGGTGGCTTGATAAACCCAAAGACACAAAGTAGAGGATGAAGAAAGGCAAACCCCTGGTGCTCCATTCGTCTGAAACAGGAGCCCATCCAAGATCTTCAGTCTGTCTTCAAAATAAAGTCAATATTGATATCAGTAGAAACTAATCATCTACAGCCAGAGATGTGGTGAACAAACAGTCACACCCAGTTGTGAGCACATAGGAGAGCCATGGCCATCACTTGAGGCAGATTCTGTGAAACAAACTTACTAAAACAATTAAGACTGTTCAACTAACTACAGTGGTATCTAACCATAAAGACGTTATACTAAAAATGTATCAAATGGTGGGATGTAGAGGAGAGTAACATCCAGCCTGATACTTGTGTCGATGGTCTTTATTTGTAAGATTATGTTTAAGTCAGTCCATTTACCTTTAAGTTTAAACAGGAATTGACTGGCCAGCAAGCCTGGGGGAATACAGGTGGGCTGACATGAAAGGCCATTAACAGACCAGTAACAAGGCTAATCTGGAGAGGAAGGGACAGGATAATTTTCTGAGTTTGTGGAAGAGGGGAAGAGGCAGTTTTTAGAAATACAAGATGTCACACACGTGCTCATGGGAGGCAGCTAAAGGGCTCAGAAGAAGGGAATTCCTAGTCAAACCAGGGGGTGGCAGAGAGCACTAATCCCTTCTCTCATCTCCCAGCAGACCAAATGCAGGAAATTCCGCCTGGCTCTCAGGATGATGTTACTTCCTGTTCCGCCCCAGAAGACATCACTTCCTGTTCTGCCCCAGAAGATGTCACTTCCAGACCAACAGAAGAGCCCACCTCTTAATGATGTCATTTCCACATCCCAAGCCAGATGACCTGATTTCCACTTCTGGTCCCAAGATCCCTCCTCTTCCTGCTTTTCGTCTATATACCTACCATATTTCCCAACCTGTTCAGTTCTGTTGTGGACTCTTGTCTGTAAAGACCTTTGTGTCATTCTTTTTTCTTGCAGTCAGCAGCCAATTCTCAGTTATACGAGAGGCAGCCCCAAACCTCTTTATTGTGTCAAGGATTGATAATTACCACAAGGTGCCAGCTGGAATGGGATGAAACAGGGAGTTGACTTGAACTGGGATATCCTATTTATCCAGGAGTGATGTCAAACAAGCTGGATGAACATAAAGACATGATGACAAAACAAAAAGTCCCCCACCACCCCCATACCATTTTCCATGCTAGAGAAGACCTTCTCTCTTGCCAACCATACTCAGATAGGCCACACTACCTGCCATTCCATCGAAGGGCCATGCTGAAGACTAAGCCGGTCCAGAGAGTAATAAGACACACAGCCATCTAATAGCCTATTAACAGGTTGTGTTATTTTAACCAACATTTTTGTACTCTGCTTATATTTTAGTTTATTATATAGAAAACGTGATGAACACATTTGTAACTTTTTCTCCTACCTGTTCTGGTACTCATCAAGTGTAAGAAATGAGGGTTATAGTAGGGATTTGGGGACATGATGGTCAAGTCTGTTTAACAAAGAGTATAAAGTGGAGAGTGGGGTCCCGCTAGGGTGGTAGCTGGGTTTCCTAGGATGATCCTTTCCACTTTATACCCTACTACATAGACCAGAACAGAATGTCCTAAAATCCCATACGCTTACCAAACTGGCAGGATTCACTGCTGCTATAATTAGATTAGGAAGTTAGTAAGAGTATCAGAACAGGCTGAAGAAAAAATTAGACATTTATTTATACCTTGATTAAAATAAGCTGTGGCCAAATATAAACAGTGCAGGTGCTCGTGGCTTAGTGCTGAACAGGACCCAAACTGGAGTCTTGCATCAGGTTGACGCCATGCTAATGTGGTTATCAGGTCAGGTCGGGTTGGGGTGCATGCACTGGTATGGCACGTGGCCGCACCCACCACACGATGAAACAGCTCAGGATCCCAGTTGGCAACCCCCCAGGCAGACATATGGTCCAGTCCCACCCTCAAGAAATGACTCTCTATCTGCCGCAACCAGGTGTTACGTGGGCATCCCCTTGGCTTGGTCCAGCAACAATGAGAATTGTGAGCAGGATCACCCTCGGGTAATCATGCCACATGGCCACAGTGCCGTAACTGACGCTCCCTCACAATGCAGGTAATATGCCTCTTTCGGGACTCCATGAGGAACCACTTATTGGACGCAAAGTCAAACCGGCGGTACCCAAGGATTCTCCGGAGAGACACAGTACAGAAGGAGTCCAGTCTTCGTCTCAGGTCACTGGGTAGCATCCATGTCTCACAACCATATACAAGTACAGGAAGCACCAGGACTCTAAAGACTTGAACCTTTGTCCTTTTGCATAGATATCTGGAGTGCCACACACCCCTTTTCAGCAACCTCATGACCCCGCCCTCCATGCTCTCCCAATCCGTCTACTGACTTCATAGGAAGAGTCACCAGAGACATGAATGTCACTGCCAAGGTAAGTAAATCTCTCGACAAGGCTGACACTCTCTCCGCAGACAGACACACTCCTGATGGCTATGCTCAAGAGGTCATTAAATGTGGTTATTTGTTTATTTATTATTGTGGACCCTAATGGCCAACATTAGAACAAAATTTGAAAAATGCAGACCAGGTCCAGACAAAAATAATATAATTCAAAAACAAAAGTTTGTCAATGCTGACAGTGAGGTGCCTGCGGGGCAGGAAAGGAAAGGAATGCCCATCACTCTGTCTGCCAATTAAAACCCCTCGTATACCTGGATGGGCATGGCCTGCATCATCATAAGGGGATTTGATGTTGTCAGGGGAGGCACAATTAGCAGTCGACACCTCCTTGTGGTGCTCCAGTGTTGCTCACACGGTCCTTGAGTCTCACAAACTGCACTCTGCCCGACAGAGAGTCCATTATCCAGGACACCACCGGCATGTCTACCTGAACATCTCTGTGCTCTGACACAAAGGGGCACTGCATTTTTATAGCACTGATGCTCCTATGTGGGGTCTTCTGTGGAACTTCCCAACAGAGTGGGATGCTGCTCACATTTAATTATGTTTCTTATTTTAATTTCCTACTATTATTTTAAATTAAGTGAATATTACAAATGGCTGCTTTGATAATAAGTCATGTGTCTTGTTCCTATGAATAAATACATGCGACTTTGGAAAATGTAGAGGTTTTTAAACATCAGGTGCCCTCAGCTTTCTGGATCAACCCACATTTATTAGCAGGCAGCACTTCAGATATTCGCTTATAGTGGTCACAAGTCAGGTGTGGTCCTTTTGAAAGGAGCTCAGGCGGGAGGCTAACTAAGTTTGGGTGGGACGCCTTTCAGTCGTTGGGTCTACTGGTTGGCACATGGCTAAGGTCGCTCACAATGGCCCAAGTCATTGTCAGCCACTGATCCCATGGGAAACTTTAACTGCTCAAGGGTGAATCTCTGATGGCTCATGAGACGTTACAGAGATTCTCATTTAGGTTTCATTTAAGAATGATCTTCGTCACAGAGGCTTCTCCTCAGGGAAATAGCTTTAGACAAAAAGGTGCAGCTGGGATAAAGGGAGTCAAAATGGAGTATTTGGTTTGAAAAGCATGATATAGTTCATGAGATCTCTTTCTGGTCTTGTTTTAATCTCTTTCAAGACTTCATATTTTTTCTTATTATTGGACTGATACCTTTATCCAAGGTGACTTACAACATCTGAGATCTGATTGGTTCCATTTCTATTGTTTCTCTAATTGTAGCACAGGCTAACAAAGTGACTTGCTCATAGTGACATGGTGTCAGCAGTGGGATTTAAACACATAACCTCAGGGCTCGAAGTCCAATGTCATACTTCCTGCCTTTTTTCCCACAATGACTATTATCTGATGGAGCACAGAAATATAAATGAGAACAACTAATCGTATTAATCAGAAGCAAGAAGTACAGTTTTGTAGTCATAGTAAAATGTGTCACACACGTGCGATTAGAACCAAGTGAAGGTAATTATCCTACAGGCCAGGGGGTGGTGGGGTGCGCTAAACCTTCTTCTGTTGTCTCTGCAGGCCAGATATGGGAAAGCCTACCTGATTTAACAACAATGACGTCACTTCCCGTTCCAGTGCCAAGACTGACGTCACTTTCGGTATCGGCACATTCAGAAAAAACGCCACGTCTGGTTTCCGGCCTAAGATGACATCACATCCGGTTTCACCCTTTAAATGCGCCATCATTTCCACCACTAAAACAGTTCAGTCTGGAACGCCACCAGGACAGTTTGTGTCAATTTTCATACCCTTTTGCAGCCAGGGACAATATACGGGTAGCTGCCCCAAACCTTTCCAGGGTGTTGATTTCTAATTCTTTTTTACAAGTATTTTACCACAAACAGCTGTCTCTAAATTTCACCCAATCTTACTGAGCATGCAATGCAAATACTTTCAAATTGCAAATAAAAAAAATATATATATCAAGCTGCTACTTGGAAGATCGGAAGCCCCTTGTGTAACTTTGCTGAGGTGTCATGTGGAACTCAAGAGGAGACCCACGTGAGAAGGAGTCTTTTTTTTTCACAGGAGAAAAATCTGAGAAGCACGAGACAAAAGGACACGTCTCCAGTTTATTTCTTTCTGATTTCATTGTTATTTAGAGAGCCCAAAATGATATTAACTCTAATTATTATTTTTTTTCTTTTGTCCCAGGGCTGAATATTTTTCCAAAAAACTCAAAGTACTCAAAGCAATGGTTTCACACATAAATCAACATAAAATACTTATTCATGACAAGTGTCACAGTTTTATGTTCCATGAGCCTCTACAGTATGTAAATTCACATACTTACTACATACCTGCTTGTCTCATCACTCATAAGGCACAACTTGAAGTGGCTGATAATCCGTGGTGTCCACCAGTCCGCTGTGTCGCTTGATGATGAACTGCAGTAGCCAGCTTGCCTCACATGGACTTACTGTATAATATAATATATATATATATTGTCACACACATGCGCATGGGAGGCAGCTAAAGGGCTTGAGTAAAGGCAATTCTGAGGCATGCCGGGATGTGGCAGAGTGCGCTGACTCTTTTTCTCCCTTGCCTGCAGACCATTCACGAGAGATTCCACCTGATCCTCTTGACGTCACTTCCTGTCTTTCCCTTTAAAAGCCTGCACCTTTTCCCTATTCCCTCAGTTTCATCTTGAACTCGGTTGTATACACATCAGTGCAGTATTTCATTTAAAAATGACTTTTGCAGCCAGGAAACCAATTATACGGGTGGCTGCCCCAAACCTTTCTATGACTCTGTGTTGAGTTTGTAACAATATATATATATATATATATATATATATATATATATATATATATATATATATATATATATATATATATATATATATAAATACAGTGGAACCGAAGTCATTTCCCCCATAGGATTGTATGTAAATACAATTAATTCATTCCAGACCGTACAAACTGTATGTAAATATATTCTTTTTAAAGATTTTTAAGCACAAATATAATTAATTATACCATAAAATGCACAGCATAATAGTAAACTAAATGTAAAAACATTGAATAACACTGAGAAAACCTTGAACAGAGAAAACTAACAGTGTAAGAGTTCACGCTATAGTGCTACGAACTGCCCGCTAAAAACACTTTTTTTTAATGAGTTTTAAGCACAGGGAAAAAAATGAACATTTGAAAAATCCGTAATTTAATAAACCACCAAGAAAAGTAACATAGCAACAATGCACACTACGAACCAATCGCTGTAAACAGAAGTGAAGTGGAGGTTAAAATCCAATAGAAAAAAGTCTTCATTAAATACAATGAAGTTAAAACAATGCTGGAATCAGTCTCTTTAAAAACAAGCCCTTATGCGGCCAGCCCTCTCTCTCTCTCTCTCTCGCTCGCTCGCTCACTCTCTCTCTCTCTCTCGCGTGCTCGTGTGTCTCTCTCGCGTGTCTCTCTGGCGTGCGCGTGTGTGTGTCTCTCTCTTGCGCGTGTGTCTCTCTCTCTCCCATGTGTTTGTGTGTGTCTCTCTCTCACTCGCTGCACAGGGAATGCACAGGGAGAGACTGAACACGTGCGGAAATCATCGACGCGCACAAACTGAAAGGGAAACTGGCTTGTTCATATACCGAGTGCGTGGTCGTGAACAGATGCAAAAGTTTGTCGAACTTTTTGCTCGTAAACCGATTTGTACGTGTTCCGAGACATTCGTGAACCGCGGTTCCACTGTATAATACATATACAGTATAGTATATATGATGTCGCAGGGTGTTCAGCACTCCAATCAGCTGGAGACGGATCGGCTGATGCATATACCTGACTTTCATTTTCAACCTCCAGATCACTTGCATCAAAACCAGTAAGTCAGAGCCTGATTCAGCAATAATACACAAAAAATAAATAAATAAATTAAACCCACGGAGTATTTTGCTTTGTGCATTTGTGTCGCTCCCTCGCCTGATGTCGCTGCCATTCTTATTTACTCCACGTAGGGATTCAACATAAAGTCAATAAGTCTAACAGTCCTCATAGCAAAGAGGGTTGTGATGGATGTCCTGCAGCTCAAACCGGCCAGGACGCCCCTGGAATGCAAGGATGGGGGAAGACACCTACTTGCCGACACTGCTTCCCCCAAAATGCTAGTTGGCACCTCCCCCACAGTGTGATGGTGCTCCGGATTCCCGCAGGGCATCTCGGGACTTGGAGTTCGGTTTCTCAGCCCTGTTGGGTGCCATGGGTGCCGCCAGGGGGAGCTGTCGAAGAACCCGGGGTCTCATACTTTCCTTTTAGCCTGGAAGTACAAAGTAGTCACAAGGATGGAAATTCCTGAAGTACTTCTGAGCTGAAGAAAATGTCAGTTCTTCGTTCGGCTCAGTCACATGGCTGGAAGTACAGAAGCACTTCCAGGTCAAGGACTATATAAAGGAGTGATGGGAACCCAGCAGGGGAGCCAGAGTTGGGAGGAGTCTGACAGAGCTTGCTGGGAGGTGGATTAGAGAGTTATTGTGTTTATTATCATCATTATTATCGTATTATTGCCTCTTTATTGTGGCTGGAGTGCTTTGGAGGCACTACAAAGAAAAAGGAAGAATTAAAAAGATCTTCTTATTGCTTTTACCCTGTGTGTACACCTGTCTGTTGGGTTTAACATTGCAGCAGCCCCCCCAAGCGTTTGACAGGGTCTACCTATAATGTAATAGTAAGTTTTAATCATCGTTTACAGCTTTTATCACCCATTGCCCCTGAATATCGACTTTAGTTGGCATCCACCTTCAACCCATTGTGTTGACAGAAGTCAACATCCTCCGCCGTAAAAGAGTTTTAAGGAGATCCCTGTTTTGATTTCCTTCCTAGGGGATGATTAATGGACCGACCACTCACACATTTAGGATGTTGGAGGAAACCCCCATGAAGAGCTGGGGAGAACATGCAAGCTTCACGCAGATGACGACGCAGGAAACTGGGTCTGCGAGTTTGTGCTGTTATCTATCATCACCATCCTCCATAGCCATTCTCCCATCCCAGTGTAAATAGTACGTTATTTATTGCTGCTATAAAACAAACGAAATGAGAAGTCAGATTTTTAATAAAAATACCTTCTCCACTGGTAGATCTGTTATGTCCCACAGAGTGATCTATTCCTGCTGGGAATATCACAATTATCAGAAGAAGGGTCTTCAAATCAGGCGGTCTTTATCACAGCTCCATCATCTGGCAATTAGCTTTATAATCAGATCATCTCTTTTATTGGGCGATCAGCCTCAGTATTAGGCAGATTGCCTAATTATCAGGCAATCAGTATCATTGTGAGGAAATCAGCTTCATTATCGGGCAATTAAGTGCTTCACTGGCATCATCATCAGGTAACCAGGTACTTTTTATATTGAATCAATCAATCAATTTCCTTATTGTATTGCAACTTTCTGTGCTTACACCACGGCACGGTATTTTACAAAGATTTCAGGTGAAATATTAAAGGTGATGCGCCTTACTGAGGGTTTTGATAAATAAGACCTGCATACTTGTCGTTAACTGGAGTGCTTAAATTTACATTTACATTTACGTTTGCACAGCAGACCCTTTTCTCCAAAGCGACTCACTAAAGTGGTCAACGCCATCAAGTAAAACCAGTCTAGGGAATGTTTGGGAACAAGTGTGACAGGACAAGGTGACAAAATTGACCACCACAAGTAAAGAGCTCAGAACAATATGCGAGCTGATGACAATTCCCAGATTTTTAGAACCTGACTTGGAAATTCACCAAAACAAGAGACACATTGAGGGAGTCAGAGTTCCAAACAGAGGTGGGCAGCTCAATCTACCAGTCAGGAGCGACACTTGAAAAGAGTTTGCACTGAGATTTGGTAGCATGCAGAGGTGGCATCACCCGACACCGTTCAACAGCAGACCTGAGAGGTTGTGAAGGAGCACAGGACCTTCCAAGTGTCTCCATACATATGGGTTGTCCACGCTGGAAGGACAGGGGGAAGGAGCATATCCAAAGCATTACCTACCCCGGAGCACTAGGTGGCAGCACCCCTGGATTGCAGCGGTGCCTCAGACTCCCACAGGGCTTCATGGGACTTGGAGTGTGCTACAACCCTGTTGGGTTCTGTGTGCACTGCCAGGGGGTGCTGCAGCCCTTATGGGCAGCTCTTCTGCCACACCTGGAAGTGCTGCTGGAAGTGGAGCAGTGAGCACCTGGAGCACTTCTGGGTGCCTTATAAAGGGAGCCAGCAGCCCTTACTCCAAGAGCCAGAGTCGGGTGGGAGAAGACAAAGCTTTACCAGGAGGAGTGGAGGAGGAAAGAGAGAGAAAGAGTGTTGTGTCTGTTTGCTGTGCTGTGAACTGTGTTGTACTTGTGGGAAATGGGGGAAGGCGTTTCCCACAAGGGAAAAATAAAGTTAAAAAAAAACAAAAAACATGTGTCCCTTGAACTTGTGTCCAGCGTCTGTCTGTGTCGGGTTTGGGCGGCCCCCTGGTAGTCTACAGGGTGCAGAACCACTGACTAGTCTGCAGGCAGGTATCAAGGATTTGAACTTTGTACGTCGCCACTACAAGAAGCTGGTGGAGTGATCTGAAGAGAGGATGCGCTCTAGGATTTGTGACGGGGTTGTCTGCGCCTGCTGGGGGACTTCATCTAGGGCTGCAATGTTTGGAGAGGGCAAGCTGATGAGAAGTCAGATTTTTAAAGGGGCACAAAGGCTCATTGGACAAAGAGACAGTGTCCTGCCTTTGTTTTAACCTCGTTTTTAATGGATTTTCTAGTCATTGGATGTTAACTTCCTCAGCACCTTTGTTTTATTGAATTATTTATTCATTGAAGAGTGAGCCCTACACTTTTGAACACTGTTTGTTTTAATAAAAGCACTGAGACCCTTTTCTCGCACCTACCCCTTGCTACGTGTGTGTTTTGTCATCTCGGGCATGACTATCGACGGGTTCAAGAGAGCATGGAGCTGACCTGCACCATCACAAGGTGATAAGCTAATCAACTCCAAAGATACAACAGCAAAGGTGAGCTCCTTCAGGAGTCGGGTCATCTGCTGAACTCCTCATTCTGGGTTAGTTCAGAACAGAGCCGTAGCGTGGGTGGTGTGAACAGAGCTGATCTTCGAAGGGCGCCGATCAACGATGTGGTTATTTCGGGTTAAAAAAAAAATGAATGAAAACATTAATATCACTAAAAATTTGTAAAACTTTTATAGATATTTCCCTTTACTTTTTATGATTTTGTAAACAACTTTTTATTGTCTTTTACAATCACAGCTGAATGACTGGAAATAAAAGTGCAGTTCTAAGTAAAATAACAATGGGAATGGCGCACTGCTTGAAAACCGCCACGCCACTAACCTGTAAACGCACAACTGAGCGGTGCGCACCTTTATTGTCGGAAATGCAAAGCACAACCAGTCCTTACGCTCTCATAGTGATCCTCTATCTACTCAGATCTCTATGCTCTCAGTGTGGTCCTGCCATTATTTAAGATAAGTTCATTTTGTGTAGTATACTAGGGGGCTCTGCCCCCTGCTCACTTCGCTCACCAACCCCCTGGGCTGGTGCTACGCGCTACGCACTAGCCACTTCACAGCTCTGCCGCTCGTGTATGGGGAAGTGGATTTACAATTTAAACAGATTGTTATTTTCAGTTAGTTCATGGGAACTATTTTACATTACTACGAGTAATTAACCATAATAAAAATGGTAAAACGTAATAATTCGAAAGTAAATTATGTTTCATGTTGTGTTAGAGTTGTGTAATACGATTTCGTTAACACACAAATACTTTTTAGACTTACACTTTTACTGTGAAACTTCAGTAAAAACAATTTTTTGAATTCAATTTTTGTCAATATCGCATTGAATTTTGATTCTGTGTTTGGACTTACATCGTGACAACTAAACTTATAACTGCCCATGAGTGAATTTCATTTCTTTCTCTCTAATAAATAAACCGAGTTTTTCGAATGTTTGTCCCTGTGATTTGTTAATTGTCTTTGCAAAAGCTATTCTAACGGGAAACTGTTAACGTTTTAATATGAATGGCATATCAAGATCTCCTTTGGTGTCTAATGTTATCTGCGGGAGATGTATTACATTACCTTTCTTGGATACATCCTTCTTTCAACAGTATTTTGTGCGGTGGAAGACCGGACGGTGTTAACAGTTGTAGATATTCTTCAGGAAATTGTAAGTTGATGTTTTCATGTTCAGCACCACCAACTGTTTCAGCATAGCCTAACCGATACACATTTAATCAATTTGCCATGTAACTGATACACATTTTTGGCGTTAATTTCTTTGACTTCATCGTTTCTCAGTGCTAGGATTGCTCATATACTCATTTTTACTGTTGATAACCCTTCGGGATGAAATTCTTCAATTAGATTTGGACATAATAAGTCTTCTTTTATTGGGAAATTAAAGTGAGGAAAACGTAAAAATTTATGAGAGCTGAGAGTGCAGAAACTGTGTCTGTCAAAAGCCTTATCACAAAAGAGAGATGAGAGGACCGTGTCGTGGTTTTCTATGGTTGAGAGGAGGGTGCGACTTGATAAAATCTCATGGCCAAATTCTGGTCTCACGGGACTTGAAAAAATCTCTTGAAAAAAAGTCTCGTCTTGTCCCAGAATTTTTTTATATAATAGAGAGATTAGTTTATATCATTTTATAGATTTGGCCAAAAAAATTGGAAATTTGATAGAAAGTTTTTATTTATTCTAATAGTGAATGTGGAACTGACTCTTAATAAAATAGAAAACAAATTATTTTTATTTTGGAACTATTATACTTATTCCTATTTGATTCGTGACAGAAAATGCCGTCCTAAGAAGTCAGGATCAGTTTGTTCTGAATCTTTATCATTCTTTTTTATATGTGGTTTTAATTTTATCAAAAGTATTATAATTTGTTTATGTAAATAAATAAAATTTAAAAAAATAATATTTTTTTGTTGTCTTTGTGAAAACAATACATTTGTTTTATCCATCTTGATTGAAGAAGGGTGCTTATTTTCCCTTTCAGCAACCAGGCGTTGTTTTGCCAAGCTACAGCTCTGGTTCAGAATCTGGAGATTCTCTGGAGGTTTGAATTAAATGGAATCTCAAGGGCAGCCTCATCTTAAGGGATCTCCGGTCTTTCTACAGAAGAATCCGTTTAGTCAGAAGGTCTGCTTCATTACACTGCTGGGCTTGAGAACCTGAACATCAGCTGTAAGCCTTTTAAAGATAGGAAGACTTTCCTTTTTCCTTGAATTTAATGAGGTGCATCACCAGACGAGTCAGCTACAAAATCAAGAGTTTGCCAACATGAGGTGAATACATTTAATAAAGCAGATCTGGATCATCCCCACAAAAAATAACTGAATCCGTCACTCTGGGCTACTTACGGACCTGGAGATCATTTTCAGGGTTATGAGTTTAGTGGAGCCCAGAGCACAGCTTTATCTTAAGGGCTTTTCTGTCGTTTTCCACATGAATGATTTTAATAAGAGACAATCTGCTTTATTGACGCAGAAGGATTCCTTCCGTGCGAGAGTCTACAGCTTGGCTTTCGTCCAAACACTTGGGGCCTGTCAAAGATAAGAAGACTTCGTTCTTCACTGCAATTGATGAGGTGCATCGTCAGCCTGGTTAGTAGTCGACAGAATCAAGAGTCCACCATCATCCTGAGTGCCCTTTTGTCTTTGTAAAAAAAGAACAACTTCAATCAAAGAGGTTCTATACAAAAAGACCAGCATGCACCATTCTAGCCTGTTTCAGAATCCTCCCATCAACTTGAAGGCAGTGCTCTGAGTTGCCCTCAGGTGAACGGACATCTTTGGCTGGTTCTTCAGTTCTTCACTTCACTGGCCAGCTACATAGTCTGGAGGTCAACCTCACTTAAACTGCATTTAGGATTTTGAGCCACGAATATGTCACAAGAAGAATGAAGAATGGGACCGGAGGATGAGAATCCAAAGAAGTGAGCACAAACCGCAGTGAGAACAACTGGGTATTTTATGTTGTTGTTGCCACATTATTTGTTCATTTTTGCTGTTCTTTTTATGTTTTTTGGGGTCGTTAAAATAAATTCTGATGGTGGTCTTATTTTATTACTATCTATCTATCTATCTATCTATCTATCTATCTATCTATCTATCTATCTATCTATCTATCTATCTATCTATCTATCTATCTATCTATCTATCTATCTATCTATCTATCTATCTATCTATCTATCTATCTATCTATCTATCTATCTATCCTAGCTGTGTAAGCCCATACTGTAAAAAACTATTGAAATCGTCAGAAAAAAACCTGAAATGTAGAGATGTCTGGTAATCGAGAGGAACTACTCTGGGCATTTCTCTCTCTCCTAGGAGGTTTCGTTTTGCCGATGTGCTCACCTCGCTTGTGCATTAGTGGCGGGAGGTAAAGTAAAAGGGATACCGTTTTGCCGATGTTAGCGGCTAAGCGACTTTGTCTTTCTTCTGAGGTTTCATTTTGCCGACATGCTGGCCTCGCTTGTGTTATTAGTGGCTAAGCAAGTTTTCTGTTTCCTCTGAGGTTTCGTTTTGCCAGCGTGCTGCCCTTGCTTGTGTTTCCTTGGAGGCGGAGCCCTTACCCCAACTCCACCTCTCTGTTCCTGGCTGGACAGACAGACAGATACACTTCCATGCATTGACGTTTATATATGAGGTATAAAACCCAACGTCTGCCTGTCTGTATGCCTGTCTGCTTTTCACGACAGAACTACTTGCTTTGCAGTAAGGAGACTGTGGAAGATTGTGGGTTCGCTTCCCGGTTCCTCCCTGTGTGGATAGCGCTTTGAGTACTGAGAAAAGCGCTATATAAATGTAATGAATTATTATTATTATTACTTAACAGGTTTTTTTTTCTATAATTTGCTTGAATATTCTGGTTGATTTTGTGACTCCTCTCATACTCCTCTCATATCATAGTTCACTTGCGGCACCGAATCTCAGAGAGACGCTGTGGGCTGTAAGCAGCCCTCCTCACTCACTCATCAGCCTCCGTTCGAGTTAGTCTACATCTCGCCACGTGTTGGAGTGCACCTTGCCTACACTTAGCTAGCGATACCTGTTTGTTCAGCAGACATTATCACCTACAGATTGTTAAGGAGTAACGCTCGATGTTTTTGAGAGAGAGATCAGAGCTCCGTGTGTTTTAGAGGGTAGCTGCTGATTGCCAGAGGTATCACGGCCAAGTGCTTTCCTCCCCACACGGGGAACATTCTCCTGTCAGAGCTGAACACAATCAGATATAGTGCCAACGTTTGATGGTGGAGTGTACCTACCTTCCTCATGGTCATAATTAGATTTTTTTAAAACTTTTTTATTGATTTGTAAAATTTGTCCTGTTTCACTACTACGTATTATTAATATTATTAATAATATTTATTTTGGTCCATCCTAGAAACCATTTTGTTTAGGCACAGGAGTTGCCTTACCACCTCTTCTTTGGATGGTTGCCACGCTGTTGGTAGTGACAAGGTCAGAGGTCATAATTGGAGTGACTTCTAGGGTCATGGGGTTTAAAGATCAGCCCTTGGGGGTCTCTTCCTTATCCAGAATTTCCAAAAAAGTGCGTTTGTGTGATTTAGATGTCTACTGCCCGTTGATTTTTCTGGCCTTTTGACTTTGAGTTAGGTTTCGTTTTGGGTTTCGGACCTGCTTAATTTTTGCTTTGGCTTCTACTCCTGTTCATCTCCTGGTTCTTCTCAGACTGATCCAAACACAGCCAGAAAATCAAAACAAATTTTTATTCCAAGACCTAAAATTGAAGTCAAGAAGTCAAAAGAGCCTTTCAAAGCCTGACAGACCCACCGCTTGTTGTGTTTCAGCCAGGGACCCCCCCAACCAATCCCCCCTCTCCCCAAGCTGCAGTTCAAATACATATTGCAGGTCTGTTTTGTTTATTTATGAGTTATTTTATTTGTGTTTGTGCTGATTTTGTTGATTAATTGTGTTATTCCTTGTTTTTGATTGTGTCTACGTATGTAGGCTGACTGGGTTGTGTTCCCTGTGTTTTGTGGGGGGGGGGGGTGTGTTCCACCTGCCAATCACCGGTAGGAACTCCCCCCCCCCCCCCTCCTGTAAATCTAGAGGGTCTCTCACAGCTCGTTTAGAATGCTTTAGGGAAGCTGGCTGAGTTCTTACAGTACGTCTTTACTGTGGTTTTGTGATTTTTCTGGATTCCTGATCTTTTTTTGCTGTTTTTTCGACCAAACTTTCTTTGCTTGCATAGCTTTGTGTTTTATGCCATTGTGCTCTTTGGCGCCTCCTTTTGTGGAAATAAAACCTTTTTATCTTTATAAAGTTTTTGTATTTGCCCCTTTTTTTTGTTTGGCGGTATATCCCCCTCTGGTTGGCATTATTGGAAGTGCTTTACCAACTTCTTGGGATTTATGTGGTTTGATATACTTTGTTAATCCTTAAGGGGAAATTTGGGAACTCCTAGTTCATAACGCTGGTAACTTGGGTTTCACCCTACTGCTAATATTTGAATTTTTTGACCTGAGTTTCAAAGCAAATAAATGGAGAGGTGGGCACCTCCGTCTTAAATAAAGATTGTGTGCTGGTGTGACACATTGCAATATCAGTGGTCCTGTAGTTTTTGATGAGCATTTTAGTTAAATACTATATGGCTGCTCCTGGGCCTGAAACAGCAAAAAAGATGACATTGGTGATAAATAACATCACCATTAGAAGTATTAAGATAATTTAAAAAAAAATTATAATAACAGTAATAGGACCAAAAGGAGCTGAAAACAATGGGACCAAAATCCACCAAGATCACCACATTATGAACATAGATGGCTTCTCCATAGAAGACTCAGTTCTTCTTAGGGTAGAGAAGAAGTTAGACCGCTCCAAACTAGACACAAATATAGAATACAATACAAAACAATTTATTTTTGTGTCACCCAAAATCACACAAGAAGTGACACAATGGGCTTTAACGGGCCCTTCCTTTTGAAAGACCCCCAGCCTTGACTCTCTAAGAAGATGAGGAAAAACTCCCCCCCAAAAATTGGAAGAAACCTTGGTAAAGGCAGTTCAAAGAGAGACCCCTTCCAGGTGGGTTGGGTGTGCAGTGGGTGTCAAAACAAAATGGGATAAATACAATACAATACACAGAACAGAACACAAGTAATCCTCAATATATCATATAATAAATATAATTACAGGTTGAAGGTATCATGTAGGAATTCGGAGAAATTTGAAATGAACTTTTAATAAATGTGGTGTGTTTACTCGCTTAATGATGTTGACACATGTTGCACATTGCTGATGTACTCCACGTCTAATGCTTCTCATTTCAAGAGTTCAACAAAAGTTGGCCAGCATTGATGGGTTTCATGTGCCCTGATACTGTTTATCCACCTCCTTTATCATGGTGGGGTTTTGAGGTCACCCTATCCTCAAACATTATTAGATACTTCTATTCTCACGTCCAAAATCTTTGTTATGTAGAGCCACATGTACGCCCTCCACCTCTGCTCCATTCTCTGATTCTTGATGCTGAGGCCAGGACTGACTGCTACTATGCTCCACCAGCATGCTTAATCAGCAGCCATGCCACCTGCACTTCAGAAGAGGTCATCCACCTTGAAGCTAAGTGTGTACGGGCCCAGCTAGTTCTTGGATGGGAGACCATCTAGGAATACAGGGGGCCGCTTACCCTGTGGTCTGAATGTGAATCCCTATGTCCAAGTGCAGTGACAGTGTGACACCATGCTGTAAAAATGACGTTGTCCTTCGGATGAGGTGTAAAACATTAAAGATCCCTGGGCATCCTTCTTAAAAAGCAGAGGGTATCCTGATGTTCAGGCTAAGTTACTCATCATGGCCTAGTCATTCTGGCCCACTAATCAACCCCTGTCTCTAATTGGCTAACTGTCTCGCACCCCTTCACCACCTAATAGCTCACGTAGCACAAAATGGCAGCCATCACATCATCCTGGTATATTGTACACATTAGCTGTGGTTCAAGTGGCTCTCCACTAACTATGAAAAAGTAATGAGAAAAGCACTGTATAAAATGGAAAGACACGTCAAGCATAAAGCAGGCTTTAGATCAGCACAAATGTTACAGTTGAAGTTGTACTGTGTATGTTGTGGACGCTAGGTGGCACTGTTGCCCAGTATACAGACACGCAGGACACTAGGTAAAAGCACTAAGAAGTTTCTTTAATTCTGTTCTTCTTAATAAACAGTGCTCCCTAAGCACCTCAGCCACAATAACAGGCAAATAATTCACTAAATACAACCATAAGCGCAATACTGTTTCTCCTGCACACTTCCCAGCAAGCTTTGTCCACCCCCACCTGACTCTGAATCGCCTGCAGGGTTCCCGACAGTCCTTTAAGTAGTCTTTGATCCGAAGTGCTTCTGTCCTTCTGATCACGTGACAAATCCGCACTTCTGGGTCAAATGGAAAACTCAGGTTTCTTCTTCAGTCTGGAAGTACTTCAGGGCTTCCGTCCTCGTGACTTGATTGTACTTCTGGGCTTTATAGAAAATAGAGGTCTTTGTATTTTTCTGCAGCGTCCCCTAGCAGTGCCCAGGTGCCAATTCCAAACTCCAAAATCCATAATGCCCTGCAGGAGTCCGGGGTACCATTATACTATAGGGACGCTGCCATCTATCATCTTGGGGTTTCAAAGTAGTTGCTTTCACCCCTCCTTCCACTCTTGGGGCATTCCGGACGGGTTGAACTGTCGGCCGTCCCTCACAGTGTGTACATAGAAAATCACAAAAATCGGTGATTGTGTTAAAATGGTACATGATTAGAACATTTAATGGTGATTTTTATGATCATTTTGACACACCCAAAAGTTTAACAGTAAAAGCTATTTTTATTTATTATTAATCCTCTATATACTGAAAGGTGCATAGCGTATTGACGATTTGTCTCCATCTGGTCCTATCCTGAGCAGGGCCGTCTTAACAGCAACATAGGGGCAAAGTAGTGATAGGTAAACAGAGACATACACAGAGCATTAGAAACATTATGGACCTCTAGTGCCCATTAAGATGGCCCTGGTCCTGAGCTACGCGTTCCCCTTGTTGGGTCCGTCTCCTTCTGTCAGTCCCCTTCATCTCAGTTCTCTACCAGGTTAATTTAGGCCGGGCTTGTTGGCGCTTCCCCAGGTGGTGTCCATTTCAGAACAGGTGGCCCAGTGTTGTCAGTCTGGTCAGCTTTAGAATCAGGTGACCTGCCCATCTACAAGATGAAGAGAGGGGGACCCCCGACCTCCCCAACCTCCCTAAATGTATGTGATGTCTACTTGATTGGTCAGAAGCATATGTGGACATCCTCCACCAGCCGTCAGATGGTCTTTAGGAGTCAGCCTGCATCCTTCATGGAGATTCTGACAGGTGCACACTGGGAAATGAACGACAGAAGCTGAAAGGTGCAGATGAAAAGATGGGCAGGCAGACAAACCCTCTGACAGATAGTGGGCTGAGCAACAGAGGAAGGCAGACCTTTATATTCGATGGCGTCCCGATTCCTTTTCTTTTTTCCCTTTGAACTTCACATTCATTAAAAGCGATCGCCTTTATTAGGAGGCATTAAAGAAAGTCTTTAATGAAGCGATGAATTTCTCCCCCACCCTTTCTGCTTCTGTGTCCTCCTTCTCTCTCTTCTCTCCCTTTCTTCTTGAACTGAGCAAAAAGCCTTAAAAAAAAAATAAAATAAAAAAAGGGAAAAAAATCGTGAAATGGAGAGGAGTAAAAAGCCGCCTGTCTCTAGCGAGGTTTCTTAACATCAAACAGCTGGAAGTAATGAAATATTTAGAATGCGCTGGAGTCTGTGAATATTAATATGCCGGCTCTCTCTACTCAATGCACTTTGTGACCTTCAGTCTCCGGCGACCTTGTTTACAGTAAGCGAATTACAAGCTGAATACTAATGAGCTGGGGGACGGGTGGGAGGGGTTGGGGGGGGGGACCGTGTAATGATGCTACTTGGCACCCTCCGATCCGTGTGCGTCTCTAATCTAAAGACAGAGACCCTGTCACGTCTTGCCACCTGACCGTTCTGTCATTGCTCCCCCTTGGTCATCGTCTTACCCCAGGCGGTCTGCCACCCCACACACCAGCGAGTTCATCTGCTCCGTCGGCCACGAGACAAACTTTCCTCTGGGCTGAGCGCAATTTGCTGAAAACTTTTTTTTTCCATTTTTTTCTTATTTCTGTTTGAAACCCCTAGTGAGTTTGCAACTTGACAGAAATAAATATCGTCGGTGGTTCTTCTTGAATGCCGAGGCCAATATTAAGCCTTTGAAGTACTCAGTTGGGGAACATAAAGCTTATTTGATATAGGTTTACTGTCGCATTAAAAGTGAATGACTCCTGAGCCTTTCGTATTTATCTTAAATAATTTAGCAGACTTCATTATTGAACTAATTTAACAAATTGCCAAGGCAGGTTGGTTTGACTTTTTAGATGTCGGTGGAATCTCGAAGCAATTCGGCATGAGGCTCACCTCACTAGTCTGCTCTGTAATAGCACACACACACACACACACACACATATGTGGGCTCGTGCTCTGAGCAGATGCGTCAGTGGTCTCTGCTCACCAGTTCCCTCAGGGAGATGGTGGCAGCAGTGGGATTTGACCTCTGGATTACATAAGACAGAGCGCTTTACGCAGCAGCTCCTCAAGTCTGTCACACAGCAGCTGGCTCTCCCTCACCACGCTGACCCCCCCAGATCTCCCCACTTTGTCCCTGCCCACCCCCTCAGCCACACATCCACAAAGTTGTGTTATGAGCCCAGGTAATTTCACTTGCTCGTATTTATTTGTTGTCTTATTAATTTTTAATTCTGATTGGTCAGGTTTTAAAGTTATTTCTGTTTGGTTTTCTTATTGGAGGTCAGAGGAATGGTGGGGATGCAAGGAGTAGAACTGGCGAAGGTGGATGAGTTTAAATACTTGGGATCAACAGTACAGAGTAATGGGGATTGTGGAAGAGAAGTGAAGAAGAGAGTACAGGCAGGGTGGAATGGGTGGAGAAGAGTGTCAGGAGTGATTTATGACAGACGGGTATCAGCAAGAGTGAAAGGGAAGGTCTACAGGACGGTAGTGAGACCAGCTATGTTATATGGGTTGGAGACGGTGGCACTGACCAGAAAGCAGGAGACAGAGCTGGAGGTGGCAGAGTTAAAGATGATAAGATTTGCATTGGGTGTGACGAGGATGGATAGGATTAGAAATGAGGACATTAGAGGGTCAGCTCAAGTTGGATGGTTTGGAGACAAAATTAGAGAGGCAAGATTGCGTTGGTTTGGACATGTGCAGAGGAGAGATGCTGGGTATATTGGGAGAAGGATGTTAAAGATAGAGCTGCCAGGGAAGAGGAAAAGAGGAAGGCCTAAGAGAAGGTTTATGGATGTGCTGAGAGAGGACATGCAGGTGATGGGTTTAACAGAGCAAGATGCAGAGGACAGAAAGATATGGAAGACGATGATCCACTGTGGCAATCCCTAATGGGAGCAGCGGAAAGAAGAAGAAGAAGATTGTCTATTTATTATGTACTGTTTCTTTAATTGTGGTTTGACTCTCTGTTTTCTGTGAGTTGTACTGTGGCTCTTCGGAGAATCCTTGGTTTGACTTTTCATGGAGTCCCAAATGAGGCACATTACCTGCATTGTGAGTGAGCGTCAGTTACGGTGTGATTACCCAAGGGTGATCCAGCTTGCAGGATCCTCATTGTTGGCTGGACCAGGCCAAGGGGACACCCACGTGACACCTGGCTGCGGCAGATAGAGGGTCATTTCCAAAGGGTGGGACTGGACTGCATGTTCACCTGGGGAGGTTGCCAACCAGGATCCTGAGTTTGTTTTATCATGTGGAGGGTGCGGCAAAGCGCTGTACCAGTGCATGCTACCAAACCTGACCTGACCTGTGCCCTGTGATTTCCCACTTTCACTCTAGGACCCCCCGGCATGATTTAAACTCTGGGCATTTTGTAGTTCATAACCGACTGAAAACCAGGAGTGAGTGTGACAAATGGCCAAGGTCGGAGGTGCCCTCAGCCTGGCAGGTCCTCATACCCGCTCAGGTCCAACACGACCAACTTCTGCGCTCATAAGAATTACTTTGAATGTATTGAATGACTTTTTTTATTTTATTTTTTTTTATCCGGCACCTCCTGTCTCAACAGTATGTGAAAACCTTCACATATGACATACCAGTGTTTAATTATGTATTGTGGGGTCCTTCTTATTTTTTTGCCCTCTAGCTCAGAAAAACTCTCATTTTTAGACCATTATGGAGCATATCTTGCCTCAGAAATTACACCCTTATGTTAAAAAGTAAAGCACTAAATGTTGTTTTTGCAAAAACGATCGTAACAATTTGAAGTTGTGCAGGCCTCATTAACCAATTCCAGGGGGTTACTCCACTTCACAAAGGAGGAGGTTATGAGCATGAGCTGATACGGCACTTTGCTGCACCCACCACATGACAAACCACCTCGGGATCCCAGATTAGGACCCGAGTGCAGCCATACCACACTAGTTCAGATGGAGTGGAACACAGTGTGAGGTTTTTTATGGTGGCTGGAGTGCCAGTCCTGCCACCCACCCCCAAGTTCTTCCTGTAAGTTGCAGGTTAACATCATCCCCAGGATGGAGCCATTGCAGGTTAAGGGCCCAACGGAGTAGAGTCACTTCTGGCGTATATGGGATTCAAACCTGCCACCTTCCGATTGCCGGCACAGATCCCTAGACTTATAGCCACCACTCCACCCATAACTTCACAAAACTTCGGGATCAGCTATGTAGGCATGTGGAGTGACATTTTATGCTATTTTGATGTTGCTGATCACAAATATGATCATATCTTTGATACTGCATTCTTTACCGGGGGTCCTAGCCCACTAAGAGTCACTCCCAGTAATTTAAAAATTATAAATTTCAAGCATAAGTATGTCGGGGTATCATTTTAGACTATGTCACACATGTGCACATGGGAGGCAGCTAAAGGGTCTAAATGAGAGTAATGACGATGTCACTCACGTTTCCGACCTTGATGATGTCACTTCCAGGTCCGGACAGAACAACATCACTTCCGGTCCCGGACCCTTGGATGATGTCACTTCTGGTGAAGAACCCACGACCAAAGAGACTTCCGGTTTCCAGCCCCTTTTGATGATGTCACGTCCGGATCCGAGCCTATGGAAGGACCCTTCCGTTTCCACCTTCGATGACTTCACTTCCTTTTCTGGCCTTTAAAGCCGCCATATTTGACTAACTTAATCAGTTCTGTTTTGGACTCTGGTCTGAGCACATCAGTGATAGCTATTTACCCATATGCAGCCTGGGAAAATCATATGGGTGGCTGCCCCAAACCTTTTTATGACTCTTGTCTCTGCTTTTTGTGACAACTATTACGATGTTAATTTAGAATTTTGATCCTTTACTAGGGGTCTAGACCTCTATGGACCTCTATCAGAGGGTGAATGAAAAATGACCAATTTCTATAACAGTTGAGAATAGTTAGTGTCACACACGTGCACATGGGAAACAGCTAAAGGGCCTACAAAATTGTAATTATATGCCAGACCAGGGGGGCGGCGGAGTGTGCTGTCTTCTCTCAGTCTTCCAGACTTCACTTCCAGTCAGGAAGATGCCACTTCTGGTCATGAAGACGTCACTTCCGGTTCCGGCACCGATGACGTAATTTCCTGTTTTATCGGTTAAAACCGCCATCTTGTCTCCATGCAATCAGTTCTGTTCTGGACTCTGTTCTCTGCACATTGTGTTACTTTAAATCAAATTTTGCAGCTGGGAAAAACAATATACAGGAGGCTGCCCCAAATCTTTATGATGTCTTTGACTCTTTCTTATCACATTAGACATTAAACATCCATCCATCCATCCATTTACCAACCCGCTGAATCCGAACACAGGGTCACGGGGGTCTGCTGGAGCCAATCCCAGCCAACACAGGGCACAAGGCAGGCACCAATCCTGGGCAGGGTGCCAACCCACCGCAGAGACATTAAACATTTAAATTGAATTACACACTTTAATATCTCAAATATTTGGCACAACTATTCTTGTTTATTGTGTATTTCTACCCGGAGGCGAACCTTCAGTTTTGGGGCCCTGATGCTTGAACTGTTATGGGGTCCCCTTCACAACCAGCAACGAGAGCTGGATAACCATTGTTATCTTCTTCAATGGGGTTGTTCCACAACAAATCAGCACAAATTTTTTAAAAATTATAGCCACTACACCTCAGATTTTGATTCAGATTGCGGTACTGGGTTACGTCACACGTTAAAGTTACTGATGTGACCCAAAAGGTCCTGTGCCTTATAGTTTTCGAGCTATGAGGGGATGAAAATGAAAGTCGCTTCTCATGCCCCTCCGGGATTAGGGGCCCTAAAGTTTAAGCTTCATTAGCTTTTGCCTCATGAAGTAAATCATCACATTCCTTACAAACGCGCTAATTCAGACTTTTCGTTATGTTTCAGTCAGAGTCTCAACCGTGGCTAGGGTGTAAGTTTCTTTTTGTTGGAGATTTTTTGTTCATGTTAGTCAACTGAGCAGAGAGAACAGGAACACATGGCAAAGACAAAAGGCAAAAACAAAACATAAGGGGAGAACTCCAAAAAGTCAACGGCTCCCAAGACGAGTTGAATGGGATATCACGTGTGAGTCGGGAGCGTTTATAAGTCGTTTTTATCAATGCAAAAATATTTAAAAGATGATAAAAATAGCAAGAAAAAAAGAAAATACACTTAAGCCAGGAATGAGACATAATAGTATGGAAGGGGCTGAGGACGATCTGGGCAGCCGAGGAAGGAGACCACAGCTTCAGCTACAGAATTAACCCTTAGGGATTGATATATCTAAAAAAAAAAAAAACATAAAACCTAATTTTAGTGAGTTTTGCATTTCACAATTGTGAAATTACACTTTATTAGGTACACCTTGCTAGTACCGAGGTGGACCCCCTTTTGTCTTCAGAAATGCTGTAATTCTTTGTGGCGTTGATTCAACAAGGCGCTGGAAACATTCCTCATGGATTTTGGTTGATATTGACATGACAGCATCACATAGTCACTGCAGATTTGTTGGCTGCATATCCATGATGTGAATGTCCCATTCCAACACATCCCAAAGGTGCTCTACTGGATTGAGATCTGATGACTGCGGAGGCCATTTGAGTGCAGTGAACTCACTGACATATTCAAGAAGCCAGTTGGAGATGATTTGAGCTTTGTGACATGGCGCGTTATCCTGCTGGAAATAGCCATCAGAAGATGGGCGCACTGCAGTCATAAAGGGATGAACACGGTCAGCAACAAAACATAGGTAGGCTGTGGCATTTAAACAATGCTCAATTGGTAGTAATGGGCCTAAAGTGTGCCAAGTAAACATCCCCAACACCATTACACCACCACCACCAGTCTGAACCTTTGATACAAGGCAGGATGGATCCTGCTTTCATGTGGTTGACTAAAATTTCTGACCCTACCATCCACATGACGCAGCAAAAATTGAGACTCATCAGACCAGGCGACATTTTTCTAATCGTCTGTTGTCCATTTTTGGTGAGCCTGTGCGAATTGTAGCCTCTGTTGCCTGTTCATAACTGACAGGAGTGGCACTGCATGTGTTCTCCTGCTACTGTAGCCCATCTGCTTTAAGGTTCGACGTGTTGTGTGTTCAGAGATGCTCTTCTGCATACCTCAGTTGTAACGAGTGATTATTTGAGTTGCTGTTGCCATTCTATCAGCTCGAGTGCCCATTGTCATGTGAACTCGGGCATCAACAATGCATTTTCGTCCAGCATACTGGCGCTCTCTGGATATTTTCCCTTTTTAGACCACTCTGTGTAAACCCTAGAGATGTTTGTGCGTGAAAATCCTAGTAGATCAGCAGTTTCTGAAATCCTCAGACCAGCCTGTCTGGCACCAACAACCAGGCCACATTCAAAGTCACTTCTGTCACCTTTCTTCACCATTCTGATGCTCAATTTGAACTTCAGCAGGTGGTCTTGACAGTGTCTACAGGCCAAAATGCATTGAGTTGCTGCCATGTGATTGGCTAATTAGATATTTACATTAATGAGCAGTTGAATAGGTGTACCTAATAAAGTGGCCGGTAAGTGTATATGCAAAATAAATTGGGGTGGGGGGGGGGGGGCCACAATATCGTAAAACTGTATGCCATGTGAAACTCTGTTGTTTCGCTCATCACTAGTCAGAAGGTTCCTGTAGTCGGTGGTCACATCCATCAAAGAAGAATTGGCAGTGATTCCTGAAATGGCCAGCTGAAAGATGACAAAGGGTCCCTATAATGGACTGGCACCCTAGTCCGGGGTTTGTGCCTGCCTTACACCCTATGCTAGCTGGGATAAACTCCAGGACACCCCCACCGTCAATCAGTTGAGGACTAAGCAGGTTAGAAATGGACAAATTAAAGAGTTGCAGCCATTCAAGATAAGCTTTGAGTTCAGAGTGACAACTTTAATGCTAGGTGGTCTCACTCGGGTTGGTGTCACCCAGTGCGGTAACCAAGGCCAGATTAAGACCCCCCACAGTCCCCTCGGTAACTTGATGAATTGAAATACTTAACACAGAGTTGTTCGTTCTTTCAAGAATGAAGTGTACGGACACCCAACCGAGCCCGCCTTGGTGATTTCAGCCCAACACAGACATTCAGTTTCAGTGATCAAGTTCGGGGGGTCCCCCTTGGTGTTTGCAGTCTGGAGCACTGCACAGAAAGTTGATAGACAGTCATTTGGGTGTCACCCGGTATGGTGGGTGACACCACTGGCCCTCTTGATGCCACAGACTTCCTTTTCTTCTCATCCACTCGATTTTAGGGTTTTATAGCCCAATTGCAATGTCAAGACATGCGTCACTGTGGCCCACTAACATGTCCATGACACCTTTATTATTCTGTATATCAGTGTAGCCCCCTGAAACTCATCTCAGTTTAAGGAAGGAATTGCAGGGATTGAATCAAATCGGCCTGCGGGGTAGCGAGCACAGACAGGGTCCCCGAGTCCGTGAAGGGCCCGAGTCCCTAAGCACACAGACGTGATTCTGTCGGCAGTCTTTACAAAAGCCTTGGGGTAAACGCCGGTAGAGCCGCAGACTCAGATGAAGCCATAAGGGCACAGGGTCCGCCCATCCTTGGCTTTTAAAGGCCAGAAAAGGCCAATTGACTTTACACACGAGTAAACACTAACCTTTCTGCGCACAGATCAAAGTGACAGGAGATGCCATCAAACACGTTGTGACAGCCGCGAAGCAGTCGGAGGAAGGCAGGATGTGGCCTGTCCCAGATATATGACTGCTCATCTGTGGTCCTCTGGAGCATAACAGAAGTCACCGGGCCGTCAAAGCCGATCTGCTTGTCTACTCGCGTCTGTCTCTGCATTTGATACCAGGCAGACATGATCTTTCATTTAGATGCTGCAATTTCCATCTGTCATTTGGTTAATTGTCTCTTCTTCCCCGAGTTAACTGCATGATTGCCTTTCTCTGCTCAGATGATGATGCCAGCCAGGTATGACATTGCAGACGGCTTGAAAAAGTGACTGCCTCGTTCTCGGCTTGCCTCTCTCCTTGTGGAGACAGAAAGATAACCGTTGCAGTCTGAAAACCACACGCCTCTGATTTTGGACCACCGAGTGTCATGTCCTGTTGGCTTTATACAGAACATAAAGCCCCCCCCCCCACCAAAAAAAACCACCCTAAAACCAAATTTTAGCAACTTTGACATTATTGAATTTGTGGGGGGAATTTGGCAAAACTCTACGCAAAATCGAACTCGTCACTATTCAGATGTTCCCGGTGGTTGGTGGTCACATCCATCGTAGAAGGATTTGCTGTGATTCCTGCTGAGAGATGACAATACGACAAATAAAAGGGTTGCATATGTTTGAAATAAGCTGAAATGACTAATGAAAGGGACCCTGTGATGGACTGGCACCCTGGCCCAGGGGTTGTTTCTGCCTTGTGCCCTGTGCTAGCTGGGATAGGCCCCAGTAACCCACCCCCGCTCCCCAAGGGACCCTGTTCAGGACTAAGCTGGTTAGATTTTGACTAATTAAAGGGGTGCAGACATCTGAGACAAGTGGAAATGGTTAGTGGCATCACTGGGGTTGGTGCCACCCAGTGTGGTAAGCAAGGCTCCCACAGGCCCCTTTGGCGACTTGATGAGCAGAGCTCCTTAACTGATCATAGTTTCATGTGTTTCACCGAGACCCCCCATGGTGATTTCAGTCTGCGGACACTCGATTGCATCATTACCGTGGTGCGTTTTGGGCATCACCCTTAGTGATTTTGTGTAGCCTGACACACTGCACAAAAATTTTATAGACAGTCATTTGAGTGTCAACCCTCCTCTGAAGATGTCACGCATGCCACAACCCCCCCAAGTGATGCCACCGGGGCAGACTCGGTTGGGAGTGATTGCTGTGATGCCACAGAGTTCCTTTTTTTCTTATCCATTTATTGTAGAGCTTTATTATCCATTTGTAATGTCAAGACAACACCAATGACAATGATATATTAACACTCAGCTGTCTTAAGGCTAACATGTTGCCATATTTCTTTGCCCATCCATCCATTATCCAACCCGCTATATCCTATCTACAGGGTCACGGGGGTCTGCTGGATCCAATCCCAGCCAACACAGGGTGCAAGGCAGGAAACAAACCCCAGGCAAGGCGCCAGCCCACCGCAGATATTTCTTTGTTCTTCTTCTATTTTGGTAGAGCTGCCCTGTGATGGACTGGCACCCTGTCCTGCCTTGTGCCCAACATTGGTACCCGGTGACCCTCAAGTGGACAAGCAGGTACAGAAAATGGCAGAATGGATGGACTTCTGTCCAGAGTTTTGAGGGGGTCCGGCTTGGTGGACTCAGGATTGGGTCACTGCTTTTTGCAGATGATGTTGTCCTGTTTGCTTCATCAGGCCATGATCTTCAGCTCTCTCTGGATTGGTTTGCAGCTGAGTGTGAAGCGGCTGGGATGGGAATCAGCACCTCCAAATCCGAGACCATGGTCCTTAGCCGGAAAAGGGTGAAATGCCCTCTCAGGGTTGGGAGCGAGATCCTGCCCCAAGTGGAGGAGTTCAAGTATCTCGGGGTCTTGTTCATGAGTGAGGGAAGAATGAAGCGTGAGATCGACAGGCTGATCGGTGCGGCATCCACAGTAATGAGGGCTCTGCATCGGTCTGTCGTGGTGAAAAAGGAGCTGAGCCATAAGGCAAAGCTCTCAATTTACCAGTCGATCTATGTTCCTACCCTCACCTATGGTCATGAGCTATGGGTAGTAACCGAAAAAATGAGATTGCGAATAGAAGCGGCTGAAATGATTTTTCTCCGCTTAGTGTCTGGGCTCTCCCTTAAAGATAGGGTGAGAAGCTCAATCATCCGGGAGGGGCTCAGAGTAGAGCCGCTGCTCCTCCGCATCGAAAAGAGTCAGATGAGGTGGCTCGGGCATCTGATCAGGATGCCTCCTGGACGCCTCCCTGGTGAGGTGTTCCGGGCACGTCCAACCGGGAGGAGGCCCCGGGGAAGACCCAGGATACGCTGGAGGGACTATGTCTCCCGGCTGGCCTGAGAACGACTTGGGATTCTCCCGGAAGAGCTAGAAGAAGTGGCTGGGGATAGGGAAGTCTGGGCATCTCTGCTCAAGCTGCTGCCCCCGCGACCCGACCTCGGATAAGCGGGAGACAATGGATGGATGGATGGATGGATGGACTTCTCCTCAGCTTTCCTCCTGCAGTCTCTGAATGCCCTCGTGGTTAGACCCCCGCTGTCTCATATATTCACATAAAAAAAAAACTCTAAAACCTAATTTTAAAGTTAATATTTAACCTTTGAGGGTGGGCTCCACATCTTTGATGTCTCAAGCCAGCCGGTCGTTTCGTTAATACCAAACTCGCGACCGACATTCAAGTTTATCGAACGCCTTCATTTTCATCACTGAGGTGGAAGGGCTTGCATTACACTTTGGGGGGCAGAACTACAAAACAAAACTTAAACGAAAAAATGAAAAATATGCGACAAATGCACGGGGAGCTGCGTACTTACAATGGTGATGGGTGAACACGGCTGGTGAAGCGCCTAGCAGGATAGTCGCCGCTTCCCAAATTTGCGTGCATCGCGCCTCTCATTTTTTACTTTCTCGAATACAAAGCACAGTACTGTAATCGTCCAAAAATTCGATCTCGGGATTTTGATGAATCTCGACGTTTTAGACCTCCCTGAGTCCGAAAATACTACTTTTGGAATTAGCCCCGTAGTACATTTCCGTATTCAACCCCCCAGCCCGGTCACTTAGGTCATCCTCACAACACGTCCTCATTCACGTCTCAAACCCCATGATGACCGGACGTTCTCTGCCGCTGCCCCCAGACTTTGGAATTGTCTTCTACTCAACATTAAGTTCTTCCGTACTATTGATGAGTTTAAATCTAAATTAAAGACCCACCTTTTTACTTTTTTTTTACTTCGTATACGAGGTATTGGGAAAGTATTGGAATCGTCCAAAAATTCGATGTCGAGATTTAATCTCGACATTTTAGACCTGAAAATACCATTCTTAGAATTGTGTCTGTGTCTGTGCGCGTGCGTGTGCGTGTATGTGAGTGTGTAAACACGATAACTTGAGTACGCTTTCACTTCGGTCAAATATTGTATACCAGAATTAGGTGAAACACAACCTTTGAGCTATTTCCGCTAACCAGATGTGGTACTTTACCTTTTTATTCATGCAGCTGCAGAGTCCGATTTATTCAACTTTACTTTTACAATAATTGTTCAATGTATTATTAATTTGATTTGATTTGTTGTTGGTGGTTCTTTAATGTACACCTCTCTCTCTATATATAAAATCCAACGTCTGTCTGTATGTCTGTCCGCTTTTCACAAGAGAACTACTTAACGGATTTAGATCGGGTGTTTTTCTCTAATTTGCTTGAACATTCCGGTTGATTTTGCGAGTTCTCTCATCGCGCTAAGAATCAGTTTGCTTGCCGGAGCGATATATTCACGTTAACCGAGACAGAGACTGTGGGCCAAGAGGAGGGGAAAGCGTGACGTCAGGAGTGGGGAACCGGGCGGGTCCCGCCTCACTGTCCCGTTTCACTAATACGCATGCGGAGTCGCGGGGTACGGCTGATAGAGATATATAAAAATGTGATCATTGTCTTGCGGTTTAATCCTCGAATATCCATCCCCATATCTGAGTAGTCGAGAATGTCGAGGGGAGAGACCTTCTGATTTTTTTCTGAGCTTAAGCTCGTGAATGTGCACAGTTTCCAAGGCAAAATTAAAGAATTCGGCCGTGAGCGTCAGTAGGCTTTGCGCCCTAGGAACCAAGTTATCCGAAGTATTCTAGAACATTTTGGGAATTATTTACTGCTCAGATATTGATCTTTCTGAACATAGCTAGCACTTTGCCTTTGGGCAGCTTTGGATATTTACAAGCGTTGCTGGGAAGAAAAATGATTATGTGCTAAGTTTAAAAAACGAGCCGAAAGAGCTGATCACAGTCAACTGTGTCTGTTTGTTTCTACACTTCACAATCAGATGGATTATAAACACAACCACGTGGGATTACAGTTATTCCTGAATTTATGTGCCCACTTGTTCGTGACTGGAATGCGTCTTGGTCTGGGGAGCCCTCCCAGTCACTACAAATCTGTATGCAACAACTGGAGCTTAGTAGAACAACGCTCTTCATAACATTCAGGAAGCTGCTCACTTGGGATATCAGTTTATTTTCACCGTGTGGAAGAGTCAGCCTCGACACAGACAGACACAGGACACCCATGTCCAAATCTCACACGTTTATTGTTCTTCTACAGCACCACACAATGCACAAACCCACAATGCCCAGGCTTTTCTTTCCTTCTCTCTTTCTTCACTGCCACCTTCACTCCTGACCTGTAAGCTCTGTCCTCTGCCTCCTGACTTTTATACCTTTTATAGTTCACCCAGATGTGCTCCCTGACGCTGTTCCTGCAGCATTTCCAGGTGTGGCAGAAGTGCTGCAGTCCAAAGGTCTGAGATTGTCCAAGTGCCCCCTGGTGGTGGCCACAGTCCCCAACAGGATTGAGTTTCCAAGCTCCAGTCCGTTCGTGTCCCTGGGAAGGTATTGCTTCTCTCCCGGTCTTTCCACTCTCCAGGGGTCCTGGTGGGGTAAGGTCCCTGGTCGTCTGCCACAACCATCATCTGCATTTGCTGAACTGTCATTGTGTTTACCATCCACCATTTTGTGCTCAGTACGTCATCAAGTTTTATTTGTCTGGTATTTATTACATAATTCTTGCTGACCGGGGGTCTCGCTTGACCCTGTCTCATTAAAACCTCAGACAGTTAGTTTGCTCTTTGTTCTTGGAGTGTGTGTTATCACCATATCCAGATGAAGAGAGCTCTCTAAGGCCTTCAGGTTATAGGAGTCTGGGAAAAGATTTTAAAAGATCATCCTTTGCACTGTGCAGAAGATCATCTACAAGTGAAGAAGATTTCAAACAACTCATCCAGGTCAGGCTACTAGGAGAGCGGAATACAAGATGTTGACAGAAGTCTCTAAGAAGCCAAGCACTTCATCCCCGGACCACCAGGTAGCTCTTGCCACACCGATGTCAAAATGCATGAGTCTACCTTTAGAGAGAGGCTGCTGTAAGAGACACCCAAGAAGAGGAAAGATAGGAGAAGGCAGCTTCTTTAGGGCACTACGTCCACCCAGAATGCTAGATGGCAGCTTCCCTGCCCCGGATTCCCACAGGGCACTATGGGACTTGGAGTTCTTCATCTCAGCCCTGTTGGGTACCGTGGGTGCCTCCAGGGGGTGCTGTAAAAATGGAGGTGCCATGTGGCAAGGGGTTTCTGCCTAACCTGGAAGTGCTTACAGACCATGTGGGTGGAAGAACAGAAGCACTCTTGGGTTGGACACTATAAAAGGACTTGCCTGCCTCAAAGAGTCGGGTGGTGGAGGACAAAGAGGACAAAGGAGGAGGAGGAGTGGAGACTGAGAGAAAGAAAGAAGAAGAAAGGACTCTGTGTTATTTGGTGCTTTGTATTGTGTTGTGTAGTGGGGGGCAAAAGAAAAACGCCTCCCCACTGAAGGGTAAAAACGTGCTGTGTTGAACTTGTGTCTTAGCCCATCTGCTTCGGGGTTTGGGGAGCGGTTCATCCCCTGGTGGACCACACTGCAAAGATTAGCCAGGAGGAACAGCATTGCAAGACTAATAAACACCCACTGCATTTTGGGAAAAATGTGCTCCAGGCAGATGAGGCAAAGACAGAGAGTTCTGTGTCCACAGTATCAGAAGACATGTTTGTCGTAAATCAAAGACAGCATTTGATCCGAAGAGCCTCATACCAACTGGAAAGCATGGCAGTGGAAATGTTATGGCTTGGTGCTGTGTTCCTGCATCAGGGCCTGGTCAGCTTACCATCCTAGAACCTGTTGTGAGAGACAGCCGGCAGTTCAACTTGGCCGGGACGCCCCTAAAATGGAAGGATGGGGGAAGGCAGCTACTTGTCAACACTGCCCACCCCCCACCCCCCCAGAAAACGCTAGGTGGCAGCTTCCCTGGAGTGTGGCGGTACCCCAGATTCTCGCAGGGCATTCTGGGACTTGGAGTTCGGTTTCTCAGCCCTGTTGGGTGCCACCAGGGGGAGCTGTCGAAGGACCGTGAGACTCATGCTTTCCCTTATAGCCCAGATGTACGAGGTAGTGACGAGGACAGAAGCCCTGAAGTACTGATTAAAGAAACTGAATTCTCCAGCTGACCCACAAGTCACGTGGGAGGAAGAGCAGAAGAACTTCCGGGTCAAGGACTATATAAAGTGAGCCAGAGTCGGGTGGAGGTGGACAAAGCTTGCTGGACAGAGAGAGAATTGTATGGCTATTGTGCTTATTACTGGCTTGTTAATTGGTGGCTGTGGTGCTTAGGGCACTATTAGTGAAAGGAAAACAATAAAAATACTTCTCGGTGCTTTTACCTTGTGGTCCTGAGCGTCTGTCTGTTGGGTTTAAAGAAGCAACAGCAACCCCAACGTCTTACCCCGTGTTTGAGAAGAACCCCTCTGTCAAAGATTGAAGCTCAGCCCCAAAGTGAACCTTGCTTGACAATGACCTTAAACACATCAAAGAATAACCGACAAGAAAGAAACGGAGGGTTCTAGAATGTTCGAGTCACAACCCAGATCTGAATCCCTGAGTCCCTAGGGGGGACTTACTTTTCCCACAGACAGAAATGGCATATCTTGTTCATTTTTGGTAGACCACTGCATTGTCAAATTTTCATAGTTTTTTTCTCAGTTTCATCACTCTTTATCTAGAGTCATCTATCACATCTTGATATTTCCACATTTGTTAAAAAAGAAAATTACATTTCAAGGGGTGCACTTAACTTTTTCATATTGCCACCTCTTTTTATTGGGCACAGGGTCCTATCGGTCTCAGATGGGTGCCTATTGTGGAGGATTCCCTTTGCTTCCTGTCATTCTTGTATGGCCCACAGGGCTCTTCTGAAGAATTTCTTCATGCATCCTCTACATGGACAAGACCCTTGTCTACTGTAATGGGTGGCATACAGGGACTGGCATCTCTGCCAGGATGGACTCCCTTCACTTACATGGTGGAAGGCCCAGAAGGTAAAAAGAGTGTTATGGTGTTCTCTGACTTAGTCAGGAGGATGGCAGTAGATGCCAGTGCAGGAGTGGACACTCTGGCATCCCAGCAAGGTTGGAATGAAGAACAAAAGGCTGGTATGATGGAAGGCCAGAGGGGAGATAGCCTGTAGTCTTGACAGGGTCCCACAAAATCCCACACAGACACCTGCAAGGCATGCTGGGATCTGTAGTCCTGTGGGGCAGGCCTGTTCGGTTCTGTGGGGGACACCAGGGGCTCCCCTACTTTTAGAGCTTCTGTTTGACCTCGGAAGTGCTTCTAACGGGCATTGCCCTATCACCAGGCATACTCCCTGGTCCAAGATAAAAGAAGCCACTCAACCTCATCGAGACAAGTCGGAGTCGGGTGTGAAGAAAGAACAAAGCTTGTCTGGAGGAGTGGAAGGGAAGAGAGGAAAAGAGAAGGAGAAGAATTGCATTGGAATTGTGTTTTTTTTTTTATCTCAATGTCTTCTTTATAAGGCATTCATCCAAATAAACTTTCCTATTTTACCAGGACTTGTCTCTGGGGTTTGGGGTGCTGCATCTCCCCCTAATGGTCACTTTACACTAAATGACATTGAAAGCTCTGCGTTTCTTACTGCATGCCCCATCACGGCCACTTTCACTCTCTGTTGCCAGTCTGGTGATTTCGGACGGACTACCTGCACATAAAATATCTCAAAGAAGCATTAGTCGAAGAGTGGAGAGGGGGCTCAAGCCCAAGATGTGCCCAGCTGCAGTATGTAAACAGTGTGCCAGTCCCCTTTCAGAATTCCAGAGGCTTGCCAACTGAGCATACAAATATGAATAAATTCTGGAGAGCACCTGGAACTTGAAACATGAAGATTCCCCCAGGTGGCCAGCGAGAGCGCCGTGCCATCGCCACCTGAGAACTTCAGAGCGACGCAGACCTTATTTATGTGCTCGAGCGTCAATCAAAGCGGAAGAAGAAAAACGGGCAGTGGGTGTTGAAGGAGCGCCACGCACGCAGAGCTCACAAAGAACAACATGAAAGGAAATATCGCGGGTTCAATTGCCTGCCCTTCCCAGCGTAGATGGCCGCCTTCTTCAAAATCCACCTTGTTGTCACCGACTGCTTGCTGTGCCCATGGCGCTGCCAGTCGTCGCTCAAGTGCCCTTCGCTTTTCCTTTGTGTTTCTTTATTTCAGCCTAAATGCACAGATCTGATTTAACAGTCCAGACGCGGCGCCTGAGCTCAGCCGCTCAAAGGCAGGCGTCACAACTGGCCACATAGTGGCTGAGAACGGAGGAGCAAATTCAGGCCACCGTGAAGGAATAATTGAGTGTGAAAGGGTAATGTTGTTAACGTAAAGTAAATATTAGTAAAGCGCCTGTCACAGGCATAGCCCACAAAGCACCGTCCAGTATAAGCTGTAGCTACGGCAGTGTACGGAACTGTTGTAAAAAGCATGCCGAAAGAAATCTCTCCGTCCAAAAGTTCGCTTTAAAAGATTTAGTAAAAATTCAAAGTAAACTGTCCACACGAGAATAAAGAAAAAGAAAGGCTGTTACACACGTAGAATAAAAGGCAAACAATTAGAAAAAGTGTATCTTCTCTAAACTTAGCCTTTCTTGTCAAACTTTAGTTGTTTCTATACTTAAAGATGCTTTACTTTTTCTTCTGTGTGGCGCTGCACATTCAGAGCACGTTGTGTTTCATATTATTGGGCACGTAAGGCGCGGTTTAAAACTGCGAGCCCTCCACATCTTATAGGTCACTAACTGAGTATAATGTATAGTCAGAGAGACAAGAAATTAGTGTGGATGAAAATTATGAATACAGACACCCCTCACTGGAATGCCCCAATTTCAGCAATAAAATACAGGCAGGAGAAAGCGTCAAACGTTATTCATTATCTAAATCTCCGAAGAGGTAACAAGTGCATTACATGTTAGCCACATGCTACAAAGAAAAATAATATCGTCTGCGCTGTATTTATAAAATCCATCGATTAGGTAACTACTCAAAAAAAAAAAAAGGAATTCATTATGTAAGAGCGGGTGTTGAGAGTCCGCTACTCTCCTTACCCGAATTCGGTGTCGGTTCTTCTTGGCTTGCGGGCGACCTCGGTAGCGTAGCAGACTGAGATGTCGATGTGTGGAAAGGCACACAGATGGTTACCCCAGTTTGTGGACTATTTGCCAATTATATTTTATTGCTTTTATAATACAGCACGGAGCTACCCAAGAACACTTCTCTTATTTTCTCTCTTTACCCACCAAATATCTCCTCCCTTAAATAATCCATCAATTAACTTTATTACAACTTCCTGACATTAACTCCTAATCAGAACATTTTTAACATGATTGGTTACACCTACTTGCTAGCAAGACATGGCAGATGTTCATACCTTAAATGGCTACAATTTGATTGATAGTCCTGTTTGATTCGGATGTACATGACATTTTACATGTATTATTTTTATTCTTATTTTAGGTGATGTGCGAGTTTCTCCACATACACCTTGTTTCTCATCTCTCTATTATAAAAAAAAAATCTTGGAAGGAGACAAGACGTGATTTTCTCGGTGAGACATCCCGTGAGACGAGTCCACGTCCGGGGACGGAAATAAAGGACAAAGAGTAGATGACAAAGTAGAACATCGTAAAGAATTCAAAAATGTTGGCGCGGTTCACATGCAGAGCAGGTTAGAGATAATGGAAGTAGGAAAATTCGAAAATCTAAAAAAATGATGGGAAAGATCGCATTAGCGCAAACAAACTGAAATTGTAACTCGGTGAAATAACGGAACAGTGAAAAGAGATCGAATATATTGTTTGGATTTAAACTTTAAGTCAGATACTTGTTTCCTGCCTTGCGCCCTGTGTTGGCTGTGATTGGCTCCAGCAGACCCCGTGACCCTGTAGTTCGGATAGAGCAGTTTAAATAATGGATGGGTGGAAGTCAGAGACTTGTAGATCGTCTAATTCGTGTTGCCAGCGAGAATGAAAAGATTCCAAAAAACATTGGCGCGGTATGAAGTCCCGCGAGACGGTGACGTTTACCATTAGATTCGTTCGAGTCACGCTTTACTTACAACTACTGTATTTTCAAACAAGACCACGGTCATCTAACCTCCATTGTGTGAATGCTTTTGGCAGGTAAATTTCCTGCGCTCTCAGCTCTTATAAATTTTATCAGGACAATAATTCTATACGTTCTAGATGACACGTCAACGACTTAGGGAATTAGAAAGAGCATGGACAAACATTCGAGAAAGTCGTTTTATTTATTAGAGAGAAAGAAACGGTATCACTCACAGCCAGTCATACGTTGCGTTGTCACGATGTAAGTCCAAACACAGAATCAAAATTCAATGCGATCTTGAAGAAAAATTAATTCCAAATATTGTTTTTACTAAAGTTTTAAAGTAAAAGTGAAAATAATGCAGATGTAACAATCACCATGAAAATAACAATCTCTTAAAAGTGTATATCAGGTTAACCAAACCCGGGGGTGGGCGAGCAAAGCAAGCAGGGGGCTGAGCCCCCTAGTAGTTTAAAAGAAAAGAGTAATGGCCTATATATATATATATATATACATATATATATATATATATATATATATATATATATATATATATATATATATTATGATTCCGCTGGGTACAAAAACAGGAAGCTTAGTACTATAGAAGAATGGTTATGCCATAAATGTAACATATTTGTCTTGGGGTTATATGACATAACAAGAAATACATTTATCACAGTGAATAATAAAATAACAGCATCAGCTCAGTAGGATATGAGACTCAGACACATGACAGGTGCACACTGGAATAGGGTTCAAATTCAACTCTTACATTAGAATATACCAATTCAGTTTAACTTACAGTATGGGGGTTGTAAAAACCACCCAAAGACTATACAGAAATATAAAGGCAAACATTTAATATAACTTAAATAACTAGCAAGTGGCTCTTACAGAAGCAATTTAAAACATTCACAGAAAAAAATGGAATACAATCAAATAAATGGTGTAGATGGCACATGGGCTGCATGGACGCGCATCTGCATGGAGTTGAATGGTAGATAATTAGCCAAGCAATTAAGAGAAGACTGGATATGTTTGACCGAAGATGCTTGAGACAGATTAATTCAATTCAATTCAATTCTTTATTGTCATGTGTACAAGTACAAGTGCCATGTACAATGAAATGCTTGCTTGCATGTGCCCCCGCAGACAATGAACATAGACAAAAAACACACAATAAAGAAGTGAATGTAAATAAATAAAACCAGAATCCTAGGAATAAATAGAGACAGTGGTAGAAGTATATGCACAGGTAGCAGTGGAAGTGACACAAGGTTACCGATTGTTCATGAGTCTGATTGCAGTTGGTTAGAAACTGTTCCTGAACCTGGAGGTGCGTGTCCGAATGGACTTTAGTCTCTTCCCAGATGAGAGGAGGGTGAAAAGTGACAGTGCAGGGGTCCCGCCTGATACAGTTCACTTTCCTGAGACAGTATGTAGTGTGGATGTCATGCATCACAGGGAGCTGTGTGCCCGTGATCTGCTGTGCTGTGTTCACCACACGCTGCGGAGCTCTGCAGTCCTGAACTCAGCGGTTGCTGTACCAGATGTGATGCATCCTGTCAGGATGGATTCCACAGTAAACCTGTAGAATCTGCACAGGGTTGTGGGGGACATCCAGGCTTTACTCCGGAGGAAGTAGATTTGTTGTTGGGCTTTCTTAACTACTGCCGCAGTGTGACTTGACCATTTAAGGTCATCAGTGAGGGTGACTCCGAGAAACCTAAAGCTGCTGACCTGCTCAACAGCCTCACCTCCGATGTAGATGGGGCTGTGCTCTGTTGCCTGTTTGCAGAAATCCACAATCATCTCCTTAGTTTTGCTAACGTTGAGGGTGAGGTTGTTGTCCTGACACCATTCTGCCAGGAGTCTGACCTCCTCCCTGTAGGTCATCTCATCATCCTTGCTGATCAGACCTATTACAGTGGTATCGTCAGCAAACTTGAGGATGGTTTTAGAGCTGTCCTTAGCTACGCAGTTATGGGTGTAGAGAGAGTAAAGCAGGGGGCTCAGCACGCTACCCTGTGGGGTGCCAGTGTTGATGGTGATGATGGAGGAGGTTTATCCACCAATACGCACTTGCTGAGCTCTGCCGGTGAGGAAGTCCAGTATTATGGGAATTAGATGGCCAAGAACGATTAGTAATGAAGATTTGAGAGAAAAGACTGGTCAGGTAGAGCCGAGTGAAATGGGTGAATGAATTGCAAACAAGATGGACATGTATGGTGCATTGGGCGACTCAAGGACAGCAGAAAGAGCAGAAAGATCAATGGCAAGAAAAAGATGGAAAGGTGTGGTGATGGAGAAAGCAAAGAGACAGAGGAGCAAGAGGAAGAAACCTGGAGGAAGTGACACGGGATAGGGAGAAGAGGAGGAAGCGTTATAACAGGTGGGGATGAAGCGTCGAAGATGACGGAAGTGTGACTAACTAACTAACTAACTAACTAACTAACTAACTAACTAACTAACTTTGCAATTTGATGATGGTTCACAGCAGATTTACTCAAACAATGAAGTCCAATAGTCTGGGTGAGACGAGCTAGAAGCATGGACAAGCGTTTCCATCTTCGTCGTAGTGACTGTAATTCGCAAGCCTAAAAAGGTTTCTCAAATGGAAGAAACAACAATGACTAAGAGATCTGACATGGGCATCAAAGGTGAGAGACTGGTCAAAAAATGACACTTAAGATATGAAGACATGTTTGAGTGGAAGTAGATACCCTCACCATCCTTTGACAAAGGACAGGACGCATATCAGAAAGGGGCAAAGATCCAGGCCTTACTCTTCTGTGGATTTAACTGTGAATAACCAATTTTTCAATTCCAGCAGACAATCAGTCAGGGCTGCTAGTTTGTGTAAATTGCTGAGGCTTGAAAGAACAATAACACTGAAAGTCATCAGCATAGAAGTGATAGGAGATCCCACTAAATGGACTAATAATTTGAGCTAAGGGTTAAATGTATAGTGAAAAAAAGAAAGGGGCCCAAGGGCAGATCTCCGAGGCACACCACATGACAGTGAGGCACTGGAAGAAGTGTATTCACCCACACAGATGCAAAATCTTCTGATGATGATGAGAACCAGGCCAAGGCTGAACCTGAAAGGCCCACAAAATGATGCATCCTGTTCAAGAGAAGCACATGGTCAAGAGGGTTAAACGCTGCACTATAATCTAACAAAATGAATACTGAACACAGTGACGGCACCCTCTCATGTCCCGGAGTGGTAGGGCTTATCTTTGATGAGCCCTTCAAGGCGAACCTCAGATGCGTATGCGTGACAACTATAATTCATAACTCTGTGCCATAATGACATAAAAGGTGACTCCATAGTAAAGAAGTGGATGTCCTTGACTAGCTCTGTTAAAACTTTGACCTCAACTCTACTGAGAACCCCTGTCACTACTTGAAATCTGCAGGAACAGGCAAAATGAACCGACAAAGGTGGGCAAAGGTGGGAGACAATTAGCCCAAAGGTGGAAGAAAGAAAAGCCCCTGGAGGGGAGGCTCCAGCACGTTCCAATATCTTCTTCCTGATACAGCATTTGCTGGCATAGGTTCCATCCTGTAATACCTCTACAACAACAACATTTATTTCTATAGCACATTTTCATACAAACAATGTAGCTCAAAGTACTTTACATGATGAAGAAACTGAAAAAAGACAAAATAAATAAGAAATAAAATTAGGGAACACTAATTAACATAGAATAAAAGTAAGATGCGATGGCCAGGGAGGACAAAAAAAACAAAAAAAAATACTCCAGACGGCTGAAGAAAAAATAAAATCTGCAGGGGTTCCAGGCCACGAGACCACCCAGCACACCTCTAGGCATTCTACCTAACATAAATGACCTCAATCAGTCCTCATTGTATTCAGGGTTCTCATGGAAGAATTTGATGATGACGGTTATGTGGACTTCTGGCCTTTAATCCATCAATGTAGGGACATCACGGTGCTCTGATCAGGTGGTGGTGGTGGCGCAGATCACAACAACACAGAAAACTGGAAAAAGAACAGAAGAGAAAGTAGGGGTTTATACGGATTTTGGAGCCATCATGAATAATAATGATAATTAATTGAATATACAGAGCATCAGGATTAAACTAAAATGAAGCTATGAGAAAGCCATGTTAAAGTATTATTCTAGAGAACATCACTCGGGTGAATGAGATTTACTAAATGGATGAACTAATAACTGATATTTATTTCTTCTTCTTTTTTTGGCTGCTCCCGTTAGGGGTCACCACAATGGATCATCTTCTTCCATATCTTTCTGTCCTCGTCATCTTGTTCTGTTACACCCATCACCTGCATGGCCTCTCTCACCACATCCATAAACCTTCGCTTAGACCTTCCTCTTTTTCTCTTCCCTGGCAGCTCTATCCTTAGCATCCTTCTCCCAATTTACCCAGCATCTCTCCTCTGCACATGTCCAAACCAACATAATCTCGCCTCTCTGGGTTTGTCTCCCAACCGTCCCATAATGTCCTCATTTCTAATCCTGTTCATCCTTGTCACACTCAATGCATTTTAGCATCTTTAGCTCTGCTACCTCCAGCTCTGTCTCCTGCTTTCTGGTCAGTGCCACTGTCTCCAACCCATATAACATAGCTGGTCTCACTACGTCCTGTAGACCTTCCCTTTCACTCTTGCTGATACCCGTCTGTCACAAATTACTCCTGACACTCTTTTCCACCCATTCCATCCTTCCTGTACTCTCTTTTTCACTTCTCTTCCACAATCCCCATTATTATGTACTGTTGCTCCCAAGTATTTAAACTCATCCACCTTCGCCATCTCTACTTCCCGCATCCTCACCATTCCACTGACCTCCCTCTCTTTCACACACATGTATTCTGTCTTGTTCCTACTGACCGTCGTTCCTCTCCTTTCCTCTCATATCTCCACCTCTCCAGGGTCTCCTCAACGTGCTCCCTACTCTCGCTACAGATCACAATGTCATCAGCAAACATCATAGTCCACGGGGACTCCTGTCTAATCTCGTCTGTCAACCTGTCCATCACCATTGCAAATAAGAAAGGACTCAGAGCCGATCCCTGATGTGATCCCATCTCCACGTTGAATGCATCCGTCACTCCTACTGCAGACCTCACCACTGTCACACTTCCCTCGTACATATCCTGTACAACTCTTACGTACTTCTTTGCCACTCCCGAGTTACTCATACAATACCACAGCTCCTCTCGAGGCACCCTGTCATATGCTTTCTCAGGGTCCACAAAGACACAATGCAACTCCTTCTGACCTTCTCTATACTTCTCCATCAATACCCTCAGAGCAAACATCACATCTGTGGTGCTCTTTCCTGCCATGAAACCATACTGCTGCTCACTAATCATCACCTCACTTCTAAACCTAGCTTCCACTACTCTTTCCCATAACGTAATGCTAATGCTCATCAATTTTATCCCCCTTTAGTTACAACAGTCCTGCACATCCCCCTTATTCTTAAATATCGGCACCAGTACACCTCTTCCCCACTCCTCAGGCATCCTCTCACTTTCCAAGATTCCATTAAACAATCTGATTAAAAACTCCACTGCCATCTCTCCTAAACACCTCCATGCTTCCACAGGTATGTCATCTGGACCAACGGCCTTTCCATTCTTCATCCTCTTCATAGCTGTCCTTACTTCCTCCTTGCTAATCCGTTGCACTTCCTGATTCACTATCTTCACATCATCCAACCTCTTCTCTCTCTTATTCTCTTCATTCATCAGCCTCTCAAACTACTCTTTCCTCTGCTCAACACACTCTCCTCGCTTGTGAGTATGTTTCCATCTTTATTCTTTATCACCCTAACCTGTTGCACATCTTTCCCAGCTCGGTCCCTCTGTCTAGGCCACCGGTCCTTTTCTCCCTCCTTAGTGTCCAACCTCTCATAAAACTCATCATACGCCTTTTCTTTTGCTTTCGCCACCTCTCTCTTTACCTTGTGCCTTATCTCCTTGTACTCTTGTCTACTTTCCACCTCTCTCTGACTATCCCACTTTACCCTTTATCACCCTAACCTGCTGCACATCTTTCCCAGCTCAGTCCCTCTGTCTTGCCCACAGATCCTTTTCATTAAAAAAAAATAAAGTTTGAGCATACAGATGGAAGTAAAAAAATTACTGATTAGACAAAATGTGAATATATCCAATATCATTTTCATTTAGAAACTTTGAAACCCTGGATGGGTGCCAAATAAAACTTTAATCATCCCATCGACAGGAGCCTGTCGCAGCAGGGGAAGACGTGTAGTGATAATTTGATTTGTTATGTTTTTATTTTTTTTTTGCCTTTTCTAATTAATTAAGTCTTTCAAAGCAGGTACTAGCATTATGTAACATCGGCTTAGCAGAGCCCCTCTAGCTCTGGAGTGGAAAGGGAATTTCTGCTGACAATGTTACAGTGCAACAAGAACACGGGGCACCATCGGAAACTTGCTAAGGGCAGATGTTAGAAAGTTTTTGTGCACATGATGGAATAAAACACCAAGAGGTGTGGTGGAGAGCAGGGCTGCACGGTATACCGGTACAGGAAAAATAAGGAAACCCCCACATTTTAAAACGGTACGGTACCAGCATTTGGGTTTTTTTTTAATACCGGAAGTAAACGTCCGCTTTCCTCTCATTCTTCACCTGTAAACAATCGCTATTGCATTTGTAGAAAAATGTCGGTTTTGTAGAGTTCACAAAACGAAACTAAAACACTTTGAACTTCACAAGGGGGCATCAGACTTTGACAAGTTTTTCACTTCTATATGTTTCGCTAATAAACCCTAAAGCAGTTGCTTGTCGAGGCATCATTGACGTCAACCCCCCCAACTGTAAGTCTAGTGACTGGAGCGTCGCGAGCGATTCGTTGTTTCTGAACGACACTTTTCAGTGAGTCACACGAATCGATTCGGCGGCGCCTAACGGGAGTGCTGAAGTAACGTCAGTAAGTGACCAGCTGAGAGCTCCCAGCTAACGTCACGTGTTCTGAGGAGCTGTGGCAACCAACATTGTAAATCACTTTTATTTTGCAAACCCATCGATATGGATGCGCTTTCCGTAAGACTTTTTATAAGTTAAATGACCTTCTCTAGTGATAAAGTTACCACTGGCGAGTATTCTGTGGAAATGTATGATCAACTGATATTTTAATCAAAGGATTAGGTATTAAAATGTATGTATGCAGTATTGGCTAGTTTTTATTTGAGGAGAATTTTTAAAAGCCTTTGCTATAAGGTGGGCCAATGAGGAAAGTGGAGGCCCACCCGGGCTCAGTACTGGTGCAATACAATTTATTTTTGTATAGCCCAAAATCACACAAGGAGTGTCGCAATGGGCCTTAACAGGCCCTGCTTCTTGACAGCCCCCCAGCCTTGACTCTCTAAGAAGACAAGGAAAAACTCCCGAAAAAACCCTTGTTGGGAAAAAAATGGAAGAAACCTTGTGAACCTCTCCACCAACCTATAACACTGAATTGAAAAAAAAAACCTTTAAAAACATTTTTATACTTATGACATATTAAAAAGGGGAAATACGAGGCGTGATCAAATAATACAGTGAATGTTTAAATAAAAAAATGATTACAGTTAAAGACTCATTACCATTAACCCCGCTCACCCTCTCATCGACTTATCCCGTCGTTTTTGCCACTTTCTGAAGCAGTTCTAGATGGAGTGTTTTAGTTGCGTTGTCGTTGCTGGTGAAAACACATTACTTTAACATGGCCTTCTCATAACTTCACTGTAATTTAATCCTGACACTCTGTATATCCAATTCATTATAATAACTATTCATTCAAAATTTGTACTAACCCCTACTCTCTCTTCTGTTTCCTTTTCCGGTGTCCTATTGGTGGTGGCTTGTGCCACCACCATCTACCCAAAGCACCATGATGTTCCAACAATGATGGATGGATTAAAAGCCAGAAGTCTGTATAACCATCAGCATAAAGTGACTCCGTGAGAACCCTAACTACAAAGAGGACTATTTCATTTATGTTAGGTAGAATGCCCAAAGGGTACTGGGCGGTCTCGTGGCCTGGAACCCCTACAGATTTTATTTTTTTCTCCAGCCTTCTGGAGTTTTTTTTTGTTTTTTCTGTCCACCCTGGCCATCGGACCTTACTCCTTTTTATGTTAACTAAGGTTGTCTTATTTTAATTTCTTATTTGTCTTTTATTCTTCTTTTCTTCATTATGTAAAGCACTTTGAGCTACTTTTTGTATGAAAATGTGCTATATAAATAAATGTTGTTGTTGTTGTTGTTGATTTGATTTAAAACGTTTACCTTTTGTGGTCATTTTGACTTTGGGGAGGACCAAGAAGTCTCACGGTGCCAGATCCGGTGAATAAGGTGGATGAGGACGCACCGTAATGTTTTACTTTGACACGAATCGCCGTACCAGGAGCGATGTGTGACGCGGAGCGCCGTCATAATGGAGGATGAAAGCTTTTGCCCATTTCTCAGGTCGTCATTGTTTCTTAAAGGCTCTAATAAGCACTTATAATATTCGACAGTTCACCGTAGTGTTCCTGGGCACTAATTCAGCTCACACAATTCCATCAAGTTCAAAAAACACAATTATCATCCTCACCTTGATGTTGGATCTTGATTGACGCGCAGGACATCGAGGCAGCCGCGACAGCGCAGCGCAAGACACTCACGGAAGAGAACTTCAAGAACTGCTTCAGAAAGTGCTGGCAACAACGATGGGATAAGTGTGTTCAAAGCGAGGGGGTATTTGAAGGGAACTAATGGCAATGCGTTTTTAATTGTAATATATACTGCTCAAAAAAATTAAAGGAACACTTTTAATGAGAGTATAACATCAAGTCAATGAAACTTCTGGGCTATTGATCTGGTCAGTTAAGTAGCAGAGGGGCTTGTTGATCAATTTCAGTTGCTTTGGTGCACTAGAGGGGCAACAATGAGATGACCCCCAAAACAGGAATGAATGGTTTAACAGGTGGAGGCCACTGACATTTTTCCCTCCTTATCTGTTTTTTCACTCGTTTTCCATTTGGCTATGGTCAGTGTCACTACTGGTAACATGAGGCGATACCTGGACCCTACAGAGCTGGCACAGGTAGTCCAACCTCTCCAGGATGCCACATCAATACCTACCATTGCCAGGTTTGCTGTGTCTCCCAGCACAGTCTCAAGGGCATGGATGAGATTCCAGGAGACAGGCAGTTACTCAAGGAGAGCTGGACAGGGCAGTAGAAGGTCCTTAACCCATCAGCAGGACTGGGATCTGCTCCTTTGGGCAAAGAGGAACAGGATGAGCACCTGCAGAACTTACAAAATGACCTCCAGCAGGCCACTGGTGTGAATGTCTCTGACCAAGTAATCAGAAACAGACTTCATCAGGGTGACCTGAAGATCAAACGTCCTCTAGTGGGTCCTGTGCTCACTGTGCTCACCTTGATTGCCAATTGCCATAGAATACCACAATTGGCAGGTCCACCACTGGCGCCCTGTGCTTTTCATAGATGAGAGGAGGTTCACCCTGAGCACATTTGACAGACATGAAAGGGTCCGGAGAAGTCGTGGAGAACGTTATGCTGCCTGTAACATCGTTCAGCATGACCAATTTGGTGGTGGGTCAGTGATGGTCTGGGGAGGCATATCCATGGAGGGACACACAGACCTCTACAGGCTAGACAACGGCACCTTGACTGCCATTAGGTATCGGGATGAAATCCTTGGACCCATTGTCAGACCCTATGTTGGTGCAGTGGGTCCTAGGGTCATCCTGTTGCACGACAATGCCTGGCCTCATGTGGCGAGAGTATGCAGGCAGGTCCAGGAGGAAGAAAGAACTGATACCATTGACTGGCCCCCACGCTCACTCGCCTGACCTCAATCCAATAGAACACCTCTGGGTGGGACATTATATGTCGGTCCATCTGACACCTTAGACTGTCCAGGAGCTCAGTGATGCCCTTGTCCAGATCTGGGAGGAGATCCCCCAGGACACCATCCGACATCTTATTAGGAACATGCCCCCCCCCACCCCCCCCCCCCCCCCCCGACGTTGTCAGTCATGCATACAAGCACGTGGGGGCAATACAAACTACTGAGTACGATTTGGAGTTGCCTGCCTGACACATCACTTTTTCCTTTTGATTTTCAGGGTCTCTGAATTCTGCCCTCTGTACGTTGATCATTTTCATTTCCATCAAATGCTGTGCCATCTTTTCATTCATAACACATTACCATATCAGTCCATATCAGTAGAGATAGCCAGCATCCCACTGAGATCTGATGAGTTTTCAAAGTGTTCCTTTAATTTTTTTGAGCAGTTTATATATATATATAATTTAAACATTCACCATATTTTTTGATCACACCTCGTAAGCATAAAAATGGAGACATTCCCTGTACTCCCATTTCCCACAAACGTTTGAGTGTACAAGAGTGCTGACAAACAAAGACTTGACTCGGCGCCCTGGGGACACAAGCTGAAGCGGAGTCCTCTCTACTAACCCTGGTTAGGGAGGACTGTGAAGATTTGTGGACCTCCACTTGTCTGCAGGCTCATCCATCTTTTGGTACCGTTAAGCTGACTCAGCAAGGGTCCATCCATCAATTCCAGTCTGGGACACTTATAGGCAGGGTCAGTGTCCCTCAGGGATTCCCCTCCATGAGCCGGTGTCCCCCTACACCAGAGTTCTAGTGACCCGGTTTTATAAATGCAGCAGCAGCAGCTACTGTGTTGTAAACTCCATGGCTGTACTGGAAAGTCAGCGAGTCGTTCCTGGGAATGCTTCTTCAGGGAGACGGTGTCCTTAGTCCACAGGCGTACTGTAGATAGCCTGCGGTTTACTGAATCTCGGCTCCGACGTACAAATAGCAGCCGACATGGCTAAGTGTGTACGAGAGCGAAAGTCGCTTATTGGTTATTTTTATGATAGGTGGCACAGAGATTGTTGCTGTCGATTCACAGGTCTGTGTGGAGCCTGCATGTTCTCCCCATGTTAAAGTCGAAGATGTGGATTTCCTATCACATCCCAAACACTTTTAGGCTATCTGACAAGTCAAAGCTGTATCCGTGTCAATGTGTGGGTGTATTTGCTCCTGCCATGGACCAGGGTTGGTTCCTACCTTTCATGTGATGTGCCATTCATCTCTGTATCCTTTTTTTTAACTTGGACAAGATGGCACCTGTGTTTGGCTTGCCGTTTGTCGCTCTCGACTCTTTTCCTTTTGTTGCTCATTGATGAATGGATCGTTTATTGCTTTGTTGCGATCGCCAGGCACTCTTTGACATTTGATTTGTGGACGATGAACTGATGGGGTATGACCAGGCTGAACAGAAAAGGTCCGTCCCACCGCTTCTATCGGAATTACCTGCTCACCTCTGGCGCACTCCGCTTTGTCTGCCTCGGAGGAGACAGAGATGACCCCAGACATGGGGAAAGTGCAGTGGTTTTGTAGGCGAAGATTGGATCACATCTGGCTTTGTTTTCTGGGATGGATGTGTTTTGGCTGAGTGTGGATCGGATCATCGCCATGCTGTTTCCTAGCGGTCTCTGCAGTCTTCATATTCCAAAATTAAGGAACAGCTGGCCACTGGCTTGGAGATTAAGCAGAATGAGTGGAACTGCTCGGGGGTCAACTTGGGACACATCTGTCCAGACTGGAGTTTGAGTAGCACTGTCATCTGTGGGTATTTTTTGTATTGTCATTGCTCTGTATTTTGTTTTAATATTTCATTTTATTCTATGTTTTATTATTCAGCACATAGTGACTTTTGTCTGTGAAAGGCACTATATAAAAACATTTATACTTTACTTATAAAGTGAATTGCATTCAATTATTCATAGCTAGAATGATTCATCACTAAGATGTTGGTACAGAGTGAATCATTTCTCTCGCTGATCCCTCCAGGATGTTGTAACTGTCTTTACTGGGAGAATGACATGGACGACTTCAGTCCGTGTTTCAATGTCTGGATCACACACTTTAGTTTTAATTGTGCTGGGCTCCCTTTTCCACTATTTCACATTCATAAAAATTTCCGGTCCTCCTCCTGCTTTTTCCATTAAAATAACGTAAGGCAGCAAGGTGATGTGGCCACCAGCCTGCCAAACACCCGACACAAAGGCTTGGACACAAGTATAAAAGCACAAAGAGCTTTTCATTGTGGGAAACTCTTCCAGTAAGCATTTGCCACCACCAACACAACTACAGAGCACAGTGATGAAGCACACAGCAATACAGTACTCTGCCACTCTTATTTTCTTCTCTCCCTCTGTCACTCTCTCTGCTTCCACTCCACCACACAAGTGTTGTCCTCATTCCTTCCGACTCTGGATCCTTGAGCAGTGGCCGGCAGCTCCTTTTGTGTGAAATGTGGGGGTACTTCCGGTGTCCCATAATTGTGGTCCAGGAGTACTTCCAGTTTAGGCTGGAGCCCGACAAGGTAGGGCTCGTTAGTCCCCACAGCACCCCCTGGTGGCTCCCAGAGAACCCAACAGGGCTGTGTCCAAGCACTCCAGTTCAAATGATGCCCTGTGAGAAGCCATGGCGATGCCACAACCCGGAGGGGCTGCCATCTGGCGGTCCAAGGTAGATAATGTCCTGTGTATGCTGTCTTCCCTGATCTTTCTCAACTGAGGGTGTCCTGGATGTCCCTCAGAGGTTGTAGGCTGTAGTACCAACAATATTACAATAGCTGAACTTGCCATAACTCACAATGAGATACAGATGTGGATAGATGTGTTGGTAACCCACCACAAAAAAAAAAGAGATCCCACAATTTTCTCTGAAAGAACTTGAAACTGACCAAAGTCATTGGCACCTTTCATTATTTATTACGTATTTACCAAAAATCAGGATTTGCTTGAGAGTTCAAAGAATAACACAAATGAGAGGGGCATGGACAAACATGGCGGGACCCTTAACCCAATATTTGGTCGCCCAACCTTCAGAGGCCATCACTGCAAGCAAGCGATTCCTGAAGCTCTCCGTAAGACTTCTCACAGGCCGCTCCTCCATGTCTTTATGGACCTGGTTGGTCATGCTGGAACAGAAGAGGGTCTTCTGCCACAGTGTTGGAGTTCCACAATTGTCTAAAATTACTTTGTATGCTGCAGCATTAGCCATTGTGGTCATATGAGGAATGACAATTCCAGAAAATAAATATTGGGGTGCCAATCCCACCTTTACTTCGAATGTTCTTTATGGCTAAACAAGGAGGGCGCTTGATGGCGCAGTTAACATAAACAAATTAACAAAGTAGCTTCTCCTGGATTCACAACAACATGGCGCCTCTCCCACTTTCTTTGTCAGGCTGTGTGGGTTGCTTGGTCAGCAGAATGACGCCTCTTTCCAACCGGCTCTTAATTTATGGGCTGGCAACTGGAAGGGATGGGGTCAGTTGCCTTCACTGAGCATCAACTCGGCACCGTGCAGGGAGATGGAGAGGACATGATTCACGCCGGCACCCCCTATCATCCTGGTAGGGTATTACATACATCAGGTGATCTATCTATCTATCTGATCCTCTGACAAACACGTGTGACCCGGCACCTTTCTCTAGAACTGGGGGCCCATCCCAAACCCTTCCATCATTCCACCCCTAGAAAACTTAACAGGAGGAACGATGCAATCCTGATGTTGGGGTTCTCCTGACATTCACCAAATCTTGATTGGTCCATCAAACCGCCAGATGGTTCACTCCAGAAAACCACAGCTACACAGTAAAGTGCTTTATTCTACACTATCCAGTGACTGGACTTACAGATTGTGGTCTTAGACTTGTGTGCAGCTGCTCAGCCGTGGAAACCCATCTCATGAAGGCTCCCCATACACAATTCTTGTGCTGATGTTCTTTCTGGAGATGTGTTTGCACTTCAATTATGAGAGAAGAAGAGAATTTTACGCACTATACACTCCAGCACATGGAGATCCCGCTCTTTGAGTTTGCAGGGTGTGGCTTAAAGGGGGCACTCCAGCTCCCTAAACCTGACACAGACAGACATCAGGCACAAGTCCAGCACAACACAGGCATTTTATTATGTGGAAACTCTTCCCAAAGCATTTCCCACAGCGCAGTACAGAAGCACAGCACTTTGTCTTCTCTCTCTACCTCCTTGTTCCTCCAGCAAGCTTCATCCTTCTTCCTCCCAACTCTGGCTCTCTGAACGAAGGGAGCTGGCTTCTTTTGTGTTGCACCCGGGAATACTTCTGGTGGCCCGTTAGCATGGTCCAGAAGCACTTCTGGGTGAGGTGGAAGCCCAACGATGTAGGGCTCTGCAGTCCCTGCAGTGCCCCCTGGTGGCACTCCGGGAAGCCAACAGGGCTGAGCTGACAAACTCCAACTCCCAGCATGCCCTGTGGCAATCTGAGGCACTGATACAACCCAGGGGGGCTTGTGATCTGGAGGAGATAATGCCCTGTGCATGCTCTCTCTTTTTCTCTCTTTCCCGGTCCTTGCTTTATGAAGGCATCCCAGCCTGGACCCTTTACCCAGCCATCTGCCACAAGGGCTGATCCATTATTGCTTGTTAACTCTTTCACTTCTATACAGTAGCACTTATGGTTGATCTAGTCCCCGTGAAAGGCACTATATGATAGATAGGCCACAGAAGATGGGACATTTTTACATGCTATGTACTTCAGCACTCGGCTGACCCACTCTGTGAGTTTGAGTGGTCTACCACTTCTTGGATGATCCATTGCTGCCCCTGAACTCCTCCACTTCTATACTCTAGCACTTGTGGTCAAGCAGAGCAGAACTAGTCGCTGTGAGGGATGCCAGAGAGGACAGGACATTTATACACGCTATATAGTTCAGTACTTGGCTGAGCCGCTCTGTGAGTTTCAGTGGTCTGCCACTTTGTAGCTGTGCTGTTGTTGCTCCTCAGCTCTTTCCACTTTACAATAAGAGCACTTATGATTGAGAGGGGCAGATCATAACAGAGCAGACATTTCACGTACTGACTTTTGGCAATGGTGGCACCCTAGGACAGTGCCACATTTAAAGTTGCTGAGCTCTTCAGTACGACTCATTCTACTGCCAGGGCTGTGTGCTGTTGACAATGACCCACCTGCACTCAGTCACTTAAAGAGCTGTCCACATACGTCTGGCCAGGTAGTGTAGCACCTTCAAACAGTTAAAGAAGTCCAAAGTCACTTTTAAATGAAGACTGAAAGGTGGAAACTATTCTTGCCACCCCTCCAGTGGTGAAGGAAGCTGCCAGCTTTGCTTTCAGGCTTAGGTGAGTGCCAATAAGACTGAGAGGCGAGGGGATCCTTAAAATGCAGGTCCTTTTGCAGATGCCCCCATGTGCCCAGACAGATTGGCCTTAGAAGGCACACACTGGGCTGGGCTCTGTCCAAGGACAGCTGATTGGGCCGATGGACTCCTTGCCTGTCCTATGAGCTGAGAATGTGGTCCAATTCAACTGTCCTGCTTCTTCAAAGGGAATTCCTTTGGGTCATCGCTGACCTCTCTTAGTTATGCTCTCATGACCTTCTGCTTGGCATGTGTAAGGACTGGCAGAGACTCCATGGCTATGATTTATCCTTCTCTTGTTCTTATAACTCAGATCCCCTCTTTTGCCTCTCAGAAGCGCTCAGGCCCTTCTCACAATCATCAGGGTTCCATGGCAGTGTTTTTCCACCTCCAAGTCTGAGTGCCATTTGATGATGGCACTTAATTAGCCCTTTAATTGTATGTCTGTGACACCTTACTTGATGTAAGAAAAAAAATCAAATCTGAAATCCGGAACTAATTATCCTCCAACTTTTCAGAATCAAACACGAGATAACGTGGCATGTCCATCTGCGGTGAACCCAGAAATGGCACACCGTGTGGCACTGCCATGTCGAACCAACACCTGTCTCTGCCTGGCACCTTACAATTTTAAAGCCTGAGTGAGCTTATTGGCACAGGACCAAATTGTATACCAGGCTCCAGCACCAGCAGCAAAGTGGTAAGTGAGCCCAACAGCAGGTACTGACCCTGCTTGCCAACCTGTCAGCCAGAATGACTGCTCTTGCCTTTCAGACAACTAATTTATATGAGAGAGCGTGCGGATTAAAGCAGCGTGTGTCTCAGTGTGTGCGTGCCTGAAAGCAATTAACATGCATGGAGTTCCAAATGAAGAATTGCAAAATCATCTAATAAGAGCTTCTAATAATTGTCATCCATGTAACAAGGAAAGACAGATATTTAAAAAAATAATAAAATAAATGATTGCTGTCTCTGTATGCAGTGTCAAACATCTTAAATCAAGGCTCAGAGGGTCATGGAAATGGGTCCTGCAGGGGAGAGGGGAGAAGACGCAGCCCTGACCTACCACTGGAATCAGCCTCTTTACTCCAGGGCCATTCCTTGGAATTAGATAGATAGATAGATAGATAGATAGATAGATAGATAGATAGATAGATAGATAGATAGATAGATAGATAGATAGATAGATAGATAGATAGATAGATAGATAGATAGATAGATGTGAAAGGCACTAAATGATAGATAGATAGATAGATAGATAGATAGATAGATAGATAGATAGATAGATAGATAGATAGATAGATAGATAGATAGATAGATACTCTATGTAAGGCACTACATAATAAACAGACAGACAATCAGTCAGATAGATAAACATGTAAGGCTCTATACAATAGATAGGAAGTCAGATATATAAATGGATACACAGATTGATAGATCTATGTGTAAGACACTAGAATAGGTAGATGAAAATGCCCTGAAATAGATAGATATGAAGGGAACTATATAACAGACAGGCAGTTAGATAGATAGATACTGTATGGAAGACACTGTACATTAGACTGACAGTAGTACTGTAGAGTGCCTTGCATATCTATCTACAGTATCTGATTGTCTAGTGTATAGTGTCTTACATGTATCTATCTGGCTGGTCTATCTGCCTATTACATAATGCCATACATATCTCTCTATTTGTCTGACTTTCTGTCTATCTAATATATTGTGCTTTACACGAAAAATCTTCTATCTATCTATCTATCTATCTATCTATCTATCTATCTATCTATCTATCTATCTATCTATCTATCTATCTATCTATCTATCTATCTATCTATCGTGCCTTATATATGTCGTGTCTGTCTATCTAATAGACGGGCAGTCAGACAGATACTGTAGATGGGTATGTATGGCACAATGCAATGGGCAGACAGAAGGACAGACAGGAGGCCATCCGATAGACAGACAGGCGCCTGTCGCCTGCGCTCACGCTTTGATTCTTTTCTTCAGGCTCCTCCCAGACTCACCTCTGCTCACCTCTAGATGGCACCCTAGCTGCTCCAAATAATTCCTTTCTCCCTCCCGACTCGCACTACAGTTCCCGATTCTGTCATGCCCAGAAAGAGTGGAGTCTGTGCGTTGCGCCCGATGTGCCCCTGGCCGGAGAGAGACCCCTTATTTTAACATGTTTCGTTGTGTCAGCCTCATCTTCTTGTGCGTGCGACCTTTGACCATTTGAACCCCACGGGTGCTCCTCGTGTTTCCGAGAAGAGCAGGACTGTCCCAGCTCACCCTGCACATCCGCAGTGTCAGGTGTTGGTGAGCGTGTAATGAGGCTGCCCTGTAATTGAGCTCGATCAAACCGCGACAACACCCTGCCGTGCCAGTCTGGCTTGTTGTGATGGTGATGCTTACGGGATAAAGATCCCACCAAGAAATTGCTCAATCCTGTAGTTAGTGCGGATTAACAGGACTCCATAATCAGCACCCCGAGGCAGGCACCAACCTGTCTGCTAAACCTGTTATTACCTGACCTCGGAAGGCGAGCCAAGACTTCAGCAGCTGCGTGCCACTAAGCAGCCATCGCTTAGCCAGCTGGTACCAGCGACCCAGGCACAGACCTTGGGGGGACCTCAGGAATGCACGTTCTGCTCGGTACAAATGTCGATAAAGGGACGGGCTGCTCAGACCTCGGGGACAAAGCCGTCAGATCTCATGCACAGAAGCAAAAAAGAGGTGGCATCTATGAACTAAATGGATTTGTAAAATGTACAAGAGGGATCGCTTTCATAGAAAGTGCATATGGTATGTTTGTAATAAATATAATTGTAAAAACTACAAGAGGTGTTCATATTTCCAGGCAGAGATCAAGTTATGCCACTAATCACTTTTCTGATGTCTTTAATGTCAGAGCACCATCTGGCAAGCATCACCAACTGCCTTGCCAAATATGATTTGCATAAGATTTAGAAAATGCTGGGAAAAAAGTCGGTCAGTGAGAAAGGCCATACAGATTTAAAGAGTGTTTTGGGATTGAAAATGTCACGTTTAGCGCTTTGTATTTTATTTATTTTTCTCACACGCGCTTGCACCTTTATAAACACGTGCGCGCACACGCGGCATCTCATTAAGCTCCACATGGATGTCTGAGCGCATTTCTTCACAAGTCCATGTTAACGGGATTGATTGTGTGGCCATTCCTGCCTTATTAGAAATAAATAAATACTTAAAGAAATAAACAAAATGAGCATTTACGTCCAGGGTTGGTTCCAGACAGTTCTAGTCGAACTTAAGTGCAAAATCATTTTTTTTTTCTCCGGACTGAAAATTTCAAACTGACAAAATTCCAAATGAAGGTCACACTGTCTTGATTATTCACTTAGATGGATAAGGATACGTGCCTATCTATCTATCTATCTATCTATCTATCTATCTATCTATCTATCTATCTATCTATCTATCTATCTATCTATCTATCTATCTATCTATCTATCTATCTATCTATCTATCTATCTATCTATCTATCGTATAGTGCCTTTCATATCTATCTATTGTGAGGGACAGCCGGGACTGTTGGCAGGTTAGGATGCCCTTAGAAAGTAAGGACCGGAGGAGATTGCATGCACAGGGCATTTTATCCCCCAGATCACTAGATGACAGCTCCCCTGGGTTGGGGCAGCTCCATGGATTCCTACAGGGCCTTATCGGAACTGGAGTTCTTTAGCTCAGCCCTGTTGGGTTCTGTGGGTGCTGCCATGGGGCACTGTGGGGACTAATGAGCCCTATCCTGTCGGGCTCCAGCCTAACTCAAAAGTGGTCCTGGGCCATGATAATGGGACATCGAAAGTACTCCCATACAGTATTTCATATACAAGGAGCCGTCTGCCACTGCTTTGGGAGTAAGGAGGAGGTGGACAAACTCACAGAAAGGAGCGGAAGAGGCAGTGACAGACAGAGAGAGAAAAGAATACAAAACATTAGTGTGCTTATTGTAAATGTATTGTGGTTGTGGTGTGGGAAACAATTCCTAGAAGAGTTGTAGGCAGGCTTGTGTCCAGAGTCTGTGTTGTGTCAGGTGTTTGGGGAGCTGTCTATCTATCATATAGTGCCTTTCATATCTATCTATCTATCTATCTATCTATCTATCTATCTATCTATCTATCTATCTATCTATCTATCTATCTATCTATCTATCTATCTATCTATCTATCTATCTATCTATCTATCTATCTATCTATCTATCTATCTAGTGCCTTTCATAGCTATCTTGTCATTACTAGGAGTTGCTCAAATAAAATGCACTATTAAGACAGCGTTTCTTAAATTTTCTATAACTGTAATTTTTTTAGTCACTCTTAGTATTTGAGATTTTTTTTAATTAATATTTTTCTTGCAAAAAATGAAAGAATTGCACCTCCTCCTCTTCCTCCTTTTTTCTGCAGATGTGCTGATCTGACGTTCCTCTGCTCTTCTATCGTCATTGTTTCATATACGGTGCCTTCAGAAAGTATTCGGACACCTTCATGTTTTTCACATTTTGTTCCAGCCTTGTGCTAAAATTGTTTAAATTTATTTTTCCTCATCATGTAATACTCAGTACCTCAGAATGAGAAAGCAAAACCCAAATTTTTGCAGATTTCTATAAAATAAAAAAACGAAATATCCAACTGACCCAAGCATTCCAACCCTTTGCTATGACATTTGAAATCTGGCTCAGGCATATCCTATTGCAGCACTCATCGTTGAGGTGTTTCTTGTGTTCACTTCAGTCGACTGGGCCAATTAGGACAGACACACACACACACACTCACACACACACACACACACATCCACACATGCACACACACACACGCACACATACGCGCACACACACACACACACACACACACACACAGCTGTCCACAGAAGGTCCATAGTTGGGCCAACACCAGGCTGTGAGTTTGAGAGGAGTTGCCTGCAGACCTCAGAGACAGCATTGTCACAGCCGAGGCTCAGATCTGAAGAAGCTTACAAAATATTCCTGCAGCACAAATGATTCCCAAAGAGCACAGTGGCCTCCATAATCTTTAAATGGAACGGTCATGTGACTCCCTAGTGCTGACGGCCCCATTAGATCAGGGGTGTCGTGAAGTGGATTACACTTCTATAACAGCAGAGAAGCGAATCTGCAGGAACAGAATCCACAGATTGCCAAGATGTTCTGTTTACGTTGTGACCAGTAGAGGGCGTAACAGCAGTCTCCACCCTAAACCCCAAAAACAACCTCACAGACACACAGTCCAGGGTTGAAATAAGTACTTTTTACAAAGTACCTTTAAGAAGCTTCTTCTGTTCAAAGACAGCACAGCACAGCAAACTCTTTCTCTTCCTCCTCCTCATCGACTCCTCCAAGTGGTGCTGTTACCCAACTCTTCTCCCGAATCCAACCCACCTGGATGAGATCAAGCGGCTTCTATATTCTCTGACCCGGGAGCACTTCTAAAGCATAGCCCACAGGCAGCACTTCTGGGTCAAATGTGGGGAGTTCTGTCCCCCTGGGCAGCTCCAGCAGAACACAACAGGGCTGCCCTGATGGCCCCATTATGCCCTGCGGGTGTCCATGTGGAAATCCTAACCCAGGGATGTATTGCAGGTAAAAATATTCGCCTGTTATCATCTCCCCGGGTTCTTCCATTGCACTGGCCACCCGGACAGGTAAAGATCAGTGTTCAGTCCTGGCCGGGATGAGCGCCCATGTGCGCCGTTCATTACAACATACCGTATACACTCGTGTATAAGTCGGGTCTTGAAACCTGAAAAAACGATCATAAAAGCAGACCCCGACTTATACGCCCGTTCAAAAATACGACACTTAATTTTTTTTTTACATCATTCTTGCCTCCTCCAATCTCGCATCAGTTTCCCAGACACATCGAATTTTGTTGCAGCAGCGCAGTTACACAATTTCTTTCGCCACTTCAACGACTTCATACTTCAAACCAGCTTCATATTTTCTTCTGATCGAACGCTCCATCGTAGATAAGGGATGCTCTTACGATAAAGGTGTATGAGGGTGTGAGATACAAAAAACACAAAACAGTGCAAACATCGCTTCAGAATAGTTCGGGTATTACCGTGTGGACATGTAGGTATAATACATAGAAAAACAAGGCCGTGTGCCCCGTGGTGACTCTCTCAGGTGGGCAGTAGCATATTATAATCTCTTGGACCAATAGCGTGAGTTTTCAGCATTCAACTTATACGGCCGATATTATAAAATACCGTAAATTACCGGAAAATCAAGCCCCCGACTTATCCGCAGTAGAACTTATCCGCGAGTATATACGGTATATGTATGTTGTGTGTGTTATCTCATATGTTATTTGCTCAAGAGCAGTTCTTCTGTTCCGTCGTCCCTGGCCTCAGCTTCCTTTGTTTTAGTTGGTTTGTTGGACGCTTTCCTATGTTAAGTTCTCTTGTTTGACGTGTTTTGTCTTTATAGTTTTTACTTTGTAGCTGTTCATTCTGTACATTTTGTTAAATTCACTTATAAGTTGAGCCTAAGGGGGTGGCGCCTCCTTCCTCCTCTGCTTTATGGGCCCAGGTACACTGCTGAGCCGTTAACTAAACCTGCTTGTGCCATTCGGCTCTCTTGGTGTTCCTTGTTTGTTAAATTGGTGATTTTTCAGCTTTTAGATTCTTGGCTTTGTGTCAAGGGGTAGTTTTTACATTTTGGATGTAACATTTTGGCTTTGGCTGCCCTTTTTGTTGCGTCGCGCATTGACATCTGTTTACGTGTTTTATCGCAGTTTTTATTGCCCTTGAATTTTTTATCTTTCATATCTTTGTTTTTTTTCTGTCAATTTTGCTTGTTAGTGGGTTAAAACAATGAGAAGTCTGGAAGAATAAGAAAAAAAAAATCACATGTGAGCGTCAGTAGGTGTAGGAGCCAAGTTACCCGAACTATTCTATAACATTTGCTACTGTGATGCTAATCTTTCCGATTATAAAACAGGTCATTACGATAGCAATCGATGAGAAGAATTCATAAGTAATTGCAGGGTTACGGTACTTGAGGGTTCCTCTACACCAGGGGTCTCCGGAGGTCCGCACTGGCTGCAGGTTTTCATTCTTACCCTTTTCTTAATTAGTGACCTGTTTTTGCTGCTGATTTTGAATTCATTTTCTTTGACTTGCTCTTAAAGGCTCAGACCCCTTAATTGTTTCTTTTTTCCTTATTTAGCAGTGTGGACCATAGGGGTCATTGTTGCCCCTTAGACTCAACAGACAGACACACAGGACACTGGGTAAAAGCACCAAGAAGTAACTTCTTTTCTTTTCTTCTTCAACAGTGCCCTCTAAGCACCACAGCCACAATAACACAGTAAGTAACACCACAATAATCGCAGTATTCTCTTTCTTCTCCTCCATACCTCCCAGCATGCTTTGTCCACTTCCACCCGACTCTGGCTCTCCTGCTGGGTCTTCAGCAGTCATTTATATAGTTCTTGACCCAGAAGTGCTTCTGCTCTTCCGTCCATGTGACCTGCCAGCACTTCTGGGTCAGATGGAGAATTTAAGTTTTTAATCAGCCCGGAAGTACTTTGGGGTTTCCGTCCTTGTGATCCGCTAGTACTTCCGGGCTAGGTGAGAACTTAGTCTCCCACGATCTTCCTGCAGCGTCCCCTGGCAGCACCCATGGTACCCAGCAAGGCTGTGTTATCGAACTCCATGTCCCATAGTGCCCTGCAGGAATCCAGGGCACCGCTGCAGTCCAGGGGAGCTGCCACCTAGAGTTTTGGGGGAGGCAGTGTTCTTGAAAGGCTGCCTTCCCCCATCCTTCCATCTCAGGGGCGTCTCTTACAGCAGCTAAACAGTAATGAGATATAAAATGAGCTAAAACACGACCAGCAAACTGTGTCAGTCATACAATATCTGAAAATAAAGAAAGATGAAGGGTCTCAGGAATGCTGGTCTGCTCAGGCCCCCAAAACTCAAAAATTTTGAAAATGTTTGCTTTCACACACTGAGAGCAGCAACAAGCCATGGAATTAAAGAATGGGTTTAATTAACGACAAGACTCACCGCCTGATGAAGCTACTGGTTGGACTTAAGTGGTCTTCTGTTGCCTCACTCACTTCACATTTCATTTCTGCTTAAGGAAAGAAATGAACCAATTCTGGGGAACAAATCAATGAAAAAACAAGTCAATGAAAATGAATTCAAAAGAAGTGAATTAGCAGTAAAAACAGGTCACTAATCAAGAAAAGGGTTCGAATGAAAACCTGCAGCCAGTGTGGCCCTCCAGGACTGGAGTTGGGGACCCCTGCTCCAGAAGGCCTCTTTTTCTTGGCTCAAAAACTAATCAGCACATCGTCATCTCATAACAGGCTTAAATTTGGTATTTTCATGTCCAGCCATTTTAGCTCCAGAAGCTGTGACACACAGACAGACAGACACACACAGCGATATCAATATTTTCGGTATCAGGGAACCCTAAAACACTGAGATCCATTGACAACTGGAGATAATTTTTTTTGCCACATCTACAGCTTTCACTCCTCCCCACATAGACGACAGGTTGTGGGTGCAAAGCAAACAATCATCAAAGTCACACACACGACTGTAGAATAAATGCCAATTCAGTGCGATGCCACTTGGCAGACTGATTAACCAGGCTGCTGGCATGTGATTCCGAGCGGCATAGTTGAGAACTACATCCTTCTTCTTCTTCTTTTGGCTGCTCCAGTTAGGGGTCGCCACAGTGGATCATCTTCTTCCATATCTTTCTGTCCTCATCATCTTGTTCTGTCACACTCATCACCTGCATGTCCTCTCTCACCATCTCCATAAACCTTCTCTTAGACCTTCGTCTTCTCCTCTTGCCTGGCAGCTCTATCCTTAGCATTCTTCTCCCAATATACCCAGCATCTCTCCTCTGCACATGTCCAAACCAACGCAGTCTTACTTCTCTGACTTTGTCTCCCAACTGTCCAACCTGAGCTGACACTCTAATGTCCTCATTTCTAATCCTGTCCATCCTCATCACACAATGCAAATCTTAGCATCTTTAACTCTGCCGCCTCCAGCTATGTCTCCTTCTTTCTGGTCAGTGCCACCGTCTCCAACCATATAACATAGCTGGTCTCACTACTGTCCTGTAGACCTTCCCTTTCACTCTTGCTGATACCTGTCTGTCACAAATCACTCCTGACACTCTTCTTCACCCATTCCACCCTGCCTGCACTCTCTTCTTCACTTCTCTTCCACAATCCCCATTACCCTGAACTGTTGACCCCAAGTATTTAAACTCAAGTCTAGTTCTCAGTCGAGAACCGCATCCTATTTCCAGGCTATTGACTGATTCTGGGAATTTTTGGGCCCCCTCATCATTATATATTGTGACCAAAATGACAGATGCTGCTCATTCCTGTTATAGTGGGGGGGGGGGGCACATAGCAAAAAAAGAACCCCCAGGAATAGGTGCAGCCATGTTGACATGCGTCCTAACTTGTGGAAAGTGGATGATTACTTGTAGCAAGTCCTTGTCCTTTTCTTAAAGTGTGGCGCGCCTGCGTGCGAGAGACAAAGCCGTAGTGGGCATCACTCCAGCATGGCGGCCATTTCAAGGACTCTTCTCACTGTGCATGTTGGAGGCCATTCAGGCTGGAAACGTTAATCGCTTAATACACAAAGTTATTTTTTTCTTGATGTAAAATTGCTTGCATTATATTAATTATTTACAGCTGCTGGCTTTGCTTGAAGTGCTGGCACGCTGATGGAGTCGGGTAATCAGCCCCTCAAAAGCCTGCCAGCGAGAGTTTTGGCCGTGTCACTGTCACTGACCGCCCACTCGAGGTGACTGGTGATGAGTGAGCAGTTGGCACCTCAGCGAGGTTTGCCCTCTTGCCCTTTGCTATGCTGCTTTTGCCAGCGGCATTTCCCACAATTCACTAGCAGTCAACTTGGTCCCAGGCCAGTCTGATGGCTCCTAAGGGGTCTCTCACACACACACACACACACACACACACACACACACACACACACACACACACTGGCAATATCTGCTCCTGCTTTCATCTTTCTTTTTTTTGCGTGTTTTCCTTTCTTCTGAGAAATATCCAACATTTTGAACTAAAAAAAATTAACTTTGCCACATTTCATGACATCTCTGCACCAGCCAGATCATTAAATATTAAACCGTTTTTTTATTTAATGTTTTTTGTTTGAATATTTATGAATTCGGTTCTAAGATTGGGTTGCCCATATATATATATATATTTTCATTAAGTAAAATCTTTCAGGAGTGAGTGGTTGAGAGGCGTCCTACTTAGGAGAAGAGTTGAGGAGATAATGGGGGGGGGGGGCAAGAATCGAGTGCCTCAAAAGATGAGGCTGTGAGGTGCGGCCACATGAGAGTGAGCGGCCCCCCCGTCGCAGAACACCTTCTTCAGTATAGATCACATCTTTACGTTACATTAGATAAACCTTATTAATCTTCAAACCTGTGGAAGAAGAAGAAGAATAAGAAGAAAAACTCACCGGACTGATGATAAAGCCAATCAATCAATCAATCAATATATAGAAATAAACTCAATGAGTGCATTGGGTGATAGCAGTGGGCAGAAAAGACCCCCAGACTTACTTCTTAGCACACTGTGGTGGAATGAGCCCGTGGCTATGAGTGCTCCAAGAGCAGAGGCGTAGCTAAGGTTTTCAGCGCCCACCTCGGGACAATTGAAGATTTCGCGCCCCCTCCTGTTTGCCAAAATGCAATGGGGAAGGGAAATTTGGCGCCCCCTGGATGCTGCGTCCGGGGACAGATGTCCCCCCTTGCAAGCTACGCTCCCCCCCCCCCCAGCTACGCCACTGTCCAAGAGAGTGCCTCCTGGAGGGGATGGAGGGGATTGGGGGGATTTTAGATTTTAGATAGATGTCTTGTAGGTGCTGAATGGACGCAATCACTGCCTTTATGAACACAGTGACACTCAGGAAGGCAAACACCACAGGGAGAAGACAAAGTGCAAATCAACACTGACCTGCTCTTGGACCTTAGTCTGTCGGGTGGGAGGCTCACCCAGTTGCCTTCTACAGTACCACCCACCCCACGAGGCTCTCTTTCTTACCTTACGCCATTGTTTCTGGACCCCGGGCTCTTCACCTCCTTTCAGATGAGTGCTCATCCACCTTCTCCTAGCTCTGGAGTTACTCCCCTGAGCAGCTGGCAATACATCAGTATCAGTGATATACAAACACAGACACTCACACACACACACAAGCACACACACACACACCCACACACACATGCACCCACTCACATGTGCACACACACACACACACACAAGGAGTGACAAATACAGCAGATGTATATTATTATATATACTGTCAGACACAGGTGACTGACAGAGTCCAAAGAAATGCTGGGGTGCTCATCCAGCCACCCTGCTTAATAACAAAACCACAAACAAGAGGGTTTCAGTAACAAACCAAATAGGCGCTCAATGGCACAAGCAAGGGACAAAGTGAACAAAAGAACAGCGTGGGGCTCCATCCTGGAGAAGACTGGGAATGGCCGTCTTTAAATGGTTTGGACCAGAAGGGGCAATGAAGCGGGGGGTGGGAGTGTTGGGTCAGTTGGTCAGTCATCTTCATCTGGAATCTTTTCAGAGCTGAGAAGGGATGAGTGCAGACTATTAGTGAGAGCGACCCCTCTTGTCCTGGAGTGGTATTGCATACCTGATCTGAGGTGATAAGGTGATCCAAAGATGTGCAAATGTGATGATATACTGTGTGTGTGTGTGTGTGTGTGTGTGTGTGTTGTCACACACGTGCCAGTAGGAGGCAGCTAAAGGGCTTAAATAATTGTAATAACACGTCCAACCAGGCGGCGGCGGGGTGCACTGACTGTCTTTCTCAGTCCCCTAAAGACCTTTCCCGGGAAATCCTGCAAAGATCTGGCGCCTCCGAAGACCTCACTCCCGGCCCTGACGGCATCACTTCCGATTTTTTTTTTTTAGGTGGGGGTGTATTCTGTTTTTTGGAGGCTCTGACCACATCACCTCCGGTCCTGGACCCTTTGATGATGGCACGTCTGGTTCCGGGGCCATTTGATGATGTCACTTCCGGTCCAGACAGCGTCAGTTCCGGTTCTGGCCCCTTTGATGACATCACTTCCTATGCGGGCCTTTAAAACCGCCATCTTACTTATAATGAATCAGTTCTGTTTTGGACTCAGTCGGGTGAACATCTCTGTTACTTTAAAAGCCTTTTGCAGCCAGGGATATTATATGGGTGGCTGCCCCAAACCTTTTTTATGATGTCTGGACTCAATTATTGTCACAGTGTATATACATACTGTATATTGTGAAATAAATAGCCAAAGGTTTCAATCACTTCTTACAGGTGCTGCATATGGCAAAGCACAATATCCACAACCAGAAATATTTGTAAAAAAAAAAAAACAGAATAAAGACTTCCTGGAGACCACCGGGGGGTAGGAACCTGCACCTGCATCTTTTTGTGTGCCAGCCCAGCAGCTTAACCACCAAGCAAAAGCATGAAATGAGAAAGCAAGAAGGCACCTAAGATGCACGACACTGGAAAACAACAGGGAGGAAGCTCGCTGTCTACACTTTATCGGTTTTATTTAAAAAAAAAAGAAGAAGAAGAAAATGATGTTGAAGCCAGTTTGGGTCTGGAGTTCAGCTTTTCCTGTTCCAGCTGCCCACCCTTCATAGGGAGTCTTAAAATACCGACGAGGCACAGCATCGCTGAGAGACACAAATGATTGCTTATTACATGCAAATTAAAAAAAAAAAAAAAAAAGAAAACGTGCACCAGGGAAGTGATTAGACTGGAAGTTGGAAATCAATTTATTATACAGGGTGATTACAAAATAAGCACGGCAATTCTGAGTCCTGCCGAAGCCAACATAATGATTGTATAATGGTGCAAATTGCAGATACTTCATGCGCTACGAGCCACACGGGAAATCTTTTCTTCTGGAAATATTTCATCAAATTGATTGCACACCCCACAAAGCACACTATTGATCTCTGCCGCACCGGGGAGGCCTTCATTATTTCATATAGCGTCTCCCCCGATTTCCTTGACTGGTGTAATACTAGGCGCTGAATGCTGTCACGGGTGCTGCAAAAGCTATTTACAAGGCCGTGCTGCTCCTGGGTGGGCTGCAATCTCACATGATCAAGTGCTTTGTGAAAGGAGCTATAAAATCGGAAAAAGTCCACGGTATTCTGTGAACAAGACATGCAGAGGGCCGACGACACGTATTTTATTGAGCGCCTCTCCTTAGTTTCTTTATAATTCTTCCATATTATGAGGACGTCAGCTCTGGCAGGTGACGTTTCTCACTCAAGGGGGTCACACGTTGGGATTGAACTGGTGACCTTCTGTTAAAAAGTAGGGGGTGCACTGCCTGCAGCTACAGAGTACAAAGCCTACTCTGAAAGGCACTATATACACTGTAGGAGGAGAACGGGCATCCCAGGCGGAATATTTCCTTACCCAGATGGGAGGCCAGTGCAATGATGCAAGCAAATTGGTCGGCAGGACAAGTCCAGCCGGGAAGGATTAATAGTTCCATCCTCCCATACATTAGGTAGCAGTGGTCCTCGTATGATAGCCCACTCAAGATTCCTGCAGGGATGCTTGGGAGTTGGAATCCAGGAGTGTAGCCTTGTCTGGGTCCTCAGAAATCAATAGAGGGCGCTGTCAGGGGAAGACCACCCTACTTTTTCTATGTCCCAGAAGTGCTTCCTTGAGGACACGGTGTGACACTGGAAGCATTCCTGAGTCCGACTTCTTATCGCAGAGTCAGAGTCGGGAGGCAGCAGGCAACACTTAGCAGAGGTAGAGAAGCAGGAAGAATTGTTTTGTATGATTGTGGCTGATTTCTGTGAGGAAGTGCCTTGTAGGAATAAAAATCCTTTATTTTATTGCAGTAATGTGTGGTGTGGTTTGGACTTCAAACCCTGAGGTTGTGGGTTCAAATCCTGCTAGTGAAACTGTGTGACCCTGAGCAAGTCACTTGACCTGTCTGTGCTCCAATTGGAAAAGCAAAAGAAATGAAACCAATTGGATCACAAATGTTGCAAGTCACCTTAGATAAAGGCGTCAGTCAAATTTGTAAATGTATTGCTGTTCTGGTCTTGGCTTTGAGACTCAGTGATGCCCCCTTGTGGTCATAACACATGCGCTGATACAACTCACTGCTACACCCACTACACGATGAACCACCCAGACTGGGACCTGAGTGCAGCTATGCAAATAATACACATATACAGTACGTGTGACAAAAAGGAAGTACACTCCATGAAGTCTTTTTTCCTTTTGAACAGACGTGGACATATCAGGGCTTGATCTTCCTTTTAGAGAAAGGCAATGTAATTAAAAAGGAAAAAAAACGAAAGTTTGACCTTGCAGTAATCTGTTCAATGAGTAATGAACAGATATGCCATTTCTGTCTGTTGAAAGACTAAGACCTAACCACTCAACCCCCCCCCCCCCCCCCCCTTAACTCCTTAGCTTCAACAGCTGGCGTTGTCCCCTCAAGTTTTTCCTCTCACTGTCTAGCAGTCTCTGATGTTGACTGGTTGAAAGTTTCTCCATGCAGAGTTGATGTTTGAGGGTTTGCCTCACTTGCACAACCCGTTTGAAATCCCCCACAGCATGTTTCACATCTTGGCCATTCCAGAACCTTCCATTTCTCTTTTTTGTTTAGCCATTTCTTGATGGATTTACTGGTATATAATTTGGATCATTTTCATGCCGAGCTTCAATCTTGTGACAGATGGTCTCCTCAAGCTCCCTCTGGTACAATGAAGGATTCCTAGTGGACTCTGTGATGGTGAGATGCCCAGGCCCTGATGCAGCAAAGCAGCCCCAAACCAGAACATTTCTACCGCCACGCTTTCCAGTTGGTATCGAGCTCTTCTGGTCAAATGCTGTCTTGAGTTTTTGACGAACTTGACTTCTGGTGCTGTGGCCAAATACCTTTGTCCTTGCCTTGTCTGCCCAGAGCATGTCGTTCCAGATGTCCTGGTCTTGGCGTAGGTGTTCATGGGCAAATGTTTGTCTTGCTCCGATGTTCTTTCTGGAAAGCAAAGGTTTTCCTCATGCCACACATTTGTGCAGCCTCTTTCTAATGGTAGACTCATAGACTTTAACACCAGCAATGACAAGATTTTCCTGTGATGAAATTCTGGGGTCAGAGTATTCTGCTGGCATCTTGTCTTTTGTTGTTGGGGCTGAACTTGCCGGGGCGCCCTGGTTTGGACAAGTTGAGGGTTGCTTGAACACTTTTACGTTTGTAGTTAATCTTTTGGACCTGGGAATAGTTGATTTTTAATCACTTCAAGATTTTTTCCAATCCCTTCTCTGATTCCTAGGTATCTCTATCCTCCTTTCTGAAGGCCTCTATATTGAGCTGTTACAGTCACTTTGACAACAAAGGGCAAACCAAATGAAATGTTTGATGTTTTAAATAAGGCGTGTTCAGACGAGATCATCTATAATGGCATTCTGATCACTTGGGCCTGACTCCAGTTTGAGGTACATGAGGTAAGTGATAAGAGTGTTCTTCTTGTCGTTTACTCAAATGGACACGCCAGTCTCTGGGATGAATGTTGCTGTACATTGTAGGTCCTCCATGCCACTTCTGTATCTCTGGTGCCTCCTTCTTCCACATCTGGCATCTGACCTGTCCAGAACTCGGCACAGAGTCGATGGTTTAGGTGGTTGTGGGCTGTCCAGGGTGTGAAGATGGACACCTGCTCCGTTCTTTGTAAACAGGTGATATGAGTCATTCCTATTAGATGATTGGCCTTGATGATGGCTCTAGCTTTGTGGTAAGTGCTACACCCGTCTTCCTGTTCTTTTGTAGACCCCTCTTTTGCCAGTCTGTCAAACAACTTCATTGCCCATGTGTTTGCAGTGGGAAAGAATCCACCGTCGATCGACAATGTGGACTCTGCATGGGGAAATTTGAACAGTGGACACAGCGTTCAGATCTTTGTCCCAAGCAGACTGCAGGAACATCTGTAAAGAACATGACGTTGTTAGAGGTCTCATAACCGTTTCTGACATGATCTGCACTAGTCTGAATAGCCGCTGATTGAAATTGGTGGAGAAAAGGTTGGTAATGAGGGAAAAAACTTTCTTCTCTGCCTCCTGGGTACCTGATGAAGATTCCAGTGCCGCCATTCTCCACTGCCTGTTCAGTCGAGTCGTCGGTCTATAGACGTGAGTTCTTTTGTCTAGAGGGCACTTGTTGTGGATGATTCCCGTGGTACATGTGTTCATCTTGGTACAAAATCAACATTATCCAAAACTGAGAATTTTTCATTTGTTATTGATAATTCCTCTGTCTCTCCTTCCCCACAGATGTCATCCTTGACAGTGCTCGTATCCTTTCAGTCCCCACATCAATAACATCTCCCGGTCTGCATATTTCCCACTTGCGTAACATTAATCGTATTCGCTCCCCCATAACTCACCACACCACTGCTGTCCTTGTTCATAGTCTTGTCACTTCTCGTCTGGATTATTGCAATTCCCATTTCTTTGGTCTTTCTCGCAAATCTCTTTATAAGCTTCAACTGGTCCAGAACTCAGCTGCCCGCATCATTACTCTGTTCACCATATCACTCCCATTTTGTAGCAGCTTCATTGGCTTCCAGTTAAGTTCTGCATTCAATTCAAAATTCTCCTACTAACTTTTAAGGCTCTCCACAACCTTGCCCCTTCATATCTGTCTGACCTCCTCCATGTTGCCATTCCCCCCCGCATTCAGTTGGTCTGCTCCCCAGCTTTGGGACTCACTACCACCTGAGCTTAGAAATATTGAATCATTTTCACTTTTCAGATCTAAAGTTAAAACTCATTTGTTTAAGTCTGCTTTTTCTCTTTGATTACAATTGCTCCGTCTGATTTTAACTTTTGTATTTTACTTTTGCTTATAATCTGTGTTTTTTTCTATTGTTCGGTGTCCTTGAGTGTTTAAAATGGTGTCTACAAATAAATAAAATGTATTATTATTATTATTATTATTATTATTATTATTATTATTATCTCAGCTCTGCTCTGACAGCCTTTCTTGCCAACATCAGGGATGCTGCAGTGAGTTACAGGGTGCATTAGCGCTGCTCCATGCAGGGTACTGAGGCATTTCTCTGGGTCGTGGTCCGAGATGTCCTGGGTACCTGCATTTGAGGATCCTTGTCTGATGACTGAAACTTCCCTTTTTCATTCTTCTTTTTGCTGGTTCAGACAGTCCTGTCTTTCATGGGATGACCTGAAAACCTTTGGAACTTGGCAGCTGGTATTAGCACCTTGGTGTATCTGCAGTGATGAACTTGCAGTAGTTTGGAGGTGTGAAACAGTGCTCTAAAGCTGACATACCCTCCAATCTGATCCCTAGTTGTGTAATCTGACATCCTTTGTGGACAGATCGGCAGCTGCAGGTGTCAAGTTTGACACCCCCTCAGACTAGAAGTCCGTGTAAAGTGACATCAGCTTTAGTTATCATAAAACCTACAATCACATTTGCCAGGGCCATCTTACCAGCATCATAGGCCCCTGGGCAAAGTAGTGCACTGGGGCCCCTCTTCTGATAGCTAAACAGAAACATATATGGGCATCAGAAACATGGCGGGCCCCTATACTCCTGGGGCCTCTGGCCAGTGCCCATTGTGCCCATATGTTAAGACGGCCCTGCGACATTTCCCATTTTCTTTGCAAACTCCACTGGCTGCCGTTTAAATATCGGATCTGTTTTAAGAAGTTGTTACTTATATAAACAACCCCCCATAACTTGACCCCAGTCTACGGGTTTTTCTTAAAGGATTTTATATCTTCTTGTTCACTTCATTCCCCTGATGCTGGTTTTCACGATGGCCCTCCTTTCTGACTTTCCACAATGGAAATGTCGAGCTTTAGCTTGTGTGGAACCCAGTCCTTTGGTATTCACTTCCCTGGGTCTTCAGACTTAATTTGATTGTTTTAAAAGGCAACTTGCAATGTATTTTATTTAAACTTGCTTTTCTTTTTCCTGTTATTTTCTATGATACTTGTAAGCTGTTTCATGTTATTTCCCAAGGTTTAGCATTAGGTGTGTTGTTTTTATGCTTTGTAATGTAAGACACAATTCATAATAATAATAATAATAATAATAATAAGAAGAAGAAACGACAGGGGGGGCTGATCCCCGCTCTGCAGCACTCCCCAACACAGATCTGTCACCCCAGTATATGTGACAAACCGTTATCTTTGGCTGACCACTCACTTATCATGGCCGACGCCCAAGTCCACTCCGCTTCTATCCTGTCAGTAAAGTTATAATTGGCCATGTGCCAGCCTTCAAGGCGGTCTGCTGGTCTGGTGTCCCATTGTGGACTTCTTGGCCTCTTGCGAAAGAATAACAAAAGAACCCCCAAAGCCTGCCTGCCCAGGGTGCGTGCGTGCGTGTGTGTGTGTGTGTGTGTGTGTGGAGGTGCACTCGGAGTGCTCGGGCTGGGTGTTTCCATCAAGCGGCGCAGTCTCGGCTGCTGACCAAATCATTTACAGCGAGGAGCCTCTCCCATTCCACAGCGTTTTGCGGTGTAATTAAAGGCAAGCCTTGTAAATCTGTGCCCTCGCTGCCTGATTTATGGCCCGCAGTGCCGGAGCCAGCCAGCCAGGCAGTCAGCGTGGTGGCGGCGATCGTTCATTACCGAGTGGCAGAGCCGGGGTCCTTTCAGGTCAGTCACTCGACCGTCTCTCTCTCTCTCTCTCTCTCTCTCTCTCTCTCTCTCTCTCTCTCTCTCTCTCTCTCTCTGTCTCTCCCTCTCTCTCTCTCTCCCAGTCAGGCGGCTCATCCACACGCTTTACGCAAGTACTAGAAATACAAGAAATGGGGCGCGTCAGGTCAAATAAGGCACATTTCTTCAGCCCGACCGCTTCTTTAAAAAACAAAATATGTACTTAACTGGACATTAAATCATAAACATAATCCACATTCAATACTGTAACATCATTGGTCTGAAACTGCGCGGGATGCGTTCCTCAGGTGCCCAAAAACTGTCAGAAGGGGCGGGGCTACCTTGAGAAGCCGCCTATATGTCGCGAGCGCGGAAAGCGCGTGCACAGACAGAAACGCTTAAGGACGCGCCTCATCTGCCGGAGTGCGCGGATGCCGGCGATCTTCGGCTGTGGCAGATGACGTTGCCGCTGATCCCAGGTGAAGGGTGTTAGGCGGAGGTGGCAGCGTGCACGGGTAATGGCTCCGGAGCGAGGCAACCTCCCCAGCAGATCATCGAAACGGCGTTGCAGAGCCGCCGAAAATGGAGACAGAGTGGCTCGATCATGAATTCCCAGCGGGGTTTTTAAGCGTCAGCGGTGTCAGAGTGCTAAGATCAGTATATTTTATTGGCATAAGCTCTGCTAAACTCGCATTAAGGTGCCTGCCCTTTCTAAACATGAGCGTCTGAACTTACTGGACATTTAACAGCCTGTGACTGACACCTAATAACATTGCCTCAATTGACACATTTTTTTACAAAATCAGGAAATCAAAACATGCACAGTACAATTTGTAAAAATTACTTTAATATTTCAGTCAGGATTCCTCCTCTGGCTGGGTTTCAAATATAATTTCTTTGTCTTTTTATTCATTTTTGAGTTCTTTCTTTATATTAATATTGTTGGTCATTAAGTTTCTATGTATCTGTGTAATTTCCTTTATGTTCTTGTGACTTGTGGGTGGTTCCCCAAGAGGCGGAGCCCCTTGCCCATCACCGTCAAAGGACTCCCCTCAGGCCTATAAAGGTGGGGACAACCCACAGTCCCTTGCGGTTCATTGTGAATGCTCTCGTTGTTATGCTGAGTTCTCTTAAGTCTGCTTTTGTGATATTGTAGATTTTTTGATCCTGTACTCTATTTTTTTTTTACTTTGTTTACTGGATTTCAGATTGGGATTTTATTCGTTTTTGGGATTGCTTTTTGAATGCATTACCTTCTATACTTTTATATTCCTTTTTTTGTTAAAATAAACCTTTCATTTCTAAAGATTCTTCATTGTCCTTTCTGTGTGACTAGCCAAAGTTTGACAGTAATTGCCCCTCTTGGGACTTTTGTGTTTTGAAACTCTTTAGGTCATAACAGGTGTGAACTGTATTATGCGCAATTTGAAACTATTACAATGAAAATGTTTCTCAGACTTTTTAATGACAATAATTGCTATGGTTCACACTTAACAATTTTTTTTGTATTATTATTTTCTACTGTTATTATTTAAACTGTAATGTGTTAAGCTTATGGACCAGTTTGATGCACTGATTTAAGTAACTACTTTTTATGTGTTATTTTCACATATCATTTTAATTATTATAGGTTTAAGTTTATGTGAGTAGGAGGAAGCTGAGTGGACCAAGCGGAGGTAATAACTCGCCAGGCCAGGGGTTGGTAGGGTGCACTAATCCCACTTCTGTTATCTCTGCAGGCCAGATATGGGAAAACCTACCAGACGCACCATCAATGATGCCACTTCCAGTTCCTGTACCACGGACGACGTCACTTCCGGTTCTTCTGCCATGGACGATGTCATTTCCGGGTTTTGTCCTTTAAAGTCGCCATCATTTCATCATCCAGCTAGTTCAGTTCAGGGCTCAATACCATGCACATGAGTGCCGTTTCTAAACCCAATTGCAGCCAGGGACAATATATGGGTGACTGCCCCAAACCTTTTTGTGTGTGTCGAGGCTGTTCATTTCACAACAGTTATTACTGTCACGTATACCAGAGGACAATAAAATTCTGCCTTAAATATGTGCTAAACAACTTTCAATACATCATCACCCTCTGGTGCCACAATTAGTGAGTAGAGCTACCTTAACTTGAAAGTACAATCTTCTGTACCTTAAATATACAGTACATGCTGTTCAATTGTATTTTATAGTTTTTAGGGTTAAAGGTTTATAAGTTTATAGGGAGTTTGCTGTCATGTGCACAGAGCACAGTGAAATTCTTACTTGCATGTGCTAACTAACATACAACGTGTCACCACTGTCCAGTGGCAGGATTATGGTACATTACCTGGAACCTTCTGTCCTCCTTACCTTAAATATCCATTTTATTATAATGTATTCATTTCAAATGACAATCGTAAATTTTGTCTTTAGGTGTTCTTTTTACATGTCATTTGTCATCGACCGTTAGTAAGGACAGGAACTCGGACAAAATGTTGGGGTGCCAACTGGGCCATCCCGTTTACTTTAATAACATTTGAAACAAAATAACAAGTGCGCAATGGCGCCGAATACACCAGAAATAAATGTGAAATAAATTAAAGTCATCAGACTTCCCTCTCTCAGGTTGGTCGTCTTCCAAATGAGCCGCCCCTTTCCCGGAATGCCCTGTTTCTACAGGTGCTGGACCAGAAGGGGCGGAGTTAGTTGCCCTCACTGGGAGGCTTCTCTGAGCTGTGGGTGTTAAAGGAGAGCAGGTGCTTAGTGATGGCGCCGCCTGGTGTCCTGGGCTGGTAGTGCTTACCAAAGCGGACCCTTTGACATACACATGTGACACATTGTATAATGTGTTATTTTTGTATATCATTTTAATGTATCACTTTTTCATGTTATCTTTTCATGTTAGTATAAAGTTTTATTCTATGTACCAATTTAATGTATTTTCATGTAACATTTTAGCAAATTACTTTTGTGTATCAGGGGCAGCGCAGTGGTAGTGCTGCTGCCTCACAGTAAGGAGACCCGGGTTCGCTTCCCGGGTCCTCCCTGCGTGGAGTTTGCATGTTCTCCCCGTGTCTGCATGGGTTTCGTCCCACAGTCCAAAGACATGCAGGTTAGGTGCATTGGCGATCCTAAATTATCCCTACTGTGTGCTTGGTGTGTGTGTGTGTGCCCTGCAGTGGGCTGGTACCCTGCCCGGGGTTTGTTCCTGCCTTATGCCCTGTGCTGGCTGGGATTGGCTCCAGCAGACCCCCGTGACCTTGTAGTTAGGATATAGCAGGTTGGATGATGACTGACTTTTGCATATCATTTAAATAATTTTTTTGTACTTTTCCATTTTCTAATAGTTTTAACATTTTAATGGATTCTTTTTAGCATATTCATTGAATATATTCTTTTTCCCTATCACTTTTATGGATTATTTTTGCATATTATTTTGAGGAAGACTACACAGGCGAATGTATACTGAGGCCTGGCTTTCTCACTTCTATGAGCTTGTTGCCCATCCAGTTCCAAAGCCGTGGGCATTAAAATGGAGTTGGCCCCACTCTGCGGCTTTCCACAAGATTTAGGAGGGTCTGTGTCCGTTCAGCCTAAAGAGCTTTTAGGTGGTCAAAGACCTGGCTGACAATCGGCCTTCCAGTGCACCCCAAATGTTTTGGGTAGGCTTGAACCACACAACTGAGCTCAGCCAGGCTCCATGTTTTAAGGATTGTTGAACTTTTCATGTTAAATCTTTATTGTTTAAAATTTTACTAAAGAATACAAGATGTCTGCTACCTCTGTTCAGTTGGCATGAGGTCAGGGCTCTGCGCAGGCCTCCATGTCATTAAGGACCTGGCTTTGTGCTCAGGGGGACAGTCATGGTGGAACACACGAGCTTTTAGGTGGTGAAGGGGTGAGAGAGATAGCCAATTAGAGACAGGGAATGATTAGGGGGCCAGAATGACCAGGCCGTGGTGGGCAATTAGGCCTGGACATCAGGAAACACCCTACTCTTTATGAAGGATGCCCAGGGATCTTATATGACCACAGAATGTCAGGACCTTGGTTTATTGTCTCATTCCTACAGCACAGTGTCCCTCTGTCACTGCACTGGGACCCACACTCAGACCATAGGGTAGGCGCCCCCTGCTGGCATCACCAACACCTCTTCCAGCAGCAACCCAAGCTCTTCCTAGATGGTCTTCCATCCAACTACTGGCCAGGCCTGAGCATGCTTAGCTTCAGGTTGAAGACATCTTCTGAAGTGCATGTGGCATGGCTGCTTCTCTTCTCTTCCTTGGTCTTGTCTTGTCTTCTGTTCTCTTGTTTTGTCTTCTCTTCTCTTCTTCTCTTGTCTTGTCTTGTTTTGTCTTGTTATTTCTTTCTCTCTTCTCTTGTTTTATCATCTTCTCTTCATTTCTCTTCTTTTCTCTTGTCCTGTCTTCTCTTGTTTTATCTTCTCTTCTTCTCTTCTCTTGTCTTGTCTTCTATTCTCTTATTTTGTCTTCTCTTTTCTTGTCTTGTCTTCTTCTCTTCTTTTCTCTTATCTTGTCTTCTCTTTTCATCTCTTCTCTTCTTTTCTCTTGTCTTGTCTTCTCTTCTCTGGTCTTCTCTTCTTTTGTCTTCTTCTCTTCTATTGTCTTGTCTTCTATTCTCTTGTTTTGTCTTCTCTTCTTTTCTCTTGTCTTGTCTTCTCTTCTTTTGTCTTGTCTTTTCTTCTCTTGTCACGTCTTGTCTTTTCTCTTGTCTTGTCTTCTTTTCTCTTGTCTTGTTTTGTTTCTTCTCTTCTCTTGTTTTATCATTTTCTCTTCACTTCTCTTGTCCTCTCTTCTCTTCCTCTCTTCTCTTGTCTTCCCTTGTCTTCTCTTCTTCTCTTGTCTTCTCTTCTATTGTCTTGTCTTCTATTGTCTTGTTTTGTCTTCTTCTCTTCTCTTGTTTTATCATCTTCTCTTCACTTCTCTTCTTTTGTCTTGTCTTGTCTTCTCTTGTCTTGTCTTATAGTCTCTTGTCTTGTCTTCTTCTCTTGTCTTCTCTTCTTTTCTCTTGTCTTCTCTTGTCTTGTCCTCTGTTCTCTTCTCTCGTCTTGTTTTCTCTTGTTTTGTCTTGTTTTCTTCTCTTCTTTTGTCTTGTCTTGTCTTCTGTTCTGTTCTCTTGTCTCGTCTTGTCTTCTATTCTCTTGTCTTGTCTTCTCTTCTTCTCTTGTCTTGTCTTCTCTTGTTGTGCCTTTTCTTTTCCTCTCTCTTGTCTTCTCTTCTTCTATTCTCTTGTTTTGTCTTCTCTTCTTCTCTTGTCTTGTTTTGTCTTCTTCTCTTCTCTTCTCTTGTTTTATCATTTTCTCTTCACTTCTCTTGTCCTCTCTTCTCTTCTTCTCTTCTCTTGTCTTCCCTTGTCTTCTCTTCTTCTCTTGTCTTCTCTTCTATTGTCTTGTCTTCTATTCTCTTGTTTTGTCTTCTTCTCTTCTCTTGTTTTATCATCTTCTCTTCACTTCTCTTCTTTTGTCTTGTCTTATAGTCTCTTGTTTTGTCTTCTTCTCTTGTCTTCTCTTCTTTTCTCTTGTCTTCTCTTGTCTTGTCCTCTGTTCTCTTCTCTCGTCTTGTTTTCTCTTGTTTTGTCTTCTTCTCTTCTCTTGTCTTCTATTCTCTTGTTTTGTCTACTCTTCTTCTCTTGTCTTGTCTTGTTTTGTCTTCTTCTCTTGTCTTGTCTTCTTTTCTTGTCTTCTATTCTCTTGTCTTCTCTTCTTTTCATGTCTTCTCTTGTCCTTTCTTCTCTTCTCTTGTCTTCTAATCTCTTCTTTTCTTGTCTTCTCTTTTCTTCTCTTCCCTTGTTTTGTCTTCTTTTCTCTTCTCTTGTCTTCTCTTTTCTTCTCTTGTCTTGTCTTCTGTTCTCCTCTCTTGTCTTGTTTTGGCTTCTTCTCTTGTCTTGTCTTGTTTTCTCTTCTCTTCTTGGTCTACAGTCACCTTCACATCCCTAAAGCCCATTCAGGCATCTCCTCTGAGGTCAATATTTTCATCCGACCTCCTGGGTGATGAGGACGATTGTAGAGCAGATGAAAGTCACATCCCAGATGGTCCACCATTTAGTTTCCTCACAGAAATGTGGGTGCAGTCCAGTATTGGCCAAATGGTGAGACCATGGAAACCTTGGGCTACTTTGGAGCTGTCAGGTCAAACAGGAGCAGACAGATCAAACTCACTTTATTAGATATACTGTATAAGCCACATTCTGGTTTAGCCTAATTACAAAGGACTATCCAAACGACTCTATAAATTATTAACTAATAACGAAGGTGTCAGTAATCTTAGACTTCTAAGAGTAAAGCCTTGACTGGCCAAACGCGCGAGTGTCAGTAACCCTTTGCTTCCCTTATTGTGCTCCACCCTTGAGACATTTAGCCTCACCGAGGCCTTCTCTTCAGGGACCCCCTTCAGCTCCCTCGTCTTTTCTTCTGACAGTCATGTCCGACGTAACTCATGCAGAATGCCCCCCCCCACCACAGACCAATTACCCTTCATTCAGAGGTGCAAATCGTCTGTTTGCTCTGGCCTTCATGACTGCAAATTATATGCTTGTTAGCCCAGTATGTTAAATTAATTCTCTAGAAATAGCTCCAAAATATCCGTTTCAGAAAAAAAAAATTACACAGGCAAAAAAAAAAAAAAAAAAATAGAGGAATTGACGCCTGGCGGCCCAACGATGTGATTTCTGAAGGTGTATCAGTAGGGGAGCTGAGAGTGAAGTAACCCACAACCTGTCAAAGCAAGGGATCTGCACATGGGTTCAACGGATGGAAGGGGTCTGAGGACAGTACCCTCTTTCCTTAACGGAGGCCTCCTGACTTTCCCTGTGGATCTGACCTCAGCCTGCTCTATTTCGGCACTTGCCGCCCCATCTTCTCTTCTGGTCACTCTTCAATGGCCGTCTTCGGCCTTACTGTCTGGCTTCACGCTGTCGGTCCATCAGTCCTTCTGATGGGTTCATCCCACTGGGAGCCATCTAGGAACTGTCCATCAGTGGGCACACTCACCCCAGCATCCCTCTTGGGCAATAAATATGAAATCTGACAAACGAGAGGAGACCATTCAGGACATTGAGGTTTCTTAACCTGTGTGTCGAGCCTCAGGATGTCCCCGTTGGGTCTGTAATAAGAGCAAGTTTCATAGGTCGCTGTGCTCGGTGCAGATATATCTTATAAATCTGCTTTTTATCTACTCACATGCACAGCTGATGCTGAGCCAGATCAAGCACAGGGGTTCACCACATAGAAGTGCAGTATGACATAAGACAGATTGGAGCAAATGGAAAGTGGGCAGATGCTGTGGACGCTTTCTGCCTGTTTAAGTCAGCATGGAACTGTATTCTTGTTTAAGCACCGTTGCCTTGTTTGGAAGTGAAGGCAGGGTATAAAAGCCTTGGGACGTTGCCCGGCACACCTTTCGGAGCTGATGGAACGGATGGGAGATATTGTCATCCGATCCCGAAAATGACTTTGAACTGCACCGACGAACATTGCCCGACTCAACACCTCGGGCCCCCCACTCCCGGACGGCGTATTGTCATTGGCTTCCTTCGTCTGTTATGCAGTGTAAGCCAACATTAACCCTTCAACTGTCACATATTTGGGGTGGGGTGGGGGTCAATGCACCCCTGGATGCCAAATAGTTTTTTGCTGCACTTTTCAAGGAAAAAAATCACTAAGAAAAAGTGAAATTTTAATGGAACACCTGTTTTTTTCATGCAAAGAGCATCACAATTACTGCAACACTGATCATTTTATACACTGCCAATGAACTGTAAAAACTATAAAAAATAAACTACTGCAACAATCTATTATTATATGTTGTGCTAAAGAAAGAAAACGCTAGAATACTCAAAAAGAGTTGGGGAATTACCCCGTATAATGTCCATCTACCCATTATCCAACCCGCTATATCCTAACTACAGGGTCACGGGGGTCTGCTGGAGCCAATCCCAGCCAACACAGGGAGCAAGGCAGGAAACAAACCCCGGGCAGGGCGCCAGCCCACCACAGGGTGCGCACACACACACACACCAAGCACACACCAGGGACAATTTCGGATCACCAATGCACCTAACCTGCATGTCTTTGGACTGTGGGAGGAAAGCCACGCAGAACATGCAAACTCCACGCAGGGAGGACCCGGGAAGCGAACCCAGGTCTCCTAACTGCAAGGCAGCAGCACTACCACTGCGCCACCGTGCCGCCCCCGTATAATGTCCGACGGAAAATATGAAAATAATCAAAATATGAGGCATTAGACAAAAACATGTTGGGTGTAATCGTTTTTATAGCAGAAAATGGTGGCAGGAAATGATGTGTGAATGGAGGGCCCCGGACACAGACAGGCAGACATGTTTAAGGTCACCACCACACGTTTATTTACACTATATTTACAATGTCTATAAGTGCACCACCACAAACCCCAACAGTCTCCCAAAGTCCAAGCTTCTCATACAGCCACCTCTCTTTCTCTCTCTCTTCAGGCCTCTCCTTGCCGCCTCTTCTTAGACCTCGTCCACCTCCTCACCCGACTCCAGCCCTTAATGAGGGTAGGCGGCTCCTTAAATAGGCAGGCGGCTGATGACCACACCCGGCCACTTGCCACAGATGTTATCTGTGGATTGGATTATGGGAGCGTGGCCATTTTGAGAACCCGGAAGTATGGTCAGTGAATTATTGTTTTTCTTCTTTGTTTCTGTAGATGGAGAGAAAGAGAGAGAGACATTAGTACATATAAGCAACCCTTTATGTCACGAAATATCATTCACCTTAGGACTTGTTGGCTGCTTCCCAAACGCGCGGGTGTGACAATGTACAAGGTGCCACTGACGCCATTGATGAAATTCAGCAAATCAACTGCACTTGAACTGGCTGCACGCAAGGCACCCAGAGGCCAGCGCTGATGCTGGCAGGCTAGTCTAGTGCAGCGGCTGAATCCCAGGGACAGTGATGCTGATTCGCTAGGGGGCCGCAGTGGTCACGAGCTGGCTGCTCAACGAATGGATGGCATGGACTGATCAGCTCCAGCGTGCTGGAAAATTGCATTGGAAACCGACTATAGCCAGCTGCGGTGAAGAGAAGAGAAGAGCAGACAGATGGTCAGGCATCCATAAGTTATTTCTCTGGCGTGATTTCTTACTGCCGTCTCACTAGGGAGGGGTATCGCCTTTTATTTTATATCTATAAAGATTATTATGTAACACACCACATTCCCAGGGAGCGAGTGCCCCCTGCTGGACACAGTGTCACAAGTGAATATTGCATTTAATGATAGTGGGATTTGGGACAGTGGGGCGGTGCGGGTTGATCAAGCAGCCTGACAGTCCCCCTCAGTGACCTTCCCCTCATCAAGAAATCTACAAGGGGATTCCCCCACTCTAATGACTGGCAATATGGGAGATGATGAGGATCGTCCGTGACTCTCCAAACAGTGTAATTCCCTCTGTTCTGATGATCATCTGGGCATTCAGCAAGCCAGGGGTGTCAAAGATCCTGAAAAGGGTCAAGATTGGGTCGTGACAAACGTCATTGGGTCGTGTCCTAATATCCAGATTCTTCTTAAAGGTTGTCAAGGTTTCAGCTTCAACTCCATGACAGATTCCCATAACTTTTCGCATAAAGAAGAGTCTCCTGGCTCCTAAACACACTTCCCCTTTTTGTCCCTTGGTGTCCTCAAGAATGTGATTCACTCTTAAGCAGCTTTATCAGTTTAGAGCTGCCACTCGACCCAATGTGTCCATCCTTGGGTTGTGGAAGGCAAACTGGAGAGCCTGCAGAATAAGAGAAGCACTCCACAAAATGGACTCCCAGTGATCTTAGGAAATGCCGTTATCCACTGTGCCACCAACATGATGACGAAAGTCTTTGTTCTGCGCCTTAGCCTATGACTTCCCTATTCGTCTGCATTGCTTCCAGTTGTCTCACCGGCTACACAAAGCCACACAAGATCATCCTGATGTGGACTCTGTTGTGGCACGCTGGCCCAGTGTCACCTGGTCAAAGCTCTCTGCAGCTGTCATTGGGATGTGGGTGCTTGAACTTTCAGGGAGACCCGCCGAATCTGTTATGATGTAGAGCAGGGGTCCCCAACTCCCATCCCGGAGGGCCCCAGTGGCTGCAGGTTTTCATTCTAACCCTTTGCTTAATTAGTGACCTGTTGTGGTGTGAAATTTTATATAAAAGTTGATAAATATTTTGTATGTCTTTATTTGTAAGTTAGACATTAGTGTTATAACATTGATAAGAACAGCAATGGTTTGATGGTTAAGAACCCCCCCCCCTTTGTAATGTTATAGCAGGGTCAGGTGAAGTGCCTAAAAACCGGTCTGCCAAGCGATTGATTCTCTGCAGGACTCTCTCAATCAGCCCTCACATGGAGGCCAACTACCCAGCTGGCAAGCTTCACCTTAAGAAATGGCACGGGGTGCAGATGTGAAACCATTGAGTCGCACCAGAATTCTATTGGTCTAAAGTTACCTGAAGCCATTAAGTGCCACTGCGCCCTATTGGCTGTAGAGTTTGGACAGAGAGTCTATACATTTGCTTGCTTTCCCCCTCCATCTCTCTCTCTCTTCTTCCATCATGATGAAGGAGCATCTCACAGACCATGAGCTGAAATGAAGACCACACTGAGAAGCACAACTCGGTAGCCATATTGAGACAGGCAAGCGGCCTGCCCTGAAGAAAGCCATAAAATGAGGACTTAACCGGAGACATTTTAAATAACTAACAAGTCTGTGTGCCGCCTGAAACTACACATCAGCATCTATCAGGTTGTATGGCTGTAAATATTCACTTGTACTTTGCTTATTGTTATTATTTATGAATATTATCAATAATACATTGTTTAAAGTGTAATGTAACTCCTGCTTGTCTTTTACTACACCTAATTTCCTGAGGTTATAAATGTAGAAGGGGAGGTGAGGAGAAGTTATAAAGTACAATACCTTATAAAGAATGGTAAGCCTGTGAGATTTGAGGCATTGTGACAAAGTCTACACATTAATGACACAAAAAGGGAAAGGAGAGCAATAGAGAACTCCACCAAGACCAAACAGTGACCAGTTTTTGCTGCTAATTAACTCCTTTTCCTTTCATTTTAATTGACTTGTTTTCATAAGATTTGTTTCCCCTGAATTTCTTCATCGTTCCTCTCAATTGCTTCATTTCTTTCCTTAAACAGAAATGCAATGTGAACTGAGTGAGCCAACAGAAGACCACCTAAGTCAGGGCCTCAACCTCCAACCAGTTCCTTCATTAGGTGCCGAGTCTTGTCGTTAATTAAACCCGCTCTTTAATTCCATGGCTTGTTGCTGCTCTCATTATGCAATAGCAGACATTGTTGAGTTTCTCTTTTGTAAAATGTTTTGGGGACCTGAGCAGGTCAACATTCCTGAGACCTTCACCATTCTTTATTTTCATTATTGTTTGGCTGCAAATTAAGGAAAAAGAAACAATTAAGGGGTCTGAGTCTCCAAGAGCAAGTCAATTAAAATGAATTCAAAAGAAGTGAATTATGGGTCACTAATTAAGAAAAGGGTTCAAATGAAAACCTGCAGCCACTGCGGCCCTCCAGGACCGGAGCTGGGGACCCCTGATCTAGAAGACCCAAAAATGCCCACTAGAGGGGGATTTCACCATCAAAATCTGGCTAGTAATAAGGGCAAACACAGAGTCTTCATAACTAGTGTTGAATGTGCTGGAATACAATTCAAAAAACATGGCAGAAGTAAAAATGAAGGGAAAGATCAAAACCCAGTGCGCCCTCTGCTCTGTCATACCGCCCTCCTCAATGTGAATTGAGAAGAAAAACACAACTCCAAATATATGCAAAGGAAAAAATAAAAAAGGATTTCACGTTCAAACGCCCCAAACGACCTCCAAACCCCAAAAGAATACGCAGAATTTGGAAACAAAGTTGAAAAAAATAAAATAACGGAGTCCCCCTCGCCCTCGTAAAATGTAAACCAAATCCAGCTGAACAGTTAAAGACCTCCAAAGCCAGTCCTGCTGCGTATCAGGGAATCCAATCAGAAAGTGACGCACGCGACTCGTTCATTTAGGGCTCTGCTGTTTTTTATTTTTCCTTGATTCTCCTGGTCATGGAAAGCTTTATTTTTATTTTATTTTATTTTTTGGGTGGTTTTCCTTCATATTCCCCCATTTGATGACTTTTTTTTTTGGTTTTATATTTATATAACTAGATTTTTGCGTCTGTCATGTGGAATTAATAGACGCTCTGTAAATTCAGCAGCTGCCCCAGGATTTGGATGGCATTGCCATGTCTTTTGCCTCAGCAGTCCGCTGATCTTCTGCTGCCGTTTACTCGTGCGGTTCTGCAGCTGTATCTGGCCACCCCGGGATCTTGGATTGCAGTCTCCGTCATTCAGCGTTGGGGTCTCACGGTGTCACCTGTTCTGCCATCAGCCTCCAACTCAGTGGCCACGCTGGAGTCCCCCCGTTCACAGCTCAGTTTACGGTCTCCCGGTCTGACTAGTGCAGTTTGGAGCGTTCTGCTTAACGTGTCTGCTGTAATGCAGGAGTTGGGCCACCCGTCATCTCCAATTGCTACTGCTGTGGAAAAAAGTCTCAAATCATCGCTAGAAATGAAATCCAAAGACGTCTTTAATTTACAACAACTGATGGAGGCAAGGCTCTGGTGGAGTGGCAAAGCTCTCCATAACAAGTCTGCTTAGTCGTAAGAGAACAGCTCCTCTTAGCAGTTACAGTGTCCTCCATGATGTTTGGGACAAAGACCCATTTTTGATTGATTTCCCCCTCTGCTCCACAGTTTTAAATGACAAATCAAACAATTCAGACATTATGATTAAAGAGCACCTCACAGACTTTAAGGGGGTTTGCATACATTTCAGTCACACTTTTTATACACAGTCCTCCCATTTCAGGGCACCATAATATCTGGGACAATTGGCGTCTCAGGTGTTTGTGATTCCTCAGGTGGGTTTCATTGCTTCATCAGATACCTCGGCTTGCTTCGACCCTTTGGAGTATGTAGTTGTCATTGTTCAACATGAGGACAAGAGCTGTGACAGTGAAAGTCAAAGAAGCCATGCTGAGGATGAAAAGCAAGAATGAAACTATTAGAGACCTCAGTAAGACCTCAGGATGACCAAAATGATCAATAAGAAGAAAGAACACACTGGCGAGCTCAGTAATCGCAAAGGGGCTGCTAGGCCAAGGAAGACCACCACTGCTGATGACAGAAAAATCCTCACTGTGGTAAAGAAAAAGCTTCAAAAGCCTGTCTGACAGACCAGACACAGTCCTCAGGGGGCCGATGTGGACGTGTCAGAGACGACTATCAGCAGAAGACTTCATGAACAGAAACACAGAGGCCACACTGCAAGATACAGACCACTTGTTAGACACAAAAACATGATGACCGGATTACAGTTTATGAAGAAGGACTTAAAGAGCCTAGAGAATTCTGGGAAAAGGTCTTGTGGAGGGAAGAGACAAAGATGAACCTGCAACAGAGTGATGGCAATAGCAAAGTGTGGAGATGAAAAGGAACTGCCCGAGATGCAAAACAGACCACCTCATCTGTTAAACATGGTGGTGGGGGTGTTATGGCTGCCACAGGTCCTGACACACGTCTCTTTATTGATGATGGAACTGCTGACGGCAGTCACTTGATAAATTCTGAGGTGTGCAGAAACATCTGATTTGCTCAAGGTCCAGTCAATGCCTTCAAACTCACTGGACAGCGCTTCATCCTACCACAAGATGATGATTCCAGACACACTGCTGAGGCAACACAGGAGTTTATCAGAGCTAAAAAACAGAACATTCTAGAATGGCCAAGGCAGTCACCTGATTTCAATCCAATTGAGCAGGCCTTCCATATGCTGAAGAGAAAACTTAACAGGACAAGGCCCCCAAAACCTAAAGATGGCTGCATGACAGGCTTGGCAGAGCAGCACCAGAGAAGCCCTCAGCACTTGGTGATGTCCATGAATCTCAGACTTCAAGCAGTCATTGCATGTGAGGGATATGCGACAAAGTCCTAAATATGACGGCTTTATTAGACCTGCCATTTGTTGTGTCCAAACATCATGGTGCCCTGAAATGGGTAGACCATGTAGAAAAAGTGTTGTGTGAGTGAAATGTCCGCAGATACCCTTAGATGAAAGTCTGCGATGTGCACTTTAATCAAGGTGTCTGAATTGCCGGATATATAATTTTAAACTGTGGAACAGGGAGGTAAATCAGGGAGAAATGGGCAATTGTCCCTAACATTATGAGGTTCACTTACATATAGTCGCTGGTAAACATTTCAATCCCACTCAGATGAAAGGCACATTCTAGCAACACCACTCGGCCACTAAATAACATCCAAAGATCTCAAAATAGTTCATCCTTGAAAGCCCCGTCTAAACATTTGGTTTGCAGAGTGCGACATGTCAACTGCTTTCAGAGAACAAAGCACAACGTAAAATGTTATTTATGGTCTCATTTTCTAGTGTGCCGTGGGCTGTACAAATGAAGTCAGGATGTCCCAACATAACAGGCAGGCAGCTAAAATGGAAGAATAGAATTAGTAGACATGGACGTGTTAAAACACACAGAAAACTAATGATCATGGAAACCAGCAATATCTGAGCAACGAATTAACTGAATAACTGCGGCCAGTTGACAATGGAGGAGATGAAAATTGCAAGAGAGAAAGTCAAAGACAAAGTCAGCAAAGTCCCAGTCCTGGTGACCCCAACCAGCTGGCCTCCCACCCACTGCTGGTCACTCTATAGTGATCTGATCTGATGACCGAATCTTTCCATCCGATGTTTCTGAGATGACCTTTCCATATGCAGTAGAGTGGCCTGGCAGTTGAGCAGTGGCACCAAGTACCATGTTGAGATACTGAGAACAGACACAGAAGAAGTGTTAGTAGTAACAGTTTATAAACATTGTGTTACTTATATGACTATGAGACAGAGATGCAGTATTAACAGCTAATCAGCAGCTCTAGTCAGGGTATGCCAGACTGTGTTATGCCACTTGAGAGTGCACAAGCACAGTTCCAGTACAAGGGGAAATCCCACCAAAAAACCCCAGCTAGCAGCACAGCTTCATAAAATAAAAAATGTACAGTAGAACCTCTGGGCGGCACGGTGGCGCAGTGGGTAGCGCTGCTGCCTCGCAGTTGGGAGACCTGGGGACCCGGGTTCGCTTCCCGGGTCCTCCCTGCGTGGAGTTTGCATGTTCTCCCCGTGTCTGCGTGGGTTTCCTCCGTGCGCTCCGGTTTCCTCCCACAGTCCAAAGACATGCAGGTTAGGTGGATTGGCGATTCTACATTGGCCCTAGTGTGTGCTTGGTGTGTGGGTGTGTTTGTGTGTGTCCTGCGGTGGGTTGGCACCCTGCCTAGGATTGGTTCCCTGCCTTGTGCCCTGTGTTGGCTGGGATTGGCTCCAGCAGACCCCCGTGACCCTGTGTTCGGATTCAGCGGGTTGGAAAATGGATGGATGAATAGAACCTCTGATCACAAATGTGTCCGAACACGTACAAATCGGGTTACGATCAAAAAGTTTCCCAAAATTTTGCATCTGTTCACGACCACACGCTCTGGCGAACAAAAACACTGGTGGTCAGTTTCCCTACGCACGTTCGTGGGCGCCAATGATTTTCCATTCTCCGTTTCCCATTTTCTTTTGTTTGCGTATTCAGGGCCTAACAAAGCAGCTGATGTTGCAAAAGGAGTTACAGCGTTAACCAAGCAGAGGCCTCAAGTGCTGGAAGAGGTGGAAAAACTGTTGCTAGTGTGGCTGAACGAGAAGCAACTTGCAGGGGATGGCGTAAGCGAGCCGATCATATGAGTGAAAGCCAGGAAGATTCAAGGCGATTTGCTGAAAAAAAATCCTTCTTCGAGTGGCGAAGGTGAGGAATTTAAAGCCAGTAGAGGATGGTTTGAAAAGATTTGCAAGAGACGTGGCATTTTATTTTTATTCCCTGTGCTTAAAACTCATAAAAAAAGTTTACAGCGAGCGGTGCGTAAGGGTCTAGGGCAAACTCTTACAATGTTAGTTTTCTTGGTTGTTCAAGGTTTCCATCCATCCATTTTCCAACCCGCTGAATCCGAACACAGGGTCACGGGGGTCTGCTGGAGCCAATCCCAGCCAACACAGGGCACAAGGCAGGAACCAATCCCGGGCAGGGTGCCAACCCACCACAGTTGTTCAAGGTTTTCTCAGTGTTATTCAATGTTTTTACAATTAGTTTACTATTACACTGTGCATTCTATGGTATAATTAACTATTTTTGTGCTCAAAAAAAAATATATATTTACATACAGTTCATACGGTCTGGAATGGATTAATTGTATTTACATACAATCTTATGGGGAAATCACGTTCGTGTCGCGACCAAATTGGGTCGCGTCCAGAGTTTTGGAACGAATTACGGTCGTGACCAGAGGTACCACTGTATCATGAAGCTCACATAGAGCAAAAAGACAAAGGCAATCCAAGGCAAAGAGAGCCAACCCTAAGTCAACAAACAGAGCACAGGTTCAAAATCCAGAGGATCACAAAGTACAAGAAAATAATCACAAAATCCAAAAACTCACCACACCATGAGAGCATGCAGGGGAACCGTCAGGAACACCATCACATTTACAAGGGTGGCAGTAACGGGCATTGGGTTCTGCCTCTTGGGGACCCACTTACTAAAACATATGGAACACAACACAAGATACAGAGATACACAGAAAATGAGTAAATAACATTATCAATATAAACAAAAGAATCAAAACAGACATTTAAAGAAGAATTTGTACCCCAGGCAGGAGAGGAACTCTGGCTGAAACATAACAGACTAAAGTCATTAAAATCTGAGACTGAAAGGGCGTCTCTTATAGTGGCATTCAGGTCATTCCTCAGCTTCAGGGCCCTTCAACTAAAAGCTCGGCCTCTCACTGTTATTTTATTAATCCATGGAATTGTAACTAGAGTGTCATCTTGAGATCTCAATAGTCTGTAAGTAATGATAAGTTCAGATAAGCCATTTATGCTTTATATGTTCAAAGGAGGATTTTGAAATCAGCTCTAAACTTACCTGGAAGCCAGTGTAATGACTTGAGGACTGGGGTTATGTTTTCAAGATTTCTTGTAATGATTCTTGCAGCAGCATTTTGATATAACTGAAAGCTGCGTAAAGAACCATTTGAACAGCTGACTCCTGGCAAAAGTCAATCCTACTAGAAATAAACAAAAGAACTGGATTTTCAGTATCCTGCATATGTAGAATATGTCTTAATTTTCCAACATTTTTAAGATGGAATAAACACGTTTTGAATAGTTTTATAGTGTGTGTTTTAAATAACAGGGTAGTTCGAAAGATGACACCTAAACTTTATGCTGATTCAGTAAACTAATGGTGATCCCAACTGATTTAAATAGGGACTGTATACTGTTGTGGTCTGCATTGTCCACCAACCCCCCCCCCCCCCCCCCCCCCCCCCCCCCCAAAAAGAAGCATTTCTGCTTTTTTTTGTTTTCAGAGACCAATCTAATCAATGCACTGATGACTGCAATTCATAAAGGTTGCGGCCTACAAAAAAGTTGTGATTTTTCAGTTGTTTTATTCTTAAAATTGTTATTATGGGATGTTGAGTGTTTATTAGATGAATTGAAATGATTTTAGCACAAGCCTGCAGCATCACAAAATGTGAAAAAAGCGAAGTTGGATTACTTTCTAAAGGCCGTGCCTGACACCTTCCATTGACGATTCCAGTCCGTGTCTCTAAGAAGGTGGACATGTGTTCTCGTGTCATTACATTAAGTCCTCAGATTGTGGTCAAACCCTGGGTGATGTTTCACTTGTGGTTTCGTGATGTTGCTAACAGTTTATTGATCAGACAGGTTGCCCCTCACAAAGCGTATTGAGTCGCAGACAATTAAACATTGCAGCCTTGGAGTTTTGAGCTCCCATAATTCACTAAGCCATCTAGAAATCACTAACAGTTTCCATTGATGCTGACCAGGCCATGTCTCTCAGAAGGTGGACACGTGTTCTTGTGTCATTACATTAAAACTCAGGTTGTGGTCAAACCCTGAGTGATGTGTGACTTGAGGAATCTGCATGATTCTGACAGGCTGCCCTTCACAATGTGTAGGGAGTCTCAGACTTTAAACATGATGGCTTCAGAGTTTTGGACTCACAAACTCACAAACTTGAGTGGTCTACAATTCACAAACATTATCCATTGATGCTGACCAGAAGGTGGACACATTCTCGTGCCATTATATTAAGCCCTTAGCTTGTGGTCAAACCCTGGGTGATGTTTCACTTGAGGTCTCTTGATGTTGCCAAAAGTTAATTGCCCCTCACAAAGCATATTTAGTCATGGACAATAAAACATTGTGGCCTCGGAGTTTTGAACTCCATAACTCACTAAGCCATCTAGAATCCTTTAACACTTTCTATTGATACCGACCAGGCCATCTCTCAGAAGGTGGACATGTTTTCTTGTGTCATTATGTTAAGTCCTCACCTTGCCATCAAACCCTGGGTGATGTTTCACTTGAGGTCTCTTGATGTTGCCAACAGTTAATTGATCAGACAGCTTGCCCCTCACAAAGTGTATTGAGTCGCAGACAATAAAGCATTCTGGCCTCGGATTTTTGAACTCCCATAATTCACTAAGCCATCTAGAATCTACTAACACTTTCCATTGATGCTGACCAGGCCATGTCTCTCAGAAAGTGGACACGTGTTCTTGTGTCATTACATTAAGACTTCAGGTGGTGGTCAAACCCTGGGTGATGTGTGACTTGAGGAATCTGCATGATTCAGACAGGTTGCACTTCACAAAGTGTAGGGAGTCTCAGACTTTAAATATGATGGCTTCAGAGTTTTGGACTCACTAACTCACAAACTTGCGTGGTCTACAATTCACAAACAGAATCCATTGATGCTGACCAGAAGGTGGACATGTGTTCTTGTGTCATTACATTAAGACCTCAGGTTGCCGTCAAACCCTGGGTGATGTTTCACTTGAGGTCTCTTGATGTTGCCAACAGTTTATTGATCACACAGGTTGCCCCTCATAAAGCGTATTGAGTCGCAGACAATAAAGCATTGTGGCCTTGGATTTTTGAACTCCCATAACTCACTAAGCCATCTAGAATCTACTAACACTTTCCATTGATGCTGACCAGGCCATGTCTCTCAGAAGGTGGACACATGTTCTTGTGTCATTACATTAAGACTTCAGGTGGTGGTCAAACCCTGGGTGATGTGTGACTTGAGGAATCTGCATGATTCAGACAGGTTGCACTTCACAAAGTGTAGGGAGTCTCAGACTTTAAATATGATGGCTTCAGAGTTTTGGACTCACTAACTCACAAACTGGCGTGGTCTACAATTCACAAGCAGTATCCATTGATGCTGACCAGAAGGTGGACATGTGTTCTTGTGTCATTACATTAAGACCTCAGGTTGCCATCAAACCCTGGGTGATGTTTCACTTGAGGTCTCTTGATGTTGCCAACAGTTTATTGATCACACAGGTTGCTCCTCATAAAGCGTATTGAGTCGCAGACAATAAAGCATTGTGGCCTTGGATTTTTGAACTCCCATAACTCACTAAGTCATCTAGAATCCACTAACACTTTCCACTGATGCTGAACTGGCCCTTTCCCAGAAGGTGGAGGTGCTCTTCCTTGTGCCTCAGGTTTTGACCAAACCCCTAGTGATGGAAGAATCTTGAGGCTAAGAACACTTTTCCATGATGCTAACTGGATCATCTCTGAGCTGGTGCCTTTTCCATTATGGCCTCAGGGATGTGCCTCTAGCTCAGGTGATTCAAGATTTCTAACTGAAGGGATCATGAAGCTACTAATCACTTCTATTGATCAGGTTGACTTTGCAGCATCGCTCAGAGGGATCAGTATCCTGATTGTGATGTGTAGTCATTTCATTGTTGTTGGGGTGCCCCATCACTGTGGGGACATCAGAAAATCTGGAGTCAGATGTTTTAAGGACTACCGGTTTTTACAGCCAGCCCATTTTTCCCTCACATGGACAATCGTGCATCCAGCCACAGGTAGAACCAAGTGGGCTGGGATTTGAATGTTTGTGGATCAGAACACAGGGACCGCTTGCACTGAAGGTGGAAGTGTAGACAAAAAACAGCAGTGTAACGTTGCTGTGCCACTCAGTGGGATGCAATGAGTAGGGCCAGACAGATGGCATCATCCAAGTGACCTGTTAATTTGATACATGTGTCTAGAGAGTCTGGAAGTGTGCCATCATTAACAGGCCATTAGCAGGCTTTCCAAGTTTTCCAAAGCCACAGATGTGTTTGGCACTCTACGTCTGTTGTTCAGGCACTGCTATGGAGACGCAAAAGAGGTGACTGTCCAGAAAAAAATAAAAAACGGCCCTGAGATGGGGCAAGCATGGAAACAGGCAGGGGTGGGGATGCCAAAAGAGTGAAGTCAAATGTCAAAACCAAACTTAATCGAATATCCTTTCCCTGACTTACTTGAAAAAGTGCAAAAGCTTGTGTGTCTGGGTGAACAGACTGAGGATGCCCAAAGAAAGGCTGGGGCACCAACTGGGCAACCATTTTAAATGCAAATGAAAGAAAAATAAAAAAGATTTGTGCTCTCTGCACTCGATTTGCGAGGCCTTCCTGCCCATCGTGTGGCACCCCAGCGGGAACTCTGTCTTCATTAAGGTCCTGGTCCAGAATGAATGCCTTCTTCTGAGAAAGAAGATTTTTGGGGTGAGTTGGATGAAGTGATGAACAGTATACCCAAGGGATAGGGAGTGGTGATTGGAGCGGATTTCAATGGACATGTTGTTGAAGGGAACAGTGGAGATGAGGATGTGATGGGTAGGTATGGTGTCAAGAAGAGGAATGAAGAAGGTCAGAGGATAGTAGATTTTGCCAAAAGGATGGACATGGCTATGGTGAATACGTATGTTAAGAAGAGGGAGGAACATAGGGTGACGTACAAGAGTGGAGGAAGATGCACACAGGTAGATGACATCCTATGCAGAAGAGTCAACCTGAAGGAGATTGAAGACTGCAATGTGGTGGCAGGGGAAAATGTAGTCAGGCAGCATAGGATGGTGGTCTGTAGGATGACATTGGAGATGAAGAAGAGGAGGAGAGTGAGGGCAGAGCCAAGGATCAAATGGTGGAAGTTGAAAAAGGAAGACTGCAAGGTTGAGTTTAGGGAGAAGGTGAGACAGGCACTGGGTGGCAGTGAAGAGTTACCTGACAGCTGGGAAACTACAGCAGAATTAGTAAGGGTTACAGCAAGAAGGATGCTTGGCGTGACATCTGGAAAGAGGAAGGAGGAAAAGGAAACCTGGTGGTGGAATGGGGAAATACAGGAGAGTATACAGAGGAAGAGGATGGCAAAGAAGAAGTGGGATAGTCAGAGAGTTGCAGAAAGTAGATAAGAGTACAAGGAGATATGGCGCAAGGTGAAGAGAGAGGTGGTGAAGGCTAAAGAAAACGTGTATGATGAGTTGTATGAGAGGTTGGACACTAAGGAGGGAGAAAAGGACCAGTGGCCTAGACAGAGGGACCGAGCTGGGAAAGATGTACAGCAGGTTAGGGTGATAAAGGATAAAGATGGAAACGTACTCACAAATGAGGAGGGTGTGTTGAGCAGATAGAAAGAGTACTTTGAGAGGCTGATGAATGAAGAGAATGAGAGAGAGAGAAGAGGTTGGATGATGTGGAGATAGTGAATCAGGAAGTGCAACGGATTAGCAAGGATGAAGAAAAGACAGCTATGGAGAGGATGAAGAATGGAAAGGCCGTTGGTCCAGATGACATAACTATGGAAGCATTGAGGTGTTTAGGAGAGATGGCAGTGGAGTTTTTAACCAGATTGTTTAATGGAATCTTGGAAAGTGAGAGGATCCCTGAGGAGTGGAGAACAAGTGTACTGGTGCCGATATTTAAGAACAAGGGGATGTGCAAGACTGTAGTAACTACAGGGGGATAAAATTGATGAGCCACAGCATGAAGTTATGGGAAAGAGTAGTGGAAGCTACGTTAAGAAGTGAGGTGATGCTACAAAGTCTACCAGAAGGGTGCCACCACCTGTTGGTGGAACACATGGACCTGAGAGGCTGCTTCCATCCATCCATCCATCCTTCCATCCATCCATCTGACCATCCAATATATTTTTATCCCCTCCAGGAAAAGGAACACCAACCTTCCCAGCAGGGATGCCCAACTGTCTGTAGAGATCATCCATTATAGAGACCTCTGGACTGGCTAAGGAATCATCCAATCTGGCCTTGACATTAACCAGTCCATGTCTTCTATAACAGTATATTTCTTCTGTCTGAGTGGAGTGGAGGTCCATTACCCACCCTCACTTGGCCTATGTTGCCTTGCTTGTCAATGAGCCTTGAATAAGGTGGGTAAGTTGTCCATTAAGTTGTTGTGTAGACTGAGAGGAAATCAGAAGATTCCTGCTGTTTTTATTGGTTTGGAACTCCAAATCCAGAACTCCAGTTGGTGAACCAACAGCAGACAAAGAGTACAGATAAGAGGAGAATGCTTCACGTGGAGTGAGATCATCAGTGGAGTCCCTCAGGGGTCTGTCCAGGGTCTAGTCGAGTCAGGTCAGGTTGGGGCACATGTGCCAATACAGCACTTTGCCACACCCACAGCTTGATGAAGCAGCTGTGTTCGCAGGGAGAATCAGCATTGTTAAGATGACCATCCTTCCCAAGCTGCTCTTCCTATTTCAAAGCATCCCCATATACATTAACAAATCATTTTTTAAGAAATTAGACTCAATCATAACTTCAGTTATTTGGAATCTGAAACATCCACAAATCCAAAGGACAACCCTACAGTAACCTAAAGCAGAAGGTGGCATGGCAGTACACAACTTTCAATTTTATTACTGGGCAGCAATTACACAAGGTAAAAAGACCTGGACATTGACACAAATCGATGAATATCCACAAGTCTGGTCTGGAATAGAAATAAAATCTTGCTCTGCTTCTTTATATTCCCTGCTCTGTGGCCCAGTTAATACAAACTGCCATCATGCAGTATGCTGAAAATCCAATTACCTTTCATTCACTCAGAATATGTAAAAGTAAGTAAGAAGACACTTTAAGACAGAAAAGCTCTTATGTGTTGCACCTCTACATGACAACCACTCTTTTCCAACCTTTCAAACATACAAAGTATTTAATGTCTGGAAAATGTCAGTCAGTCAGTCTTTTTCCAACCTGCTATATCCAAACACAGGGTTACGGGGGTCTGCTGGAGCCAATCCCAGGGCGCAAGGCAGGGAACAAAGCCCGGGCAGGGCGCCAGCCCACCGCAGGGCACACACCAAATTTAGAATCACTAATGCACCTAACCTGCATGTCTTTGGACTGTGGGAGGACACCGGAGCACCCGGAGCAAACTGACGCAGACACGGGGACAACAGGCAAACTCCATGCACGGAGGACCTGGGAAGCAAACCCAGGTCTCCTAACTGTAAGGCAGCAGCGCTACCACTGCACCACCCTCTGGAAAATGTCTGGGATTAAAACATTTAGAGAGTTGTACTTCGTTAATGTCCTTGTATCCTATGAGCAATTAAGCTTGAAATATGACAATTCCTGAATCTTTGCAAAACTGAACCTGCCTAATTTTCCTCACCTGCTGCCTTGTTCTGTTCCAGAAGAAATACTGATCAGTCTTGAACACTCGAATAACACCTCTATACAATTCATAAAAACGTTTTAAAGTTCCTTCCTTTCAAAGATCAAGGGTCACAATGGAGAGAGGATCTTTCACTTAACATTTCAGAAAATGAATTGGAAGGCAGCCATGTGCAGAATACATGCGAGCTCCATATGCACAAAGCATTCAGTCATTCAACTTAAAATCTTTTATTGAGCACATCTGTCTAATCTGAAATTGTCCAAAATGTTTCCAGGGTGAGATCCAACCTGCGAACGTTGCAATCGAGCTCCAGCCTCACAGGGCCACGTGTTCTGGATGTGCACCAAATGAACATCATTCTGGACCAAAATCTTTTGCATGCCTATCAGACAGCCTCGGTGTCACAGTCCCTCCTAATTCACTAACATCTGTGTTTGGTGGGCTCACAGAGGGCCTTAAAGTCGAGAAGGACACACAAACTGCAATTGCCTTTACTTCACTATTAGCATGTAGACTTATCTTGCTCAACTGGAAGAATCCCACCCCACCGCTGTTAAGTCAGGGGGTAACTGATGTTATATAGGGATGTTCAAAAAGTTTCTGCACTTTTATATTTTCATTGGAAACGGTGAAGGCGGGAGGAGTGGTAATTGGGCCTTAAAAAGTTGGTACGACGCTGGGCAAATTGCATCACAAAGGAAGGTGACTACATAGAAAAGTGAGGTCATTTGTTTTTGAAGCTCTTAATAAATAGAGTTTATAAAAAGTGTGGGAACTTTTTGAATGTTCCTCGTATTACTTGAAATTGGAAAAAAGCTAATTCTCACTTTGAGGTTCTGTGCAAAACTTTTTAAAAATATGACAGGACCTTATCAAGAACATTTTAGAATAAGCTTTCATTTCGGGGAAAAGGATGCCCTTCTTGTCTTGCTCCTTTTACAGTATGGAGTAGCTGCGGTTGTTGGCTCCTCTCTTTTTTTTCTCTTGGGTGGGAGTCGAATTTTGCTTGGATTTGTTGAATTTGACTCGACTGTATGGGAATGTTATCCGTTTCTAGTTAAAATCAATAAAAATACAACAGCTCGGTTGGCAACACTCCCCAGTCTCACCTCCCGAAGGAAATGAACATCTGTCTTCCGCAGACAGGTGTTACGTGGGTGTCCTCTTGGCCTGGTCCAGCCACTCAAGTCCTTGACAATGAGGATCCCCCCAAGCAGACACACAGTTCCATCTCACCCCCTCTATCTGCCGTAGACTATCGTTACGTGAATATCATCGAGAGACGTCACAGCACCCGACTTCTCGAAAACTGAGAAGGATAGCTGTGAGGGCGGATAAGGAGGTGTTTGATAGAGGAATCTGTGAGCGAGTGACACACCATCTATGGTCCAGTGACCCACGTCCTGCTTACCGAGGGATCCAAGCATTACGCACAACTGAATCTGTTCCTCGGAGAGTCGCAGTCATGGTGGCTGATGGAACGGTCCTTACGGATGACACTGCAGTTGTGACTCGCTGGGCTGGCAGGGTCCTGTACTTTTTCTAATTTATAAAAACTCGTCAAATCCGCAGATGATGCTAAAATTGGAGGAACGACAGTCAGTGAGGAGGCAGCAAAAAACATTTCAGAAAGACCTGGAGAAGCTTCAGAACTGGACGACGACTTGGAAAATACGTTTTAATGAATGTATGGGTGAGTAAGGCAGGATCAAATGTGCACTGAAAGAAATCTCTCCGTTCTATCAGACAGTTGTGGCGAGCGCCCTCTTCTACGCAGTGGTGTGCTGGGGAGGCAGCATTAAGAGGAAAGACGCCTCACGCCTGGACAAACTGGTGAGGAAGGCAAGCTCTATTGTTGGCATGGAGCTGGACAGTTTAACATCTGTGGCAGAGCGAAGGGCGCTCAGCAGGCTCCTATCAATTATGGAGAATCCACTGCATCCACTAAATAGTATCATCTCCAGACAGAAGAGCAGCTTCAGTGACAGACTTCTGTCACTGTCCTGCTCCACTGACAGATTGAGGAGATCGTTTCTCCCCCAAACTATGCGACTCTTTAATTCCACCCGGGGGGGTAAACGTTAACATTCAACATTATACATAGTTATTGTCTGTTTTTCACCTGTATTATTATCATTCTTTAATTTAATATTATTTATTGTATCGATATGCTGCTGCTGAAGAATGTGAATTTCCCATTGGGATTAATAAAGTATCTATCTATCTATCTATCTATCTATCTATCTATCTATCTATCTATCTATCTATCTATCTATCTATCTATCTATCTATCTATCTATCTATCTATCTATCTATCTATCTATCTATCTATCTATCTATCTATCTATCTATCTATCTATCTATCTATCTATCTATCTAATGTTAGTGAACATTCAAAGCAAACAGTCCATACAAGAATAAAAGAAAAAGGTTACACACGTAGAATGGGAAAAAATGTCTCTTCTCTACACTTGGGTTTTCTGGTCAAACCTCATTTCTTTCAAAGATGCTTTACTTGGCACTGCATGTTCAACAGAGTACGTTGCGTTACATTCTATTTAAAACTGTGGGCCCTCCACGCCTTACACACGGCAAGGCAGGTCACTAACTGAGACTAATCTGCAGTCAGAGAGACAAGAAACTGTTAGAACCTCTCTTAGACTGTCAGGACGGGTCGGGGAGCATACACTGGGACAGCGCACAATCCTGGGACCCGAGTGCTACTGTGCAGCGGGCGACGCCTCGGCACCACACCAGTCCTGATCCCCAACAGGCCTGACCCCATTGGCAAACGTTTAGCATACACTGTATAGCAGACACTCCTATCTCAGTGACGTGCGGAGAGGTTCATGGCTGGTGATTCCTTCAGAGTCCGATTTACAAGTCTATGAACCCCAAAGAGTAGCTTATTCACTAACTGTGCTTCTTGGTATTCTTTTTTCATGCCACAATAACCGAGACATTGTCGTTAGTCGAGAACTAAATGCACGGGAACAGTAAAGGCGGTTTCTTGTAGGACAGCCACACAGCCAGTCTTTTCGGGTGTACCACTCCATTTGAAAAGAGCAAGTTGTCTTTTGTCCCTTAGTTTGAAGCAAACCTTTTAGCTCCGATGTTGGTCTTCTGTTAATTATCACTTCCTGTTTTGACTGAAAGTCCAGTTTTGAGAAACGTTTGAGCTTACATATATAATGTTCCATTTTGGCAGTCAGCGTAGGAGTTCTCCAGTGCCATAGACATTCAAAGGTCACATCAATGCTGGCAACATCATGGGCACAATCATTTTATGATGTTGAGGGTATAGTCCAGGGGTCCTCAATCACAGTCCTGGAGGGCCGCGGTAGCTGCAGGTTTTTGCTCCAACCCAATTGCTTAATAAGAAGAACTTATTGCTCAAGTAACACTTCTGTTTCACTTTAGTTGTCTCGCTCATTAAGATTTTGAACCCTTATTGCTTATTTTAGTCTTAAACAGCCATATTCTTGGCTTTTAATTGCTTCTAATTAGCAATAACATGCAAATGACAAAAGAGACCAGCATCTCTCCATTTAGCTTGTTACCATTTACCCCTGTGTGTGTTTATCAGGCACTATTGGGTTTAATTAAATACTTGGAAGGAAAGTAAAGAGGAAAAAGTGAAGGACTGAGAATAACTCATTCATTTTAGCCTTGAAATCATTTGGATGATATCCTTAGAAAGGGAACGAAAATCTAGGATATAAGAATTACCTGACATAGCAGAGTTAAAGCACTAACAAGCCATGAAATTAAATTATTGGCAAGAATTACTTTCTAATTAAGCAACCGGGTTAGAACAAAAACCTGCAGCCACTGCGGCCCTCCAGGACTGCGATTGAGGACCCCTGGTATAGTCCATAATGATAAAAGTCCTTATCAGTGACGTGCGGTGAGATTCATGGCTGGAGACTTCTAAATTGTCCCTAGTGTGTGCTTGGTGTGTGGGTGTGTTTGTGTGTGTCCTGCGGTGGGTTGGCACCCTGCCCGGGATTGGTTCCCTGCCTTGTGCCCTGTGTTGGCTGGGATTGGCTCCAGCAGACCCCCGTGACCCTGTGTTCGGATTCAGCGGGTTGGAAAATGGATGGATGGATGAACCTAGAAGAGGAGCTTATTCATTATTCAATTGTCAGCCTGCACATTGACTACTGGTTATGTTTCACATCTCATCAGCATTCTTAACGCACACATAGACTGGGAAGGTACGTATTTGACTAAGAAGGAACGTCACCTTTATAGCGGCGAGAGAGAGCGGAGAGAGCGCGTTTGCTCGGCACCCTCCATGTGTTCTACATTTGCCGTTGCAATTCCACAATTCATACTCATTCAATCCAAATGAAAGTATAGAGCAGTTTACAAAAAAAAACGGATTTAAATTTGGAAATATTTAGTTGTTTTTAAAAGCGTTTAATTCTGATGCTTTAATCAATTTTAATACCGACTGTTCAACAAAAGGCTGGGCTGGCACCCTGCCCGGGGTTTATTCCTGCCTTGTGCCCTGTGCTGACTGGGATTGGCTCCAGCAGACCCCTGTGACCCCGTGTAAGGATATAGCGGGTTGGACGATGACTGACTGGCTGGCTGACTGACTGTTCAACAAAAGGATAACAAGAAAACAAAAGAATATTTTATTTAAGGCCAAATTTAGTTTTTAAATATTGGATTATTTTGTTTTCTTAGTCTGATCCCATTTTGTATAAAATTGAAAACTGTTTATGGTCTTACCTTATTTTTAAATGAAGTCCATGCGCCTATCCTTCTCCACGAAAATCTCTAAGTCCTCCTTATTTTCCTTTAGTTTTAAAAATCTTAATCTTCCATTTTGGCAGTCAGTCGGAACAAAAAATAAAAATTCAGCGCACTCGACTTTCTGATATTGCTGACATATTGGCGCCTCTGTGTAGAACAGGGGTGTCGAACTCCGGGCCTGGAGGGCCGCAGTGGCTGCAGGTTTTCATTCGAACCCTTTTCCTAATCAGTGCCCAGTTTTCACTGCTAATTAACTTCTTTTTCCTTCATTTTAATAGCCCTGTTTTGAAGGAGCCAGTCCTCTGAATTGATTCTTTTCTTCATTAAGTAACAGCCAAACAGAAATGAGACGTGAAACGAGCCAACAGATGGCCAGCTAAACTGGGATTTCAAACTCTAACCAATTTCACTCCAACCAGTCTCTTAATGTGAAGCCGATTCTTGTTGTTAATTAAGCCCGTTATTAAATTCCATGGCTTGTTGCTGCTCTCATTCTGTCACAGCAGACATTTCCAAAACTGTTGATTTTTCTGTTTTTCTAAGAACACCATCAAAATGTTTTGGTGAGCTGAGAGATCAAACTTACCGAGACCTTCACTTTCCTTTATTTTTATATATTGTGTGATGGGCACAGTTGAGCTGGTCATGTGGCGGCTTGTTTTGTGTCTCATTATTGTTTGACTGCTGATTAAGGAAAAAGAAACAACTAAGGGGCCTGAGTCAAGTTAATTAAAACTAAAGAAAAAAGAAGTTAATTAGCAACAAAAACTGGTCACTAATGAAGAAGATGGTTGGAATGAAAACCTGCAGCCATTGCAGCCTTCCAGACCCAGAGTTTGACACCCGTGGCGTAGAAAAACAGCAGCAATGAGCACCTGCTGGGCTCACATGCGTCCCCTTCAGGGTGGCACAGTACTGTCTGCCTCACCTTGTGCCTTTTCACTGCTGTTTTATGTCCGATCAGCAGGACTAAATATGTCACACACATTCATTAAAGATATTAGCCAGATTGTGGAAAGTCAGGGTGTATAATAAACGTGTCTGCAAACCTTATAGAGAGATAGCAACAGGCACGCGACAATTGCCTGCATCAACCCCATCAGTGTGTGACGGAGAGCGCAGTCCTCATCGCTGCCGCACCTCACGTTTCTCCCCTGTATCTGTACAGGAAATGTACAAATTCAGCGATTTTAACTATAAAAATTATTAAAGCAATTGTAATCATACAGAAAACAAATTTATAGAACAGACCAGTGGACAAATGTATTTTCTGTTATCATTATCGTTTTTTTTTACTTCTCATGATGACAGGTGAGGCTCTGCGCGTCCCTGCTCCTATCTACTTGACGTAACCTAAATAATTAGCAAATGGCTCTTACAGAGAAGAAAAACGCAAAGTGCTACTAATGGGCAAAAGGAGCATCAAGGTGGGAGGCGCTATCCTAAAGGAGGTGACCTCTGAAGAGGATTTAGGGGTTTATCTCAACATGATGTTTTTATCATCTAAGAAAACTTCTTCTTCTTCTTTTGGCTGCTCCCGTTAAGGGTTGCCACAGCGGATCATCCACATATTGATTTGGCAAAATTGTACACCAGATGTCCTTCCTGACGTAACTCTCCCCATTTATCCCGGCTTGGGACCGGCATGAAATAAAAGGCAAATAAAATGTTAGGTCTTGTTATGCTCATATTACATAATGCAGTGGTGAGACCACATCTGGAGTGTTGTGTGCCATTCTGGTCATCACACTACAAGAAAGACAATGCAGCACCTGAAGCGGTGCAGAGGAGAGCAACCAAGTGCATCATGGGACTGAAGGACATGTCTTACTGTGACAGACTCCGAGAGTGAAACCCGTTTAGTGTCGAGCAGAGGAGACAGAGTGAGGACCTCATCCAGCTCTTCCAAATCCTCAGAGATATTGATAAAGTTAATCCAGCAGAATTCTTTCAGCTTCAGGATGATTCGTGTTCTTTGAGGACACCACTGGGAATTAAAAGGAAGGACATTTAGGACTGAAACCAAGAATCCCTTCTTTATGCAAAGCGTTGTGGGACTCTGAAACAAACTACCGAGTCCTGGAGTTGGAGCCGAAATCTCGACAACATTTAAGAAGAATCTGGATGAGGTATTGGGACGCCTGAGCTGTGAGCTGAACCAGGGTTTCTTAGACCTTTTCAGTGTCTTTGAGACCCTTTGCTTGTTGAACACCCAGATGATCATCAGGGCAGAGGGGGTCCCCCGTGGAGAATCATGGCCCATCATCACCCCCCGTATTCATAACAGCTTTGCTATTAGCTAAACACATGAGCTCCATGGACTGGAAGGTCCAATTTCGCACGCTCTTCTGTCAATCTTTCCATTTTTTAGTTTATCCTGACTAGAGCTGCTGATTAACTGTACAGACTGCATCTCTGTTGTTAGTCATTAGCACTTAAACATAAGTAACATGACAGTTATAATTGTATAATAACCCTCACTTATTCTGTTTTTCTTCTCGGTGCTCAAATGTGCCATTTGGTGCCATGGCCCACCTGCCAAGTTGTTTTGCCTGCCTAAGGAAAAGTCATCCCAGATGGAGGATCGCAGGAATCGTGGGAAAGAGGGGTCCTTTCATCGGATTGGCTGGCCCAGCGCTGTTTCAGCCGTGGAATGGCCAAATGGGGGAGGCAGCTTGAAGGATGAGGTCTCCAGGACTCTACACAAATCCAAATCTTATTATGGGATATATCATCTACTGTTAAATTCTGCTCTGTACTTCTAAAATTTATATTTTTTATTTCTTACTATATTGAGAAATTGTTCTGTTCTGTGTACTGCATTGTATTGACCCCCTTCTTTTGACACCCACTGCACGCCCAGCCTACCTGGAAAGGGGTCTCTCTGTGAACTGCCTTTCCCAAGGTTTCTTCCATTTTTTCCCTACAAGGTTTTTTTGGGAGTTTTTTCTTGTCTTCTTAGAGAGTCAAGGCTGGGGGGCTGTCACGAGGCAGGGCCTGTTAAAGCCCATTGCGGCACTTCCTGTGTGATTTTGGGCTATACAAAAATAAACTGTATTGTATTGTATTGTATTTTACACACTGGTGGGCATTCATTTCAGCTCATTAGTATAAGATCGAGGATCCCAATTGGTGAACGTCTCAGGGCTGGCAGAGCTCCCAAATATCCGGTCATTGTTAACAGCGTTTAGTCCCAGTGTCTCACCCCACATGGGTTTAAACATTTACTTCACGGTAAGGAAGAGGGGACAGAGGGACAGGTGACTGGTGGGAGCCGAAGGCCATCCAGCTGTGAGAGACATCCTGGCACCTCGGGAGGCTTCATGCAGCGTCTCCCTCCGTTAGCCCACCCCAGGCGGTGCTTGTGTGCGTCAGCCATTCACGCTTACAAGAAGGAAAATAACAAGGCTGCTTTTGGCCTCGGTGGCGGTGGCCTGGCGCCACTTGTTCTGGGCTCCTGGCCTGCACAGTGGCTTGCCTGGCACACTGCACTCTTAACAGTCCACACTCTCTTTATGAGGATGTTGGCCAGTTTTACTGCACCCTGTTACTTTGGCACGGTCTGGGGCACAGCCGTGAATCAGCCAGCTTGCACGCTCCTGACTGGATCTACTTGAAAAGCCTGGTGGGCTACCCCTGAGGAGGAGGAGGCCCTCCGTCACATCTACAGTTCCCGGCATTCAGTCTCCTCTCTCAAAGTCACACACTGAAAAAATAAAAGGGGCTCGGCGCGAGGGACTTCACTCTGTGCAGTTTGCATGGCATCCCTGAGTCTGCATGAGTTGTTTTCTCTCACATCCCACAAGACGACTTGTTCATTTTAGACCCTAAATTTCCCCGGGATGGTTGCACAGGTGAGCAACTCCTGCAGTAATCCGGTCCGCTTTCTGTACTGTGCCCAGTTCTACCAGAACAGACCTTGGACATGTGTAGTTTTGTAAAATGGATGTCATGCCTGTTGCCTTACAGCTTTATGGACCTAGGTTCAAGTCCCTAGCTCTGTGTTCTGAGGTTTTCAGAAAGGAGGGCTGAGGTTCCAAGGTGAGCATGGCACTGGAGAGAGTGGCGATGTTTTACCTGCTGAAGAGCGAATTCAAGGAAGACTTCCTCTGAGCGTCATGCATAGAAGAATAACGACGCCATAAACCTACAGTCTGCCTCTTCAGTCTGCTCCAGAAGGTGTTTCTCTAAAACTAAGACAACAGGCACCTCTACACCTAATGACTACAGACCAGTGGCCTTTACATCATGAAGACTTACATGAGTCCTCTTGTGAAAGACCACTTGGACCCACATGACTGGACCAAGCTGGCCGCCCTGTGGAGATGATTGTGTGGGTTGACTTGTCAAATGCCATCCATCCACCCTGTGAGGGGCTAAGACCAGGAATTTGCAGGTAGGGATGGGCCTCAACACCTCAACACCAGGTCATGTCAGTTGAAGAAATGGGAGCGGTCGATTTGGGGGAACGAGCAGAGGACTGGAGTCAGGTCCAGTGTTGCTCTAAATCCAAGACGACATGCACCTCTTCACCCAATGACTACTCAGGTGTCTTCAACACCATCCACCCTGTGAAGGGCTAAGACCAGGGATATGCAGGTGGGGATGAGCCTTTGGTGTCCTGGATGATCTGTCCGGCATACCACCATTTGTGAGGCTCAAAAACTGTGTGAACAACACAAAGAACTGTCCTGTCCGGTACACCTCACAGTATAAATACAACACCAGGTCATGTCATTTGAAGAAATTCTGCACTTGGGTGGGGGGGTGTCGATATGGGGGAATGAGCAGAGGGCATTGTTTGGATGGCAGACCACCATTTATGAGGCTCAAGGACTGTCCCGTACACCTCACAGTAAATACAACACCCGGTCATGTCATTTGAAGAAATTCTGCACTTTCTGGGGGCATCAATATGGGGGAACGAGCAGAGGACTGGAGTCAGGATGTCAAGATGACATGCACCTCTACACCTAATGACTACAGACCAGTGGCCCTTATATCATGAAGCCCCACTTGGACCCTCTGCCAATCAGACAGACACTGTCCTAGAAGATGCAATTATCTGTCTGTTCCAAATGACTGCTCGAAGCTGGCCGCCCTCTGGAGGTGATTGTGTGTGTTGATTTGTCAGGTGCCTACAACACCAACCACCCTGTGAGGGGGCTAAGACCATGGATTTGAAGGTGGGGATGGGCCTTTGGTGTCCTGGATGATCTTTTCTGCCAGACCACCATTTGTGAGGCTCAAGAACTGTGTGGACAACACAAAGAACTGTCCTGTCCCATACACCTCACAGTATAAATACAACACCGGGTCATTCGTTTGATGAAATTCTGTATTTGGGTTGGGGGTGTTGATATGGGGGAATGAGCAGAGGACTGGAGTCTGGACGACAAGATGACATGCACCTCTGCTCCTAATGACTACAGATCAGTCACCCTTACATCACGAAGACCTATATGAGTCCTCTTGTGAAAGACCACTTGGACCCTCTCCCAGTCAGACAGACACTGCAGTGGAAGATGTCATTTTCTGTCTGCTTCACATGACTGGACCAGACTGGCCGCCCTGAGAAGATGATTGTGTGTGTTTACTTCTTAGGTGCCCACAACACCATCCACCCTGTGAAGGGGGCTAAGACCATGGATTTGAAGGTGGATGAGCCTTTGATGTCCGGGATGATGGCAGACAACCGTTTCTGAGGCTCATGGACTGTCCTGTATACCTCATAGTATAAATACAACACCTGGTCATGCTATTTGAAGGAATTCTGCACTTGGGTGGGGAGCATCGATATAGGGGAACGAGCAGAGGACTGGCGCCGGGTGGAGGACTTTGAGAATTGTCTGAAACTTGACGTCAGCAAAACCAAGGAATTGCTTATTGACTTCCAAAGAGCTTCTATGGCCAGTCATCATTCAACTAGTGGCTGTGGACGTGGTGTTGTACTCGGGGGTCCACATAAGTGACACGCTGGACTGGTCTCATAACACAGACTAGCTGTAGAAGAAAAGGCAGAGCAGACTCCAATTTCTAAGGAGATTGCATTGCATGAACGTGGGCCAGTGACATCCTTCCCATCTTCTACAACTCTGATAGCCAGAAGCCTAATTGCCCACTGGAGAAACCCCCCCCCCCCCAGTGGATTCAAGCCACTGTGGTTATCTGCGTGTGCCTCTCTGAGAGCTGGACAGACCTTGGCATTTGATGCTTTTCTGTTTGCCCACGGACATCGCTGGTTCTCTCTTTGGGCAGATTTGCACCTTTCAGGTAAGACTGTGATGGGCGCTACCGAGAAGAGCAGAACGCGCCGCCATCGCTCATCACAAGGCCACAGCATGGAGGCAGCGGTGATGCGCATCACTTGGTGAAGCAGCATGGTGGTGCGGAGCAGCGGGCTCACTCTCACAGAGATGATATAAATAGACCTGGAGATGATCTTGGCAAGATGACAAGCAGTCAAGAACGTAGGACGTGTGATAAGTGGCGGCGTGCTGTTCCATTAGAGCGGGCTCCATCATGTGACATGGTGTCAAGCAGGTCGTCCGGCCCCCACAACCCTCCAACCAGGATTCCAACTCTTAAAGCAGGCATCCCCTTCAAGCTGCTGGCAGAAAGGACTCGGCCGGATGGCTTTAACTTTTGTTGTCATCTTCTTCACGCCTCATCCCTGTCACCCTCTTCCCTGCCCTCATCTGCACTTGACCGACTTTTACAAATGGCCTCTTCTCCATTAGAAGGCACTTCAGAATGCCAGGATGGAACTATCAAAGGGACCCACAGTCAAGTGACAGGAAAATGAAACACCACCTGCGTGCCCCAGCCCTCCAGATGGGAGGTGAATGCTGATTGGTGTGAACTTGTGTCAATCAATGTCTTGTTATTCAGAGGAAACACAGACTACCTGGCAGAAAGCCTCCCTACTTTATGAAAATGCCCACCTGGCACTCACCAGTGCCAGAGGCTACGACTAACAACCCCAGGTGCCAGCTCACCTCGCTATTTGTTTGTCCTTCCATCCATCAATTTTTAGTACAGAATCACTGGGGATGGGCAGATCCCAGAATGACATCAGGCACAAGATAAGCTCAGCCAGTCCATTGCAGGGTACACACACACACACACACACATACACATTCTGAGTCCTAGCAGGCCAGGACAGATGGGCAAATTAACCAAACAAGTACGGGATGTTAGAAGAAGCTGCAATTCTAGACAAAAACACACACTTGGGACACTAGAGGAGCAGAGAAACGCCACACAAATGTTGAGGTAGCTTTGCTAACTCTGCACCATCATGCCATCCTGAATGCCACGCCACATCCATCAGCCTGTTTCTGTCAGTGATTACCAGTGCATTTGAGTGAGTAGGCCCTGTGATAGGCTGGCACCCTGCCTAGGGCTCATTCCTGCCTTGTGCCTGATGCTGCCAGGACAGGCTCCAGCTCTCAATGACCTGGCACTAAGTGAATTAAGTTTGAGGATGTTATGTTCCAAAATTCCACATTTTGGAATCAGTTGGCACAATGCAGGAATTAACCTGGGCGCACAAGACTACAAAAGGACACATCCCATGAGCCCCTAACAAACCAATAAATAATGAAAAAGTGAAGCTCTGGCACACATCCTTGTATGATATATGGTGACATAGAAAGGAAGATGGGAAAGGTGCTATATGATACACAGCTAGTATAGATAGATAGATAGATAGATAGATAGATAGATAGATAGATAGATAGATAGATAGATAGATAGATAGATAGATAGATAGATAGATAGATAGATAGATAGATAGATAGATAGATAAACATTTACAATTTTCAGTCTTTCTCTTCACATTTCACCACCAGACCTTTATTTTCCACAGAACATAACTTTATTTATACCCAATATCTCTCTTTTATTGGTTAGTTTACAGTATCCAACTTTCAAACTACTGTGAACGATCACCTTAAATGTTAATAAAGTGTCCGTGATTTGTCCATTTCTTACCAAAAAACCGTCCAGCAACCTTTCCTTTTGTATTTTTCCTAGAGACACAAATTCCAAGAATAGGAGTGAGTTCAGCGAAGGCGGTGATAGCCCCGGTGTCCCTGACCGAGTACTGACGCACACATCTATCAGATTTTTATAAATCACCTCAGTAGGTGACGCCGACTGCATGCGACTGGACTGGACTCGAGTACTTTGACCGAGTGGCTGTCCGCAGTTCAAATTACTTTTAGGCAGAGTTGATTGTTCTCGATGATGTGTGCTCTGCTGCTTCATGGTGGTCCGATTTCACTTCAGGACCGCCTCATGTTGCTGTTCTTCCTAATGAAGACTTATTTTAATTGTCTCCCACAGCACACACGGGTCAGAAACTCAGTTGCCGTTCTTGTTATGAGAAATAATTCATCAAGATTGGAGGTTAATTGGGAGTGAAATGCTTTGCTTATCTGGGCGGGGGGATGATGTGGCTGCGGAGGGGCTGATGCTCCTGATGCCCCATAGCGCTATGTGAAAGGCTGTCTGCCCAGGTGTTTCTCTGGGTTCCTGGCGCCTTCTTGCCATGTTTATCTCCATTCCTTAATGCTTCGCTAGTTTATCATTGAATTGAGCAGTCGCCGCTAAGCAATGGGGTGCTAAGGTTGAATTCGAAGGTGCTATAGTCTTTTTCCACACATTATATAGTGCCTTTCATTATGAGCCTCATCTTGGTGCTGCCCATCCCAGGGGACCCCGTGGCATGCAGTACACTTTATTACAAGGGTGATGCACTCTGTCACTGAATCAGCACTTAATAAAGTCAGTGTGTCGGGGGCTGCGGCTGCTCAGGGACTCACACAATGGAGGCGTCTTTCATTTTAAAAACATGAGTGAATGCAAGGCTGGGGGCACATTCTCCTGCCAGTCTCTGGGTGCTGCCAGCTGCTGCCTTCCCAGCTGCTGTGTGTCAGGCGGCTGCTCTGCCAGCTGTGTCCCGGGGCCGGCCTTGTGCCTGGCAGCGGTGTGACTCCAGTGTGACATTGAGGGGAGGTCTGAGGGGAGCACTGTTGAGTCTGCGAGAACAAGCTGAAAATTATGCCCGCAAGGATCCAACCTGCCTGACAGGAACAAACAAAATAAGGAATTAAAATGGAGGAAAGGGTTTTTTTTTTTTGCTTCTATGGTAAGCGTCAGACTTCTTCTTTCTTTTCCTCCTTTGTTCTCTACAGGCCAGGTTACCTTAATGAGGCCAGTGAAAAATGTAAAGGAATCGTCCATCCTGTTGGCAGTGCCCTCAGCTTGTGATGGCTGCTCAATACAGCAGACCCCTGACATGTAAAGTGACCCACCATCCTTGGCATCAAGGAGCAAGTGGGCCCGCCAGGGAAGTTGGGGACTGCTGGTCAGTTCTGTGGTAAGACCACCACAGTGATTTGGGGTGGGGGGGGGGGGGGGGAGGCATACGACCAGTCAGAGCTGGGCTAATCGTCTATGTGCTGCTAACTGAAATCAGCAATAAAGGTGGCATAGGGATATATAGCGCCTTCACGTCCTGCACATCTGTCATGCTGCAGCCTTGTGCTAAAATCCTTTAAATTATTTTCCCTTGTCAAGCGACACTCAAAACCCCAGAATGACAAACCAAAAACAAGAGTTGCACATTTATTAAAAATAAAATAAATAAAGGGGGCTGATCCATGGGTGGCTGCCAATGGGTCCCGGAGCGACCTGGCAGGGTCACCTGGGTGAGTGTGTCTCATGTTGGTGTGCTGCAGAAGATGTATCTTATAGCCGGTGACACCTAGGAATGGACTGGGTGACAACCTAGAACAGATTGGTGACAACTGGAAAGGCAGTTAATAGCAGGGGCAGCTCTCTAGGCTTTTTTCTTTTGTGAGGAAGCTGCAGAAAAGCCTTCAAGAGAATAACCAAAGCAAACACCTCCCCCATCCCCACCAGAGGTCCCGAGAGGTGGGGAGGATGAGATCTCCAATAGAAAAGAAACAAAGTTATTGACCCACGAAGTGACTAAGAGATGTAACTGCAGAAAGTTGTGTAAGGACCAACGTGGCGTAAAAAAATCCATCAGGCCAGAATGAAATGCATGGAACTGGAGAGCGAGGGGCAGCACACGGACCCCGAGCCTGGAGAGATGCAGGAGGAGCCCACCCAGGGAGCAAGCCAAATGCCCCAGGCCCTCCATGCACCAGAGACTCCATTTCATTGCAGAATCATTCGACTGCAACGCTTTAAGTGGCCTCCAGACTGCAATGGCAATGCATGGCTGCTGTATGACAGGGTTGTGACTGACATTATGAGAGCCACAGCCAAAGGAGATAAGGACAGTCGACTCTGGAGCCCACCGAAGTTGGCTGTAGTGGGTTTCCATGATGTTTACTCTGCAAAGTCCTCAAGCAACTGGGCATTACAAGACAGGCAAGGAGGAGGGCTGTGAAATCCGCGAGTGAAGCCACAGAGGAAGCCACCGGGTGGTTTTGAATGAAGAAGGACGATCCGTGGCAAATACTGGGGCTCAATCAACCCCATCTGGGTCACCTGGGTGAGGATGTCTGAGGTTGACCCCAGAACCCCAGGAACATCACTGGAGATGCGTCCCAGAACATCTAGAAGATGTATCTCACACATTCAGACCCTTTTCTCAGTACTACATTGAAGCCCCCTTTGGCAGGCATTCCAGCTGGGAGTCTTCTTTCCACACACTTGGATTTGGGGATCTTCTGCCATTCTTCTTCTCTGCAGATCCTCTCAAGCTGTGTCAGGTTAGGTGGAGACCATTGGTGGACTGAAATGTTCAATCAGGTTCAAGTCCGCTGCTCTGGCTGGGCCGCTCAAGGACATTCCCAGAGTTGTCACTAAGCCACTCATGTGTTACCTTTGTGACCCATTGGCCCAGTCTGATGTCCTGAGCGTTCTTCAGCAGGTTTTCATCAAGGACATCTCTGTCTGGTTTGACTTTGTGATGCTCACGGAGTCCCGAATGAGGCACATGACCTGCATTGTGAGGGAGTGTCAGTTACTGCACTATGGGCATGCGACGCGATTACCTGAGGTAGATCCGAATAACAAGAACCTCATTGTTTCTGGACCAGGCCAAGGGAACGCCCACGTAACATCTGGCTGCGGTAGATAGAGGGCCATTTCTGGAGGGTGGGACTGGACCACGTGTCTGCCTGGGGGGCTGCCAACCAGGATCCTCAGCAGTTTCTTCATGTGGTGGGTGTACCAGTGCAGGCTCCCCAACCTGGCCTGACCTGACATCCCTGCACTTTGCTCTCTTCGGCTTTCCCTTGACCCTGACTAGCCTCCCACTCTCCACTGCTGGAATGGCACTATGCAGTTGACGAGCAATGCCTAGCTTCTACCATTCTTGATGCTAATCTCGTTTTTTGGTCTAACCAGAAAGTCTTGTTTACTCTCAGTCTGACTTGGGGGGGGGGGGGGGGGGGGGGGGGGTTGATTAGGGCTGTCCTGCTCAACCACTCAATAAATCACAACATGCATAGATTAGCATGGGGCCCCTATACTCACTGGGCAACTGCCCAGTGTGGCCATGCTTTAAGATGGTCCTGCATGGGGGGATTTTTCACACAAACTCCAGGCGGGCCTTATTGTGTTATTTGGCCTTCTGTCTGGCCATTCTGTCATAACGCCCAGACCCAGTAGTTGCAGTTGTTGTAGTTGTCATAGTTGTTGTCATTCTGAGGTTTCTCTCGTCTTCACAGATGTTCAGTGGAGCTAAGCTAGAGAGATCATCAGGCTCCTGCAGTCACCTGATTGCTCACATTGGCTGGGTGGCCATCCCTAAGAAGAGTCATGGTTGTTCCAAACTTCTTCCATTTAAGAATTATGGAGGCCACTGTTCTCTTGGGAACCTTCAATGCTGCAGAATATTTTTTTGTTGTAGTCTTCCTCAGATCTGGGCCCTGACACCATCTTTAAGCTCTGCAGGTGATTCCTTGGACCTCATGGTGTAGTGTTTGCTCAACGGTGGTCCCTTCTATAGACAGCTCTCTGTGTACACCTGTCCTAATCGGTCCAAACAACTGAGTTGACCGCAGGTGGACCCCAAACAAGGTGCAAAAACATCTCAACGAGGAGCAGCAGAGTGAGCCAAAGCATGGGGTCTGAGTCCTTGGGTCAGTCAGAGGTTTCAGTTTTATGTTTTGAATACAATTCTAAAATCCTGTCTTCACTTTGTCATCCTGGGAAGTCGAGTGTTGGTTGATGAAGGGAAAAAAAAAATTTAAATGAGTTTAGCACAAGGCTGCAACCCCCAAAAGGTAGAGGGGCTCTCTGAGTGTAGCGTCTTGAGCACTGTAGGTTTGTGCATTCTGGGAATGGCATCCTTTGTTACTCCTGTTTTTCGTGGTCACCTACCTGAAGGGATCGGGAGGCGCTGGGAAGATCAGCTTGGGATAAAAAACTCGGGGGTCCCTCCGTCCATCCATCTGTTTCCTCACCTTCAGTCTGAGAATACAGCGCATTGAACTTGGAGGACTGGGTGTATCACCCACCATGGCGTAGCAATGGATTGTGCATACAAGGGCACACCATCTTGGGGGTGGGGGGGGGGCACTCAGGGCAGTATAGATTTAAAAAACAATTCTGAGTAATTTAACTAAAACAGCAGTTTCACAGTCAATGCAGTGGCGTCAACGTTCAATGTCTTGTTACCATCAACCCTCATCTCGATGGCTCACGATGAATTGTATGCTGTTGTCGACCTTCTCGTTGAATGCTATAGCAGTGAAGAGTTACCAGACAGCTGGGAAAGTACAGCAGAATTAGTAAGGGTAACAGCAAGAAGGGTGCTCAGCGTGACATCTGGAAAGAGGAAGGAGGAAAAGGAAACCTGGTGGTGGAATGGGGAAATACAGGAGAGTATACAGAGGAAGAGGATGGCAAAGAAGAAGTGGGATAGTCAGAGAAATGCAGAAAGTAGACAAGAGTACAAGGAGATAAGGCGCAAGGTAAAGAGAGAGGTGGCGAAGAATAAAGAAAAGGCTTATGATGAGTTGTATGAGAGGTTGGACACTAAGAAGGGAGAAAAGGACCGGTGGCCTGGACAGAGGGACCGAGCTGGGAAAGATGTGCATCAGGTTAAGGTGATAAATGGTAAAGATGGAAACGTACTCACAAGCGAGGAGAGTGTGTTGAGCAGATAGAAGGAGTACTTTGAGAGGCTGATGAATGAAGAGAATGAGAGAGAGAAAAGGTTGGATGATGTGGAGATAGTGAATCAGGAAGTGCAATGGATTAGCAAGGAAGAAGTAAGGACAGCTATGAAGAGGATGAAAAATGGAAAGGCTGTTGGTCCAGATGACATACCTATGGAAGCATCGAGGTGTTTAGGAGAGATGGCAGTGGAGTTTTTAACCAGATTGTTTAATGGAATCTTGGAATGTGAGAGGATCCCTGAGGAGTGGAGAAAAAGTCTACTGGTGCCAATATTTAAGAATAAGGGGGATGTGCAGGACTGTAGTAACTACAGGGGGATCAAATTGATGAGCCACAGCATAACGTTTTGGGAAAGAGTAGTGGAAGCTAGGTTAAGAAGTGAGGTGATGATTAGTGAGCAGCAGTATGGTTTCATGCCAAGAAAGAGCACCACAGATGCGATATTTGCTCTGAGGGTGTTGATGGAGAAGTTTTGGAAGGCCAGAAGGAGTTGCATTGTGTCTTTGTGGACCTGGAGAAAGCATATGACAGGGTGAGGATAGAGGAGCTGTGGTATTGTATGAGGAAGTCGGGAGTGGCAGAGAAGTACGTAAGAGTTGTACAGGATATGTACGAGGGAAGTGTGACCGTGGTGAGGTCTGCGGTAGGAGTGATGGATGCATTCAAGGTGGAGGTGGGATCATATCAGGGATCGGCTCTGAGCCCTTTCTTATTTGCAATGGTGATGGACAGGTTAACAGACAAGATTAGACAGGAGTCCCTGTGGACTATGATGTTTGCTGATGACATTGTGATCTGTAGCGAGAGTAGGGAGCAGGTTGAGGAGACCCTGGAGAGGTGGAGATATTCTCTAGAGAGGAGAGGAATGAAGGTCAGTAGGAATAAGACAGAATACATGTGTGTGAATGAGAGGGAGGTCAGTGGAATGGTGAGGATGCAGGGAGTAGAGTTGGAGAAGGTGGATGAGTTTAAATACTTTAGATCAACAGTACAGAGTAATGGGAATTGTGGAACAGAGGTGAAGAAGAGAGTGCAGGCAGGGTGGAATGGGTGAAGAGTGTCAGGAGTGATTTGTGACAGACGGGTATCAGCAAGAGTGAAAGGGAAGGTCTACAGGACAGTAGTGAGACCAGCTACTGTATGTTATATGGGTTGGAGACGGTGGCACTGACCAGAAAGCAGGAGACAGAGCTGGAGGTAGCAGAGTTAAAGATGCTAAGATTTGCATTGGGTGTGATGAGGATGGACAGGATTAGAAATGAGGACATTAGAGGGTCAGCTCAGGTGGGACGGTTGGAAGACAAAGTCAGAGAGGCGAGTTTGCGTTGGTTTGGACATGTGCAGAGGAGAGATGCTGAGTATATTGGGAGAAGGATGCTAAGGATAGAACTGCCAGGGAAGAGGAAAAGAGAAAGGTCTAAGTGAAGGTTTATGGATGTGGTGAGAGAGGACATGCAGGTGATGGGTGTAACAGAACAAGATGACGAGGACAGAAAGATATGGAAGAAGGTGATCCGCTGTGGCGACCCCTAACGGGAGCAGCCGAAAGAAGAAGAAGAAGTTACTTCTTGAAAACTCTAAACTTAACATGAACAAGGAAGGTGTCATGCGCCACAGTGCTGAGCATTTGATTTCTTCACCAATTTATGAGGGGCACAGGCAGGTCTTCAATTCAAACACACAACATTGTGGGAATGATATCTTCCTGATGTCCAAGCAACAGCCATGAGATATAAATTCTGGGAAGGTGTGAGATGATGAAAAAGGCTGTGACTCTATACTAACTAAAATTAATATGAAAGCAGGGAGTGCAAAGGGTACCATGGATATGGAAGTGAGAGTGATGTGAGAGTGGAGATGGCTGGTCAAATATAGTGGGTACACATGAAAGTAGGAAAAGATTTAGAAGAAGAAGTAGAAGAAGATGAAGAAAAAGAAGAAGAAGAAGAAGGGAATGCAAATGGTACCTTAGAGCGAGAAAAGCTTTAGAAGAAGAAGAAGATGAAGAAGAAGGGGATGCAAATGGTAGTTTAGAATGAGAAAAGCTTTAGAAGAAGAAGAAGAAGATGATGAAGAAGAAGAAGGGGATGCAAATGGTACTTTATAGCGAGAAAAGCTTCAGGTGAAGAAGAAGAAAATGATGATGAAGAAGAAGAAGAAGGGGATGAAAATGGTACTTTATAGCGAGAAAAGCTTCAGATGAATAAGAAGATGATGATGAAGAAGAAGAAGATGATGATGAAGAAGAAGAAGAAGGGGATGGATATGGAACTTTAGAATGAGAAAATCTTTAGAAGAAGAAGAAGATGAAGATGAAGAAGAAGAAGAAGGGAATGTAAACGGTTCTTTCCAGTGAGAAAAGCTTCAGAAGAAGACGAGTGATTTTCATGTCTGCTGCTCTCTTGTTTCTCTTCCTACCGTCGTGATATTATCTTCTGAAAACGTTTTCAAACTGAAAGAGGAATACATAACTGAATGGCTTAGCCATTGCAAATCAACTAAGAAACTGAGGGATTTACTCTCCAGAACACAATGAACAAGGCAATCGGATTAACCAGACCTTTGTGATCACAACTGGATGTTAATAATCAATCAGCGTGTAATTGATTGATAAATGTGAAAACCTGTAAATGAATGAATTCATAAACCTGGCAGGGCAGGATTAATAAAGTGGCGGATTAGCCCGGCAGCCATTGATTAAAATTAGAACGTAGGACCGGCACGATTAATCCATTGGTCTGCAATTAAATTTTGAAATTAATTTGCTGATTGATGAATCCAACATTCTTCACACAATTAAGATTGGTAATTAATAAACTGATTGATAAACTTTGCAGTCTTTTTAATTAATATTACTGATTTACGAATGCATTTGTAACACCCGGTAGACGATGATGAATAGTAGAATTAAATAAAGTGGCTGATAAATCCAACAATTTATTATCAGAATTTAAAACTGATCAAATATTTGATTAACCCCACAATCGTTAATGAAAACTGGAAATTAATCAATTAACTGGTTAATCTGAAGGACTGCAAGTAACAAGAAGAAATTGATTGATGAATGCGAGAGTCGGCGATTAAAATTAAAAATGAATAAGCTGATGAATCCCACAATCAGTGAATAAAACAGATAATAAATTGATGGATGAATGCAATGCTCTGTGATTAAAACTGAAAAATTGATTGATAAATGTGGCGGCCTGTAATTAATACTGAAGATTTATAAACTGATTCATAAACCGAGGGCAGCCGGATTAATGCTGAAAGTCAGGCACTTTTGGATGAAAATGTTAAAATGGCTGAAAGTGTTTCATTCATCGAATGCAAACTATAGATTAATAAATGGATTAATGGATCCAAGAGTCTGTGATGAAAATTGGACTTCATTAATAAATTGATAAACCTGGCAGTCAGTATCCCGTAATGGAGATTTACAAATTGATGCACAAAAACCCAACAGGTCTTGATGAATGTGGGATCGTAATGTAGTAAGCGATACACTCGCCGCTCTGTGATTAATACTCGAGATTAATAAAATGATGGATGTCCCTCACCGTATTGTGGTAACCTTGAAAGGTAAAAGTCAGCGACGGGCTTTGGTGAGCTAACGGAGCCACACAACGAGTGACACCAATGATGCGGCTCTGTCAGTCTATCAGGGGACATTGTGGGGGGGGGGGATTAGACACTCGCGAGGTGCTCAGATTGGGCACATCTGAAGATCAAGTTGTGGCCACGTGTTAGTGGCAGCCTACAGGGAGCTCCGCACTGGCCACGGACTTCAGGGAATGATGCCGATGTTCCTTGGATTTATTGTCCGGGATTTATTTCGTATCAGAGGTAATCCAACCACATTGGGCCTAACGCCTTAATGTGGCTCAAAACTGAGAGGGTCGAGTATAAGGCCGACATCCTTATTGTTGTACAGGATGGAGGGGTCTTGGTCCAGCCTGGCCCTCATTATATCTTCCCAGTGGCTGCTGTTCTGGCAGTCAAAGGGTTACTGCGCCTCCGAAAGGCTCTGACATTTTGCTAATGCTCTGTGTTAATTGATTCTCTCATTTCCATTTGTCTCTGTTAGAGGCAGACAGATGAGAGAGTCTCTGCCGCGCCAGGCTTGGCTCCATGCCCGGCAATGCTAGCTCTCTCACTCTCTGAAATCCCACTTCTAAATGCATGACAAAGTATAGGCGCACTGAGAAATAAGAAAAAAAAATGAAGAGCTTAATGCGAGGAAATCAGGACGCTTTCAATCCTGCATCACCTTGTGTGCTCCTTCACAATGTGCGCCTTTGTGTGAGACACGCAGAGAAGAGCCGACTCCTCCTTCATCTGTCCACTCTCGTCTCCGTCCTTCGGTATCAGTGGAGACTGAAGTCCACCAAAGTGAACGAGTCCATCTCTCTCATTACCTCCATGACTAAGACCTCCACCTGCCACTCATTTCACTCGGAAAATTATTCGACATGTCACATTTCATGATTTGCCTACAGCGAGGAATTTGTGCCCGTTAGCCATTGAGCACATCCTTAGGAGAGACAGCCAGGAAAAAAAAAGGCATATTGAAAATTGTCACTCAAGTGTACTAATCGGAAACAGAATCGATGTGAAGAATGGAGTTTATCGACATTTTATATCCGAAAGTAAACATCCGGGGAATAACTGACCATTTCTTTCTTGGGGCATGAGAGGCAGGAAAAGGCGGTGTCTCAAAACCTATTGAAATTAATATGAGAGTAGGAAGTGTAAAGGGTATCATGGATATGGAAGTGTCAGGATGGAGAAGAGGGCAACCACAGACAAAGTGGATGGGCTGTGTGAACAGAGATCTAAGAGAGAAGGGGGGATGTTAGGAGAGGAAGAGTACGACACAAGGGTAAGGAGGAGGCTGGTCGAATATAGTGACCCCACATTAAAGGGGGGAAAGCCTTAGAAGAAGAAGAAGAAGAAGAAGAAGAAGAAGAAGAAGAAGAAGAAGAAGAAGAAGAAGAAGAAGAAGAAGAAGAAGAAGAAGAAGAAGAAGAAGAAGAAGAAGAAAGGGATGTAAACAGTACTTTACAGTGAGAAAAGCAATGGTAATAATAGCTAGGAGAAATAAATTCTGTGAAGCTATGAGGTGATGAAAAAAGGTTGTGACACCATACTAACTGATATTAATATGAGAATAGGGAGTGTAAATGGTATCATGGATATGGAAGTGTCAGGATGGAGAAGAGGGCAACCAAATACAAAGTGGATGGGCTGTGTGAATCTAAGATCTAAGAGAGACGGAGGCGTCAGGAGAGGAAGAGTACAACACAAGAGAATGGAGGAGGCTGGTGGAACATAGTGTCCCCACATTAAAGGGGGAAAGTTTTAGAAGAAGAAGAAGAACAAGAAGAAGAAGAGGGGCATGTAAACAGTACTTTACAGTGAGAAAAGCATGCAGCTATATTTAAGAGTAATAGCTAGGAGAAATAAATTCTGTGGAGCTATGAGATGATGAAAAAAGGCTGTGACTCCATACTAACTGAAATTAATATGAGAACCGGGAGTGTAAAGGGTATCATGGATATGGAAGTGTCAGGATGGAGAAGAGGGCAACCAAATACAAAGTGGATGGGCTGTGTGAATGAAAACTGAAGAGAGAATGTCAGGTGAGAAAGGGTTCAACACATGAGAATGAAGGAGGCTGGTTGAATATAGTGACCCCACATTAAAGGGGGAAAGTTTTAGAAGAAGAAGAAGAAGAAGAATTGAGTGTAAATAGTACTTACCAGCAAGAATAGCAGTGCAACTACTAGGTGAGCAAAAGATATGGGTCCAGCTGGCAGCATCACAGTTCAGGACCTCAACTGAACAGCCAATTGGATTGCACATTTATGGTAATTGGTTTGCTTGACTTACCATTCCTTGTGTAATATTGCTGGCGTATGGAGGTCTGCATCTCAAATCAATTGGAGCACATATGATCATGTCTCTTTTCTCCTGTCCAGGCCACCATCCTCTCAGTCACTGATCCACCCAGTTGGTCAGTGCTGGTGTCTGGCCCATTAATCGTTTCTGCTCCGTGCTTCATTTGCATAAAGCGCTCTCTCTCAGCACAACTTGTACTCCAGCGTAATATTAATTAACATCAACAAATAGAATTTTGGGTATTGAGTGTTTCTATTGGTGGGGGATTTTATTCCTAAATATTGATATATTGAAATGTTCTGTCTTAGCCAATACCTAATACCCTAGACGTAGCATTCTGCGAAATTTCAGCTTTATACCTAAACAGGAAAAAGTGAGTGAATGAATCAATCAGCTTTTATATATACATATATATATATATATATATATATATATATATATATATATACTGTATTGTAATGGACGGCAGGCAGTTCAGTCTAACCGGGACGTTCCTGAAAGAAAAGAATGGAAGAAGGCAGCCTTTTCAGGACACCGCAAAAGGGATGCTAGGTGGCAGCTCCACTGGACGGCAACGTTTCCCCGGATTCCCTCAGGGCATCCTGGGACATGGAGTTTGTTTCCTCAGCCCTGTTGGGTGCCGTGGGTGCCGCCAGGGGGAGCTCACAAAGAACCTGGGGACTCCTACTGTTACTACAACCCGGAAGTACTTTGGAGTCACGAGACGGAAGCCCGCAGTACTTCCAGGCTACTTGAGGACAGATGATGTGGCGTTTGACCTGGGAGGAACACTTCCGGGTCATGGACTATTTAAAGGACTGTTGAAGACCCAGCAAGGAGAGCCGGAGATTGGGAGGTTGGGTAACGAAGCTGCTGGGAGTGGAGGATTGTTATTTGTACTGTGATTATTGATTATTGTTATTGATTATGGAGTATTGAAGAATTGTGGAGTGTGCGGTGCTTGGTGCACTGTATTTGAAGAAAATATTAAAGAATTCTTCTTGGTGCTTTTGCCAAGTGTGTCTTGGACGTCTGTCTGATGGGTTTGATGGGGCAACTGCGACCCCTAGCGTCCACTATATATATATATAGTGGTTATATTTTTGATATACTGTACTCATTGTAACGGACAGTGGTCAAGTGAGGAACAAATGTTGGTATGCAAATCTGGTGGTCCCAGTTTATTTCTCGCCTTCTTTGTTTAAATTCCAAAAAACAGGTGCTGATGCAAACAAAACAAAAACAAGTTGCCTTTCAGAGCTTAAATGAAGAAGTCTTTGAATGTGGGTCAACGTGGGATGGAGCAGCCTCGAAACTTAAGGTTGATGGAGTCGCTGCCCTCACTGGTCGTCTTCTTAGCACTGCAGAGGGAAGGGAAGAGGACATGATTAGTGATAGCGTCCCTACTTGTCCCTGAAGAAGTATTACATACCTTAGATGAGCCTGGAGGAAGACCCTCTGATGCACAGACATGACTATATATACATACTGTATATATATATATATATATATATATATATATATATATATATATATATATATATATATATATACAGTATATATATTGTAATAAGAAAGAAATCAGGTCCACAAAATCAAAAACAGTTGGGGAATGACCCTGTATAATGTCCAGCTGTTATAGAAAAATAATGAAAGCGATCAAATACCAAAGCATTTGATAACAAACAGTTATACAGAAAAAAATTGTGGTTGGAAATGCTGTGGCAGGAAATGATGTCAAAGCTGTTGGCCGGAAGTGACATCATTGGAAAGGAAATGGAAGTGATGTCATCATGGGTGAGACGGAAGTGATGTCATCATCAGGAGCCGGAAGTGACATCATTGGAAAGGATCTGGAAGAGATGTCATCAACTGGAAGCGGAAGTGACATGATGTGGCCATTTTGTGAATCTGGAAGTATAGCAGGTGAGTTATTTTTCTTCTTTGGGTTTGATGATAAAGAGAGAGAGACGTTAGTACAGCAAATCAATCCTTCGTCTCGCGATATTTCACTCACCTCGTGGCTTGTTGACTGCCTCCTAAACACACGTGTGTGACAATATATAAATTAGGCATGCTACCTTTTGAAGACAGATAATCGAATAATTCAAAATTTTTTGCTATCTCTTGCCCTACGTGTACCTTCAGCACCTTTCCTCGGTATTTGTGTGTGTGTGTGAACCTCTTTTAACTGGCGCTCCGTCTCTCAAACACATTCCCGTAAAGCCCGCTTGTCAGGCTCTCTCATTGATAGATAGATAGATAGATAGATAGATAGATAGATAGATAGATAGATAGATAGATAGATAGATAGATAGATAGATAGATAGATAGATAGATAGATAGATAGATATGAAAGGCACCATAAAATAGATAGATAGATAGATAGATAGATAGATAGATAGATAGATAGATAGATAGATAGATAGATAGATAGATAGATAGATAGATAGATAGATAGATAGATATGAAAGGCACCATAAAATAGATAGATAGATAGATAGATAGATAGATAGATAGATAGATAGATAGATAGATAGATAGATAGATAGATAGATAGATAGATAGATAGATAGATAGATAGATAGATAGATAGATAGATAGATACTTTATTAATCCCAAGGGGAAATTCACAATTTGAATCATTCATTGATTTCTAAGGACCTGTCTTACCTCCCATTTGCTGTCTTTGAAGGCATCAAGTGTCTCATACGTCTTTATTCTTTCACATGCGTCTCACACTCGCACTTCCTCTTCCGTTGCGTCACCGAAGCCAAATAGACCCATCAGATTGTTCAGATGGACTGGACACACAGACCTTAGTGTTTTATGCTACAATAGACATATACAATGCTATGGGTTATCTGTCTGTCACGCAAAATCACCCCTGGGCCTTGAGCCCTGATCTTGGTTTCAAATGACACACATTAATAGTACCCATGAATTGTATGTGCAGGGTACCTCGGCCACAAAATGGGGCTTTGGGTCCTTCTCACGTCAGGCTATTATGTGTCTGCATGCCTCACGGCAAGCAGTGGCACAGATGCGCTCCATGGCTGGCAGTAAAACTACAGCGGCGCCTGACAGGTGTCACAAAATAAGAACACAAAAACAAGCATAAAGTGCTGAGGAAGCTTCGCCGTGTGATCTCCGGATGAAGAGTAGTCAATAGCGACTGATCTTCTGGTCAGATGTAAGATTTACAGTTGACCACAGGGTACAATCGGTAATGTTCTTTTATATCATGAAAGAGGAAGTCAATTTACAACAAACAGAGGAGCAAGAAATGACATGAGTGCAGGAACTGGAAGCGATGTCTTCAATGAGGTGACAGAAGTGTTGTCATCATATGAGGACCAGAAGTGACGTCATCGGAAGAGGACGGAAGTGATGTCATCAGATGGGGTCCCGAAGTGAAGTTATTGTTCAGGCCGGAGGTGATGTCATCAGATTGGTAAGGGAATTGTTGTCAACTGGCTGAGATGAAGACAATTGGCTATTCTTCTGTAGGTGTCTTGGGAAAGAGAACAAGGCATTAATATTCGTCTGCACTCTTCTATCTGTTGTACTTTCACTCTCATTTGGACCTTTTGGTTGCCTCCTAAGCACACGTGTGTGACACAGGAAAAGAGCTCTGGTGACAGCGAATTACATTGTACAGGCAGCTGATTGTATTCATTGCAAACACCTGACAGAAAGGGTCCATCAGGAGAGGTGCCTCGGCGATACCAGATGGCAGAGAAAGACATGGCAGCAACCTTGGCAGGGTGACCTGGGGTGTGGTGTTTCGTGAGAGGCGCCTGCACCATCTTTATTCGTGTTATGAGTCCCTAAAAATATCACACTGCACCTTGTCACACAAGGGGCGCGCCTGCATGACAATAGAATTAGTGGAACAGTTCTGCGTGGGTGTTATTGGCATGCATTTCACATAGTGATATTTGAACACAAATCCACGACAGTGTGAATCCTAAAGGACGCCGGTTTTAAGGGATCTTTCTTGTCTGCCCTCTTGCAAGCCATCAGTGTGGACTTGCTGTTGATCCCTCACCTCAGATTTATAAGCCCCGTGCAGTAAGAAGATTGTGGGTTTGCTTCCTGGGTCCTCCCTGCGTGGAGAGCACTTTGAGCAGTGAGTGAGAAAAGCACCATATAAATGTAAAGAATTATTATTATTGTTAGTACTGTTATTATTATTATTATCTTCCCCCCTTATTTTCCCTACAGCTCATATTTCATCATGTCATTATTTTAAGTGACTGTAGGTGGCAGCATAGTGCATTTGTAGCGTTACGTGCTTGTGGTGTTCAGGCTAACAAGAAGTGAATCGTCACTTTAGATTGTGTGATTGTCTCCCCCACCGTGTTGTCTTCTACTCCTCTTGAGGGTTAACCAAATGTTTGTTGCAGGGCCTGAAACCTCAGTAGAAAATGTTTCACTTTTCCTATGTAAGAAAGAGTTTCAAACTTCAAATGGCAGACCTCCACAGAAGTTGTTCATTGAAGCCCACTCCCAAAAATCCCTAAAGGAATCTTACAAAGGCAGAGTGCAAACAGATGAGCACGGCAAACACAATCTGTCCATCGCTTTCACCAGTAACTCGAAGGCCCACACAGGGTCCTACGAGGCAATTTCACACTCATCTTCTTCACATACCAGAATGGAAGGAACATGCCAGACAAACTCCGAATGGCTGATGGGGCATTGATGACGGCGCAGGAATACAGAGTGAAGCTTGACGTGTGGAAATGGAGTGCTCTTGGGATGAAAGCAGGGCTAGGGGCTTCTCGTGACAAAGTACTGGTGGTCCGATGTTCATCTGCCTGCTCATGGTCCTCAGAGCCACCAAGAGGGCAGACAGCCATTTGAGAGTGTAATGCCATTTGGTATCCTCCGTTCTTGCTGTATGACTCTAGACCCCAATCATCAGAGTCAGCCATGCAGCCTTTATTTTATTATTTTAAAAATTGTGAAATATGTGGAAGAGCAAAGTTTATGTTACTGCTCAGCTGGAAGGTAAAAAATATTGCATGTGGTTGTGATGGAGACTTGAGGAGTCTCTGGGTGAATCTAACAGATATGTCACCAGGTAAATTGGTGCTCTGGTGCTAGATGGAGTCTGAGTGTGTGTGTGTGTGAGAGAGAGAGAGAAAAAGAGTGAGGTACAAATTAGGAGCTCAAAGAGGTTTAGATCAGGAGTTACTGTGTGAAGCCTAGAAACAGAAACAAGCTTGGCCATAAAACTTGAGAAGCAGGCTTTGTGGCCTGCACTACCCGAAAAGGAGCCAAACTTGAATTCAATACAAAGAAAAGAGAGAGGAACCATGAAAACCCCTGGCCCCAATGACAAAAAAAAATAATATCTTTTAAAAATGTATTGCAAACAGTAAAACAAAGTGAAAGGAAATTAAAGCAGAATTACTTGTCTGACAGGTAAATGAAACGTTAACGAATTCAAGCCCACAGTCCACAGGATATCTGAATAACAAAAGCACAAATCATGACCAGAGAATCTAAAACAAGAGCACTTGCAAAGTTCCAAAAGTCAAAAATCTAAATCCAGATTAAAGATGAAAAAACATAAGTGTAGACCTTGGGGTTGGGGGGGGATTGGGGGGCATGGGGGAAGATATCCAGAGCCCCATCCACCCCAAATGACAAAATCATCCACTGCAACCAATCAACTAATAACAAGCACAAACCGTTTATTACAACCAGTAGATGGACCACCCTGCCCCACTCAACATTCAGGGGAAAACATCATCCTCAACTGGTTACCATGCCTGAAACCAACCTCTGCCACCAAACTGCCCTCACTAACGTCCAGGAACCATCTGACATAACCAGACACCCTCACTCCCTCCGCCTCCAAATCAACCTCCACAAACAGCCAGCAACCTCCATCTCCGACCCCACTGAATCAACGTCTGCAATCGATTGCAGCAACACAGCAATAAAGAGGGGGGACCACTAATGAATTGTCTCATCCCGCTTCAAAACATAATAGAAAAGTAAATGGAAATCCATAATAAATACCAAAAACATGAATACACTAAATACTTGTTAGGGAATAACAAAATACAAAAAGTGGAGAGACAAGAACAGCTACAGAAATTTACATTTACAGAGGAATATACAAAAATAAATAAATAAATAAACAAATAAAATAAAAAAAACAAAAAACAAACAAATAAACAGAAAGGACAAAAAGGTCAGGAGATGAGACCATGACAGCACCATAACAGAGTGGGAGAGCGTCCATTATATAGTGCCTTTCATATCTATCTATCTATCTATCTATCTATCTATCTATCTATCTATCTATCTATCTATCTATCTATCTATCTATCTATCTATCTATCTATCTATCTATCTATCTATCTATCTATCTATCTATTATATAGTGCCTTTCACATCTATCTATCTATCTATCTATCTATCTATCTATCTATCTATCTATCTATCTATCTATCTATCTATCTATCTATCTATCTATCTATCTATTATATAGTGCCTTTCACATCTATCTATCTATCTATCTATCTATCTATCTATCTATCTATCTATCTATCTATCTATCTATCTATCTATCTATCTATCTATCTATCTATTATATAGTGCCTTTCACATCTATCTATCTATCTATCTATCTATCTATCTATCTATCTATCTATCTATCTATCTATCTATCTATCTATCTATCTATCTATCCATTTTCCAACCCGCTATATCCTAACTACAGGGTCACGGGGGTCTGCTGGAGCCAATCCCAGCCAACATAGGGCGCAAGGCAGGAAACAAATCCCGGGCAAGGCGCCAGCCCACCACAGGGTGCACACGCACACACACACACACACACACCAAGGACAATTTAAAATGACCAATGCACCTAACCTGCATGTCTTTGGACTGTGGGAGGAAATCAGAGTACCCAGAGGAAACCCACGCAGACAGATGGGAAGTGAACCCAGGTCTCCTAACTGCGAGGCAGAAGCTACCCACTGCGCCACCGTGCCGCCCTATCTATCTATCTATCTATCTATCTATCTATCTATCTATCTATCTATCTATCTATCTATCTATCTATCTATCTATCTACCCAAATGTAGACAGACACTCTCAGGTCCCTGTGCCCTGCCACCCCTCAGGGGTGACTGTGAGGGACAGAATCTGCCACCTCAAAGTCCCAGAGAATTGCAGGGCAGCAGGTGGTCCCATTTTCTCAGGTACCCTAAAGGCCATCACACTCAGTAAGGGATGTGTTATTTTTCAGCTGCCGTTCTTAGAGTAATTAAACAAAGTGCATGTATTTACCAACGCTAACCTCGCCCTAAAGCTCGCCTCTTTTGAAAGTGCAGTATAAACGTATGAAGACCGAAGTCCTGTCCTTCATTAGATGATGCTGCTGTGTCACAAACACATATCTGATGTCTCACAATTCATTTCTCAGGTTTAGATATGCAGATGTTAAAGTCTAATAGCCCTGAACGTGAAGATGTTGTAAGATTCTCTGAATTGCCAGCAGTAACTGAAGTGGCAGGTGACAGTAGATTGTGAAGGTGTAGCATCACGAAATACTGAGATGTTTCAGGGGGTCTATTGATAACCAATTCACATATTCAAATTTCACTTTTAATTGATTAAAATAAACTTTTGTAACAACTTTTAGAGTTAATATAAGATAATAAACTGATAATATTCGGAGTGATCACTGAAAGAGCCGGCAATACAATAGTGACATCCTGGAAATCGTTTCACACTGCTAATGGCTCGATGAATTAATAAAACACGCTGACTGTGTAAAAACATCCTGCGTTGTCACCAAGAGTGGCTGCAGAAAGAAAGGCATGTCCCCAAAATCTTTTTTTCGAATGAGGAATACGCATTTTGGTCGTCATTTTCTGAGTCAGTATCGGAGTGTGACAAGTGTGAATGTGCCACACATCGGATGACCCCCATTAGTCGGCACCCCTCTGTGGATACCACGAGGTGCCAAAGATGTGCATTGCATAGTTTACAGCAAACACCTTAAACGACAATTATCATTCAAAACAGGCGTTAAAAATAAAAACGACAAAAAAAAAAAAACAACCCAGAAGGAGCTCGGCTTATTTCAGTCGGTCAAACACGGAGCTTCCATCGAGAGAATATGCTTCTAATGAAGAGAGTTTTAATTTTAATCCGCCTCCCATTGATCCCCCTGACTTGAAGATGAAATTCTTATCACTTTTTCTTTCTTTTTCTGTTGAATTGCGACTCTGTGGGTGTTGCCATGACGCCCCCCCCCCCTCCAAACAGCAACCCCCCCCTCCCCACCTCCAAGTATGAAATCCCCCAGAGTCTGACAATTTAGGCCTTACCCTTCTTGACAGCGCGTGGGACTGAGTGTGGCTTCACTGAAATGTAATTACTGCTAATGAGACTCTGAGGCTGATCCAATTTAAATTAGTAATTTGATATCAGCGCATAGAGAAGAGCTGGAGAGAGAGGGAAAGAAAGAAAGAAAGAAAGAAAGAAAGAAAGAAAGAAAGAAAGAAAGAAAGAAGGAAAGAAAGAAAGAAAGAAAGAAGCAGCATTTTACATTCCCTAAATGTAACAACAAGTGAGAGATGCCCACCTGGTGCCCAGACCCTCATCCCTTCACCCTTCCCTTTCTCTTCTAGGTTTGGCTTGTTGAATCTTTTATTAGCAAACCCCTCCATTACCTTCTGGCACATTTGTGCCATCCATTCCCAAGACTGATCTAGCTTTTTGCCAGCCTGATCAAGTGCCCCATTGTTCTCCTCTCACAGTTTAGTCTCTCTGTGTGTTTTATCTCAGGTTCTTTTGCTGACCGTAGCTTTGTAAGACACTTTGGATAAAAGTCTTCTACAAAATAAGTAATCTGTTCTCAAGCCTGCCTAATACAACTCAGGGGTCATGGGAGGCAAGGCAGGATGAGACCGTGAACAAAGTGCCAGTCCACCCGGGCACACTGCTGCACCCATATGTATACCACGGCCAGTTTTATCAGAGTGGCCAGTTAACCTGACCTGCTTGTCTTTGGGGATGTGGGAAGACAACTAGAGTACTCGGAGGAAACCACACGCAGCAGTCCTACCCACCGCACTCCCATGATGTTCAATAATAATAATAATAAAAATAATAATAATAATAAAGATGGATACCTAACTATGTTTCTCTCTCTCTGGCCTAACAAAATGTGTCACTGGTAACATCTGCTAAGGGTGAATCAGATACTTGAGGACCTCAGAGGGAATTGCATTTAGGACTGAAGCCACAAAGATTTGTGGGACTCTGGAAGAAACACACACAGACACACACACACACACACGCATGTGCAAGAGCCTACTTGATCCTCCTGCGCTCTTTTCTTGTATACTCCAATCAGGATAGTCACTCACTGCTACGCTTTGCTTTAAGCTGCGCCAGTGCTCTCAAACTGGCATTAACACCGACTTGTGTACTCCGAGAACAGCCTGGCAACATCTACACTGGGCCTCCTTCTGTCCATCCGTCCATCGCCAGAGTGAAACGACATGGATGGAAGCCTCCCACTTGATGGCCTCAATGACATGTTGCAAGAGCCGCCATCATCATGATGAGTGGAGTAAGAATAGGCGCAAATGTGCACTGTTAGGGAATCTCTGAGGTGGCATATTGGATTTAACACGAGGATCTGTGTAACTGTACACTTATACAACATTGCATCACGGTGACTTGAATTTGGCTTCATTGACACTGATCAACAAAAAAGGACACTTTAATATCAAAGGGAAAAAAAATCTCTGTTGTCCACCTTAATACAAGTGTCTGTGTGTCTGTTTATCTGTGTGTTCATCCAGATGCTACATCTCCGACCTCCCAACAGATGGCGCATCACAAACACTAACACTGCTTTAACGAATCCCACACCAAATTACATATAACAGACACATATACATTGTAGCATTACAGTTGTCATTCCAACAGATGGAGCACTACAAACATTTTAGTAATTAAATGCATCACATTTGCCAATCCAAATTATAGAACATCACAAACATTAAGACTGCTTTTATAAATCCCATACCAAAAGGCATATGACAAAGAGATAAGCATTAAATTTATCATTCCAATAGATGACCCATCACAAACATTTCTAGTAATAAAATGCCTTACATTTGTCAATCCAAGCTATAGAACATCACTAACATTAAGACTGCTTTTATGATTCCCATACCAAATGGCATATAACAGAGACTGGTGCATTGCATTTGGCATTTCAACACATGGAGCATCGCAAACATTTTTAGTAACAAAATGCATTGCATTGGTTTTTCCAATAGAAGGGGCCTCACAAACATTAACACTGCTTTTACAAATCCAATACCAAGTGGGATATAACAGAGACATATGCATTGCATCTGACATTCCAACTGATGGCACATCACAAACATTTTTAATAATAAAATGCATTACAATTCTCATTCCAATGGATGGCACAACACAAACATTAACACTGGTTTCACAAGTCCCATACCAAACAACATATAACAAAAACAAATGCATTACAGTATTACGTTTTTCATTTCAACGGATGGCGCATCACAAACATTTTTAATAATAAAATGCATTGTATTTGTCATTCAAATAGGTGGTGCATCACAAACATTAAGACTGCTTTTATGAATCCCATACCAAAAACCATATGGCAAAAACATAAGCATTGAATTTATCATTCCAACAGATGGCACATCGCAAACATTTTTAGTAATCAAAATGCATTACATTTATCAATCAAAATTACAGAACATCACAAACACTAAGATTGCTTTTAAGCATCCTATACCAAATGGCATATAACAGAGACATATGTATTGCATTTGGCATTCCAACACATGGTGCATCACAAACATTTTTTAGTAACAAAATTCATTGCATTGGTCATTGCAATAGAAAGGGCATCACAAATATTAACACTGCTTTTACAAATCCAGTACCAAATGGGATATAACAGAGACATTTGCACTGCATTTGTCATTCTAACAGGTGGTGCATCACAAACATTAACACTATTTTTACAAATCCAACACCAAATGACATATAACAAAAACATATGCATCACATTTGTCATTCCAACAGATGGCACATCGCAAATGTTTTTAATAATAAAATTCACTGCATTTGTCATTCCAACAGATGGAGCACCACAAACATTTTTACTAATAAAATGCATTACATTTGTCAATCCAAATTATAGAACATCACTAACATTTAGACATTTACTAACCCCTACCAAATGGCATATAACAGAGAGATATGTATTACATGGTGCACTGCAAACAATCTGTTTTTATTATTCAGATTTCATATCATCTTATATGGGTAGCACACCTAGTATAACAATAAAATGTGAAAATTGTCCAGGGCTGAATACGTTTTATGTGCTCTGTGCACATTACTCTTTTCAGCCCTCACCAAATGTGCATTAAACAGAGTTAGAGCCCTGGTACCCAAAGGCTTTGTGACATGTCATTTGTGCACTTCACATACGTTTTGGTCCGGATGGTCTTACTCATCATATAAAGTGGCACAGTGTCCAGGGAGGCTTCTTGGTACGTAGGCTTCGCTGTCCCTTTTCACAGACCTTCCCCTGTATTCCATCACGACTAGCTAGAGGAGTTACTTGCTTACTTAAATGGAAAGAGAACCTGAAAGAGCACACTTTTTGCTTTTTCATAAACCACTGAGCTGAACTGAACTGAATGCTCATTGCCCAAGTTGTGATCCTCCCTGATTCTCTGAGTGGCCAGCGTGGTGTGATTTATTTGTCGCGCCCTGGCGGACGTTGGTGTACCTTTTCTATATGCACTCTAAACGCTCGCTCCGCTTGTTCCCCACCGACAGGGCATTTCTGTTGCCGGCTGACAGTTAAGCACTTGGTCCTGCTCTTCAGCATGGAGAAATAAGCAGCTGGCAGAGGAATGGACGAGCACACAGGGTCGCTTTTCTATTTTCACACATCCTGACAGGTCTGGAGGACCTGCATTTGAAATAATGATGTGTAAAAGAAAAAAAAAAGAAAACGAGAAGTTGTACTGATCCATAACCAGTGGAGCGGGCAACTTGTGTACCCTGCCACCGCTGTGAGCTACGAAGACCCCCCCTCCCCCCGCCAACCCTCTCCCTTGCTGCAGGCTGCACGCCATCGACATTGGCATGATGACTGGCAGCAGAGCCAGCGTTTTGCAGGCAGCAGTCAGCCAGCGCCAGCTCCGCACGTCAGCTCAAGACAAGGCCAGACTCCGCAGACCCACTTAGTTCAGAGCTGTCAGTGGTTGTCACGCTGAGTCAAGCTCGCTTTCCGTCGAGCGGCGCCGCATGTGAGTACGCCGCCCGACAAAGAGCCACTCAGCAAAGCCATTGGAGAGTAGTCGTCTAGCGGCTCGGCCTGTGGAACAAGTTGGCAGGCATCCTAACTCTTGCCAGCGACGAAATTAAAAAAAAGGAATGGCAGTCATTGTGGCACTGGCCTCTTCTCAGGTGGAAGAAGCAAATGACAAGGCGGGAAAAAGCGGTCTGAGAGCGGTCCGAGTGGGCTGGGGGAGGCCATTTGGACGGCCTGTCTATGTCTTAACACTTCAAAGGACCCCTGGAAGAGGAGAACCAGAAGGCACCTGACACTTAGCTGTTAAGTTGTGCGCTGACGTCCTCCATCAGTGTCAGACGACGAGAGGTGCCACTGGCTGATCGTTTTTAATCAGGCCATTTATATCGAGAGCACACGCCATTCAACATCCCAACCTTCAGGGGGACCTGATGCAGGTGCTTGAAATTGTCAAGAGGTATCGATGGCAAAAAAGTGAACCCTGTACTGGGGGAGGGCACCATTAGGAAAAGATTGGCGCAGCAGTTGGCACGGCTGCATCACCAATCCAGGGTCGCTTTTCAGTTGACGATGTCATCTGTGAAGCATACGGGCGTAAACAGCCACCCTAACCTGACACAGACGGGCAAAGGCAGACGCTTCAAGCACAAGACACTGGTTTTATTACTTTTTCTCCGTTGGCACCACTCCACTGTGTTCCCGGCGTGACAGTACAGTTCTGTTTTTACAGTTCAAAACACCACCAGGTCGACTTATTCTTCTGGCTTTCGCCTCCACTCCCTTTCAGGTAAGCTGCGTCTTCTGCCTCCCGAATCTCACTCCCCATCAGTAGGCCTAGTGCCCCTTTAACAGGTCCTGGGAACGTCCCAGGTGAGTCATCAGCATCACTTGGAATTAGTCCCACACCGCCGGACTCCTCAGCTCCCCATGGCGGCCACCAGGGGAACCGACAGGGCTGCATGGAAGCTTTACTCCCAATCTGTGCTGGATGAACCCGTGGTGACACCCAGGGAAGGTAACGTCTCACAGGTGCTCTCTCCCCATGTCCTTCCCTCCCACTGGCATCCTGGCCAATCAACCGAAGCTGACCACAATACATCTCAGATGTACAACCCGTGTGGACTTCACCTTTTCTCCCCACGTTTTTCTCCATGTAGTCCGCTTTTCCTAAAGGTGTGAGGTTTGGTGATTCTAAATTGGGACTCCGGACTGGCACATCAGGGCTACATCCTGCTTTCCTGCTACTATGGCACCCCAGTCCCTCCATAATCCCGAACCCAATTAAGTTTAGTTAAGTAAGCATTTAAGTTCAAGTTTAAGTAAGCGACAGTGGGATATGTGTGTTGCACAAAGAGGGCATGAAAGATCCAGTGGTAGAGAAGACCTTGAGAACTTTTGAGGAAAAAGCTGGAGGTGTGATTGAGAAAAGCGCATGCGGAGTCCAGCAAGAGTCGTGTCTGACCAACTCCACTCTCCGGCTTTACGACAACCAAGAATGTGTTGAAAGAAATGCAAATCAGCTCCACCTCCTGATATAGCGTCCCTCATAAAGAACACGAAAATACAAACGAGCAGATAGCTAAACCAACAGGACTGCCACATAGCAAATGCTTTGAACTTTGATATGTGTGAAAAAGTGACAGCGACTGCTGAGGAGGGACTTACAGGACTTGGAATCTGTAGAGAGAGAAGCGTTATTAGGATTAAACAGACTGCAGTCTAAGAAAGACCAGATAACATTAATCATTGAGCGCTTAAGCAGGTTAGCGAGAATACATGTAAACTCTTGACGCACGTCACTGGGCACAGGAGAAATTCCTATAACTATTGTCCCGTACGTGAGCCTGGGGGACACTTTACAGGCTCAGATAGTGTGATTCGTCAGCCAGGCCAGAGGTTGGCGCTCTCACCTGATCCTCTCTCTCTTCTATTGCTCCTCTGCAGTCTGTGCCTCTCAATGACATCACCACCGGCCCACCCACTCTTGACATCTCTTTCCGGCCAACCCTGATGGAATCATTTCCGCTACCCAGAATTCCCCTTCCTGCCACATCAGTTCCTGTTCCAGCCGCCCTGACTCCGCCTCTTCCTCCCACCCGCCATATCTATAGAGCAGACTCCACCCATTAGTCAGTTCAGTTGTGAACGCCGTGTTTCTTTTCACTTGCTGATATCACCAAACCTGTCTTTCTGTCTGCTGCCTAATTTGTTTTTCCCACTCTGTTCACTCCTGACATTTTAGCGAGTTGTCCACAGACGTCTGTCCCTGTTCGAGAATCACGTCTGGCCTCGTGAGATGATGAGTGAGGATGAGGCCTAAGGCAAGTGGTGTCCAATCCTAGTCCCAGAGATTCCCACCAATTGCCTTCCCTGAAATTGATCTCATTCCTTAATTAGCTGGCCTACTTTTGGTCATTCTGTGCTTAGAGAAGAGCAGGAGTGTGAGATTCACCATCACAGAAAATGTAAATGTATTCCCATTGTATTGCCGAGTGCCTTCTCTGCTCTTTTAGGTGGCTCTCCATCAGCCGGACTGCTCACCTTTGCCACACCCGCTGGAATTCTCTCTGTGACTTTACAGGCTTGTCATGGTTATTAGGCTCCCCTGCAGTTGGTTCTGAAGCTGCTCATATTCTTGGTGTCTGCTCCAACCTATTAGCATTGTTACAATATTTCTGCCGCAGTTTTAATTTCTTGCTATGTTGTTTTCTCCATTATCTTCATCCTAATGCTGACAATCAAAAGCGAGGGGAGCAGATACCTGGGCAAACAATACCGTGTCAATGTCAGACCCACTAACATGTTTATTAGTATAAACAGAACACCAAGAAAAGCAGAATGGAAATCAAAATGAGGATGAACATCTTAAAAACCAAGTTAACAAAACACTAACTTATCTCCATACTTGTTGTGCTCCCCGTCTAAGACACGCTGAAATCCAAGTAATCAACGTAGAGTTTAATGTTTGCAGTGGAATGTGTTCTGTAATGCATTTAGTAACAAAATGCATAGCAGGTTTCATTCCAACAGATGGTACTCTGTCAGTGAACTGGCAGACAATCTTATCTTAGCAAAAACTGGGCAATGTTTATAAAAAACAAAACAAAAAAAAAAGAAAGATATAAAGCAAAATGAAACCAAAGCCTAACATGACAGAGAATAATCATGGTCAAGAGAACTAAAGGGTCATAGGCGAAAATACACACAAGTAAAAACTTTGAATACTTCAGAGATTTAGTACCATCATATCAGATAAGGATTTGCACTCATCGTTGTCCTTTCATCCCGTGGCATTGATTACCTTAGAGACCACAACCCTAGCAACCCTGGGGGCAGACCTAACGATGGAAATAAACACTGGTGACTTGTGAGGATCCAAAATCATACCAAATCATGACAGATGGTGCATCGCAAACATTTGTAGCAATAAAAGGCATTGATTCAAATGTTTGTAATGTGCCATCTGTTGGAATGGCAAATGTGATGCATATGTCTCTGTTATATGCCTTTCGGTAAGGCAATTGTTAAAGTATTGCTACTGTTTGTGAGTGCCCTCTGTTAGAATGATAAATGTAATACATTTCATTATTGAAAATGTTTGTGATGTGCCATCTGTTGAAATGACAAATGTAATGCATATGTCTCTGTTATATGTCTTTTGGTATGGCAATTGTAAAGGTATTGCTACTGTTTCTGATGCGCCCTCTGTTAGAATGACAAATGCAATACATTTCATTATTAAAAATGTCTGTGATGTGCCACCTGTTGAAATGACAAATGTAATGCATATGTCTCTGTTGTATGTCTTTTGGTATGGCAATTGTAAAGGTATTGCTACTGTTTGTGAGTGCCCTCTGTTAGAATGACAAATGTAATACATTTCATTATTGAAAATGTTTGTGATGTGCCATCTGTTGAAATGACAAATGTAATGCATATGTCTCTGTTATATGTCTTTTGGTATGGCAATTGTAAAGGTATTGCTACTGTTTCTGATGCACCCTCTGTTAGAATGACAAATGAAATACATTTCATTATTAAAAATGTTTGTGATGTGCCATCTGTTGAAATCCATCCATCCATCCATTTTCCAACCCGCTGAATCCAAACACAGGGTCACGGGGGTCTGCTGGAGCCAATCCCAGCCAACACAGGGCACAAGGCAGGGAACCAATCCCGGGCAGGGTGCCAATCCACTGCTGCATTTGTTGAAATGACAAATGTAATGCATATGTCTCTGTTATATGTCTTTTGGTATGGCAATTGTAAAGGTATTGCTACTGTTTCTGATGCACCCTCTGTTAGAGTGACAAATGTAATACATTTCATTATTAAAAATGTTTGTGATGTGCCATCCATCCATTTTCCAACCCGCTGAATCCAAACACAGGGTCACGGGGGTCTGCTGGAGCCAATCCCAGCCAACACAGGGCGCAAGGCAGGGAACCAATCCCAGGCAGGGCGCCAACCCACCGCAGCATCTGTTGAAATGACAAATGTAATGCATATGTCTCTGTTATATGTCTTTTGGTATGGCAATTGTAAAGGTATTGCTACTGTTTCTGATGCGCCCTCTGTTACAATGACAAATGCAATTCATTTCATTACTAAAAAATTTTGTGATGTGCCATCTGCTGAAATGACAAATACAATGCATTTGTCTGTGACATGCCATTGGGTGTGGCAATTGTAAAAGCATCGTTATTGTTTGTGATGGGCCATCTTTTAGGATGTCAAATGCAATGCATTTTATTACTAAAAATGTTTGGGATGCACCATCTATTAGAATGGACACACAGACAGTTTTATTGAGATGGATAATACATAAACATGATCACTACATTCAAATAAAATTGAGTAAACCTAGTTTTGACATTTCTGATGTCAAGCCTGTCATCATTCTGTGTCTTTTTCCCAGAGTCTGCTCTTTTCATTGTTAATTGTCATTGTTAGATTCCAATTAAGGGAGCAACTTCTACAGAAAAAGGGTTAAACAGCAGGAAAACAACAAAAGAGAGTTAAGTGTTTAAAACTATGGCAAGCACAGGAATAATTCTACATTTCTTATAATTGTAAATCTCACACTACGGCTGTTTTCCAATTGCAGAACAAAAGAAGACAACGAGCAGCAAATTAAACAATGAGATCACTTTAAGGTAGATTGACTGGTGGGAACAAAAACCTGCACCACATGGGGTCCCCCCGGACCAGATAGTGTTGCTGGGCCTCAGGTTGAGGCCGAGCCAATCATTCTACTAGCTTGGCTGAACGTGCCAGGTGGTCATAGACTTCTCAAGTTGGTCCCACTTGCCACGGTGACCCTTTCATTGCACAATTTGATTCACAAAAATGTAAAATATTCAGGAATCTCACTGGAGAAACAACGACTGACTCCGGTTTGGCTGCTCCATGATTTTGACTCATCAACTCCCTGTGTGTCCATTTCCCAATGATCCCCGCCTGATGAGTGCTCCTATGGCACCACCATGTGTGCTTTTACGCTCTTTGATCCCGTGGCTTCCACTCATTTCACTCGATTTTCAAAACTGGTAAAGAACACCCAGTGAAGTGAATCAGAAAACAACTGGACTGTGTCAGTGGGCCAGATAAAGAAAACAGATTGTGTGAGGCTCAAAACACAACCAGTACAAGAAAATGGAGGCATGATTACAGGAAAAGCTTCAGGGGACCATTTAAAAATAAACGGGGGTCCTGCTATCCTACGTGGGACGTACGGTAGATAGATATGAACGGCACTAAATAATAGATAGATAGATAGATAGATAGATAGATAGATAGATAGATAGATAGATAGATAGATAGATAGATAGAACTTTATTTTTCCCCAAGGACAAAATTGGCAATAACAGAGACATGTGCATTGTATTTGTCATTCCAACAGATGGCACATCACAAACAGTAACATGCCTTTTACGAATCTCATACCAAATGGCATAAAGATAGATAGATAGATAGATAGATAGATAGATAGATAGATAGATAGATAGATAGATAGATAGATAGATAGTGTGGCGGACAGCTGGGACCCATGCCCGGCTGGGACGCCCCTTTGATACTGGGTCCGGGGGACCAGCCATGGGATGCACACTACGTCCCCCAGAAGGAACGCATAGTGGCAGCTCTCCTGGGTTACATCGGGGCCACAGGCGTGGGACTTCAGGGCAAAGTCCTGTTGGGCTCCGTGGCCACCACCAAGAAGAGCGGCACAGCTTAATGAACCAGTGCGGGCTGGAATGCAGCCACACCTGGAAGTGCAGCCTGAATTAGGTTATTTATCACCTGAAGCACTTCCAGGTGGGCTATAAGAAGAGCCTGCAGCCACCACTCGAGGCGCCAGAGTCAGGAGGAGGAGGATGACAAAGATGCCTGAGAGGAGTGGAGGAAGAAGAGAGTGATTTTTGTGGGTGTTTTTCATTGGTTGTATGTTTTGGGACTGTGTGGGGCCTGTGGGACATGGGGAGGACTTTATTTTTTCCCAGGGGCAAATTTGGCAATAACAGAGACATGTACATTGTATTTGTCATTCCAACAGATATCACAAACATTAACACTACTTTAAATGTAACGGAGACATGTGCATTGCATTTTTTTTCCAACAGATGGTGCATCACAAACATTAACATGCCTTTTATGAATCCCATACCAAATGGCATATAGATAGATAGATAGATAGATAGATAGATAGATAGATAGATAGATAGATAGATAGATAGATATGAAAGGCACTATATACAGTAATAGATAGATAGATAGATAGATAGATAGATAGATAGATAGATAGATAGATAGATAGATAGATAGATAGATAGATAGACTTGTGTCGTGTCTGGCGTGTTGGCCGCTCTGTTATGCCCCCTAATGGTCACTCATGGACATTTCAAATGTTCAAATCTGAGAAACACAGGGGGTACACACGGCCGTTTATTGCTAGCATTAAGCCAACTTTGACCATGTGTATAAATGAGGGGAGCTGAACATACATTGATTTATCTTAAGAATAACTTCTAAGTATCATGTATTAAATTATTAGCAATCAAACATCGTGCTGCCAAGCTTTCTGGACGACGCTCACACACAGCACACCCACCGACACCTAAATGCTGTGTTTCAAACATTCTGTTCGTTTTTTTGATTTGAAACATGCCCATTCTCTTTCCTTTGTAAATGAAGCAGGCCTAACCCCTGCCATGTATGTTTCTCCGAAACAAAAATCATCTTTCCAAATCTGGCAAATCTGAGCAACCAGTCTGGGACAGCAAGTTCCTGTGTTTCGACAAGACAAACGGGAAGAGACGCATGTCACGGAGCTCACTGTGCAGCCCACGTCTCGAGTGAGAAGTACATGGCCACTGCCATCGAAGATGACAGACCGCGCACTCGCGCCATGCTGCTCCCGGTGGCAGCAAGCGGGCACAGACGACAGTCGACAATGATGGCAGGCACTCGTGACTAATGGAACACAGAGACGTTAAGCCAGTGCTGGAGTGCCACACATGTCACTCACACATGATAACCTTTAGGAGAGTGGAATGTCAGAGACAGGCAGACGGAAACGGAACGGAAGGGAAGGCGTGAAGGAGGTCACCTCGACAGCCGTCGGAGAGATGCTTTACAAGTCCACTCAAACGTCTGCCAGGATTGTCAGAAAATGCAGGATTTGTGAAGTCCTAATGGCTGGGAATTCAGCAGTGTGGCCACCTATAAGCTTACTGCCTGAATGGATGGTAGGAGCACACATTGTTTGGGGGGTGGGGGGTGGGATAGTGAAATGAACTGTCACTGTTATTATTATTAGTATTGAAAAAGTATAGAAAGTTGGGTGACTTTTTGAAATTAGAGTGGACACCACTCAAAGGTTAAATCTGCACTTTGAAGATGTAAATGCAGAAGCCATCATTTTCAGCTCCCCAAAATAAGGCACACACTCCAAACTGACCCCCCCCCCCATACTTATTTAAACACTACATGGTAGTCAAGTTCAATTCAGAGCTGAAGAATAATTAGTTCAAGGTCACGGTCACGTTCAGAGTCCTGTCACATGTGTAATAAGCAATATGAAATAAGACTTCATCCCACCGCTGCCACCAGTCAGCCTAATTGCTTTATACACCATCAAGCATTCGTGCCAGGGAGTTGCCTTCCAGGCATCATCTAAGGTAAGGGGTACCACCCCGGGACAATAGGGGGGCTGTCGCTAACAGTCTTGTCTCCTTTTTCTGTCACAGCCTCAAGAAACTGCCCCCCCTGAAGGGCAACAGAGCAAAGGAAGCCCCGCCCCTCCAGTATAAAAGGAAGGCGCTGTCACTGCACACCTGACCGTGATAACCAGCATGTCAAGAAACAAAGCGCAACTGACTAAAGGGGATTGTCCTTCGCAGAAAACGCCTGCGAGAAAATCATACCAGTTATTTGCTTGAATTTTTGTTCAAATTTAATGTGGTGTTACCAGGTTGGCACCCCAAGCTTTGAGATTTTGTTTTGTCTCATCAGTCACCTTGTAACAACACATAAACTCACTTTACCTCCATAAACCCGTAACCCCGGACAGAAGAAGGGATTACGGTATTTAGGATTAGATTCATTTTTGATTTTGGTTGCTACATTGTGCTCTGCCACTCTGGAATGGTAGATGCTTGGCATGTGAGCGACATACTGCATGGCATGAGATATCATGGTGACCACCAATTTCAGATCACTCTGTATGTTAAAGGATAGGCAAACTTAGCTTAAGATAAAGAAAAACGTCCTCTTGTTTCCAGCCTTTGGGATATGGGAGGAAAAATCGGAATAGGAGAGAAAAGCTGGTGGAGAACAAACAAACTCCACCGGGATTGAGACCTATACCCCCGGACCCTGACGCTGTGATGACTTCAGGCAGCGCCCCCTGCTGTGCTGTGCTACCTCCGTGTGTGTGTGTGTGCGCCTTGGCTTTGATCGACTTCAAACTACTCAAAGTTCACAAAAATCATGAATAGTACTTCAAAGGCTAGTGAAATAAATACAAAAGGGGAACAGCTAAGGAAGAAGAAGAAGAAGAAGAAGAAGAAGAAGAAGAAGAAGAAGAAGAAGAAGAAGAAGAAGAAGAATAGTTAATAGTTTTTCCCTGTCATTTTTAAAAAATGAAAGTCAATAGACAGATTGATGTGAAAGGCACTATATAATAGATAGATAGATAGATAGATAGATAGATAGATAGATAGATAGATAGACAGATAGATAGACCTTTAATTGTCCCCCAAGGGCAAATTTGGCAATAGCAGAGACATGTGCATTGTATATGTCATTCCAACAGATGGCACATCACAAACATTATCACTACTTTAAGAAATCTCATACCAAATGGCATTTAATGGAGGCATACAGACTGCATTTGTCATTCCAACAGATGGTGCATCACAAGCATTAACATGCCTTTTACAAAACCCATACCAAATGGCATTAAGATAGATAGATAGATAGATAGATAGATAGATAGATAGATAGATAGATAGATAGATAGATAGATAGATAGATAGATATGAAAGGCACTATATGATAGACAGATAGATAGATAGATAGATAGATAGATAGATAGATAGATAGATAGATAGATAGATAGATAGATAGATAGATAGATAGATAGATAGGAAAGGCACAATATAATAGATAGATAGATAGATAGATAGATAGATAGATAGATAGATAGATAGATAGATAGATAGATAGATAGATAGATAGATAGATAGATAGATAGATAGATAGGAAAAGCACAATATAATGGATAGATAGATAGATAGATAGATAGATAGATAGATAGATAGATAGATAGATAGATAGATAGATAGATAGATAGGAAAAGCACAATATAATAGATAGATAGATAGATAGATAAATAGATAGATAGATAGATAGATAGATAGATAGATAGATAGATAGATAGATAGATAGATAGATAGATAGATAGATAGATAGATAGATAGATAGGACTTGATTGATGCCCAAAGGAGGTTCTGCTCACCCCACAGAAGGTCTCACAGTTAAGGTTCATTTCACACGATAACGTAAGTGCGAGACGAGGTGAAGATGGCACCACGGGAGGATGGCATCATACAGTCTGGTACTTGCCAATGTCGCACATTCCCAGTGGCACAGCTTTGTAAAATGAGCCCGTGGTACAATAACAGGATTTTTTGTTGACTATTTATGGCCTTTCATTTGTATATTGTGCTTTTTTTTTTTTAGTCCTTCCCAAACTTTAGACTCTTAATGGCTTTCTGACCACAGACACTTTCCTTTTGAAAAGATCACACTGTGGTCTTCCTCGTTAGAGAGCTTGTGTGAACATCTGTGACCTTCACCGACAGGGAATAATCATTCCCCCTTCTAATTAACCCTCTGGACGTATTCACGTGGGACAGGCGGGGACCACCATTACTGCACTCCAGTCAGTACAACAGCCAGGCAGGTGGGTAACAACACATCAAAAATCACGTCCGTGAAACAGATGTTAATGGTGGAGCAGTTTGTTTGATTTGAATAATTCATTTATATAAATAAAATCTTTCTTTCTTTCTTTCTTTCTTTCTTTCTTTCTTTCTTTCTTTCTTTCTTTCTTTCTTTCTTTCTTTCTTTCTTTCTTTCTTTCTTTGTATTTGTTCGCCAATCATCCAAAACAGCCAAACTGATTTTCATGAAAATTCCGAGTTAAGATAAAGGCGGGGGCTTTGGGAGTTAGCAAGGTGGGTGCTCAAGTTGGGTCAGAAATGTGGGGCAGAAGGGAGGACGGTGTTACCAGCGCACACAAAGCCAAAGTGGGGTCTCCGCTGAGACCACAGGCACAGCATTTTCTTCTCCGCTAATTTAGATAACCATTTCATTTCCTCGCCGGACAGCAGCCTCTGTCTAAGAGTTTGTGTTCAGCCATGTTCATTTTCAGAGTAATATGGGGGTCCAAAAGGGGGTGTAAAGTGTCGCCGGACCCTTCAGGAGTGACGTTACTTTCTTTGAACGCCCCTCAAAACACACTGAACAGTTGACTGATGCAGGGCCAATAGGTACATTCGTTTCTGACTCCATTACAGAATCAGGAGGTTATTTTAATGTAATAATTACATGCATTTTGTCATTTAGTAAAACTAACACTAAAAAATCCCACCTGAGTTAACACACGCATGGAACAGAAAACCGTCCTAGTTGGTGGGCAACATGTAACCTCGAAAAGACCCCTGAAGTGAGCTTCACAGAACAAAGTTTAGGAACAGCCGCGCAAAGCTACACACGAGAACATGCGGCTCTTTCACCTTCTGTGATGTTAAATGATAAACGTGTTTAGAAAATGGGTGGATGGATGAGCATCGTGCGTAGCGAAAGAAGCGACATTCAGGTCACCAGAGAAGGACAGTGGTGGCCTCCTCCGTGTCGGTCCAGTGCTGCTCTTAAATCAACCGACGACGCGGCATTTTAACGAAAGCACAATTTTGGAAGAAGCCAACGCTCTCGGACCCCTGCGTGTCGATGGTAAGCGTGCTCGACGAAACAGAACGACAGATGACATTTCAACACGTGACGAGTCACCTATCACACCATGGTGGAGAAAAGCAAGGACCGACGTTACTAACTTTTACGGTTTCTTGACAGTGGACATTTACATTTATTCAAGTCCATTTTATGATGAGGCACTTAGAAGTGCAGGCTTTGATGCCTCAACACCATCGTGATTTGTAGCAATTTAAATCGATGTTGAATGAATCAACCCTTGAATTGTCTTTACAACATCATCATCGAACACCCGCCCCGGAGCTGTAACAATACGGACACCTGCCGTGGCGGCTGTGAATGCTTTCTACAGTCCGTGCACTCAGTTATTCAACAGGCCTTCCCGTTTTTAAATGTGGAATTAAACATCCGTTTGTGAAGCCGCAGTGTATTTGTGGTTCCAGCCAAGCGAGGAGTTACCTCAATTATGGAATCCGATCAAAAAGACAAAAAGAACATCTACTTGACTCATGAGAGCAGAGACATTGATAGAAAGGTGGTGTAGATGAAGGATGGGACAACCAGTCATGACAAAAGGGTTAACATTTTAAAAACACAGAAATATCTGCTTTCAAAATCTTGATGTGCTACCCATCTTGGGTTTAAATCTAAATAATCAACGTAAATCTCAGCATTAACGTATGCAGTGCACCATCTGCTAGAATGTACTTTGTAATGCATGTAGTGGTAAAATGCATTACTGCACCATCTGTTGGAATGATAAATGCAATGCATTTTATACCTGCACATGACTGTGATGCGCCATCTTTTGGTGGACACACATGCAGACACAAAGACGCTTACTTTTTCATTAAGGTGTGTGTGTATATATATATATATATATATATATACAGTGGTGTGAAAAACTATTTGCCCCCTTCCTGATTTCTTATTCTTTTGCATGTTTGTCACACAAAATGTTTCTGATCATCAAACACATTTAACCATTAGTCAAATATAACACAAGTAAACACAAAATGCAGTTTTTAAATGATGGTTTTTATTATTTAGGGAGAAAAAAAATCCAAACCTACATGGCCCTGTGTGAAAAAGTAATTGCCCCCTGAACCTAATAACTGGTTGGGCCACCCTTAGCAGCAATAACTGCAATCAAGCGTTTGCGATAACTTGCAATGAGTCTTTTACAGCGCTCTGGAGGAATTTTGGCCTACTCATCTTTGCAAAATTGTTGTAATTCAGCTTTATTTGAGGGTTTTCTAGCATGAACTTTTTAAGGTCATATATATATTAAGATAGACAGATATAGTATATAGTATATAAAGGCTAAGGGCGCGCCATCTTTTGGAATGACAAAATGCAATGCATTTTAAACCTGCACATGATTGTGATGCATCATCTTTTGGCAGACATACAGGCAGACACAAAGACACTTATTCTTTCATTAAGGTGTATATATATATATATATATATATATATATATATATATATATATATATATATATATATATATATATATATATATATATATATATATATATATATATATATATATAGAGGTAGATAGATATATACCGAATATAAATGCTAAGGGTTCTCTGTCTGTCATACAAAATCTTACAAACCCCTGGGCCTTGAGCCTTCATTTTAGTCGACAACTTATGCTGTGATTCATGCTAACACTCCCCATAAATTAGACATTTGGGGTACCCTGGCCATGATATTGAGCTTTATAAAATCAGTGTTAATGTCTGTGATGCATCATCTGTTGAAATGACAAATGCAATGCATTTTATAACTGTGGGGGTCCATTGTGCATTGAAGCAGGTCGATGAATGAACTCTGATGTGCAGCAGTGAGGATGCTTAAAAAGGGGCGGGGCTTCCCTGGGTGATGTCAGGGTGCGTTTGAACTGTGTTGCCCCTTTTCTCGTCCCACTGAGTCTTACCTGGTGGGGGGGCTCATAAAACATCCCTGGCGCTTGTATGTTTGACATGAAGTTTCCGCTTCATCTCCATGGCTCAGTGGTTTGTTTCAGGTTCCCACAACAGTTGGTATGAAGAAGTCCTTCCTTCCTTCGGCCTTAAATTCACTTGCACTTAATTTCAAGAGGTGTCCCTGATGATGTGATTCACTATTTAATCAAAAGAATTCTGCTGAAGTTTCACTGTGTGTTGTCTAGTGTCATCTTAACAATCCCAGTAGACACGCACATCGACTGGGCTCAGACAAAAAAATGCGCACTTAATGGAGCTGAAGGGCTGAGAGAAAAAAAAATCCCACCAACTGTCTGGTGCCAGCATCGACTAAAATAAGAAACATAACAAACACTAAGACCAAGCCAAGTGCTTTTCATGATTTGAGTTGTCTAATTTTGACACTTTCTTTTATGATCAAATTTTTATTTAACAAGCAAATGCTGAACGATACCAGCTCATTTCAGAACCAATGCCAGCAACTGAATTAATTAACAAAGCAACAGGCCCAACTGCTTTACCGAAGTTAACGTTTAAAGGGAAACGATGAAAAAAAATGTGACCAAAAAAAGCAACTGAAACAGAACAAACTCACATGCATACATTGAAGGTAGACAAGAGATAATATAAGATAGCATTCAGGGTCACATTGGATCCTATTCTATCAACATTGGTGACAAGGCAGGAGTATCGACCTGGACTGCCCACCAGTTAGCTTAACACATACATCTTGGGAGAGGTGAGAAGAAAACCCACACAGACACGAGGAGAACCTGGAGACTCCACACAACTGCCGGGTGTGGAACTCAAAACCAGGATGACGGATGTGTGAGACTGCAGAGCCAAAGTGCTACGCCGCCGTACAGCCCAATGGGTGACACTCCAGGTATTAGTCTCTTCATTTTATCTAAAGACACAATATTTCACTGATGATCGTTATAGCATAAATGTTTTTCTGTAACTACAGTATATAATATAATATAATATAATATAATATAATATAATATAATATAATATAATATAATATAATATAATATAACGTGATATGATATGATATGATATGATATAATATCTACTACACTACTATATAATAAAACACTAAGGTCTGTGTGTCCAGTCCCTCGGAGCAATCTGATTGGTCAATTTGGTTTTGGTGTGATTGGTCAGTTTGGCTTCAGTGACAGGACGACAGAAGAAGTGCGAGTGTGAGACGCTTGAGGAGGAGTGAGTGTGCACTCTGAGAGTGTCGCCTTTAATGATGGAAAGTATTAAAGCAGTGAGGAGGCGAGAAAGGCACCTCAAAAATAATGAGAGACTCTGAGAAGCAGGCTTTACAGTGAAGAGATGTTCACACACGCAAATACAGAGAAAAGGTGCTGGGGGTGCATGTAAAACAAGAGACTGCAAATATGTTTTCTTTTATTATATGAGCTGTCTTTGATGTAACATTAAAAAATGCTAAGATCTGTGTGTCTGTGTGTGTGTGGTTCCCGTCCATCAAAGCATTCTGATTGGTCAGTTTGGTTCTGGTGCCACTATTGAAAGAGGAAGTGCGATTATCAGGGAATAATTTAGACAAAATAAAATAAAATACATGAATACATATATGGTGACAGTGAATAATAATAATATATGAAACGTGAGTCATGTTTTGTAGCCTATTTCTTGATGAATGTATTTAGTTATTTTATTCATTTATTTACTTCAGTGACACCACTCACAAGCTGTGAAAGACGAGAGGGCGGGCTCTAGTGAGTGCTATGTTTTCATTGGTCAGTCATCTGTAGCGTGGACATAAGTCACTGAGTGCCACGTTTACAGTGGAGCAGGCACTCTGACTGAACCGGGTGCTCGCTCTCCTCTGGTGTGGTGACCAGAACTGGACTCCAGATGTTCTCTCACCAACATATTATACAGTTTGAGCATAACGTCCTGCGATTTAAATTCAAGCTTTAACGACATGACCTAACATTTTGTAATCATTTCTACACATCGCTCATTATGTCAGCATAAACCCCTGAATCCTTTTCAGAAGTTGCTTCCTCCAGGACAGTGTCTGCCATCTTGAATTTGTATATTTGTAATTGATGTTCCTGCTGCCCCCGCGTGTAGCACTTTGCACAGTTCTGCGTTAAATGGCAGCTCTCGCAGGTCTAAGCTTACATCCATCCATCCATCCATTTTCCAACCCGCTGAATCCGAACACAGGGTCATGGGGGTCTGCTGGAGCCAATCCCAGCCAACACAGGGCGCAAGGCAGGAACAAATCCCAGGCAGGGCGCCAACCCACCGCAGGACACTCACACACACACACATACACACACACACACACACACACGCACACGCACACACACACGCACACACACACACCAAGCACACACTAGAGCCAATTTAAAATCGCCAATGCACCTAATCTGCATGTCTTTGGATGCTGGGAGAAAACCGGAGCACAAGGAGGAAACCCACGCAGACACGGGGAGAACATGCAAACTCCATGCAGGTCTCCCAACTGCGAGGCAGCCATCGTGCCGCACAGATCTAAACTTGTTTCTGAATTGTTTTTGCTGCCTCCTCAGAGTCTGCTGTCCCACAAATTTTACTCTCATCTACAAATTTCACTAATTTAATAATAATAATGAAATCTTATTTAAATAAATCAAGAGAGTTACAGGCCAAGGACAGACCCGCCAGAGGGGCTCCACGGATGACCCCACTCTCATCTTATCTCTACTGTTTGTCTCCTGACGGTTAACCAACCATGAGATCCACATAGACATGTGGGGAACGGGCAAACTCGGAGGCCCCCTACCCTGGAAGTTGAGCAGTTCAGACCCCAAGCTACCTGCAGCCCCACCATCTCACACTACTTCAGGGTGGTACCGATAGTGAGGCCGTTCCGAAGTGTTCCACTTAATACCAGTTTAGTTTGTTTGGAGCCAATTATTTCTCTGAACTTAATGTGAATGATATAAATTCAGCAAAGCGACACCATTTTGTATTCATCAGCATGAACGTGCTTGACCCCCCCCCCCCCCCCCCCCCACCTCCAAATGCCTCCAAGGTGGATAAACTCTAGAACACTCCGGCAAGACGAGTCACGTGTCTCCATTCCTTTTAGTGCAAGCAGGGAACCTGTGGCCTTTCATTGGCTTCTTTTAACGGCTAATTGCGTAAAACTTCACGATTTTTTGTCGTCGCTGTTAAAAGCCCCTTATTGGGCGCACACACCCCCAACCCCCCCCCCCCCCCACACACTTTAAAACTTTACTAAACGGTCTACAGATCCAGAGGTGAACCAATCAACGCCTCAGCTCAAGTTGCAAAGTCCACCCAAGAGCCGGCAGGTCCGCCGACAGCAGCGCCTCCCTCTGCAGCAGCCTGTTAATGAATGCACTTTTCACAGCGGCACGATTTTAATTTGGTTGGAGAAAAAAAAAAAAGAATTAAAAAATGCAGCTCTCTGTTGATCCCTGGGCTAAGCGGGATTTGCATAAATTTTTAATCAAAGCAAATTAGATTATCACCAAATTAAATTACAGCTCCTGCAAACCCCCCCCCCCCTATCCTCCCCCCCCCCCCCACCACCACCACACTCACACACCCCAGAAGAAGATACAAAAGTTGCCAGGCATAAAATGAGAATTTTTTTTTTTGACAGAAAAGTTCGACAAATTGGCGGACGGCACTAAAAAAACCCAAACTTTTTCTAATGGAAATGAATGAATGAACGAATAGAAATGCAGGCTCATGTCAGAGCTCGGCCTGTTCGGTGTCTTCTGACTTTGGGGTTTGTCTTCCCAGATGTCTCGTGTTGGCCAAAGTGCAAAGGTGAAAGTGTGGGGAGGAGCGGTGTGAAGGGTAACAGCTGCCACACTGCTAAGCTAAGACCAAAACCCGGTGCCCCCGCCAAGCTTTCTGCTGCCCCCTCTAATGTTGTAATTAACACCTTGGGTCACCACTGCTTGCTGAATCCCAGTCTCTTCTAAAAAGGCCTCATTAAGTGAATCGTTAGGGCCGGCGGCAAGCTGAAGAGAAATCGAGGGACGGGCGGCTCATTAGAGGAACTCGGGTGCTCTTCTGCTTGCCTTGCTGATCTTAGCCACCAAAAGGGACAGAGACTGGCGACTTCTGACCTCGGAGCTGGCAGACTGTCAGGCCCACGGAAACCGAGCATCGCTGACATTTCGCAAGCTACGCTTTAGAGAGATTAGGAGAAGATTACTAGGAGGCTTCGTCCTCGTTCTTCCAAGTCTCCTTTCTTGGCACAGAATTAATTTGTGAGGAGGAGACTCCTGTGTCACAAAAAAAAATAAAATAAAATATAATAAATAAACGTAGTCGTGGTTTGATCCCAGTTTCAATATCAAAGCATGACATTCAAAGACTAACTTCATCCAATTCAGCATGGCATGGGGATGGGCCATCGGGCACAAGCAAGGCAGAAAGCAGCCAAAATGGGGTCAATGCGCATCCTATTACTTAACTGCACACCAAGGTGGGGGAGCCCCCCATAACTCTGATGATACCTATTACTGTTGTGCTGCCTGTCTAAAAGGAGCTCAAATAGAAATAATCAATATTTGCAGTGCACCGTCTGTTGGAATGTGTTTTGTAATGCACGTTGAATTAAAATGCATTGCAGTTGTCATTCCAACAGATAGTGTTCTGTCAGCAAATTGCCAGATAAACTTACTAGGGAAAAAAAAAGCAAGAGATGTACTATGCATGCCACATGGGCTGGACGGGCATCCCAGCCAGAAGAGGGGATGGATCCTTACCCGGATGGGAGCCTCCTAACAGGCAGAGAGGAGAAGAGAAGCGAGTCAGACCTGAAGGGATGGACGGACAGCCCACTGAAAATGGAAGATGTCACTGGGAGGCTTTATACTCCCCCAGCACACTAGATGGCAGCAGCCTCAGATATCAGTGCCCAGTAGGAAGCCAGCAGGATATGGAGATGTAGTCCGGCAGAGCAGCACTGCTGGGATCACTGGGTGCCACAAGAGGGCGCTGCAGGGAGACAAGCTAAATGTTTTAAAGGACTTTCACATGACCAGGAAGTGCTTCCATTGGGCAGCGGCCCTGGCACCGGAAGTCCTTAATAAAAGGGACTGCACTCCCTTACCCAGGCGAGTCGGAGCTGGGTGGATGTGAGGGCAGTACAGTGGTGGTGAGAAGTATTTTGGAGAGAGAAAAAGAGAATCTCATGCTTGTGTAAACTTTGTTACATTTTGTTAATTGTCTTGAGGAGTGTGTGTAATAAACACACTGTTATTTGAACCCGAGACTCCTAGTGTGCTCGTGTTGGGGTTTGGGGGCTCGCTGATGCCCTGCTTTCTATCACAGCACATAAAAAATAAAACAAAACAAAAAAAAATATATATATAAAAAGTGAAACGAAACCAAAGCCCAATACGAGAGACGATAAGAGAGAACAAGACATGAAAATACTCGTGAGGAAAGAGCACAAAGATAAACTTTGAATACTTCACAGTTTTGGTATCCGCAGACCAGATGAGGATTTGCACTCAGAGCCGCCCTTTTATCGATTACGTGGGTGTCCTGACGCCAAACGCCATGGCCCTAGCAACACTTAATGCTGGAAATAAACACTGGTGGGCTCTGGGGGCCCAAAATCATACTAAATCGTGACACTGACGTTTTATTTGCCTTTTTAGTCACTTCTACGCATTGCTCAGATGATCAGAATGTTGTGCCCACATAAACCTCTAAGTTCTTTTCGGACGTTGCTTCCTTGAGGACAGTGTTTCCCGTCTTGTGTTTATAATTAATGTTCTAACGTGTAGCACTTTGCACTTTTCTGCGTTAGACTGCAATTTCCAAGCCTTCACCCAGTTCTCACACTTCTTGAATCGTATTATTGTGGAACCTGTGAGACTCGCCAGGTACGTTTTTAGCTTGGTCTACTCCCGCACTTTAAGATGAACACACACACACACACATACTGTAGAGATCCTATTGAGACAAAGTCTTGCCAGTCACCCCGCAATATTCCACACAGGACCCGCTTCACGTAAGAGTGATGCCAAATGGCTGCCACTCTTCTGTAGTACTCTACATAAGGACTCGCTACCAGCAGCGCTAAGAAACACGCAGGTGTCCTCGTGACGCTCGAAGGCTCAATCACTTTGATTGTAGGACCACCGTCTACCAAACAGTGGCTTACTTTGACCATGCTTGTTTTAAATATTGAGGGGCGACCCCTCAGCCCTTGATGACCTTGTGGGCAAGAAAGCTGCAGTCTTCCCCCACTAGGTGTCCTAATACAGGGCGGCCCTTACAATTATTCAAGTCATCAGTAGTTAACTGGGAATTATTTTGTGAGTTTTACAACCTGCTAACGTGAAACTGCAGACGACGCTGTAGCCCCTACTTAAATGGACTGCAAATCCCAGCATGCTCAGCAGTACTGTACTGTGCCACTGGACAGCTTTGCTAGGTTGCCACAAGGGCTGCTGGGTGAAAGGCCGTTAGGTTTAAATATGAGCCATGACAAGCCTGAAGGATGGTGGTCCGTGATGACTTTTTGTTTCCACGCTTCACTGCACAATTGGATTACAACGACACCCACCAGATTACGGATTTATGGTCTTGTGCCATGTCTGCTTCTTATTTATTATCATTTTAAATTTTATAAAAACTTACCTAACGAACTGCTGAAGTACGCACTTTGCCTGGAGGACGCCACACATTTCAGTCTCGCACAAGGGATTTGAATGCGCAGTGGTCATTCTGTCTCACTTCTCTATGCATCTCGTGATAAACTTAAAATGTTCAGTAATCATGGGCCCAAAACATACTCACAGATTTTCACATTTGGCAGTCAATGTGTTGCCCTTGCAGCCTGGTCCTCCATTACAGTAACCAAGAGATTAATGGGCACATTTTCAGAAGCAGCTTATCCGCCGCAGCCCACCACAGGAAGAACTGACAAGATGCCAGTCAGTCTATCAGGGGGCACACCCACATTCACTCCTACAATGGCAGCATACCCAGTACGTCGGAAGAATGGGGGGGGGGGGGGGGGGGGAGTCCAGGGTAGCCCAGGCAAGATGCCACCAGACCACCATGCCACCCTTCCATGAATAACAACGTGAAACAAATTTCAGAATGTCAGCCTACGCCTGCGTTGCACAATAAACTTTATTACCGCGACTCCAAATTCATTTCTGGCTCAAGTGAGCGTTTCATTCTGCCAGTTGTGGCCACAGCTCTGTTTCTGCAGTCTGAGATTTGGGCATCGGCAGGACTGCCAGTCGCTCCACCACTAGGATGTTGGGTCCCATCCTGACTGTGGGACTGTGAAAAACAAGCCTCATCACCAGGCGCTCTCCCAGATTTCCAGGGACCAGCAGCTGTGTGTCTCTTTGGAACATAAACCACGTTACGCTGGTACTTCTACACACTTTTCAACTCGCAAAAACAAACTTTTATTTGGTGTATGGCAGCGTGATGATGCAGTTGTCAGTGTCACAGTGCCAGTGATCCCAGTTCAGATTCTGGTTGATTTATTCTCCCCCTCTGGGGTGTTCTCCAGTTTCCTTCTCACATATGCAGGTAACTGTTGCTGGCTGCCCAGCTAAGTGTGAACGTGGATGTGTGTGCGTGAGTGGCATCCCCTCTGCAATGGTACCCTGTGCATAGCTCGCTACGGGCTTCTGTAGTCGAAAACTGAGCAACCAGAGTGAGAGGATGAGTCCTCTGACTTAGAGACTTCATTCTTGTTCTTCTGTGTTTCCTTCTTGGGACACAATTCATTTGTGAGGAGGAGACTCCTGTTTCACTCTTTCCTGGAAACAAAAGACACAATCTGGGTTTATCACGGTTTTAATATCACAGCGTGACATTCACAGACCACAGGATTGCATGGGGTTTGGTCATCGGGCACAAGGCAGAAAACAGCCCTGTAGAAGTGTAATCTGCTTTCAATGCAGAAGTATAAATGAGCCTTAAAACTCAAATGTCCCCTTTAGATTACATCACCAAAGCTGAACTGATCAATCACACCGAATCTGAACTGACCCAAGCTGACCAATCACACCAAAGCAGAACTGACCAATGACACAAAAGCTGAACCAACCCAAGATGACCAATCACAACAAAGCTGAACCGACCCAAGTTGACCAATCACACTAAAGCTAAGCTGCCCAATCAAACCAAACCTGAACTGACCAATCACACCAAATTTGAACTGACCAATCTAATTGCTCTGAGGGACAGGACATGCACACACACACAGAACTTAGTGTTTTATTCATTGGTTCATTTTTAAAGAACTGCACTTTATATTTATCTGAGCGATGGCAGTGGGAGGACCAGCCACATCCAGTCATGTTTGCCGCCACCCCCCAACCAAAATACCATATGTTTCTGTATGTATTGTAAAAGTAACTGTAGTCAGAGTTAGATGACATCCTGGACATGAGGCCAATCCTTACTTACCCTGGTAGAGATGCCAGAGGAAGACACAGGCTGGAGAGTTTGCTGAATAATTCTAAGGGTGGGTGTAATAGAAGAACGGGGGTGTGGGGGGCTGGTTGGGGGGGTGGGTCACCACACTAAAATATTATACTGTACATTCCTGTTGAGGATTTGCCTTTAAAATAATAACCAAGATCACTCCGGCAATGGACATCCTTTATTCAACATATGTGAAGAAGCACCGGCATATGAACACCACAGGTCACTGTGACAAATAGCAATCATTAATTGGAAGAGCTGTGTTTATATCGACTAGGAACATTTGTATAATAGAGGTGTGTAACACCAATTTTACACCAATCAAGATAAAGATAAGTTATCTCACATCACATCATATAATTTGACTGGGTAGAAAGTGCCATGCATGGATAACATCGGGAGTCCTGTCAGGTGCTTTGAGTCCCACCTCTTGAGAAGATCCTACTGTGTACCCTGGTGAGGAGAGACGTCAGGGGTGGCCCAAAGGTTGGTGCTGCTCCCTCTCCTTATCTCTCTGTACATCTCCTCACCAGGTCCTATCAACTGTTTCCTCCAGAGGACCACAGAGTAGCAGTTAGAATCTCCGCAACCTGGGATGAAGGAACACTCCAGTTCAGCCTGACAAAGGTGGGCCTTCTTGCTGTCCCAGCTCTATTGTCTCTTCAACACCCCATCTCTGTTCATCTTGGCTTACTATTGCTAACGCTTGCCAAGTCTGTCTAGAACCTTGGGGCGCTGATCAATGACCAGCTGTCTTTCCCATGGCCATGTTGAAAAGGTCTCTTGGACATACACATTCATTCAAAGTAACTTCTGCAACATCAGACCATAGCTGATGAAGCAGGCAGCAAAACTCCTGGCCCAGGCTTTGGTCTCGTCACATGTATACCACTGCAACTCTCTGCTGGCTGGTGTACCTGCACGTTCTACCAAACCAGTGCAGATGATTCAAAATACAGAAGAGGTGGGCACTTGTCGCTCCTCTTTTCAGACCCCAACATGGGCTCCTTGTAGCTGCAGGCATTAAGTTCAAGTCCCTCATGACTGCCTACAAGGTAGTAAGTGGGGCAGCACCTACATATATGGAGGTCCTGTGGTACTTCTCGACCACTCAGGTCTGCTAATAAACAACATCTCTGTGTGACATCAAATCTCAAGCCAGACTCCTTTCATGTGCACCTGCTAGTTGGTGAAAAGGGCCGTCCACCTCCATTTGAACTCCAGACACCTTCAAAGTGTTTAAGAAGCTTGTTTGGTGGATTTCTTTCTAACTGATAAGTTTTTGGGACCTACCAAATGTAACCAGCTATCATTTTGCTCTCATCAACTTTTGTACCCTTGTTCAGTAACACTTGTCACCAAACAGTCCACCAGAGTGATGGTGATTCATTATGATGACCCCTTTGTAGTGGTGCCACATAGGGAGTTTCATTTATTTATTTATTTATTCATTTATTTATAGGTATGTTAATAACAGTATTGGCTGCACAGATTTGTAAATAGGGGGTCTGCGTCTTTAAATAGGTTATGCACAGATGCGGAGGGGCTTGTGGGATTTGTCGGCACTGTACATATAAAAACCGGTAGAGAAGGAAGTGGCGGGACATTTTGATTTGTTTCTTTTCTGATCGACTTCATCTTCAGCAGCACCTAAGCCCCTTTATCAACTGGACGCCTGCAATGGAGAAGGATTGCGCACGGCCAGCAGACCGAGGGATGGCGGTGGGTTCCCCAGTTCAGCACACCGATGCTCTTTGTGAAGAGGTGCAACTCAGAAGACCATTTCTCTCCTGGACTCTGGTGGCAGGACAGTTTACTAAAGGGGAGTATTCCGCCACATCTTTCTATCTTTAACCTGTGATTGCACTTCAAGATCTACCTTCATCGTCTACCGTGTCCCTTGTACTAAATGCAAAACTAAGGAAGCCAGGGCTTTGGCAGCTGCTGCACCTCATCTGTGGAACTCATTATCTAATTAAATGAAGGAGACCCCCTCAAGACTGAAGACGCATTTCTATTCTTTTGCTTTCTATGATCTTCAGTGATACTGATGGCTCCTTCTTCATAGTCATTTGTTTGTTTTCAGTTTGCTGCTGGTTTGGATTGTGTTTTATTCTATTCATTTTATTTATGTTTATTGTATATTTTATTGTAAAGCACTTTGGCTACTGATATGGTCTATAAATAAACTGACATTGACTCTAAACACCATTGGGGGGTTTGTTTTCTACCTTTCTTTGTTATGTTTGTAACTAGTGTAATAGAACTGGGGGCTTCAGTGATCCCCTAAACCCCGAACACGATGACAAAGAGTCCCCCAGGTGCAAATAAAGGATGGTCTATTTACCAGTTCCTCCATAAAGTAACACAAGCACAAAGACGGCTTATCTCCCAATTCCCCTCCCCACCGCACTGTCCTCCCAGCTCCATCTCACCCCTTTTATTAAGGACCCGGGAGTACTTCCAGTGCCTGGGCCTCTGCCCGATGGATTTACTTCCGGGTCATACAGAAGTCCCACTTAATTAGGGAGCTCATCTTCCTGCAACACCCCTTTGCAGCACCCATGGTCCCCAGCAGGGCCGTGTTGCTGAACTACATCTCCCAGCATTCCCTGCTGGTTTCCGATATCTAGCATTCTGAGGGAATAGCACATCCCCTGCAGCGTCTTCTGGTGGGCTGTCCATCCATCCACTCCAGGGGGAGGCAACCATCACACCTGTCGGGGGCCCAGAGCAGCGGGAGGCTAAAGCTGCGGCAAATGAAATGGAAATCCCTGCAGTGTTCAAATCAGGTTGGCGTCGCAGAAGACCAAGATGTCTTATTGATCTGACGCAGAAGCAGATGATCAGGAATCCCAAGATCCGGAAATAAAATTCAGAAGAGACACGTTTCACATTATGATGGATTCCTTAATTTCAGGATTGTCTGGGTGTTTTGAAAGCCTAAATAACAAATGTCACCTTTTCTTGTCCAATTTTAAAATTTAGGAGCTTGAGCACCGAGGAGATCTCAGCCTCTTGGGCAAATTTAGATGCAAAATATTCAAAGGATCTGTCACATCATTTGAAAGATGAGGTGATTCACATGAAGAACGTGTGTGACGCAAATGTTAGGGTCTGAAGGTGGGCACTGTGATCGTTGATATCATATCATGAGATACTCATACAGAAATACAAGATGTCGTAAAAAGATACTGTCCCGGATGGATGGGGACCCTACCCAGCCAGGACGCCTGGATGGTCCCCGTGATGGACAATACCTCCCCTGGGTCATGAGGGGGCAGCCGCCCGGGTCTGCTTATGGGCCACTGGACCGGAGCTGGGACACTTATCCCTCTCGGAGGACGTGGCCACCGCCTGGGGGCGCCCAGACAGTTATGAAGTCCTGGATGGCAGCACTTCCGCCACACCAGGAAGTGCCATCAGGGGGAGCACCTGGAGCTCGTCCGGGTCAGTATAAGAGGGACCGCCTCCCTCCAGAAGCTGAGCCAGAGTTGGGAGGAAGAAGACGAAGCTTGTGAGGAGGGCGAGAGGAGGTCGAAAGAGAAAGAGAAAGAAGAAGAAGAAGAAGAAGAGATAAAGAGAAGAAAGAGTGTTGGAGGCATTGTGGTGCTGTAGGAAAATAAAGAACTGTGTTTTGGACATTCTGGTGTCGGTCTGTCTGTGTCAGGGGGTATGCTTTCCACAATCCGTTAACTCAGTTAGTAATTTTCATTCAGAGCTACCGGACTCTCCACACATCATGAGACATGACATGTGATACGATATTATAGAGATTTAATTACGGTTAGCGCAACATTTCAATGTGATTGGCGTTAAGCTTGAGTGTAGCACAGGCACTCGATCACTCGATCAGCTTGGGGACGCAAAATTATCGTAGTATGGAGCCCTTAGGGGGCATAATTGTCAGTGGCCCAAGATTTTCTGCCTCCAGCCATCACTTCCAGGCTTCCAGGCCTGGCTCCTTCCTTTCTCCTGGTCGAGACGCCCAGCTGTCTACTTGGAGCCTCCTGTCTGGGTAGGGAACCATCTCCTTCTCTGGTCGGGATGCCCATCCAACCCCTGTGGCATTTACAGTAGTTATTATAGGAAATAAGGAATAAATATATACAGTATATTTGTTGGTGGATCTACTTGGACATTTTTTCCTTGTGTGTTGTTAATATTCGGGTGGAAGGCTTGGGTGTTGGCGTGATTCTCATTCAATGCAAATCTGGTGGCAGCCTCCTCGCTCTCCTAGGAGTCAGGTTAGGGTTAACAGAGATTATCGCTCGGGATAAAAGTGTCTGCGAACCAAGCAAAAGTGAATCCGGAAAGAGAGCCACTGCAACACAAGGAGAACATGCACACTGACTTTGGGCGAGGGACTTGAACCCAAAGACACCGGGCCTGTGATGACCACTGCGCCACCCTGTTGGAGAGCAACATAACAGATGACATTAATGGAGAAACCACAAAGATTTGTAGGGACCTGGGATGCTGGCAGCCCCCCCTGACTCCAATCCTAACTGTAATCAAGGGGTTAAACTATACGCTAGAAACAGAAAAAAAAGAAACCCACCACAAAAAGAGAGCTGTTAGCGGCGTGCAGCGCGGCCGGGGGATCAGGTTGTGGATATAAAAAAAAAAAAAAAGAAAAAAAGTCAGACCACACACTCCGTGTCAGAAGATTCAATGTCAGAGCAAAAATTCAAATAATGTCTTTTAAAGCAAAAACAGAAGAAGCGCACATTAAAGAAAGAGAGATGAGCAAGAACAGATGTATTTCGAGAAAGATCAAGAGATAGCAGTTGATGTCTCATTTAAATAATCCCAGCAGTGCAGAGAAGCCATTGAGACGTTATTGAAATGTTGGACGACTTAAGAGAAGCAGACAGCGCGGATCCAAAGACGGAGCGAAGCCTTGGAAATGTCCCAGCGAGAATACGCGGCCAACTTTGACCTACTTCGACAGATCTGCGAGATGTGCACTTGTTAATTGCGTTTCCTCCTGAAAAATAAAAAGCGGCCATGGAGGTTGGGTTTACATATTGGGATGTTATTTCTTTTGGAGGAATTTATTAAATTATTCATTTAGTCGAGCAACAGAGTGCCAAGTGGGAAAAATAAGCAGTTCAGGAAACGGGTGGTAACTCCACGTGTGTATTGTCCACAGTTTTTACAAGTAGGTGGGCCCTCATGAGAGAAGACCCGTCTCGTCTAGGCTGCTAAGCACCTTACTAGGTACTGTCACACACACACACACACACATGTGTGTGCGCGCACTTGGGAGGCCGTCTAAGACACAGAGACTGGGGTGGGCGGAGCTAATGCCTTTCCTCCCTCTTCCACAGACCAACAGAAGGAAAGCCTGCCTAAGGCTCCACCTACTTCCTCCTGCAAGATCTCACTTCCTGTCGTGGTCCCACCCCTTCCTGTCTCCTCGCTGTATAACCAGAAGCTTTAGTCCTCTTATTTAGTCTTGTTTTGTTGTGGACCCCCCAAATCTTTACATTTGTGCTTTTTTCACTATATGTAGGGGGTCAGCCACATGGGTTCTCCTCCTCCATTCACTTGTGTCAGCTGTAAGACGGAGCACCTTCAGATCTTGGGTTACCATATCTGTCCATCTGCCATAACTGTGCTGACCTTATGTCATGTTCCTCTTTGTGCTGCACCTGACCAAGTCACCTCCCGTGGGCTTCATGCAGCTCTTCTGTAGCACCAGCAACATCTTTCCTTTTCATAACCTTCGCCGAGTCTCCTAGAATCCATCACAGGCGCATCTGCTCTTCTCCGTGTCCATGTTTCTACTGCATCAGTCAATGCAGGTCTGAGCGCTGCCCTTTAACTCCAATCTCATCACATATGAGATGTTTCCACTTCTGACAGAACGCATCAATTCTGTGTCTCATTCCCTCCTTTAGCACTAAGCATGGACCCCAGATTTTTAAACGTTTCCACTTGTTTCATTGTATTTCCTCGCCAGCCATAAGAACATAAGAAATCTGACAAACAAGAGGCGACCATTCAGCCCATCGAGCTTGTTTTGTTTAGCTAACAGCTCAGTTGCCCCAGCATCTCCTCCAGATTCTTCTTGAAGGTTGTCAAGGCTTCTGCTTCAGCTGCGGTCCATGATTCTTAGGGGTCTCATCTGTTTTTGACCATCCTGGCATTTTTCTAATGTCTTTTCCTATTGGTTGCAGACTGGGGGCCGAGTCTTCCACTACAGTCTGATCGTAAGCAAATGGCACATCACAGGGTTGAGATGGAGAACTCCAAGTCCCATGGTGCCCTGTGGGAATCCGGGGCAACCACTGCCAACTAGCGATCTGGGGGAGGCAGAGTTCTAAAGAAGCTGTCTTCCCTCACCCTTCCATCTCTTGAGGTCCTGTCCAGGTTGTGCTGCTGTCCGTCTCTTACAACAGTTATGTTGTAACATCTAAAGACAGGTGACACAGAAATGTCCACTGAAAGCACCATGGAAGAATCAGCCTTGTGTTGAACGTGCTGGACCCGTCGGCCAGGGTCTCCCTACAATCCAGGGAAACTGCCATCTAGTGTTCTGGATGGAGCTTATCATCAGAGAAATCAATGACTGCATCGATGTCTGGCAATGAAGAGTAACGGACTGAGACAAGACCCCTGATGTACACCCACCCGGATTTAAAAGGATGCACTGTTTCCGTTTCAGCTCCTTCATACACAGAGAACTGGCTCAGAGAAGAACATCAGACAACAAACGGGTGGCCTGTCATTGTCAAGCAGAAGCAAATAGTCAGCTTTACCTGAGTGGTGTTTGTCGGAGGTGGAGAGAGACGCTGGCTGTTGGGCAGGAGCAGACAGGGTCTCGAAACTGGCCTGGGTATTCCTTCAACGAGTGAGGTGACGAGGTCCCCATTATCAATTTTACCTGCTATGGGCCTATGATATGAACTCTATCTAAACTGTTGCCAAACTTAATCTGTACACTGTGTCACACACGTGCGAGTAGGAGGCAGCTACAGGGCTTACATAATTGTAATAAAACATCCGACTAGGGGGCGGCGGGGTGCACTGACTGTCTTTCTCAGTTCCCTGCAGACCTTTCCAGGGAAATCCTGCAAGGTTCCAGTGCCTCCAACGTTTCAGACAACGTCACTTCAGGTCCCGGCTCCTTTGATGACACCCACTTCCGGTCCAGACAACGTCACTTCAGGTCCCGGCTCCTTGATGACACCACTTCCGGTCCAGACAACGTCAGTTCAGGTCCCGGCTCCTTTGATGACACTACTTCTGGTCCAGACAACGTCACTTCAGGTCTCAGCTCCTTTGATGACACCACTTCTGGTTCAGACAACGTCACTTCAGGTCCCGGCTCCTTTGATGACACCACTTCCGGTCCAGACAACGTCACTTCAGGTCCCGGCTCCTTTGATGACACCACTTCCGGTCCAGACAATGTCAGTTCAGGTCCCGGCTCCTTTGATGACACCACTTCTGGTCCAGACAACGTCACTTCAGGTCCCAGCTCCTTTGATGACACCACTTCCGGTCCAGACAACGTCACTTCAGGTCCCGGCTCCTTTGATGACACCACTTCCGGTCCAGACAACGTCAGTTCAGGTCTTGGCTCCTTTGATGACGCCACTTGTGGTTCGGGGTCCTTTGATGACGTCACTTCCTATATGGGCCTTTTAAGCTGCCATTTCTGCCACATGTAATCAGTTCTGTTTTGGACTCTCAGTCTAGTGAACATCTCTGTTACTAAAAAGCCTTTTGCAGCCAGGAATATTATGTGGGTGGCGGCCCCAAACCGATTTATGATGTCTGGACTCATTTATTATCACAGCTGCTATTTAGACACAACTTAAAATCTGACGATATGCTTAGAAATAAAATTTAACAAAAAATAAAAATGTGGTAACACGTCTTACACGTTATTAGAGTACATGTCAATGTCAAGTGCCAGTACCCTAGTAGGCTAGTAGCTTACGCAGTTCACTGCTTTTTGCAGCCACAATACTGCTAGTGTCAAGTTTGGCTGGGATACTTTTCTCCATTGACATCAAACATGGACGCCTCAAGATGTTCTTGTGTCGTTGTGCTTCTCAGGCGGCGTTTGATCCACTTCAACGCAGAGAATCATCGTTCACACTGCACTTGCGACACAGGCAACGTTAGCAGTAGCTTGTAGGAAAACCCAATGCTCTTGAGAGCATCAGTTAAGAGGTTCAAGCGGAGTAGCACCTTGTAGCAGCAGAGAGGACAGTTCTTTACAAGACTGGCAAGGTGACACAGTCGTCCCATCTTCTTCACGGTCACTGTCATTGTCATCCTTCACAGTAGACGCATCTGCTACTGATTGTTTAAGTGTTGACCACTGCTGTCCAAAGCTTTGCAGTTCTATTCGTGGATGTTCAGCAGTGTTACACCATCATCAAATCTGAGCAAATGTCTATGCAGCTCTTCCATAACTCCCAATTGGAACTTCACCGAAGTTCCTCGGGTGAAGAAGCGACAAATGGGCACAGAACGTAGATGTTGTTGTTGTGTCAAATTGTCGCTCAGTACTGCTCACAATAGTGCCCACTATCTGGTAGTACACTTGAATTCGATATTTGTTCTTTGGATCAGAAGCTGATGTACCCTCATCTGTGCATTATTCGCCATCCATGCGTTTTCGCTGTATTTTCCGTTTCACAGGAAGAGACTCTTCCACAACAAGATCCTCACCCAGATCCAGTTCATTCAGCGGGTCATTAGCCCACTGAACAAACTTCATAGCTACATCATGACAAGGTTGGAAGTCTTTCCGCAGCATGCGCATGTTCTTCAGCAATTCATCCACCATACGGCGCACAGTCGGCGATCTAGCTGCACAGTTTGTAGATACTTGGACAGCGCTGTAGTGCATGATTGAAATGTTGAACTATAAATGTTCCGTTCTAATATAAAAAATTTCTATCCTGTGGTTTATAACTTTATTTCATTATACTAATAATTGCAGCTGAAAACCACTATCACTCACACCGACGACCAGAGAACAATAAAATGCATAATACATAATCTAAACTAATTATTGGTATTGAAGAATTTAAATATGAGATACGAGATAAAATAAATTGCAATAAGGTATGTGCTAACCCAAAATGTAGCGGTATGGAAACAGAAATCGGCAGAAGGCAGTTTTGACCAAATTTTTCGCTGCAGTGTTGCGTACTGACAACTAAAACAATGTGATGACGTAATACGGTATATTAGATAGGACTATATAACTCGCAGTACAGATAATGTTTAGTAGTTTAGAAAATTAATTTTAATGTCAAACTGTAACCAGTACAGAAAATTTATTTCATGAAACGGCAGGCCCATGACCAGACCAGAGTCCGTGGACCACTGCATTGCCCAAATGCCCTAATGGCCAGTCCGCCCCTCAACACAAGGCTGATTCTCCCATGGTGCTTTCTATATCATATGTCTTTAGATGTTACAACTTAACTGTTGTAAGAGACGGACAGCAGCACAACCTGGATGGCACCTCAAGAGATGGCTTCTTTAGGATACTGAATCCCCCAGAATGTTAGGTGCAGCGGTGCCCCGGATTCCCACAGGGCACCATGGGACTTGGAGTTCTACAGGCTATCTCAGCCCTGTTGGGTATTGTGGGTGCCACCAGGGGGTGCTGTGAAAGTTGAGGAGCCATATGGCATGAGACGAAAGAGAGAGCCACCTGATTGTGGCTGTCAAAAAAGAGAAGGTTTGGTGGTACAAGACTTTACAGACGTCAGTCCAAAACAGAACTGGTAGGTAGACAAAAGCTGGGCTGGGGAAATGCCATTGTTTGGGAAGGAAGTGGAAGTGACTTCATTCTGGCCAGAACCGGAAGTGATGTCATCCGGACAGGGACCGGAAGTGATGTTGTTGGCCTGGAAACCAGAAGTTACGTCATCGAGCCTAGGCGGAGAGGAGAAAGAGAAAGGATCCGTACGCTCTGCCATCCCCTGGCCCGGTGTGGGATTGTCCTTCCTGGAGCCCTTTAGCATGCCCACGTGTGTGAAACTCCAAATGGAGAGAGTGTGCCCAGGTTTTACACTCCTCCTTCTACTTAATGATGACCTTGACGGTTTCATAAGGGGTATTTAAGGCTTTTCGTATTCATTCTCTTTCTATGCCTTTCCAAAATGAGATTACCTTGCAGATTTAATTTCCCTTTGTTTGTCACTTCCTTTTGTATTGTTAGATATTCTTCACTTTATCAGTTTGTTTTTGGCAGGCTGGCATTTTCTTTTCCACATCTTGAGATGTTAACTGTTGCTCGTATATGCGCCACCTCCTGACGTGGGCATTTTGATGTCGTCTTCTTAGTCGATATTTGAGATGGTGAATGACGATAACGAAGTATCCAAGTTGGTGAACAAATTCTAAAGAAAAGATTTTCACACATCTTCAGTAGTCAGGAATCTTTCCTCGTTTTTAGACTTTGATTTGTGAGTTTTCTTATTTGGGCACGTTGACCGTGGCTGGATTGTGATTTTCACATAGCCGTTTCATCGCCTGAACAAACACCACGTATTTATTTATTTATTTTTATTTTTTATTTTCACCTTTCCAGTCGTCCACTGTAGTGTGCTTTATGGGAATAATTGACTTCATTCTAAAAATAATCGGCATCATTTCGGTCGAGTGCTGGTGGAGGCCAATAACGTTTCATAAGGCAGCGACAGCATTTTGGGACCGCTGATCACATCCCAGTGCTAAACTGTGCCAGGATTTGAAGAGGGCCAATAAAAACGGAGCACCGAAAGCAATTTTGTAAAAATGAACATGCAAAAAAATTTGCAAAGCAGTGAGAGGCTGATTAGAAACTCTGAGAAACGTATGGCGGCTGTCAGAGCTGCCAAAAGCGTCCTGGTAAACTAAAACATTCATTTATTGTTGCACATTAGCTGCGTTCCTTTTTATTCGTTTTTGTTTTGGATTGCAGGTACAAAATGCTCCAAACAATTATACGTATATATAAAACCTGCTTGCAAAAGTAATGGCTAGTTTTGATCAAACCAGACTTGTAAAATAATGCAATGATTACATGTGGAGAATTAAAAATGGGGCTCAGGAACCTTACAGGAGTGCCAGGGTCACTCAAATACAGAAGAGAAAGTAACAAGTGGGAGCACATGTGGCAGGATGAATGTGATCACGTGGGCAGTGAGGTTCTTATTGTCATCATATAGGAGAAGACGAAAGAAAGAAAGAAAGAAAGAAAGAAAGAAAGAAAGAAAGAAAGAAAGAAAGAAAGAAAGAAAGAAAGAAAGAAAGAAAGAAAGAAAGAAAGAAAAGATGGTTGCACTGACACATTAGAACATTAGGATAATCCAGACCAGAAGAGGCCATTCGGCCCATCAGAGCTGGCCAGTCCTATCCACATAATTCTTGTAAAATCACATCAAGTCACATTTTGAAAGCCCCTAAAGTCCTACTGTCTACCACACTACTTGGTCACTTATTTCAAATGTCTGTGGTTCTTTGTGTAAAGAAAAACTTCCTAATGTTTGTGTGAAGTTTACCCTTAACAAGTTTCTAACTGTGTCCCCGTGAACTCATTTTAAAGTCACTGTCTCGATCCACTGTACTGATTCCCTTCATAATTTTAAACACTTCAGTCAGGTCACCTCTTAATCTTCTTTTGCTTAAACTGTAAAGGCTCAGCTCTTTGAATCTTTCCTCATAACTCATCCCCTGTAGCCCTGGAATCAGCCTAGTTGCTCTTCTCTGGACCTTTTCTAGTGCTGTTATGTCCTTTTTGTAGCCTGGAGACCCAAACTGCACACAGGACTCAAGATGAGGCCTCACCAGTGAGTTATAAAGGTTGAGCAGAACCTCCTTGGACTTGTACTCCACACATGTATAACCTGACATTCTGTTAGCCTTCTTAATGGCTTCTGAACACTGTCTGGCAGTTGATAGTGATGAGTCCACTACGACTCCTAAGTCCTCCTCATAAGGTGTACTCTCAGACCTCCCATTGTGTATTCAAACCTCGCATTTTTACTTCCTATTGTGTAACACTTTACATTTACTGATGTTAAGTTTCATCTGCCACAAATCTGCCCATCCTGTATGCTGTCCAAGTCCAAGTCCCCCTGTAATGAACGTATGACTCCATATTGTGACGTGGCTGTAGGGAGTGGTAAGAAGAGTTGGGGTGGAGTCTTGGGGGAAACACCCTTTGTAAGGACTCGGGGTACCTCTCTAGAGAGAGAGAGAGCTGAGTGACAGGGATCAGGATGAATTAAAGGTGTGTGGAGAAAAGGGGAGGGGGTGGTCCGAAGTAGTGAGTCAGGTTGAGAAGGGAGCGAACAGTTAAATAGAAGGCAAAGGGTAGAGAGGACAAAGGCAAATCTTTTTTGGTATTTTGGAGGTGTCCCCGTGACCCACACAACGTGCGGCGGTAAGGCACCGTTTATATCGCGGTATCTATCCTCTTTAATAAAACCCCTGTGTGCGTCCATGTGTCCGTGTGTGTGTGTCTTCTGGTGAAGTGCAAGTGCACGGGGCACGGTGTGATGCTTCAAAGCAGATGCTTCAAAGGCCACCTGACGCGTCACACAAGACAGAGAGGGCGGGACCTATAAAATATCGCGTTGCCGATCCAATCGGATTTCGGTAAATGAGGTAAGACCTAAAACATAAGGCACAAAAAATCCAATCGGGTACTGAGACGCAGAAACCAGCTTCCCCAAAGAGGTGGGATTAGTGTTTGTGTGTTCATTCTGAGAATGTCAGATCTGCGATTAACAAACTTGGCCCTGTAAAGTGTAAAGTGACAGTCGTTGAAGGGGTTTTCCTTAATATACGAATTTTCATGATATTACAATAGGATGACTTTTAAAAGTAGATTTATTTTCATGCACATAAATTCCGTTGCTGGGGAGATGCCACACATACAATAATCAGCTGCACGCCAGCACAGATTAAAATACTTGCCTGGGAACTGCACAGTACTTGCAGGACACATATTACTGCGAGACAAAATTAAAGGCACACAATACAGTGACGCATATTACAGCCACATACAAGCCAGGATTACTGTAACAGAAAATAGACGGTCCCTTGCCATTTAATGTAGACTTCCTACTAATGTTTATGCACTACTGTTCTAGCGCCCGTTATTGTAACGGGCTTAATGTCTAGTATCCAATAAAAAGCCAGTCGGCATTTGGAAGACTCCCCGGATAAGCGGATCCTGAGTGTGTTTTATTCGACGGAACGTCACAATCAGAGCCGGGCCTAGAGGTATTTTCACCTGAGGCAGGAAGGATAATTTTGCGCCCCTATGTATATCGTTTTTCTTTACTACTAATAAGTATTAAATAAAAATACTTAATAGGACGATATCATACGAGGAAACGAGTGTATCGAACGAGAGCGTCCGATGCAAATCGTCAGTTTGCTTAAGGTATTTGACGAACATTGCAGCATACATTTGTTTTTTTTTTTTTAATTTTGCAATTTATTAATTTTCATTTTTCATCAATTTGGTGCTCTTTCCCATTGTACACCCGAGGCAAGTGCCTCGTTTTTTTGCCTCACCCTTGTCCCGGCCCTGGTCACAATATTAACATGTCCGCTCCCGAGGAGGGCCGAGCGTGTCACTTCTGCACCTGCCAGGCTCCCATCCTTCCTGTTTCAGAATTATAAAGGACGTTGTGTGTTTTCTTAGGTCTGTCTGGTACTGTATTAGGATAGCCCCTACAGACTGTGATTGACAGCGGCGCCCCGGAAGGCGGGACATCCGGTTTCTCTTTTCTGGCGGTGTCTCATAAAGGAGGGCGGACAACTATCGAGGAGATATAATGCAGAAAAGATCTAACTAAACAGATCAGTATCTGCCCGGGCCATGGCAAAAGGACTGTCTGTTAGGAGGAGGACAGCGATTCACTCTTGCGGCACGAAAGTTGCATTCCGTGATCACTAGCGGATTCGGGGGGCTCACAAAGACCTTTTTTTTTTTTTTTTTTTTTTTTTTTTACAGTAGTGCAGACTGACTGTAAAACATTTTCCAGTTAAGACTTCAACTATTCCGGGTCGGCAGACATTCTGCTCTTTATTCACCTGGGACCTCATGTATAAATAAAAATGTTACGTACGCCCATTTCCACGCTCACATCGCAATGTATAAAAACTAAACTTGGCGTAAAGCTAAGCACATTCTCACGCCAGCTCAATCCATTACATACGCAAGTCTGCGGCTCGGTTTTGCACTCTTGTCAAAGCAGTGCTTCTGTCTCCGGGTGGTTTCACTTTCTTTTTTAGATTCACATCCCTGACGCGGCTTTATCAAATACGCTGAATTATCGTTTTTTAGTTTAAAGCACCTGCTTGTAATAACCTGTAACCATATGATGATGCACAGAATGACCAAACTGTTCCACTGCCCTGGCTGCTTTAGTGTAGTTAGAAGACACCGCGAATGGAAGTGTCAGAGGAGAACGCGTCTTCAGAGATCATACTGATTTCTTGGCACTTGATGATGACTGGCTTCTTAGTCATTTTAGATTTCCAAGCGCTATCCCTCATGGAGCTGTGTGTTGAATTAGCGCCGGCTTTACAAAGGCAGACTTTGAGGAATTGTGCCCTATCTGCTCTTTTGCAAGTTCTGTCCACTCTCGGGTTTTTAGCTACTGGAGCTTTTCAACGTGAACTTGCTGACCGCTCGGGCATTTCTTAGTCATCACTGAGTCGCGCCATGCCAGCTGTATAGGATGGTATTATCCGCTTCTCATCCAGATAGATTTCCTTACATTGCGGTCGAAGAGCAATTCGCATCAATGTCCGGTTTACCAAATGTTATCGGAGCGGTCAGCCGCACGCACATCGCTATTTTAACGGCGCTGGACAAGTTACATCAACTAGGAATGAAATCACCAAAAGAATGAGCTGGCATTGCATCATCTATAGCTGGAGAGCCTATAAAAACAGCAGCTCCTCATAGTCGCAGGTGCTTTTCCCAACTAGTGCGCAAACGGTAACCAGTCCTTTTAAGGATAGCGAGACCCCAGAAAAGAGCCATTTAAATAGCAGAGAATCGATGTGTTGTGGCGCTCGGCCCCAACGCTACACTGTATAGGCGCCTTCAGGGAATGAATTTGGTTATGTAAATAGAAAGCATTTTAACTCAATTAATGTGCTGCTCTATAGAGCACAGAAAGTGTGTCGCATTGTGCATCGGGCAGCATTACAACTTCGTTTGAATGTAATTAGCAGATTGTAAGAACAGGTAATCAGATGCAGCTTTTATTTTTTAAACAATTCATTTAATTTGTGGCCAATATCACATAGGACAGCCCTTATATTCTAAGTTAATTGGCCACATCTCTTATAGCATCCATTATTGCATTTTACAACTTCAGAACAACGTTGGTAAGCACACAGCCAGAAAGTCTCCTGGCGGTTTCCAAGGCAGAGGTGTGTGTGCAGCAGACCCATCAACGCATGGATCAGCACAGGGGTTGTCAGCTATTGTCTGAAACAGAATAAACCGAGTCGCTTTTCATGTCGTCTTTGATATCTGACTACTTCTTTTTTATTTCGGGCACTTTGTGACGTTCTGAACTTGAACTTTGGAGGGTCTTCTCCACTCCATCAATATTCGTTTGTTGTTTATACCACTGCTTAAGCCAACAAATAGCACGTTTTTCCTTGGCTCCACTTCATATTCGCTGGAATTCCTTTTCTTCCATGTGCTTTTGCCATTGTCTTTTAACAAAGCACTGAAGAAAAGGGGCTATTTATATTGATTTGCATATTAAAATATGTGAAATTTGGGGAGGAGTCGGGATGGGGCTGTAGGCACGTGCACGTGCGTTAAATGAAGTGCGTGGAGCTTGGCCTACACACAGATTTATGCATTTGGATTTTTTTGTGCGTATGCACATTTCCACTTTTGACCGTAAACCATGTTTTAGTGTGAATTCTACGCATTATGCGTAGACTGTTAACTGCTGTTAACAGTTTCCAGGAACTTTGGACTTGTGGGTCAATTTCGCAAGGGGACTGGGGGTGTGCTTTTTCTATTGTATATATATATTTTTCATTTGCAAGTATAGGAGGGATTTTTGTGTTGGTAGCGGGCAGGAAAGAGATTGTGGCTCTTTTCCATCTTCTTGTCTTCTTGGCCTTCTTTTTTGTATAATATTGTGACGATCTGGGTAAATAAGAACAGGAGCACTCACAGCTGTTCAGGGCCTCTTTGAGTTTATTTTATTTATTTACTGGGTCTTATATAAAAATGGAGTACTCTCGTTGACTCCTCAATTCCGGGGATCTTTCACCCACCTTCCTCCAAGGTGTGTGTCCGCCCCGTACAATTAGAAATCTCTCCTTTCAGCCCTCCCCTTTCCCTCAGACAAGGTTAGAAAACACTGCCTGCATGTAACAATATATTTCACATGTGCGTATACAGATGTTGCTTTATGGCTGTTTTTTATTTTTTATACTGAATATATTTAATTCAGCTGTTTGAACTGAATATTGCAGAAGGGGACGTATGGCAGTATGCTGCAGGGTGCAGTATTGTCCACCTTTTAATGTCTGTATATTGTCACGCATGGGTATCTGAAGATCTCCTTACAGGCTCAGAACATAAATGCAATACACCTGCCAGGACAGGAGGGGGTGCCAATGCTAACAATACCCATCTCTTTTCTCTTCTGTAGCTCAGAGAAACCGCCCAGTGTGGGCAACCAAGCCACGCCCCCGCTCGACTAAGCCACGCCTCTTCCGGTCAGAGTCACATAAATCGAGTGGTTCCTGGAAGATGGAGGCCAAAGTCCAAAACCCAGACCTGCTTGAGAAAGCTGAGAATTGTGAGATGCTAATACCGCAGGGTGCAGTATTGGCCTGTCCTATTCATCAGTTACCTTCCAGTTATGAAGGTGCGCCGTAGCCATTGGCCCATTTCAGTGTGTTGAGGCCGATTCGTGTAATTTGACCATTAAGTTCTGAAGGAGACAAAGCTACAATCTCCTGGAAACACCTTCACCTTCGTCATCCTTTTCCTTTTCCTTAGTTTACTTTATTAAACGAGACATTCCAGGCTGGGACACCCCAACTCTTTATCCGTTTATTGTGATTTCTTTGTCCCACACCTGTCAGACCGATGTGTAACACATCGCCAATCTCCAGCACTGGGATATGTATGCACGTAGTAAAATGGAGAACTGCATTGTAATTAATAGAAAACACAAATTAGCTTACCTGGTGGACTCCTTATTCCTGTTTCTGTACTCCCAATTAAATTAGCAGTTCATTCCAAACAAAAAAAAAAAGCAAAAATACAATAAATATATATTGTGAGGAGCAAATGAGGGAAAGGTGGAGCAGAAGATAATTTGGGGTGCCAGCCCAGTCACTCCTTTTATTGCCATTGTCCAAAACAAAGAATAAAAATGAAAAAAGTCACATGCAATGTCTGTGTCTTCTCCCAATTCTCAGCTCTCTCAAGCAGGTCTGCGTTTTGGACTTTGGCCTCCATCTTCCAGGAACCACTCGATTTATGTGACTCTGACCGGAAGAGGTGTGGCTTAGTCGAGCGGGGGTGTGGCTGAATTGCCCTCACTGGGCGGTTTCTCTGAGCTACAGAAGAGAAAAGAGATGGGTATTGTTAGCATTGGCACCCCCTCCTGTCCCGGCAGGGGTATTGCATTTATGTTCTGAGCCTGTAAGGAGATCTTCAGATACCCATGTGTGACAATATACAGTCAGTAAAAGGTGGACAATACCACCCTGAACTGAGAGGGGATGCCATCATTAATGCTATCTCCCCGTCTCTCCACAGGCCAGAGACTTCCCGACTGGAGGAGCCATCAGATCACTTCCACTTCGTCCTGCCGACTCAGCCCCTTCCTGTCTTCCCGACTGGAAGTCGACGATCATTAATAACCACAAGACTCTCTAGACCACTAGGACCGTCCTTCTCTCATTTGGGCACCCTCAGATGCCTCACTTTTTCCTTTTTCCGCCCAACCTCTATTAAATGGGGTCATCATTTGACAGCCCAACTCCTTGTAGTTTTCAAACTCGTTTTCTTTATCTTCCAACATTTACTCACAAGTGGGACTCAACAATTTCTGGAACTGTAAAAAAATGTACTACACAATGCAGTACAGCAATTCCATTTAAGTCGCCGTCAAAATACCCCCTTTGAGATGTAATCCACTCATCCCAGCAGTGCTTATATTCCTGGCACTCCTCTTTTGTTACCATGTTCAGAATTTTCTTCTGGATTTCATTACACAGTTGCAAAATCACCTTGCGTTCAGCCGCAGCTTTAATTTTGGTGAAAACAAAGAAGTCATGGGAGGTAAATGTGACAGATTTGGGGGATGTAAACAAAGAACCTCATTGGTTTTGGTCAGAATCTCCTCGACTGTGAATATGGTGTGTACACTCCAGCTGTAAAGTGCGGTTTTATGTGCGCCTCTGCTTGTTTCTTAATTCTTTCTCACAAACATCTGAGCACTTCAGTGAAATGTGGCTGATAAACAGTCTGTTTACGGGACAACTCTTTATTAACAAAAACAGTTTTCAATCTGCATGAAGAATAAAAACATTTGGATGTGAGCGTCAGTAGGCTTTGCGTCCTATGAACCGAGTTACCTGAACAATTCTATAAATATCAGGAATTATTTACCGCTCTGATCTTTCTGATCGTCAAACAGGTCATTACGATAGCAATTGACAAGAAGAATTCCTAATTAATGGCAGAATTACAGGATTTGAGGGTCCCTCTAGAGTACCTCTGTCTCTTGGACCATTTGGCACAAAAACGAATCGGCACATCGACATCTCATAACAGGCTGAAGTTTCAACTTTGGTATTTTTCCAAACTCACGACCGACATTCAGGTTTATCAAATGCCTTCATTTTCTCACTAAGCCACATCCCTGAGCTGGAAGGACTTGCACTACACTTTGGGGGCAGAACTGCAACACAAAACTTCAAGCAAAAAAATGAAAATATGCGACAAATGTGTCGCATGTGTGGAGCTGTTTTCTTACAACGGTGAAGGGTGAACAACTAGCAGGATATTCGCCTCTCCTCAAACTTGTGTGCATTGCACCTCTCATTTTTTTCTCTGCTGCTCATAGCGTAAGCCTGTGAATGTGCACAGTTGGCAATGCAAAATTAAAAGATTTGGATGTGAGCGTCAGTAGGCTTTGCGCCCCAGGAACCAAGTTACTCAAACTATTCTAGAACATGTCAGGAATTATTTACCGCTCTGGTGCTGATCTTTCTGATCATCATAGAGGCGCAATGGCAGAATTGCAGTATCTGAGGGTTCCACTAGAGCTCCTCTTTCTCTCGCACCACTTGGCTCAAAAATTAATCAGCACATCGTCACCTCGTAACAGGCTTAAGTATAGAGTTTGGTATTTTTCCATCCTGAAGAAACTGTGACACACTGTCAGACAGACACACAGACCCATCATCGAGATAACGATGGTTTTGGTATCAGGGTACTCTAAAACACTGAGATCCGTCGAAAACCAGAGGTCGAAATTTTGGATGAACACGACTCTAGTATAAATGCCAACTCAGTGCAATGCCACTTGGCAGACTGATTAACCAGGCTGCTGCCATGTGATTCCGAGTGACATAATTGAGAACTACATCCTATTCCCAGGCTATTGATTGATTCCGGGAATTTTTGGACCCCCCCATCATATATATTGTGACCGAAATGGCAGATGCTGCTCATTCCTGCTGTTCATCCTCAGCAGCTGCATGCAGAAACTCTGTTAAATGGTATTTCAATAAGAAGAAGCGCACTTTTCAGAAGGCCTGTGCGGGATCAGTGGCACCCTTAGGCCCTCGATATACTTAATGCTATGAAAGGCATGCACTTGAGGACACTGCTGCTATCATCTTGTATGATGATGAAGAAAATCACTACTAGGGAAAGAAATAAAGAAAGAATATCCTTGCTAGAGAACTGATTAAGTAAAGACACATCTAACATCGCATCTTATACTGTATGTGATAACACGTAGAAGTGCTCCTTAGGTGGACTGCAAATCCCAGAAATCCTGGGAGTGCCACGCCTTTGGGCGGCTTTGGATTTGCGCGGTTATAATTAGGAGTTACCTTTAAAACGCTTGACCTTCAGTTGGATTACAAATTCAGCCACCTCGGATTAGAATCTTTTCTGTGTACCTGCTGGTTTCATTTTCTGCGTCTGCGGAGCGCTTCCAACCTCTTCAAATCTTAACCTGGTAGGACAAAACCCTACCTTTCATTCAGACGGCTCTTCTCAGGGAGTTTCATTCCACTCACCATCATCATCTGAATTTATTGTACTGGACGGTCTTTGGACTTTTGTTGTGAGTGTTTATTGTTGATCATTTTCTGCTCAGTGTTTCGTTGTGTTAGTTAAATAATTATCATTGTCAGGGTAAATGGAGTGAGATGTGTCTATAGGTTGTTTGTTAATTGTTTTTTTGCCCACTCCGTTAGATATTTTCTTAATTAACAATTCATTTTGAGCTGCTGTGTTGTGTGTCTCTATGAGTGTGTCAGGTCAAAGCTGGATTTGTTCCTGGCGTCCCCAAAATGAAATAAACAAATCACCATTTATCAACAGTGTGAACCTGAGAGTCATGCAACTACTACAAACACTCAGATATCCCTCAGTCAGGAGAGAAGCGACAAATAAGGGAGCAGTCTGACATCCAGCCCCACCCACATCAGTCCCAGCCCCATCCTGCATCCCACAGCAGACCCCTCCCCATCCCATGTCCTGCACCAAGAGGAAAGATTGCTGAATTCGGGAGTGTCCTAACATCCAACTCCGCCCACATCAGTCACCAGACCAGGTGGTGGTCTAACGGTGAGGGGTAGCTTGCTCCGCTGAGCACATTCAGTGTTAATATTTGCATCTGGTAATAAGGCGCATCGCAAGTTTCATTCAGACAGATGGCACATCACAAACAGACGCTCTGCTGTTCAGAATCCAACACCAAATTGCGTATAACTGAGGCACCAGAAAGCCCGATGCTGTAACTAAAAACAAGGAAAAGTTTAAATTTAAAAAATGTAGAAAATAAAAAGAATAATAGAGAGAGTGCTAATTGCATTGGAGACCATTAAACTTTCTGGTGATTCCCCATTATGAGAGCAGGAATGAATCATGTAAATAAATAAAAAATTCCATTAACAACTATAAAGACCAGACCTGACTTTGAGACCCTCGCGGTCAGACCATCAGCTCCTCCTTTCCTCTGTGTGACAGTCAGCAGGCTCAATTGGGATTAGTACTTCCTCTGTTAGCTCCCTTTTTCCTATTGTCTTGCAATTTAAATTTTTCTTTATTTGGTCATAGTGTTGGTTGTATGCGCCATCTGTTGGAATGAAGCATTCAATGCATTTTTATTAGTACACCCAACTAACACCTTGGCGTGGGCGGGCTGAGAATGACGTCTTTGATGGACTGAGGACTGCAGTGTCACTTCTGTTGAATTTATTTGAATTAGGTGACACTTCTGCACTTGGAAACACTCCACCAGCAATCCACAACCTATTATGGAATGGGCGTGCCAATTAATAAATATTCATCTCTTATCAAAATCAGCTCAGTCCAGTTCAGGGTTTTAGCAGGTCAAAGCCTCTTTCTTCAGCATCAGGTGGAACCCACCATGGACGGGTTCACAGAGCGTGCAGATGCTCAATCCCACTGTCATTCTCTGTGGACCAGTTGTCTACTGGGAAGGAGTTTGGTGTCCCCACAGCTTCATCTTTGCCACCACAGTTCATTTCCAACTGAAGGGAATGGCACATGACAAAAAAAAAAAACAAACCTAGCACACTTCACCCACAATGGCAGCAGCTGCCAGACAGGGCATCAGCCAACAGCCAGCCTCCCGAGATCAACAAGGGCAGACCTGCCTCATGCAGTTAGCTGGAGTGAGCTGTGGAAGCGCAGGCCACATCCAAGTAACGACAGCAGCCGCTTGATCAATTGACAATAAGAGAAGCAGATGACAGACGCATTACACGCTTGATCATTGTGTGGAAGGCCTTGCAACTTTAATAAAGCGATAAATAAATCATCCTGCTTTTAAGAAAACAAGCCTCTTGCGCTTTCGCCGAGCAGGGGGTCATGCCAGAAGTGCAGAGCCCTTGCCATTCACTAATCCCCCAGGCTGGGATTCCTGCCTGAGCTCAGAGGTGGAGGGACAGGATGGTGGGGCATCGACTCGATTGGGCGGTGGGCCCACCAAGCTTTTCATGGATCTCCAGCCTGCCGGCATGCAGGTTGTGCTGCTCAGATGTGTTACTTACCAAGGAGACGCGTGTTCTGTCTGAGGAACAGCGGGGGTGTCAAACTCGGGGTGCGATGTTTTCGACTTTTCTCTGTGGTTAATAATATTGGGGCTAAAAATAACCCTTTTCCCACTCTCTCGTTCGCACTCTGTAGGTGTCACTCCCGAAAAGTTGAGTGCCACATGGCTCACTTTCCTTTAATTCCCCTTTAAATGGGTAGTTGAAGCGCTGCACTTTGCTCCCCTCAACACTTACCGATCACTCGCTTCATTTTCTTGCGTTCGGCACAGACCTCTCGCGTGCAAAACTCACTCCATTGAAAGAAGGGTCTGAAGACCCCCTGAGATGCGGAAACCCAGTTATCGACTCACTGTCTGCCTGAGCCCCTAACAGAGAGGCGTACACACACACCCAAACACACACACACACACACATAAGTGACATGCTGCCTGGAGGCATAGTGCTGAGGCAGGACCCTCAGTCAGGGCCAGCATATAAATATGAAATTGGAGTCATAAATAAATGAGCAGGGAATCACGCCAGGATTCAAGAAATCAGAGCACACAGGGAGACCATATTGCATGACTTGATTAAAGAAAGAAAGAAAGAAAGAAAGAAAGAGAAAGAAAGAAAGAAAGTAAGAAAGAAAGAAATAAAGAAATAAAAAAACAAAAAAAAGAAAGAAAGAAAGAAAGAAAGAAAGAAAGAAAGAAAGAAAAAGTTCCTTTAATAAGACAGCTTTGTAAAGCACCCGGCTGGCAGTGTCACCCTCTTGTGGCCAATCAAATTGTACCATAAAGGACGAGACACCCTCTGCCCTCGACTCTTGTCAAATACACATATCAGAGGGTCACTTTCTGGGCTCATCCAGAACAGAAGGGGGCGCTCTCATTGATGGCATTGTCTCTTTTTTCCATCCATGGCACTGAACAGATGCCCAATGAGAGCGAGTGACTCTGCCCCTTCTGGTGCTAGGACTATAAAGCCAAGACACTCCGGGAAGGGAAGAGCAGGCCGGAGCTGTGACCTAAAGTCGTGACCACCCTACAGAGCCTGACTCGTGCTTATTTTGGAGGCGCTTTGGTCTACCATCGGTTTTGTTTGTGTTTAGCGCCATTCTGGGCCTGTTTGTTTTGCCTGACAACGTTGTTTTTTTTAAAGCGTTACCCAAGTGGCACCCCATCATTTCTTTTTTTGGACTTGTGTGTTCCCTCGGGCGATGACGCTATATACAACAAAGTTCTTTGGTAAGAAGCTCATCTGGGGTTTCATGTATAAAGGTTTGTGTGGATTCAAGAATGAAAATAAGCAATAGCCATCATGAAAGGATTCCACACAACATACTGTAGAAATAGGTTTGGGGGCAGCCGCCCGTATACTTGAGATGGGCTGCCAAACAGAGGTTTGTGGTTCAAAAATGGTGCAAGTCTTACAGTCCAACACAGAACAGTTTCAAAGTCGGGCAGAGGAAGTGATGTCATCGGGATAGGAACCAGAAGTGACATCATCTGGCCCGGAACCAGAAGTGGCATCATCGAGCCAGGGACCAGACGTGACAACATTGAGTTCAGGCGAAATTTCCCATGGCTTGTCTGCCAATGAAACAGAGGATCAGTGCATTCTGCTACTCCCTGGTCTGGCATGGAATTATCCTTTTGTGAGCCCTTCAGCTGCCTCCCAGGTGCACGTGTGTGACGCCATACATCAGGAAAAGGTGAAAGGCAAAGATTATTAAAAACGTGGTGTATGAATATTTGTATGCAATCTACGTTTATAAATCACAATCGTCTTGTAAGTGTGTGCACGTGAGCCTGCCTCAGATACTACTAGACTGCCAACCATGTATGGAGTATGTCAATCAGCCTCATACATACAGTATGCAATCTGCAGCTCTTTATGCAGTAGGCTGTATGGTTAGACATATTATGCTGGGCCAAGCCTTGTTCAGTCACAGCCTCTCTTTATCAAACGATCAATGAAATACAAGACAGGCTTACTCTGCTTGTGGCTTTCCAAAATGTTAAAGAAACACTCAAACACTGTAATACAACCACTCCAAATTTCACATCCGAGGCATCTACTTCAACTCCAAATGTTAGGGAAGAATATCAGTAATGGAGTTGTTTTTAAACTCTTTACCTATGCTGCTGTATTGCATGGATTCAGTGAAAATGTTTCCAATCAGTGGTGTGTTATGGGTAATAATGGAGATAAAATCTGAGATCCTCAAACACCAGTTTACTTATCATTTCAAGAACTAAGAATAAAAGCAGCGCTGATGCCCCCTTTTGCTGTTATGCACCAAAAATCTGGAATACTTTACCAACAGAGATGTGCCAAACAAATACCGTGGAACATTTTTAAATTCTAAAAAAAAAACAAAACACTGTTTGAATTTGTCTTTTGTTATAACTGCATTTTAATTCCACTTCTAATCGATTTTATGAAATATCATCTACTTCTTGGATTTTTTCAATCATTATGAACCTCTCCCATTTTCTGTTGTCTTTTCCGGTATTCTGGTATCAAAGAACTCGCCTGCCGCCTGTGAGGTTGGAATGAGTGCGGATGCGCCAACTGTTGAAGAGAGCCACTGCATCGAACATACTAGGGAGAAGCTTAAAAATAATAAGGAACGCCATAAGAACTTCTTTGTTGGTGCCTAGTGGGGACTGGACGAGTCTCGTGGCCTTTTTCTCCAGACTGGAGTTTTTTATTTTTCTGTCCTCCCTGGCCATCTGACCACAGCATCAGAGTTCTCGTTATAATCATGAGGGACTTCACCCTTTGAACCCTGACCTCCCCATTCTTTCCCACCCATAACCCTGGGCTCCCCAACAATTCTCACTGATTTTTGAAACGTCATTGAAACTGTTGAAAAGTAGTCACTGGCTACAATATCCTGGGAGTCAGATTCAACTGTTTGGCTCGTTCAGCTGTAAATCTCCGATACTTGTTTTACTATAACTAGATTTTGGAGTAGCTGACTGCTCAGTTTACCACTTCTTGCCACCTGTACCTACTGCCTTTTTTGCTTCTCTGGACTGATTTTTATTTTTCGGGATGAAAAAGCAAATGAATTTACAGACAAAACATTTTCACTTTAGCCTTATAAACCCACATGCAAAACCAAAAGTGATTCTATTTTTGGATTGGCAAAACCAAGTGAAGTCAGTGGTGTGCGCAACGTAGTGAATAATATGGCACTGGGCGGTATAGTGACTAGTGACCCGCTGGGTAATGACGCTAGAGGGGGAGGCTGGTAAACCGGCCTTTCAGGTTCAAAGGGTTAATAACAAATTCATCCTTAACGACTTTACTTTATCAACTACTTGTATACTGGACCTATTATTAAAGTGTGTATTGATTTATTCTTATTTATAATTTTTGGTATTTCATTCATTCATTCATTCTTTATGCTTATTTATTTAGAATCTGTTGTTTCCTTCTTTTTATCTTGCTATATTTTTCTTTAACTTCTTGTAATACACCTTAAGCTGCACGCAGGGTAGGCTCTAAGCAAAGAGTGGCCCTTCACACCTACCTGTTCGTCAATATCCCATGCGGCCTTGAGCCCGCCGATCTTCAAGGAGGGGAGACCCCACCTATTGATTTAACTTGGGGTCGTGACCCCGCCGATCTTCAACAAGGGGAGATCCCACCTGTCGATTTAACTTGGGGTGGTGAGCCCACCGATGTTTAACGAGGGGAGATCCCACCTGTCGATTTAACTTGGGATCATGAGCCCACCGATCTTCAACGAGGGGAGATCCCACCTGTAGATTTAACTTGGGGTCGTGAACCTGCCGATCTTCAACGAGGGGAGATCCCACCTGTAGATTTAACTTGGGGTGGTGAGCCCACTGATGTTTAACGAGGGGAGATCCCACCTGTCGATTTAACTTGGGGTCGTGAACCTGCTGATCTTCAACGAGGGGAGGTACCACCTGTCGATTTAACTTGGGATCGTGAGCCCACCGATCTTCAACGAGGGGAGATACCACCTGTCGATTTAACTTGGGGTCATAAACCCGCTGATCTTCAACGAGGGGAGACCCCACCTATCGATTTAACTTGGGATCGTGAACCCGCCGATCTTCAACGAGGGGAGATCCCACCTGTCGATTTAACTTGGGGTCGTGAGCCCACCGATCTTCAACAAGGGGAGATCCCACCTGTAGATCTAACTTGGGGTCATGAGCCCACTGATCTTCAACAGTGAGAGATCCCACCTGTAGATTTAAGTTGGGGTCGTGAGCCCGCCGATCTTAATCGAGGGGAGATCCCACCTGTCAATTTAACTTGGGGTCATGAGCCTACCGATCTTCAACGAGGGGAGATCCCACCTGTAGATTTAACTTGGGGTCGTGAACCTGCCGATCTTCAACGAGGGGAGATCCCACCTGTAGATTTAACTTGGGGTGGTGAGCCCACTGATGTTTAACGAGGGGAGATCCCACCTGTCGATTTAACTTGGGGTCGTGAACCTGCTGATCTTCAACGAGGGGAGGTACTACCTGTCGATTTAACTTGGGATCGTGAGCCCACCGATCTTCAACGAGGGGAGATACCACCTGTCGATTTAACTTGGGGTCATAAACCCGCTGATCTTCAACGAGGGGAGACCCCACCTATCGATTTAACTTGGGATCGTGAGCCCGCCGATCTTCAACGAGGGGAGATCCCACCTGTCGATTTAACTTGGGGTCGTGAGCCCACCGATCTTCAACAAGGGGAGATCCCACCTGTAGATCTAACTTGGGGTCATGAGCCCACTGATCTTCAACAGTGAGAGATCCCACCTGTAGATTTAAGTTGGGGTCGTGAGCCCGCCGATCTTAATCGAGGGGAGATCCCACCTGTCAATTTAACTTGGGGTCATGAGCCTACCGATCTTCAACAAGGGGAGATCCCACCTGTAGATTTAACTTGGGGTCATGAGCCCACCAATCTTCAAGGATGGGGGATCCCACCTGTTGATTTAACTTGGGGTTGTGAACCTGCTGATCTTCAACGAGGGGAGATCCCACCTGTAGATTTAACTTGGCGTTGTGAGCCTGCCGATCTTCAAGGACTCTATGCTCATCAATTTCAAACACAGTTATGAGTGCACTGATCATCGATTTTATCAAATGTAATATTTGCCGTGACACCATTTTGTTTTAACACGGGCACCACTTTTATGTACAGTCAAGGAGTGTTCTCTAGTTTGTTTATTTTTCTTTATTTTTTGTATTTTTGTTTATTATTTTTCCCGTGTTCACTTTACCCTTTGTTAATCTTGTTCCACTTATGTGTCATTTAGTATTTAAATGCTGTGTGTTGTGTTCCTTGTTTTCTGTGGGTGGAGCCCCAGGAGGTGGGGCCACCATCACGTCACTACTGAGAGGCTGCCCTCAGCTTTCATATTTCACAGTGGGAGTCGGTCCCTCAGTGGGGTCATCGATGGACTTTCATTTAGTGCCTTATTGTCCTGAATTCTCTTGTTTTGATTTCCAATTATTGGAACTCCTCTTGGGATTTGTTTGCCGTGGTTTGATTTTGTAGGCTAACCCTTTGCATCAATTTTGCCTCTCTCCCATTTTTGTGCTTCTCTTTTGTTTATTCAAATACATTCCTTTATTTCTAAAGACTCATCTTTCTAGCCAGAGCTTTGACAGTTCCCTTTCAGTTAGACAGACTTCCGTATGTCCATCGAGCAGTGGCCCTGGCCTCCTCAATAAAAGGGGCTGCACTTCCTTACCCAGGCGAGTCGGAGCTGGGAGGGCACAGAGCAACATTCGACTCTAGGAGGGCAGTGCGGTGGGCAGAGGAGAGGTGATCCTGAGAGAGATAACTTGTGCTTTTGCTACTTTTGGAGGTATTGTGTTTAATAAAAAATCACCCTTTATTTGAACCTGGGACTGTGCTTATGTGTTTGTGTTGGGGTTTGGGGCTCGCTGACGGCCCACTTCCACCACAACCTTTACAGCCTGTCATACTTTCCTTTTCCCACGATAGAAGAATATTAGAGATATATATGTGGCAGGCGTGCCCCCCTCCGATACCTGTCTGAATTATCTAACTGTCACTGTCACAATGGAGTGCCACAGAGTCACGTCACACGTTTAAGTGTTTGAGTGCACATTTTCTGCGATGGCCTGCTTTCCCATCATTCCTGCCTTGACCGTATTTGTACTTGGAAAGGCTTTGGCGTCCTCTGAGTGGGTGGGCTCAAAGTGAGCGACTTTTGTTTGCATTATTTGCACCTTCATCAAGTCGCCCATATGCAGCTCTTCTTCATTAACCATGCGATTGCCACCTTTAATTCACATGCTGAAGTCATTAAACGTTCCTTCTTTTCCTGGTAGCTTATTGCAATGGAGTTTTTGCATTGACCTGCACGTGCACGGTGCCAACTTCGGACTATCCTCTTTAACGTCACCACGACCAGGAGATCAAGTCCAACGTCCTAGGAAGCTGCTGCCTTCAACCTTTCACCATCGTGGAGGTCTCTGATGGTCTCCACGCCACCTCTCCAGCTCAGTCGTTTTTTCCTGGAGCTGTTGTGCCACATTAAATATGTATCTATTTTGTTCCATAGCACCCAGCTGGGTAAGCACTTGAACTTTTTCAGCGTCTGCCTCTGTTTTAAGTAACCACGTTGAATGTTTTCAGTGTGTCAGATTATGAATATTAAACTAGCAAATGCCGTTTCTTCTTCGGAGCGTCATGGGAGATGCTAATGGAGGCCAAGCCAGAGAGGGGGCTTCAGCGCGGCAGAGATGGCTTTCTAACCGCTACGCCTGCAAGAATGAAAGGGAGCTGGCAGCTGGAAATGTCAACCGAGTGCCTAACAAGAACCGCAGATGGACCTCTTGGGGTTTGCGGAAGGTTGCTGGAATAGCGTCATCAGTGTTACCCCTCTAGTAGGCCGTGGGTATTTATCAAATCTCTGCTTTTATGATACAAGCTGGGACAGGGGGGGAGCCTTTAAAGAAGAAGCTGTAGGAGGTCCGCTGCTAGGCATGACAGTTTCTTTGAGATGCATTTCAAGTTGAGTGCAACGCGGGGAGACTAAAAGTAAACTGCGAAGGCTGCCGATCATTACAGGAAGAGAAATGGGGGCTGAAATACCTTGTATCTGAAATAGCCTTGTTACAGCGCCCCCCGTAGGTCTCATTTGTCTTATACTCTTCTGATCAGTTATGGAACAGCCCAAGCATGAATTTAATGAAAGCTCCGCATGTAAATTGTCAAAGGAAAGGACAAAATGGTTAGGGGTAGCCACCCTGTATAATGTATGTTGGGTTCAAGAAGAGTTTTCCACACTGAGTTCAAGACAGAATGGATTTACAGGATACAAAATGGCGGCTTTAAGGTCGGGCAGAGGAAGTGAGGTCATCAGGGCCAGGTGGAATTTCCTGTCACTGGTCTGCAGAGGAAAGAGTTAAAGGGTTAGTACACTCCGCCACCCAGCCCAGTGGTCTGGCATGGAATTACCGTCAATCGAGGCCTTCAGCTGCCTCCCCTGCACATGTGTGTGGCAAAATGAAATATCCAGGGATACGCAACATGGCTGATTCTCTCAGTGGTTTTTAAAAAATGAATAATATTTAGGAAGCCGCACATTTCAAATGCTGAGTCTATGATACGTTTTGTGCAGGTCTGGCAAATTGGCAATTTCAAGTTGGCCTGGACTGCTGCCCCCTCTACGGGTGGTTTCCATCTGCCAGCCAATGTTGCCCTCATCGAATGTGTAAGGACAGGCTAGGAAGAGGGACGAAGGACTAGAAAAGAATCCTGGGATTATCTGTTAAGATGTTTTTAACACGCTGACCCGCTTTTCATTCCGGTCAAAGTCACCAGGAATGGAAGGGTTAGCCTTCAAGTAGAGGAGTCAAGAGATCTGGTTGTGGTCTTAACAGGCCCAGGATGGAAAGAAGTGAAATGGGAGCGGCCCACTGCATTATGGGTCTGGTCTGCCAGGCATGTACAGCCCCCCCTACTCCCCCACCCCAACACCTGCCAGATCCCACTTATCTCCGAAGAGGTTCCTAGTTTTTTGCTGGGCCCTAACATTAACACACCAGTCCAAAGAGGGAGCCACAATACGGCCATAATATGGCTTGGTAGATGATACCGCAGTGTCAAAGCCAAGAGCATGGAGACAGGAAAACAGCTTTAACTTTACTAGTAATTAATTGACTTCATGCCGCCAGATGACTAAGGGCTGGGTGTAGCGTTTTGCACACTACAAACTACACAAGGTCGTCTGTTTAAGTCCACCGTATAGCACACTGCCTTCTTAAACTGAGTGCTTTATGTCCAACTTAATAAAAGGACAAGTGTCTGTGTATCTGTGTGTCCTTACAGTAGCTATGTCTCCGTTAAATGACATTTGGTATGGGCTTCATAAAACTAGTGTAATGTTTGTGATGCACCATCTGTTGGAGTGAAAAATGCAGTCTATTATTGGCTAATGATTTGCTCACTAGACTCATTCATGGGTAATGATTTGTTCACAAATGAAATAAACAAGATCTCGTTTGACAGTCAAATGAACGAGAATCAGGAGACTCGTTAAAGCAAAGGACAGATAAAAGGAGTTGGGGCACCTCGATGGCGAACCTTGTAGATTTGATGACAGATCAAGGACAAGAGGCAAAATGTTTTGAAGTTCTTTACAGACTGAAGTCAGATTGTGGACTGACACTTAAGACTGTAAGGGGCGGAGCCAAAAGACGACAACCTGGAAGTGGCATCACGGGGACTGGCGGTCATCCAATCTGTCTGAAAAAAAAAAGTGCCAACCCTCGGCTCGGGGTGGAATTACAACTGGATGAGCCCTCAAGCTGTCATCCAATCCACATGTGTGACGGCTGGTAATGATTCGATCGTGAATCAGGCTGACAAGATTCGTGTGATGTATTTGCAAGTCAGGTAAGCGAGAATCACGTGACTCATCTCATGTATCAAGTCAATGAGAGTCATGAGACTCATTCACGGGTAACAAGGAACATGTGACTCGTTTGCCAGTCCAATAAATGGAAATTGTGTTACTTGTCTGGGGTAACGATTTGTTCACCAATCAAATAAATGAGAATCGTGAGATTCTTTCACGGATAATGATTTGTTCAAGAATCAGACTAGCAAGACTCGTTTGTGAGTCGAAAGAATGAGAATCCCGTGACATCAATCATAAGTCCAATGAACGAGAAATGTGTGACTTGTCTGGGGTAACGATTCGTTCGAGGATCGTGAGATTCATTCGTGAGTAATGATTTGTTCACGAATCAAATAATTAAGAATCGTGTGCCTCGTTCTCGGGTAATGAATCAGTCGCAACTCAACAGAATCAGCGAATGAGCCAATGAGCCATCAATGTGTGTGCTGAGGTAAAGTAGAAAGTAAACATTTGTTAGAAATGAGAATAACATTTTTATAAGGTTCACTTTATTTGTGACTAGTTTGTTGACTGCACAAAGGGACATAAATGTATTAGTTTAATTTGATGTTTATATATTCAGTTTATATATAACAAATGGTACAAAACAATTAACAATGCATTCTGACAGCAATGTGTTGTTACTGTATTGTACTCGTATGCTGAAGAAGAGTGTGATCAGTGACCGAGTTCTCATATTTCTATTATTTTACTGCTCTTTCTGTAAATGTCAGTTATCTACCTTTGATGTATAGCTGCTTTTATGAGAGACGTCACACCAAATTTCATCGTACGTGAATATAATGACAGATCAAGATTCCTAGAGCAGATTCTGTGAATGGCTTTAAGGATTTTGTGATCCACTCCCACCGTCTGGGTCACGACGATGCTGATGGTGACGGCCACTGCCGCCCTCACGCCTGGTTATAACCTCGATGACTGGGGGATGCGAGTCACATGATCGCAACCCCCCCCCCCAATTCAGCTGATAATCCACGGGGCTCACTTTCTTTTTCCAGCAAAGTGGATGTTGGATCAGGTTGTTCAATGGAGACGTGAAAAGAGCAATTTGCGTGCATTATTATTACTCTCTTTCTTGATGATTAGAACTTCTTTGAGGATCAGACCACGTGTGACAGACGTGCGCTCGTCCCTCAAAGGTGGGCGCCTGCTGTTATATTCAAATGAGTTGTTCCCCAAGAATGCGAGGACACAGATGGAAGCTGGTTAAGGGTAAATTTCACACAAATGTTAGGCAGCACTTCATCACACAGAGATCTGTAAGCTACATGGAACAAATGACCTCGAAGTGTAGCTGAAAGTGGCCCCTTGGGGACTTTCAAATGTCGATTGGAAATGTTAGGTGAGTAGGAAATAACAAGTCGTGCCGGATTGTCATCCACGCAGCTTGTAATGGCCTTCAGACTGGTTGGCTCCTGCTGCTTCCCACCTTTGTTCTTTGTGTTGATGCCCTTGATCACCTTGTCACTGTGCAGCTAACCCAACATCTAAGTACTTCATCTTTAAAAAACGGGTCTTCTAACCTGCCATGTAGTTATATATTAGATGCTATAGCTCAATTTGTTGGTTCTAATCCCGTTACTGCCAGAAGGGATCCTACTCCGCTGGGCCCTTGAGTAAAGCCCTTAATCAGAAAATTGTTCCGGGCCTGCTGGACAATGGCTGACCCTGTGCTCTGACCCCCAGAGGTCAAGTGAAAAGACAATTTTCCCCATCGGGGTTTGAAACAGCGTACCAAATACCAAATTTAATGGCATTCAATGTCTTTTTGTATTGGGTTGTTCACTGAGTGCAGGTTCGGAGTGCTATAAAGTTTACGGGTACAATCTGAATTATACACATCAAGTGCACATGCGAAGCTCCAGATTTGGATAAACACAAAATGTAACGTAACAATCCGCTGTACACTGTGGACCACCAGGGGGCGTACCGCTCCCCCAACCCTGACACAGACAGGCTTACCAAACAATACACCTTTACTTAAGTGGGGAAGCGCTTTGCCATTGCTCCCCACTACAAGCAGCAACTGGACAAACAAGCACAGTTCTTCCTTCTTCCTCGCTTTTTCTCTCTGTCTCTGTTTCCACTCCTCCTCTTCCTCCTCCCGACTCTGGCTCCTCAAATTGGGGGGGTGAGGCAGCTCCTTTTATAGGGGGCCCAGAAGTGCTCCAGGTGTTTCTCAACTTTCTTCTGGCAGCACCTCCGGGCAGAGGCGGCCTTAGGGGTGTGCGGGGCCCAGGGGTGACAAAGCCCACGCGGGGCCGGTTACGTCAAACGCTGTTACCGGTATGTGTGGACTGTATAAACTTCTGCGCGAATTTAATAAAAATGATGTTAACATACCCCGGATTTTCCCATTACGGTATTCAGCTACATTTTTGCAAGAAAACATGTGGACTTTATCAATATATAACTGAAGAATATAACTTGACAGATCCTCTTCAATGAGGCCCCCTTAGGTGCAGGGCCTGGGGCAGTTGCCCTACTTGCCACCCCCAAATGCCACTTTTGCCTCCGGGTGCAGCACCCCCTGGTGGTGCCCACAGAACCCAACAGGGCTTCTCCAAACTACAACTCCCAGCATGCCCTGAGGGGATCCGTGTTACTGTAGCAACCCTGGGGGGGTGCCGCCCTCTAGAGTCTCGGGGGAGATAATGTCTGGGGTAATGATTCGTTCACAAGTCAAACGAACATGACTTATTTGTAAGTTAAAAGAACATGAGTCATGTTACTCAATCATAAGTCCAATGAATGAGCAACACGTGACTTGTCTTGTGTAATTATTCGTTTACGAATGAAATGAATGTATCCAGCAGGGGTCGCTAGCTCCCTGGTTGGAATAAATTCTTTTGTAATTGCGGCATGTTACATAACCCGAAACTATATAGATATAATATAGAAAGTCGATACCCCTCCCTTAGTGATACGGTGGTAAGAAATCACATAGGAGAAATAACTTAGCTTTCTTTAATAATGGTTTACGCAGCATAACAGACGAAGGAAGCTATAACAAGAACCCAGTTCGGGAGTGGGGGCCCGATGTATAGAGTCTGCCATTTTAGTCACTGCATTGGAAGGATTTTCAGGATCAGATGACGTTATCTCCCATCTGTCCGTCGGCTTCAAAGGTGTGCTTGGCAATGTTCCAAGACTTTATACTCTTTCTTCATGTGCAGGCCCCGACTTAGGTAAATCATGCCATTCCAAACAAGGCAAAGAAGATCCAATGTCATGCTGACTCTGACACACAGAAATAGTACAATGCCCATTTCGCAGTTGTCCTTAACTTGTCTTGTCTTAAAAAGCTTACCTAGCAGTTCTTATATGGTGAACTCTTATATGCTAAATCTAGCTTTGTGTTAGCTGTACATGTGATTAGAAAGGAAAAGTAAATTTAAAATATTTACACAGAGCACAGTGACATTTTAAACTTATATTCTGATTACAATAAACAAGGATCGTGAGACTCATTCGCGGGTAATGATTTGTTCATGAATCAAATGAACAAGATTTGTGTGACTCATCTGAGAGTCAATTGAATGAGAATTGTGTGACTCGTTCTCGGGTAATGAATATCCCAAACATGTTCTCTCCCTCAGTCTGGCTTTTCTGCCGGGTAATGGCCCTGGCTTTCCGTTACAACATCCAATGATAACAATTTTTGAGATATGGCCAGTTGAGAATGGGATCTAGCAGATCTAATCCTATCCCATTCCAAAGGCAAGTAGGTGAGAGCTTGAGGGCTTAGAGGACGGATATCTCAGGCTAACCCTGGGGTCCCACCTGAGTTTGGAATCACTAGAGAAGAAAAGAGACGTCTCGAGGGGTAACAGTTTTAGAGGTGTGTGGTGGCGCACTGCTGCATTTAGCCCATAGAAGGCACCTGGGATATCCTAGAGGGCAGCATCAGTGTACGTGTGGTAACACGACACACGTCTGAGGACTGTTAGGAGAATGTCAGAAGAACACAAGAACATAAGAATTGTTACAAACAAGAGGAGACCATCATGCTTGTTTGTTTAGCTAAGGTGAGTCAAAATGACGGATGCCGTGACCACCGCAGATCTACACCTTCACATCCATGACGCCATCAACACAACAATCGTGGTCACGTGATGCCTCCAAATAAATAAACCACGCGTAAAATGACACAAAGAACACAGACAAAGATCTGGGGTACCTCCTTGGTAAACCAGCATAATCTGACATGTTTAAGAAGAACAGACTTGAAGTTAGTTGCAGTTTTTTTTTTTTTTTTTTACAATTCTGGGAATTTTTGACCCCACCCGTATTTTTCAAATGCTAAGAGTTGTGTCCGTCTGTCACATGATTAGATAGATAGATAGATAGATAGATAGATAGATAGATAGATAGATAGATAGATAGATAGATAGATAGATAGATAGATAGATAGATAGATAGATAGATAGATAGATACTTTATTAATCTGGGGTTATAACCTTGATCGTGGTCTTAATTGAAACCAAATGACGTGACACGTGCTAGCAAAGCAAAAAGATGTGGCTACTGGCAGCCAATGCAAAGTTATTGGGATTTGTGTGCTTCCTACGGAAAACTGCCTATGGAGACTGATCGGGAAGGTGACATGGCAGAAAGAAAACGCAGTGCAGCGCCCTCTGTTGAGTGTGAAGCAAACTGCAGAAGCCAATTATGTGATAGATAGAAGAACAACGGCAGCTCCGGCATCAAGAGTGTCAAACACAGGGAATGTGGTAAACCTGGTAGTAACTACAGGGGCTCAGTGGCATCACCAGAGTTGGCACCACCAAATACGGTAACCATGGCTGAATTAAGACCCCCACAGGCCCCTGGGTGATGATGCAAACGTGAGCTCCTTAACAGGGAGCTGATCATACAGCACGTGGACAACCAGCCACTGTTAATGGTGTATGGAGACTTGACCATTGCTTCAAGTGGGGTGAAAGTTGGGGTGATTTCAGACCATAGTTATGTGAGAGAGGGCTCCCCTTGCTGAGCTCATCCTGTGGACACTCAAAGGGTGAGGGTCCCCTTGATGATTTCTGCCCCCTGGATACTCAATCATTTCGTCAAGTGAAGTCTGATGATAAACCAAAACCATAAAGTGCACTGTCCCTCTAGTGGTGTCTTAAATGCCAAAGTTTTGAATTTTTTTATTGTGTATAGTCATTTAAAACGTATATATTTAAAGTTCATTTTCTTAAATGACGTATTGCTTGTTTTGGCTGAACTGACAGCCTTGTGATTTGCCTCGGCCAGTAGGGGGCACAGCAGCATGCCAGGGTCTTTCCATATTCCTACAGTCTGAGCGCCAGCCGCTGTGTCCATAACTAAAGACTGCGCCGGCACCCTTGGGGTTGACCATTAGGAGTTTCTACCGGAGTCAAGTAATCTCCACATCCCGACTCTGTGAACATCGGTGGGTTTTGTGCTCCATTCAGGGTCACGTTGACACTCTTTGGTGGGGCTTGACCTGCAGCCTTGTCATTACAGGCCAGTTGTCCTGTTGAAGCAAAATGAATTTTAATTCGGGATCAGAAGATGAAATGAAAAGAAAGCGGAATACGTGATGGCGTCAAAACTAAACCAAGCGTTCACCTAGAAAACACGAGACAAGAATCAGAGTCGTAAACCAAGAAAGTAAGTCAGAAAAATGAGAATGAAAACACCCAGCAGTGGACATCTTCTAGTGTTATCTCAAATGGCACATAAATGACCTTTTTAAAGGATGACACTGGGGACTTCTGGGCTGTTGCTTCGGCAATGGCAAGTCACAAAATGCCGCCGCTGATCAATATTCAAAATGACTCTGCGATAAGAAGCTAATAAATTGAAGTTTAGTCAGGAACCAAGATAGGATGAAATAAGCGCCTTAATCAAACTTCTCAGCCTAAGAAACACAGTGGCCACCAAGACATCCCAACAAACTGTTTAAGAAGAGAATAAAAAAAATTAGGGTTAGGGTTAGGGTTAGGGCACAGCTTTGGCTAGTGGTTACAATGGGAGCACTCAGGGTCAGACCCTTTGTGGTGGAATCAGCAGCCTGGTGGCTTACAGTTATCACCTTACCCACTAGGGGGCACTCTCTGTGTTTTACAGGTAAAGTGAAAGTCTTTCACATGTGAGAAGGGCATCTGCACCCAGGCTGGTGCTATCGCTTATGCCTCATCCCCTTCTGCCCTCACATCTGAGAGCTCTGATGTCATTTATGCCTCTCTACCTGACGTGCTGCTTCTTCTGCCCTGCGACTCACACAAGAGCCAACCACACCAGAAGGAGTCGGCCACTACGAGACTCACGTCTGCAAAGACGTTCGGCCTAAACTTCATTTTGAAAATCTTCAGCTTGTTTTTATTTTGATTGGCATTTGACTCTGCCAATCAAACGGGGTTTACCTCTGGTGCCCCCCACCATTTATGCTTGAGTTTTACCTTTCCATTCGTCAAAGCCGTGACCAATGGCAAGGTGACTAGCTCATTCTGGGGACAAAATCTTTGTGGCTGGGATTGAATTACTGTTTTGTGTCGCTTTGTGTCAGGAGGCACACTGCCTGATTTATAAGTCTTGCTCATTTCTTTCCATAATTCTTCGGTGCGCCCACTGGAAGGATCAGTAGCTCACTCAGGGTCACCCCCACTTTGGTGAGGACTGAATCTGCATCCTTGTGCTTTACTGTTTAGCACCTTCGCCAGTAGGGGGCACACTGCCTGCTTCTCAAATCTTGTTCTGTTATTTCCAGATTTTTCCAACATTAGCACTGGCAGGATAGGTGGCTCGTTCGGGGTCACACCACTGATTCGGCATCCTTGTGTTTTACTGTTGAGAACCTTCACCAGTAGGGGGCACACTGCCTGCTTTACAAGTCTTGCTCAGCTGTTCCCATATTTCTAGAGTGTGCCCACTGGAAGGGTAAGTAGCTCATTCAGGGTCACACCCATTCTGGTGCAGACTGAATCTGCTGCCTTGTGGTTTGTAGTCCAGCAGCATCACCAATAGGGGGCGCACTGCCTGCTTCTCAAGTCTTGCTCTGTTATTTCCATATGTCATTCATTGAGATCACTGGCAGTGTAGGTGGCTTGCTCAGGGTCACACCGCCGGTGGTGAAGACTGTAGCAGTGGCCTTGTGGTTTACAGTTATCACCTTAGCCACTAGAGGGCACACTGTGTGCCTTACAGGCCCTGGTGTGGCTGTTTCCCTTTGTCTAAACTGTGATCACTGGCTGGGCAACTGGCTCACTCACTCGGGATCGGGATTGAATTGGCAGCCTTGGGTTTTACAGTTTAACACCTTCACCAGTAGGGGGCACACTGCCTGCTTTTCAAATCTTGTTCTGTTATTTCCATATTTTTTCAGCGTTAGCACTGGCAGGGTAACTGGCTCATTTGGGGTCACACCACTGATTCGGCAGCCTTGTGTTTTACAGTTCAGAACTTTCACCAGTAGGGGGCACACTAACTGCCTTACAAGTCATGCTCAGTTGTTCTCGTATTTATTGAGTATGCACACTGGAAGGGTAAGTTGGCACCTCAGGGTCAAACCCATTTTGGTGAGGATGAAATCGGCGGGCCTTGTGTTTAATTGTGGAGCACCTTCACCAGCAGGGGGCGCACCGCCTGCTTTATTTACAAGTCCTGCTGTAGCAGTGCTACTTTGTAAGAACTGCATCTCCCATCAGTCCTTGCAGGGGCTGCTGGGGTCAAAGGTGGTCCAAGAAGGTTAAAAGGAGGACAGGGGGCCAAAAAGGAAAAAAAAAGTTTGTTTTGTTTGGTGCGTTGTGTGTTGTGCTTATCTGTCGTGCTGCCTGCTGTTATTTGAACCTTAATTAATCATTGTGTCCTGGACTGTATTTCTTTGTTGGGGTCTGTCTACCTGCGCACTGAGAACTGTGTTGGGATTCATTGGTTTTCCGGAAGAGTGGAGCGCTCCTGAACCATCCATCCGACTTCATCCTTTCAGTAACTACCGGAAGAACTGTTTTCTTTCACCCTTTCAACATACAAATCGCTGGACTTAACTTCATCACCTCTCATTTCATCCGGTTTGGTTTACATGTACTTTGCTGTGTGGTATTTGTGTTTATTTGTTAAATGTAATATCGCCGAAGGGGTCAGGGGTGGTATTATTGTTTTCATTTAGTTCATTTAATTTCATTATATTCTTAATTGTTTAATGTTCCCAGTGCGCTTCATTTGGTCTCTGTTGTGAGTGTGTGTGGGTCGATCCAAGGCTGGGGGCGTTCCTGGGGTGTCCTCTATTAAAATAAATAAATCACCGTCATTTTTGAAGGTGTGAATCTTAGCGGCCCCTGACCGCTACACTGCTCAGTTATTTCCGTACTGTGAGTGCTTGCAGGATAGGTAGCTTGTTTTGTGGTGAGAATCGAATCGACAGCCTTGTGTGTGTTACAGTTCAGCACCTTCACCACTAGAGGGCGCTGTGCCCACTTTACAGGTCTAGTTTATGGCAGTGGTTGCCATCTTCCTGCAGTGTAAGCACACACATGTGTAGTGACTGATGGTTGGGTCAACAGCCTCAGAAGTAACCTGTCAAGCCCTCGCCGCTGTGCCATTTGTGACAGCCCCACATGCTGGTAGTCATGATCCGAATGTCTCCCCAGCCACCATCCCTGGGGGGAACAGTGTCACTGGGCAACATGGAGCAGGGTGAGGTTACTCTTTCGGATCGCCTCCTGACTTTCCTTGAGGAGTCTCCACAGTGAATCCACTCGCCTCCCATGTGAAGACGAGCAGGACAAGGAAGCACTTTTTTTTTTTTTATCAGATGAATAATTTATTTAAGAGAATCCATTATGTGCCAAATAAATAAAATAAATAAATAAATAAATTCATTACATTTATATAGCACTTTTCTCAGTACTCAAAGCGCTATTCCGTGTTGCTGTTCTTGGTGCTGTAGGCAGACGAGGAACAAATGCCACTACAGCAGAAACACGGGCGACAGAATGCAAAGGAACACTGGGCCGGGCCTCCTCCTCCTCTTCCTTCTCATTCTCCTTCTTCTTCTTTGTAACTCCCTTCCGACCTCACTTTACATCTGAACGTTCTCGCCTCTAGCATATTTCAAGCCCGCCACTTTCTAAAACAAGGACATGACGACGAGAGACTCTGTTATTCCCCGCTTTGAAATGTAGTTAACAGCACTTCTAAGCCTTCATAAGCGAGTGTTGTGAGAGGCCCAGAGCCGGTGGGGGGGATCTGGGGTAGGACACGGGGAGGGGGGGCCCGGACTGCCCAAGCCTCATTAAACAAGTGCGTTAGGCCACAAAGGAGCATCATGGGAAGAGCTAAATCTTACTGGTCAATCATTGATTTGCTGAGGATGGGGCAATGCCATGGCCGCGGTTGCTGTCACAGTCACCCAACACTGGCACTGGCTCTTATATTTCTGTCAGGGTTCATTCCCTGCCTTTATCATGCCGCTTTTGTTATTAGGTAGGTCTTGTTAATACTGTTATATTTATTTATGATTTAGTATTTTCCCCATGCTGACAAATTTCATCATCCTTGGAATGAGCCCCCATCACTATGAACAAGCATTCCATCATTTGAAGGAGCAGCTTCAGCACCAGCTGCAGGTGAGCCTATAAAGCCCACCAAGGTTGCATAAAGAATTCCAGCTACTGCACATGTAACAGACAGCCCTTCTAAATACAGCGAGCTACCGGAAAGAGTGACGTAAAACGTGAAAGTGCGCCAAGCACCAACGTGCCACTGCATTGGTGTCAGAAGTGGGATGAGGAGAAGATCTGTAGATTGACTTAGCAAATCACCAAGTGCACAAAATGGGAACTTTCTGGAGGGTCTTGATGCTGAGATCCGGGGATCTGGTAAGCTGTCTGCAGCATCAATACAGGAAGTCAGACAGAGGAGAGACTGACGTCTCTGCAGATGCACCACTGCTTCTCCATTTGCTAAGATCCTGCATCCACACCACTGGCATTTCAGGACAGGTCATCCACCTGAAGCTCGTGCCCAGCCAGGACTTGGATGAGAGACCATGTAGGGAAAACTTGGCTTACTGCCCGAGAAGGTGTTGGGGAGACCATTTTGCTTACCCTGTGGTCTGAGGTCCTCAGTGCTGTGACGGTGACACTACGCTCTAAACACTTGGCACATGAGACATAAAACCGAGGTGCTCACTCTTTGTGGTCATTAAAGGGTCCTGGGCATCCTTTGTAAAAAAGTACGGCGAATCCCAATGTTTTGCCCACCATGGCCTTGTCCATTCTGCCCCCCCTAATCATTACCTTTCTCTAACTGTCTCTCTCTCACCACTTCACCAACTAACAGCTCATGTGCGGTGAGCATACTGGTGTAAGAATGGCTGCTGTTGCATCGTCCAGGCACTATATAACTATTATTATTATTATTAATATTATTATTATTATTATTAATATGTAATTTTAACCGATGTGAGTGCGTCCATTCCTTGGTTGATTCCTGCATTACCCCAGATGCTGCAAAGAAGGGCTCAGGCCATCCACAAGCCTGACCAGAAGCAGGTCAGTTCAGGAAATGGATGAACGAATGTGCAAATGAATGAAATTAAAACAAAATGTCCGAACTGATGAGAAATGGGTCTGTAATTGACTGCTGATGTGCTTGGCCTGGCTTCCCTATTGTCTTCTTCTGGATTCTGAGGAGGACCGGCCTCCTCTCACATGACAGAGTCCTGATGTTTAGAGCAATCGTATCCAGCAGGACAGTGTGAGTAGGCTGTGAGTAAAAGACTGAACAAATAAGCCACATTATATTGGCTCTTCTGGGAAAGCGTGGCTGAAGTCGCTGATGAAGAAAATGAGAGGAATTCCCAGGAGGCCTCTGGAGATTTCCTTAGGGGCTACTGCGTGGTGCACAGCTGTTCTCCACATGTGGACCACTTTCAGCACGTGCAGAGGAGCTGATGGATTGTTTGTTCCTGTACAGGCAGACCCCTCATGTGGAAAATGAGTAGAAGAGAAGAAGAGAAGAGAAAAGATCCTGGGACACTGGTGTGAGTAGCACCTCAATGGTCAGGGTGGGCCACGTGAGGGCAGAACACAATGTGTGCTCCCTAATTACTGTCACCTCAGATATATCATATAGTGCCTTTCATATCTATCTATCTATCTATCTATCTATCTATCTATCTATCTATCTATCTATCTATCTATCTATCTATCTATCTATCTATCTATCTATCTATCTATCTATCTATTATATAGTGCCTTTCATGTCTATCTATCTATCTATCTATCTATCTATCTATCTATCTATCTATCTATCTATCTATTATGGACAGACTGGTCAGAAATGGGTTCAAGATTTCGGGAATCATCTTGATAAACCCATTTAAATGAAGCAAATTAAATGGAAATATTGATACAACAAAAATATTGTACTCTGCCAGTAACAATAAATAAACTAATGTAGCCAGAGAGGAACCTCTCTTCTTTCCTTCTGTTGTGCTCTTACAAGGGTTAAACTAAATAATCCAGACTCATTCAGGACATTTTATATATTGTTCAATCTAGATGTGCAAAGTTGATAGAGAAATATCCCAACAGACTCAAGGCTGTCAATAAAGCAAAAAGTGGTTCAACAAAATGACATTGACATTGGGGTGTGATCCTTTATTAATCTCAGTATTTCTTATTTTTTATTTTTTTAAATTCTTCTGAACTGTAGCTGTGATATCTTTCACTTGGATGTTATTGGTTGCATTGAGTATGTAAAGCTGGGAAGAAATATTTTTATGTGTGTTTTCATTTAAGGCTGTAAAGCAAAAAACATGTGAATATTTCGAAGGGCGGACTCTTTTCCATATATACTGTATATAATATATATATAATATATATATATATATATATATATATATATATATATATATATATATATATATATATATACAGTGGGTATGGTAAAGAATCTGCCCTTCGAAATATATATATATATGGACCCAGAAGGGGTGTGGTTTGGGTTATGTGGGGGCGTGGTCAGGCATTGTCTGACTGCCCCTCTTATCCCTGAGTAGTAGTTCTTCCCTTCTCAGAGCCATTAAGGAGCCCCCATGTGCATGTGTGTGATTCTATCTATCTATCTATCTATCTATCTATCTATCTATCTATCTATCTATCTATCTATCTATCTATCTATCTATCTATCTATCTATCTATCTATCTATCTATCTATCTATCTATCTATCTATCTTTTTCAATGTATTATCAATGATCATTATGACATCACATTATCTTTGTCTTGGTAAATGCACCACCATTTTGGCTTTGATTGTCACGACTCAATGTCGGCTCCCTTAGGCGTTCATATAATGTCTGGTCCGGTGTGCTAGTATTTAAACTGGTCTCTCAGTGTTGTCAGATACCCAGGCTTTGAAAAGAAAAGATGAATTATTATCAGTTGCTGAAGTTTAACACCTTTTCTCAGTAGTCCTTTGGGTTGCACTTTGGCACTGTTAGTCAGTCCCCTTGATCTTCTCATTTTGTCCTTTCTTATCGCTCTTCCAATCTCATATTTCCTGTCCATTTTCTGGTCTTTTCAACCTTTTCTTGTTTGCCTGTGCAGATCGTACAAAAATACAACAAACACAAAAGCAAAATCTAATACAGTCAGAAAACAAAGAAGACACTGAAGACAATCTGTGACACTCCGCACTGAGTCCCACAGCCAAATCATAGAGCCATATAGAAAGCTAAAATGGTGATTGTTCACAGAGAGTAAAGCAAGAAATAAAATTCCACAGTTCAGTAAAGGCCCGGTGTGCTTACTCTAGGATTACATTTATAAATTCTTGACAAATTCAGAAAAATATTTTGAATGAGATTTTTTCCAATTTAGGGTAAACATGACATTGGCTCCCCAACGAGTTATAGAAGGTGTGCTGGGAGTCTTTCAGCTGAGCAGAATTAACGTCTTAACAAGTGGTGCAGCAGCGGAAATGACAGCCGATGAATTTTAGAGCAGCTATCGGAATCACTCCAGATAGTGCTGCTTCAACATGAGGGGTGATTTTAGATCAAATGCAACATTATAACTGTTAGATATCAAATAACAACCGATATTAAGAGTGATTTTACATCAAATTGCAACCAATAGTAGGAGTTTTTATCGATCAAATTATAATGGATATTAGGAATGATTTCAGATCAACGTACAAACAAAATTAGGAGTTATTATAGATCAAACTACAACAGATATAAATGGGGAAGAAATCAAGTTACACCCAATATTAGGAGTGATTTTAGATTAAATTACAATAGATATTCGTAATTATTTTAGATCAAATTATAACCGATATTAGGAGTGATTTCAGATCAACTTAGAACATATATAATTTATTAGGAGTGATTTTAGATCAAATTACAATAGATATAAATGGAAGAAATCAACTTACAACCAATATTAGGAGCGATTTTAGATCAACTTACAACCGATATTAGGAGTGGCTTTAGATCAAATTATAACAGACTAGACAGTAAGGGCGCAGTGCACGATAACGTGCAGTGAATACACTTAACTTGACCATACTCTGTTGACCCTTGACCTCATTGACCATATACGTGTACAATGATTTAAGATGTAAAGAGGTAGGGGAAGTGACGGCAAAGGTGGCAGGGATGAGAACAGCACCCGTTTTGACCTTGACCTTCCTAGGTTGACCTTTCACCTTGGAGGTCAATCATCACCCCGGAAGAGGACAGTAGACGTCACATAGTATATGTATACCAAATTTCAGGTCAGTAGGTCAAATGGTTTGTGAGCTACAGGTGATTTAAAATCCTGGACAGACAAACGGAGAGCCACAGTAGCGTGTTATAGAAGAAGATATTTCACAGCAGAATAACATTTCAGGTGGTATCACTTTAGATGTTGCTGTTTCAGCATTAGATGTGATTTTAGATTAATTTACAGCCAATATTAGAAGTGGTCCGAGATCAGATTATAACTGGCAGCCATACTTCAGAGCAGAATGCTCTCCCAACTGGTGTCACTCCAGATGTTGCTGTTGTAACATTCCGGGTGATTTTTGATCAATTTAGAGCTGATTTCACTGATAGATATTAAATTGTGACTGACATTTCACATCAGAATGACATCCTAAGTGGTCTTGCTCCAGATACTGCTGTTATGACATTAGAGGGGGGATTTCAGATCAAAAGCTCTCTGAGAGATAAAATGAAATTGTTGCCCAAAATGGCTGGAGTGTGGGACATTCCCAAAATGACGCAGTTGCTTGGTGACGTCACACACAGATCGGGTCCATTTTAGATTACTTTAGAGCACAAGAAACGACTGGCCTATGGTATTATTGGAGCGTATTGAACAAGTGCGTATTTTATGGAATTGCTGAATTTCTTTCCTTTCCTGAAATTTCAATTTTAAGTTCCTGTTCCCACGGTTCTTTGAGATTATCAAAGCGTGGCTTCCCAGACATTTGCTGCTATACTCTGGAGATGCTGCCTGCATTTTCCTCCAGCCCAGCCAGTGTCACCTCAGTAGCTTCTATAGATGAGATTTGAGGGAAGCAGGGATGAAGTTTCTTATTTGTAAACAGAAAAAAAGGTGTGTGTCACTGGAAGATTACATTTGGAGCTTCATAGCTGAAAGGACGCAGATAGGTGATCTGTTTAGAGATCTCTGACTGCCACAAACCCTGGTGATTTCCGCAGAGCAGATAGAGCCGAGGTTTGAGAAGGCTGGAATGGGAGCTCATCGAGGACAGAGGCAACAGATCAGAGCTCCTCTGCCATAAAGTCGGTTTACACCTCTGTGCATCAGCTCATCAACAGGTAACACGTCGCCATGATTAGTGAGGAGAACAGCTCTTTGGTCTTGGTTGAGTTCTCTATTACAGTGATCCCTTGCTATATCGCGCTTCGTCTTTCACAGCTTCACTCCATCGCGGATTTTAAATGTAAGCATATGTGAATATATATCGCAGATTTTTCACTGCTTCGCGGATGTCTGCGGTCTACAGTACGTGTGCTTCCTCAGTTGATTTGCCCATTTGAATTCAAATAAGGGACACTGTTGGCGGATGGCTGAGGAGCTACCCAATCAGAGCACGCAGTTAAGCTCCTGGGTGCTGTGCTAACTCTCGAGCATCTCGCGACCATTCTACGAATGGCAAAAGATCTCCAGACATCAGTTGAAGAATGGAACCCGCAAATGATTCATTCTTTGCAATTTAAAAATGCTCTTGAAGGCGCCATGGAAGTGTATAGGAACCTCTTTACACAAATAAAAAAGCAGAGCCAGCAACTGCCCATCACGATGTTCCTTACACGCAAAACACTGCCTAGTACACCTTCAGTGGAATAAGACGATGGCGGTGCTACACAGTCACCTGAAGAGGCTCCTTTAGAACAGCTGTGACAGTGCAGTAAATGTCATCGTTATCTGACAAGTTGGTGAGTACCCAAAACTATTTTTCTACGTACTTAGTACATGTATGTACGTTTATCGTAACTGTGCACATATTTTCTACAATTTTTTCCTTGCATTGTTGGTATTTATTGCCGGTGGCCTGTCTATCGTAATGGCTGTAACAAATGTGATATCGGAGACGCTCTACAGTATCTTTAAAATAATATTTTGGTTTTATGTACAGCATTTACATGTTATAGATTTTTCACGTATTTTTATATTACCTACTCAATTACAATATGTTTAAAACTGTATTACGTATTAAATAAAACTCCTCAATGATATACGATACGTATGTTTGTGAGTAGTATATAAACTGTGTTTACATACATAATTTCAACGAATCTTACCTAATAACTAAGAGAATATAAAGGGTTTATGCTGTATAACTGTACAGGGAATATTTATAAACCATGTGGGAGAGTTTATAAGGACTTAAAATATATAAAAATAGCCATATAAACATATGGTTTCTACTTTGCGGATTTTCTTATTTCGCGGGTGGCTCTGGAACGCAACCCCCGCGATGGAGGAGGGATTACTGTACTCACTTTCCCTTTTTGTATTCTTTATTGTGTAGACTTTATCAGAATGCCTCAAATCCCACAGACTTTCCCCTCTTTATAAGGTATTGTACTTTATAACTTCTCCTCACCTCCCCTTCTACACCTATAACTCCAGGGAATTAAATAGAGTGAAAGACGAAGGAGTTAAGCTACAACTTTCAATAATGTACTATTGATAATACTCATAAAATAATAACAATAAGCAAAGTACAAGTGAATACTGGCAACCATACAACCTGATAAATGCTATCTGTGTGGATTCAGGCGGCACACAGGCGTGTAGTGAGTTAAGTGTCTCTGGTTAAGTCATCATTTCTAGTCAGCTTTCTTCAGGATGGGATGCCTGCCTGCCTCAAAATGGCTGCTGTGCTCTTCTGTCCCTTTCATGGTAATGGTGTGAGAGAGGGAGAGGGAGGGGTAAAGCAATTCATAGATTCTCTGTTCAGATTCTACAGCCAATAGGGCGTCATGGTACAGAATGGCTTCTGATTCAAAACCAATCCCAAACAGCCATACCTTCACATCAATAGAATTCTGGGGCACCACACCCCCCAGTTAATGGCTTATTTTCGCACCGGCCCCCATAAACCATTTGTTGAGTGAAGGCCATGAAGCTTGCCAGCCAGGTAGTTTGCCTTTCCTGTGGTGGGGGGTTGATTGAGTAGAGAATGTCCCGCAGAGAATCCCCCTGGCCAAACTGATTTTAGGTACTTTACATGTCATAAATTTCACTTCCTGAGTCAGTCGCAGCTGCCAGGCTCTTAACACACACCCATAAGTGGACTCCTGTTACCCCTGTCTTATTCTCTTTGCATTGGCTTCCAGTAGCATTTAGGACCCATTATAAAATCCCCGTCCTGCAGGGTCAGGCTCTTCAATACCTCGTGGATCTCCTGCCCCGCTTCACCACTAGTTGAGCTCTTAGATCGGACCAGCAAGGCCTTCTTTCTGTCCCCTACTCCAGGCTGAAGATGACGGCTGGCGATCGCGCATTTCAATCTGTTGCCCACCACCAGATTGTGATACAGTTGGTGCAGTTGGCTGAACATTTGAAAGCCCAGCTTAAGACTTCCCTTTTGAGACAAGCTTGTGGATACTTTTTGTTAGGATATTTTTTTACTTTATTTTATTTATTAGGGAAATGTTGGAACTAGGTGTTGGTGACCCAGGATTACATTGTTTTACATTTTGTATTGGTTTTTAAATTTTGTGCTGTTTCACTACTATGGCGCGGGGTCAGCTAGTTTTATATATACAGTTATGTACGTATGTATGTATGTATGTATGTATGTATGTATGTATGTATGTATGTATGTGCTGTCTGTAAGCAGGCGTTTATTTGTTTTTTTTAACTCTTTTTCCTTTTCTGTTTGTTGTTTTTCTGCGCAGTTTGATTGTAAAAGTGGGGTGGCTTCACGGGTATGATCATATAAATCAGTGTTTGCTAATTTGTTCATTCTTTTTGTGTATGATTTTCCAAATATATTTCATAATACAGTATATACCCTGTTTGTGTAACTGGGCTCATGTGGCCTGGTGGTTATTTTTTCTGTTTATAAAGGACACCATCCTCAAAGGGGATCAGATTAGGCCTGGGGTTGCGTCCTCGTCCACACGTGCCTGTGTGTGTGTCGGGCTCCTCATAATGCGCTACAACACCGAACTGTGGGAGAAGGGCCACAGTGACCAAGAACCCAATGGCTGAGCTCTGAAGGACCTCTGTGGAGATGACAGAAACTACCAGAAGGATGACCACCACTGCCACCATCCACTAACCTGGGCTTTATGGCTTAGAATTTACCAAATAAAGGTACCTAAAGGACTGAAGTTCTGACTCTTTGCCCTGATAAGTCAAAGTTGGAACAGTTTCGCATGAATTCTAAGCGTCACACACGTGGAGAATTCCAGGCAGCGCTCATCACCTGCACTGCACCATTCCAGTGGTGGGAGTATCATGCCAGTCGTCTTTTTCCACATCAGGGACTGGAAGACGAGATGGGATGGAGCAAAAGTCCCAAGATCTCTTGAATGCAATTCTGGTGCTCTGGAGCTCAGACTGGGCCGCAGGTTAGTGAGCGTAAGGGGTGGCTCAGGGGTCAACTCAGGAAATGGCTAAAAATCAAATCCTATCATGTGATATCATCTACTGTTAAATTCTGCTCCGTTTATTTTTATACTGTATTGAGGATTTGTTCTGTTCTGTGTATTGTATTGTATTGTATTGACCCCCTTCTTTTTGACACCCACTGCACGCCCAACCTACCTGGAAAGGGGTCTCTTTTTGAACTGCCTTTCCTGAGGTTTCTTCCATTTTTCATTGTCTTCTTAGAGAGTCAAGGCTAGGGGGCTGTCAAGAGGCAGGTCCTGTTAAAGCCCGTTGCGGCACTTCTTGTGTGATTTTGGGCTATACAAAAATAAATGATATTGTATTGTAAGTGGTCCTGACTTGAACCCAATCTTACCTCCATGATAATCGATGCCCACCAGTGGTCTCTACCCAACCTGTCAGAGATTGAGAAGAGAAGATTCCCCAAATCTCGGTGTTTGTGCATCTTGTTACGTCAAACCCAAGAAGACTCCCAGGCTGGAATGGCTGCCAAAGGGGCTTCATTGTGGTAGTACTGAGTAAAGGGTCTAGATACTTGTGTCAAGGGGGATACAGTATTTCCAGATTTTATTTAGTTTCTAAAATCCCGCTTTCGCTTTGTCATTCTGGAGTATTGGGTGTGCTGCTTGATGAGGGAAGAAAATGAACTTGAAATATCTGCAGCATAACTAAATGTGAAGAAAGTGAGGGCCTGAAGACCTGGTGAGGGCCTGGCATGTGTTCTGATTAGTGGCTCCCCGTGAGCGTGTAAGGACCCTGCGATGGCCTGGCAGTGCCAAGATGGAGGATTTTGTGCCGTGTTACTTCACCTTTATATCATATGGCACCTTTCACGGAGGAGGGCGCGTTGAGCGCCAACAAGATGAGAAATGCGTGACAAGATGATTTAATTAAAAATGATTTCTATGAAATGAATGGGGTCCCTTTGCTACGTCTGGCATCGCCTGCCTTCCCAGTCGTTGCACTTTGAATTGAATAATAATAACGGGACTGAGGAGTTTTTCAGCTGCAGACTAACAAAAGACAAAGCCGGCTTGGGGGGAACGGGTGGGTGGGTGGGTGGTCTAAAGCAACAGGATGCGCTTGGCTTCTAAATGCTTGTCACTGCGTGCTGACTGCTGGAGAAATCGAAAAACATCAAGCGCTGCTTGGCGAACGGTTAAATAAAGTGGAACGATGATCAGGTTTAATTGCTCCGCAGTTTCGGATCATTCCGGCGCCGTTCATTAAGAGGGCTTTTCTGCAAATGACGTTGTCCACTGCCTGGCGCACAATGCAGACGAGCGCTCACTTGACAGGGCTTCTGTTTTAATAAGCAACTTTAATGAAGCCCCCCCTACTCCCCACACAAACACACACACACACACACACACACACACACACACACACTGCCAACACCGTCCGCAGGCCCGCCTGCCACACTCCAGTGAGCGTGGGAAGAGATTTTAATAATGTTTACCTGCCTTTGTACCTTGAAATTAACCCTACACAATCCAAACTGACTGTTGCTTTGTGCTGTTCTCCGCTCCTGTCTTTCTCGATGTGTGGTTGATGGCGGAATGGGGGAGAAGATGAAAGGCCGAGTGGGCCTTAGGAGTTGCGCACCCCTCCAGTATAGGCGTCTGATTTTGGGTTATCACACACATGGACCATGTGGATCACGAGGAGATGGAGGAACGACCCTTAAAGAATGCCTGAACCATCTGATGGGGTCTCCATTGCACAAAAAGCTTCCGCAACACTGGACAATTGGATTAAAAAAATGGAGAGATGGATTGATGAATGGATGGAAGATAACTGACTTTAATGAACCTGTACTGTACTGATCGTACCACCTCGTGCCAGTCCTCCCAACAGCCCAATGACTTGTCTATCAGTCTGGTGGCATTGTATGCCATGCAAAGAGCTCAGTGACTTAAGTGTTGGACCGCACGGCAGGAGACTTCAGGTCAGCAGCACAGACAGGAATTTCCAGGGGGTTGGGGAGGGAAGGGGAGAGTGAGAAAATCCACCCCTCCATCCATCCATCCATCCATCCATTCATCCATCAAAATATCCATCTATCCAACCAAACATCCATCCATCCATCCATCCATCCATCAAAATATCCATCTATCCATCCATCCATCCATCCATCCATCTGCCCGTCCATCCACCCAAATATCCATCTATCCATCCAAATATCCATCCATGCATCCAAATATCAATCCATCCACCCATCCATCCATCCATCCATCCACCCATATATCCATCTATCCATCCATCCATCCAAATATCCATCTGTCCATCCATCCATCAATCCATCCATCCATGCACCCAAATATCCATCCATCCATCCAAATATCCATCCATCCATCCATTCATTTTCTCTACTCGCTTCATTCTGAGCAGGGTCACCTGAGCCGCAGCCTATCCCAGCAAGCACAGAGCACAAAACAGGAACACCCTTTGGCCAGGGAGCCAATCCCTAATAATTTCCTCTATAATGAATCAGCCAGGACAGTAAGAAAGTACATTATATTTCCAAAGGTTTGTGAACACCTGACCATCACATCTACATGAATTTCTTGGATGTTCCATTCCAAAATCATGGGCCCCAATATGCAGTTGTAACAGTCCCCACTCTTCTTAGGAGGCATTTTAAGTGTGTGTCTGTGGAAATGTGTGACCATTCAGCCAAAAGAGCATTTGTGAGGTCAGGTAGAGATGGACTAGAAAGTCTGGCTCACCAAATTCATCCCAAAGGGATTCAGTAGGGTTGAGGTCAGGGCTCAGTGCAGGCCACTCGAGTTCCTCCATGTTGTTATGGATCTGGCTTTGCACTCGGGGGCACAGTCACACTGGGACTTCACCAAACTGTCACCACAAAGTTGGCATCACACACTCATCTAATTTGTCTTTGTTTGCTACAGCATTGGTAGGACCTTTCACTGGAACCAGGGGGTCCAGCCCAAACTCTGCCACTGTCCCTCTTCTGCCAGCTTTTATGGTAGGCACTGTGCAGTCCAGAAGGTCACATTCTCCTGGCATTCACCAAATCCAGAATTGTCCATCAGTCTGCCAGATAGTGAAGCTTGACTCATCACTCCAACGGATACAGTTCCACTGCTCCAGAGTGTAATGGTGGTGGGCTTTACACAACTCCAGCCTACCCTTGGCATTACAATACAATGCAATGCAATACAATGCAATACAATCAAGTCATTTTACTTGACTTCTCGGTGCATCAATAAGCCATCATTATTTTACAGTATATAGTGCCTTTCAAGGGAAAAAAAATTAATTGAGCCATTATGTGACCCCTAACTCTTTTCTGGTGGTGCATAGGACCCAATGGACAGAGCCTAACCTGGCACCAGCAGGTACAAGGCAGGAGACTGGGAGCACCGACAAGGTGGCCAAGTGTGAATGGCTGTCTTCTGTGTCTGGTCACACCACTCCAACTTATATCAGCTCTAAAATCTGCTCAGGCTGCTTCTCAAATAGCAGGCTTGGTGTGCAGACGTGGTGTGCTTCAGTGTGGACCTCCTAAAAGAGTGAGCTGCCCAACACCCAGACGAGTGGCGAGAGCTGAGAACATCACTCCAGGGAAATGACAATGGTGAAGATGGCGGGTGCCAACGGTATCACTATTGCCATGGCAACAGCCTATACATTAAGCTGCCTGCTCCTCTTTATAGTCGGCGGGCATTTTTAATGACTACGTTTTCTCCCTTTGTGCATGGCGCTCGGTTGTCAAGTGCAGCCCCGCTCAGCTCTGTGATGTGAGATTTCTCAGCAAACTAAAGAAGTGCCGCTGTATTAAAAAATAAATAAAAAAATAAAAAAGGGACGTGTAATTGTCTGAATATCTTCACGTTTTGTGGCGCCGTTCACTGCCTGTGATATGTCACCAAGAGCAAAGATTACCAGAAATCTGCAAATCCAACAAAGACATGACGCTCTGTACGCCGGGGGGGGGGGGGGGGGGGGGGTAATGTAGGCAGTAGTGAAAATCGAAATAAGGGGTGGGCACGTTAGCTGGGTACTGTCACCGAGAACACCTAGGGTCACAGGCACTGCAGTGGAGTGGCTACAGAAACTGACTTAAGGAGAAGAGCAGGAGCATTCAGCACAGAGGAGAAATGGCCAGGCTCGGAGAAGCAGCGCACATTCCCACCTCAGATGTCATCGCCATCCCTCCCCAGACGTCATCGCCATCTCTCTCCAGATGTTATCGCCATCCCTCCCCAGACGTCATCGCCATCTCTCTCCAGATGTCATCGTCATTCCGCCCCAGATGTCATCGCCATCCCTCCCCAGACTTTATTGATATCCCACCTCAGACGTCATCACCATCCCAACTCAGACATCATCGCCGTCCCACCCCCAGACATCATCGCCGTCCCACTCAAGCCTGCAGTCTCCTGACTGCCCAGTTTCCAGCCAAATGAGCAGAAGAAGTTGACTGTAGTGGTAGCCTTGATTTGGAACACCATTGGGGACTCGATCTCAGAAGGAATGGCACCCTAGTGGGTGGCTGAAATGAAGAAGCCCAACACTGTTTCGGGCCGTGTTGTGTAAAGCCTGTCCTGAGCACCATTTGAACGTCTGCTGCTTGGACTCACTCGTCTCTTTTCTTTTATTTTTTAGCTCCTATGTTTTTCTTAGCTGTAGCCAGGCTACCAGAAATGCAGCCTGCCAGTCACACCTAACACATGGATGTGTATTGATGCCAACAAACAGACTGGCAGAGATGGGCTTGTATGTTATAGTGTGCCATCCCAGGGCACTTTGGTAGGTCATCTTACACACACACCCACAAAAAGACTTCTGTACTGCCATCCATTTGCATGCCCCCACTGAGGTGCCCACGTGGGTTTTCTTCAGGTCTTTGGTCCCCTCTTCCTTACCACATCCAGACAGACGTTGCTGCTTTAATCTGGCCGGGTGAAGGGTGTGACAGACTGGCATCTTCACAGAGAATTATTAGGACAGCCATCACCTCCACGATAAGCAGACTGGACCTGATAAACCAAACTGAAAGCACAATATGCTGTTGTCCAAATTCCAGATTTCAGGCTTTCTGTAGCATAGGCAGTGGGGGGGGGGGGGGGGGGGGGGGGCGAAGGGACGCACACAGGGTCTGAGGGACAAGGAGCTAACCTTCCACCTTAACTTTTCACTTCAGCACTAGGGGGCTGCACTAACCAGTGCTGGGGCTCAACCAGAGTCACAACTGTGAGAGTCAAAAGTAGGGACTGAATCTGCCATCTCAAGCCTTGCAGTTAAATGATTTCACCACCAGGGGGCAACACTAACCAATAGGGAGAATGATGCAGCCGGCTTGTGCTTTTAGGTACCATCAAGAGGCCACACTGCGACATATTAAGATTCACTGAAGACCTCAATGACTGTCACTGGGGAGCCCTGAACCTTTAAGCTTTTATGTTGTAATAATCTCATTCACCACCAGGGGGCTAAACTTATAGCTTGGTGACCCAGCAGTCTCATCTTTTATGGTCTAACCCCTTATTACTAGGGGGGCAGTCTGCCAGGTCATTCACTCGCCCAGTTACTTACTTACTACAAATGAAATGTATTGTTACTCAGTCAAGTGTGGGCTAAACTTCTAATCTCATGCATTAAAGAAACTGCTCAAATAAAATAAAGGAACACGAGTAGAGCATCAAGTCAATGAAACTTGTGGGTTATTGATCTGGTCAGCTAAGTAGCAGAGGGGCTTGTTGATCAATTTCAGTTGCTTTGGTGCACTAGAGGGGCAACAATGAGACGCCCACCAAAACAGGAATGGTTTAACAGGTGGAGGCCACTGACATTTTTCCCTCCTCATCTGTTTTTTCACTTGTTTTCCATTTGGCTACGGTCAGTGTCACTACTGGTAACATGAGGCGATACCTGGACCCTACAGAGCTGGCACAGGTAGTCCAACTTCTCCAGGATGGCACATCAATACCTACCATTGCCAGGTTTGCTGTGTCTCCCAGCACAGTCTCAAGGGTATGGAGGAGATTCCAGGGGACAGGCAGTTACTCGAGGAGAGCTGGACAGGGCAGTAGAAGGTCCTTAACCCATCAGCAGGACTGGGATCTGCTCCTTTGGGCAAAGATGAACAGGATGAGCACTGCCAGAGCCTACAAAATGACCTCCAGCAGGCCACTGGTGTGAATGTCTCTGACCAAACAATCAGAAACAGACTTCATGAGGGTGGCCTGAGGGCCTAACATCCTCCAGTGGGTCCTGTGCTTACTGCCCGGCACCGTGGAGCTCGATTGGCATTTGCCATAGAATACCAGAATTGGCAGCTCCATCACTGGCGCCCTGTGCCAGATGAGAGCAGATTCACTCTGAGCACATGTGACAGATGTGAAAGGGTCTGGAGAAGTCGTGGAGAACGTAATGCTGCCTGTAACATCATTCAGCATATGACCAGTTTGGTGGTGGGTCAGTGATGGTCTGGGGAGGCATATCCATGAAGGGACACACAGACCTCTACAGGCTAGACAACGGCACCTTGACGGCCATTAGGTATCAGGATGAAATCCTTGGACCCATTGCTGGAGCAGTGGCTCCTGGGTTCCTCCTGGTGCACGACTATACCCAGCCTTATGTGGCAAGAGTATGCAGGCAGTTCATGGAGGAAGAAGGAATTGATACCATTGACTGGCCCCCACACTCACTCGCCTGACCTCAATCCAATAGAACACCTCTGGGTGGGACATTATGTGTCGGTCCATCTGATACCTTAGACTGTCCAGGAGCTCAGTGATGCCCTGGTCCAGATCTGGGAGGAGAACCCCCCAGGACACCATCCAACGTCTTATTAGGAGCATGCACCCCCCACTGCCCCCACCTTTGGAGTTGCTGCAATGAAATTTTCGACAAAATGGACTCGCCTGCTGCATCATTTTTTCCCTTGGATTTTCGGGATGTCTTTGAATTCTGCCCTCTGTCGGTTGACCATTTTCATATCCATCAAACGTTGTGTCATCCTCTCGTTCCTAACACATTACCATATCAGTCCATATCAGTAGTGATAGCCAGCATCCCACTGAGATCTGATGTGTTTTCAAAGTGTTCCTTTCATTTTTTTGAGCAGTGTAGTATAACACCTTAGCCACTGGGGGGCACACTCTTTCTGGTAGGAGAGCTCACCGACTCCTTTATAATTACTTTATAAATACTTCACCACGAGGGGTTATCCTGGCTGTCGTTTTCTCACTTAGACACAGTTGGGGGGCTCTGCCTGATCATAGAACTCACTCAGAACCACAGGCGGAGTGAATAATGGGGGCTGAATCTGTGACCTCATGCATTGCAGTTACAAGCCTTCACCACTGGGGGGCACACTGCCTGGTGTTTGAATTCACACACAGAGTCACAGAGTGAGCTTCTTCCTCTGGACAACAAAGACTTTGCTCCCTGAGCATTTCTGGGTGTTATGTTATTGATTATGGCCTGCAGATCACACATATCACCTTTACAGTTTCCCATCATGCAATTTCCTAATTTTGTGATTTCCTCTCATATTCTGTATATAAGTGTACAGTACAACAACACACCATTTGGTATTAGCACTCAAACCTCGTCACTGTTATGAATAGGAAGTCCAAAAAGCGCACGAGTCCCATAAATATATCCAAAATTGGCCACTAGAGGGGGAATTTACCATCAAAACCCTGGCAAGATTCAAAAGGGATCTTTATATAATAAAATATTTATTTTTAACAAAAACATTGGGTAGCACATGATGACAAAAAGGAATTGCCTGAGACGGCAAGGCAAACACAGAACCAACCTGGAGTCAAAAAACAGAACATGGGTTCAAAAATCGCACCAAAAGTGCCAAACACAAGTAGACCCTCCACTCCCTCACGCGTTTGAAAGGAACCACCAGGAACTCTGGGAGACCCTCTGTATTTTTAGGGCGGGTCCTGTTGGTGATTGGCAGGTGGTCCTGTCTCTTGGGGAACCACCCACAAAAAACACAAGGACCATCACACAGGCATTGACAGCAAAGCAGAAAATAAACTAAAAGTAGCACTAACATTGGTAAATGGCCCTGAAATGAACAAAAAAAAAACACAAGAAACGTTGTCACCCCAGCCGGGGGAGACCCCCAGACTGACATAAGACTGGGGACTGAATCTGCCATCGCATGCTGTACAGTCCACTAGGGGGCACAATACTAGTCCCATAATCCTAGAGGCGATGCAGTTCAACCTGTGTGGGTGTCCAGAGCACTAAAGCCCTTCCAGAAAATGTCCACTAGAGGGGAAACCCCCACAAAAAGCCCTGGCTAGTGTGGGGTGGCCAAACACAGGTTCAAACCTACCAGCCAGGTAGTCCCTTTAAATTCTTTCATATTTCTCAAACGTAAACAGGTGCCATCTTGTAACACTCAACATAAGGCAAGCAAGAACAAAACAAAAACTACTACAGCGTTGAGTTTCAGCAAACAGAACAACGGAAGGCTTTCCCAGAACTTTCACTCTCATCAAGTCAAGACCCCTTAGTGGAGGCATAATAATTTATAATGGAAGGGCCGGAAGGAGCGGAGCTAATTTCCTTCACTGGGAGGTTTCTGGGAGCTGTGGGGGAAAAAGGGAACAAGTTTAGTGACAGCACCCCCCTCTCGCCCTGGTGGGTTACTATTTACCTCGAATGAGCCCTCAAGGACGCACATGCGTGACACCAGACACAAAAAGAGCCATGCAGAATCTTCCTAAAATACAAGTTTTATTTTTGACACATAACATTGAAGCTCCACGGAGCACAAAGTGCAATAAAGCAATCCAATGCAACCAAAGTCCCCACAGGTAAATGCAAAACGAATTAACGTAGCGTAAGGCGATAACTTCCTAGAACTTTCAAGATGGACCACCAGGAACTGTGGGGCAGCGGCCCACCACAAGCCATTCCTAGGTCCCAGTTCACCCACCTCCATCAACTGGAGTATTTTTCAATCCTCTACATCCCATTTCTTCTGGGTGCTGTGCAAACAATCTTTGACAAACATGAAGAGAGAGAGTCGACAAGGACCGAGGGAAAGACAGCGAGCTGGCATCGGCGAAGCCCCCCATTCCACGCCACGCATGCCAGCTAAGGGTAGCCGTCTTCCCGAAGGCTGGCCATGCTGTTCAAAAAACCCGCGAATCAAAGATGCCTGAACGGAAAAACGGATAATTGCTTCATTAGCCAAAATTATCGGAAGCTAAAGATGGAAATTTGCGCTAATTGCATTCAGAAAAGGCAGCACGTTAGTCGGCGCCGCCTGACTATCGGCCGATGCAGCTCACCAAACTGGGGCTGATTAAACGGGGCAGACGTCTCGTGCTTAGTGATTAAATCATAACCAAAAAAAGAACAAGAGAGAAAGAACCCAAATGATCTTAAAAGACAAAAAAGAAAAGCAAACCACAATGAATGAGAAGGGCGAGCTCAGCACGGTGCCAGGAACAGCTGCCAGCACGGATGCCACCAGCTAAAGAATAACTAGACACGAGAAGAGCAATGTAATCCGACCTGCGTTTACGCTTTATGATTAAAATATTGTGACTCATAGATTTTATTACGTGTACAGTAATCAGTTTAATTATTTTTTCCATATGGGGTCACCAAGCCTATCCTGATGACACTGACAGTAGACCCTTTCTTCCAGATTTGCCTCCGACCGCCCAACCACAACCGTTTTGTCTTTACCTATCAAAGGTGGGCACCAGGGCATTAGCCTACTAGTTTTTATCAAAAAGTCATTAGAATCATAAGCTTACCTGAAAGGGAGTATTTATTTTTTATAAAACAAATAATTTTCATTCGTTATAATTGATGTTTAATGATGTCTTTGTCAGCAATTATGTTGTTTTTCCAAAATAAACAAAATGGTAATACAAATGTATAAAGTACTGACAGCCAGGATCAGTCATCTCATTTTGCTCGTTTTTGTGTATTTTATGTTTTTGAATTATTTTTAACATATTTCTGTTATGTTTATATTTACTGTATGTGTCCTGTAATTTAAAATGTGCCTCCATTCCATGTACTTTGTGGGTGGAGCCTCGTGAGGCTGAGCCACTCTGACATCACTCCTGCTGGCTCCGCCTTCTGGCTTTAGCAGTGACACCCATCTTCAGGTCATGGAGTTTGGGTTTGGAGTCTGTGAGTGATGCCTTCCTTGTCTCGTTTATGTGACTTCTCCTTGGATTTCTGATTCCAGGTGATGTATTAGGACTTGTGAACCTTATGCCATTGTTGTGCTGCTATTTAATACGTGTTTTCATTTAGAAAGATTCTTCCTTTGGATTGGTTTCACAGGCCAGAGTTTGACGCTTTCTCTCCTTTGTGAAGAGTGTTTGAGTGATGCTTGGAACTTCGGCTCCCTATTATTAGGCCTGTGCAGGCTGCGGCCTACAAGGAGCCGTTTGGAGGAAATGTGTCCCCTTGGGGTGAGCAAGAAAGTGAAACTCCTGACTAACTTTATGGTTTTATCAGAGCCCTCACTCCCACTCCTCTTAACAGCAACACTACAGAATCGCAAACCCACACGGAGTTTATTTGATCTCAGATACTTACAGTAAAGGATGTGTGTAACAAAACCTTAATACGGTACATGAGAGTGCCCAAAGACTTCTGTGAGCAAGTAACAAGTCCGGCAGATGAAAAAAAAGGACAAAAAATGAGAGCAATAAAAGACAGATAGATGGATGAAAGGCACTATATAATAGATAGATAGATAGATAGATAGATAGATAGATAGATAGATAGATAGATAGATAGATAGATAGATAGATAGATAGATAGATAGATAGATAGATAGATAGATAGATAGATAGATAGATAATGTGGCGAGTGGCTGAGGGTAGTACCCAGCCGGGACACCCAGGAGGACCGGAGGAGGGCTTATGCCTCCTCCAGACCATGAGGGGGTGACCACCCTGGTGGCTTTGGGGACCACAGGAACTGAGCTTGGAAGCTCAACCCTATAGGGGCCCATGGGCACCGCCAGCCACGGAGCCCTGGCCCTCAGCACTTCCACCACACCCGGAAGTGCTGGGGGGAAGAAGACCAGGGACACCCGGAGTGCTTCCGGGTGCACAGCCAGTACTTCCGCCACACTGGGGAGTGCTGGCAGAGGATTATCGGGAGGCACCTGGAGCATATCCGGGTGATTATAAAAGGGGCCGCCTCCCTCCGTGCAATGGCTGGAGTCGGGAGGAGGAGAGACAAAGTCTTGGAGGAGAGGAGTGGAGGTGGAGCTGAGAGAGAGGCATCATTGAAAAGGCCTGGACTTTGGGGGAGTTTTGGGGTTGTGTGCACTTGCTGTAAATAATAGAAAATATGAATTAACATGTGTTGGGTGAACCATCGCTGTCCGCCTGTCTGTGTCCGGGCCAGCCTCCACAATAGATAGATCTGAAAGTCACTATATAATAGATAGATATATGAAAGGCACTATATAATAGATAGATAGATCTGAAAGGCACTATACAATAGATAGATAGATAGATAGATAGATAGATAGATAGATAGATAGATAGATAGATAGATAGATAGATAGATAGATAGATAGATAGATAGATAGATAGATAGATAGCTTTCTATAGAAGCTCATTAACTGTTATTTTTAACAATAACAACTCAGTCTAATATACAGAACTAGAACTATTAAAAGGAAAAAACTTGGCTAATGATAACAGAGCCGTCCCAGTGCTGCATTATGTAGGAGTTTTGCAGGTGGTATAAAGGACCCCCAGTTTTCTTGACCCACTTCTACTGAATGATTCATTGCCTGAAAGTCCACAGTGTTGTTGTGTCACAGAGAGAAGATGAGCTGCATTGTTCATAATGGCACTCAGTTGTGTCCTCCACTACGACCTCCAGGGGGTCCCGAGTGTGTCCCATAACTGATCCTACCCTTTTACCTGGCTGTTCGTCTATTGGTGGCTGTGGCGTGTGCTGTATCAGTGTCTGCTCCCAACCTCTCAACCAGAAGTGATGTTACCAGCCCAGCACACCTCAACATAGAAAATCAAACTGGCCATCACAGAGTTTATAGAAAATGTGAAGGATGTCATTAATCTCATTAAAGGAGTGCAGTCCCTTAACAGAAAAGAGTCTGCTCTGTCCTTTCATTTATAGCTCGTCTGTGTTATGACACCAGCCAAAAACTGTCATTGCAATACGGACCCCCATATAATTCTAGGAGTTCTCAACTACTGACCTGGCGTAGAGACTGTTTGATGCTCTGAAAGTCTCAAGCTGTTCCTTGGTTTGCTCTACAGCTTCTTCTTCTTCTTCTTCTTAATAATAATAATAATAATAATAATAATAATAATAATAATAATATTACATGGGAAGCTGGCTCAATTTTCACATATGTGACTATATTTGAATTAAATACAGTACCTTCTTAATTCATCTGTAATGAATTTAGACAGTGAGATTGCGGATCGATTCATATTTTTATCAATTTAACTATTTATTAATTAACTCACAAACACCGGCAGTCCACATAAACTACAAGACAAGACCGGAAAGCTAATGGCATTTGCCACACCCGTAGTGTAAACGTGTCACTTGAACTGTCCTTATGTCCCCGGCCGGTCGCGGAGTGTCCCGTCCTTCTGCAGGGAGGACTCGGCGTTTCGCGCGCTTGTCAGCTTCATGTGCACTCTGACAGAAGATGCCGAACGAGCGCTTCCTAAGAAGCTGCGGGCTCCTTTGTCTCCAGCCAGGGCTCTCCAGCTGTGGCAGTCGCTCCCAGAGAGTCGCCCGGAGGCTGCGGATACGCCGCGTTGCGCTCCGCTCTGTTGGCCCCGACGCGACACTGGAGCCGCCCAGGCTGGACTTCGGCGCTCCCGAGTGGACTTCGACTGCGGCTTGAAGAAAGTTCTGAAACCTCGAGAGCAACCGGTAGGGCAAGGCGCACAATAACATTAAGACCTGAAAAACGTGAAGCCTTAAAATCTGGAGGAAGTAAAGAAAAGTCGTTATGACGTAGGGGAGAGTTCACTGTGCATATACTCATTCATATATTAATACTGTAATAACGTAAAAAAGTATAGCAGTTGCTTATATGTAGGAATATTTCTGACAAAAATAAATAAATAAGCTAATAAATAAAAGGACTGTCAAATGTGACAAAAATACATATTATCAACATGAAATGTGAGTATAAATAATTTATGTGTCACGAAATGTTTTTGTTATTTCTTTATACGCTTATTTAATTCTTTCTTCCGCTATCTATTACAGTGATGTGCACACATGGAATAAACCCTGAAATGACAGCTGTCACGTCTTCTAGCAAGCGGTGGTGTTGGATTGGTGTATTGTCCGCAGAGGGGCTTATGCGTTTTACTTCACCTTAATTCAAGAATCGCGAAATGTATCATTAAGAATTAAAAAAATACTCTATGTTTAGATGTTTAATTGTTATTGTGTGTTGGTTTCTTATGTGATTTTGTTAGCGTGTCCTGTCCATTTAAATATACTGACGCTCCTTGTGGGTGGAGCCACAGGAGGCGGGCCACCCAATGTCACTGTTGCTGGCTCCTCCCTCTGCCTGATAAATAGCCCAGAGGAACGGAGTCAGTAGCAGCGCATTCTGGTGTGGCTTCTGTGGCTTTCAGGTTTATTCTTTGGTATTCTGCGATTAAATTACATATTCAGGCTTGTTTGCTTTTTTCTGTTTTGGAGCATTTTTGTTAATTCTACTATTTCTATAAATACTACTTCAATGTATAAAGATTACAGTTTGGGTTTGTCTTTACAAGCCCAAGTCTTTTCATGACTTTCTTGCCCTTCTAAGACATTTTTATATATTTCTCTCTTTTTTAGCTTTCAAGGTCATCTGCCCATGTTGGGGCCTGTTCAGGCTGTGGCCTGCAGGTAAATTTCTGGGGCAAGCTGATCTGAAGTGAGCCTTTTCTGGGCGGGCATATGAAGTTCCTGGCTTGCCTTCTCTGGAGCTTTTTGGAGGCCTCACACCGTCTTACATGTTTGGAATTCCAAACCACAACAGGTGTCTGCGTTTGAAGGGTCTGCTGTAAATATGACACTTGATGGCTGAAGGTTTACGGCTCTCTTGACGATTCACCAATCAAAAACAGTACTTGCTAGAGCCCGCCCTCTCAGCTTTGATGAGTGAAAGTGACAGTTTTCATTTCATGTTGTGTGTCACTGAAATAAATAAATAAATGAAGAAATACTGAAATAAATAAAGAATCCAAATGTATTTAGTGAAGCATTTACTTATTTATACTCTCATTTCGGGCGGCACGGTGGCGCAGTGGGTAGCGCTGCTGCCTCGCAGTTGGGAGACCTGGGGACCCGGGTTCGCTTCCCGGGTCCTCACTGCGTGGAGTTTGCATGTTCTCCCCATGTCTGCGTGGGTTTCTTCCGGGCGCTCCGGTTTCCTCCCACAGTCCAATGATATGCAGGTTAGGTGGATTGGCGATTCTAAATTGGCCCTAGTGTGTGCTTGGTGTGTGGGTGTGTTTGTGTGTGTCCTGCGGTGGGTTGGCACCCTGCCTGGGATTGGTTCCTGCCTTGTGCCCTGTGTTGGCTGGGATTGGCTCCAGCAGACCCCCGTGACCCTGTGTTCGGATTCAGCGGGTTGGAAAATGGATGGATGGATGGATACTCTCATTTTATATTATTATTATTTATTTATTGTCACATTTCAGAGTACTTTTATTTTTTCACAGTTATTTTCATTTTGTCAGAACTATTGCTCTATATTTGCATGCAGTGTCACTGAAATAAATAAACATGGAAATCCACCATAACAAAAGGACAAGTGTCTGTCTGTCTGTCTGTCTGTCTGTGTGTTTGTGTGTTTGTGTTTACATTCAGTTGCAATGTCTTTAATTCCAACAGATGGCACATCAGAAACATTGACATGCCTTTTAGGAGTCCCATACCAAATGGCAACTAAGAGAGACATAAGCATTGCACTTAAGCATTAACACAGCTTTTACGAATCATATACCAAATGGTATATAACAGAGGCATATGCATTACATTTGTTATTCCAACAAATGGAGCAGTGCAAACATTAAAACTACTTTTAGGAACCCCATACCAACTTGCATTGAATTGAGACATGTGCACTGCACAATGCAGTGCAAGAGCTTAACACCAACGTGTACGTTGATTATTTAGAGTTCAGCCTGCTCACCACATGATGAACCACTAGGACCCAAGTGCAGTTGTGCAACGGGAGACACCTCAGCACCACACTAGCTTGAATGGAGTGGAACACTGTGAAGTTTTTTTATAGTGGCTGGAGTGCCAATCCTGCCAACAACCCATGAGTCTTCCCTGAAAGTTGGAGGACCTGCTTGCAGGGCAGGATGCAGGTTAACATCATACCCAGGATGGAGCAATTACAGGTCAAGGGCCTTGTTCAAGGGCCCAATGAAGCAGAGTCACTTCTGCATCAGTGGGTACTCCCAACCTCTCCTCCTCTTCTCTGTCTTAGATAAGTAGCATGCTAATCATTGAGTAAGTACTTAAATGCTGTTTTTCTGTCATTCCAACAAAAGGCACATCACAAATATTAGCACACCTTTTACAAATCCCATACCAAATGGGATATAATAAAGACATATCATTGCTTTTGTCATTCCAACAGATGGCACATCAGAAACAATGACATGCCTTTTAGGAGTCTCATACCAAAAGGCAAATAACAGAGACATAAGCATTACACTTAAACATTAACACTGCTTTTATAAATCCTGCGGAGTATAACAGAGGCATATGCATTGCGTTTGTCATTCCAACAGATGGAGCAGTACAAACATTAACACACCTTTTCGAATCCCATACCAAATTGAATATAACAAAGACATATGCATTGCATTAGTCATTTCAACTGATGGCGCATCACAAACATTAAAACTGTTTCTTACCAATCCCATACCATATTTATAACAGAGACATATACTGGCATTGCACGGTGCCTTTCTAAAGCTAGTGCCAAGGTCTAGGTTGATTATTTAGATTTCAGCCTGTCAGAGATGAGTAGCACACTAGTCATTAAATAAATACTTAAATAAATAAGCAACAAAACACATATTTCATATTACAGTTGATTATCTCTGTTGACATATCATGTCTGTCTGTATTCACGTATTTCATTTTGTCCTAAATGCTGTAGCCATTGAAATCTTATATTCTTATCCTTCAGCGTTGTCTTCAGTGACTTTGCTTTCTTATTTCAAAGTATTCATATTTTGCTTTGGGTCAATGCAGTTTTAGCCATAGTTAATAAAGTGATGATTATCCCTTAAAGATAGGGTGAGAAGCTCAGTCATCCGGGAGGGGCTCAGAGTAGAGCCGCTGCTCCTCCGCATCGAGAGGAGTCAGATGAGGTGTTCCAGGCACGTCTAACCGGGAGTAGGCCCCGGGGAAGACCCAGGACACGCTGGAGGGACTATGTCTCTCGGCTGGCCTGGGAACGCCTTGGGATTCTAGAAGAAGTGGCCGGGGAGAGGGAAGTCTGGGCATCTCTGCTCAAGCTGCTGCCCCCGCGACCCGACCTCGGATAAGCGGAAGAGGATGGATGGATGGATGGATGGATGGATGGATGGATGGATGGATAATAAAGTGATAGCAAAGGTCCTTATATGTGATGCCAAATGACAGTATAAAATATTTGACTGCTAAGACGTAAAACTGTATTGAATTGCTGAAGGTGCCTTTATTTGGGGCTGCGCAACTCGTTGCCTGGTTTGACTTCTTTTTTGCTTTCCTGCTGCACATCACTGAAGCCCCTGAAGACGCTGATTTTCACTGCACATCTGCACCTCAGTTTCTCATCAAAACATTCCCAGAATGAAAAAAACAGCAGAAAGTGTGTAAAGTGGACCACCATGGCCAGATTGGAGACTCGCTCTGATAATAAGAACACCAGCGGCCATCCCATGGCAATGGTCCAGAGAAGGAGAGTTAAAGTCTTGTCATTGAAGTGGCTATTGGATCCACCTGACTAGTAGATACGTTAAGGGGGCAGAATGGAGTCCCCCGTCTCCTGTGACCCCTGCACCATCTGATGGTGCTGACTTCAAGGTCTCACGTCACTTTTCTTTTGTAAGCACACCTATGATGGCTATCATAGGACTTTTAATATTTCAATATTTGCTCACAAGAGAATTCATTTCCAGATCTGTCTCACATTAATAAGTCCAGAATGCTTGATAGTGCTGGATTCTAATTACATGGTATTTAACAGGTAATTGTTGTTTTTTATTGGGCATATCCAGTAATTACTGGGGAAATAAATTGTAAGAGACCACTTAAAGCAGCAGGGCGTCTGAGGAAAGTGGCTGAGAGCCTGGGCATCGCTGTCTTTCAGAGTAATTGGACCACTTACCTACTTGCAGCATGTATGGTGGGAGAAAGAGATGCCCTCAGAATTAAGGGGCTGCCACGCAGCTAGCAGCTGGCACAGGTATCTGTGTATCTGTCAGGAGTGGCCATCTCACAAAGACAGCCTCGGGCATCTGTTCGGTCATCTATTAGAGAATTTAAATGGAGCCATCAGGATCTGTTAACTCAGAATATCAAACTTTAAGGACAGCGAGCAACAGGTGAACACCAATTTAGCACATAAAAGCAACGGATAATGAGAAACTCCAGTACAATGTGACGGGGACAGAAAGAGCCATGGGTGTCTGGCAGAGTCCAAGTTGTCACTCAAGAGGAAGGGGAAATTCTAACTTACACATCTGGCCAAAGCGTAACATCCTGTCACCCTCCGAAAATGTGACCAGCAAGTGAAGAAGCCACTCACCAATATGGCGGCCTCCCAAAGGTTAGCAGGGGTTCAGCGGGTTTCACTTATTAATAAAAATCTGTCATGTTGAACAGACCCTGGTGGGGTGGCTTAAGCCGTCTGTTAAGCATATCAAGTTAGAGACAGCCACAGGTACCTTTGTGCTAATCCTTGAGTTATACGTAAGAGACACACATTTACTAAATGGGAATCCATTTTCAAAATCTGTATTGTCAGGCAGTCACAAACATTAACACGGCTTTTATGAATGCCATACCAATTGGCACATAGCAGAGGCATATGCATTGCATTTGTCATTCTAACAGATGGCACATCACAAACATTAACACACCTTTAACAAATCCCATACCAAATTGCATATAGATAGATAGAGAGATAGACAGATAGATAGAATTTTATTTTCCCCAAGGGCAAATTTTGCAATAACATTTGTCATTCCAACAGATGGTGCTTCACAAACATTAAGATAGATAGATAGATAGATAGATAGATAGATAGATAGATAGATAGATAGATAGATAGATAGATAGATAGATAGGTGTGACTCCTTAGAGACGGTTACCAGTGCCCCCCAACTAAGTTTAAGAGCCAGTCATTTCTCTGTCTCCACTAGGTCTGACTTCTTCGAGAAGGCCATTTATGAGGTCTGCCAGAGTCCGTCAGCCCCCACATGTCTGTGTATTCATTCACCTATCCATTTGCTAACCCACTTTTATCCAATTTATAACCAAAGAGGCCTGTGGCTAAGTAAAAAAAATAAATAAAAGGCGCAAAGTCTGCATAACTACACACACACACTCACACACTCACACGCCGTAATCGAAGGCACCAAAGTCTATGCAGAAGAACTTAAAAAAAAAACAAAAAAACAGCGATAATATTTAAGAAGTGAATAAGAGTATTATGGACTCCCGAGGCAGTCTGCACGACTCTGGGGCATCTCGGGCTGGCTGTGTAACCGAGATCAAAAAGCAAAATCCAATTTGGGGCTTGTTTGAAAGCTGCTTGTGCCGAGGGGAGAACAATTTGACTGCCACATTTCAGGAGAGTAAGATCACAATGACGGTAATTCATGTAAAGTGGGGGGGTGGGGGGGGGTCAGAATGAGAGATAATATGACTTTTAAGAGGAGGGATTGTGGGATATGAAAATGAGCAGTCAGTGCCAGGCTGCCAAAGGTAAAGCAGCGTGTGCTTAAAACCTCCGGTGTGCTTCTTGTTTTACTATGAAATAAACAAATGATTTCCAAGAATTAAAATAAAATAATAACAATAATAATAATAAGAAGAAGAAGGCTCTTTATTTCACTTCCCACTTCCCAGTAATGCGTGTGAGGAGAGTGGATGGCTGTGTCATTGTGCCAATGGACTGGCGTGCCATCCAGGGTTGGTTTCCCATCTTTTACCCCAGCGTTTCTCAGCCTTTAAGTATTTGCGACCCGAGTTTTCATAACAGTTTTAATCGTGCCCCCCCCTTAACGTTTTTTTGAAAGGAGCCCACTAATACCAATTTGTTCTTTTTTAATTAATGATATATCATAGATGCATATTTTATTATACCTACTTAACTTTTATCGACATTTATCCAACTCTAACCCACAGATTGAGAACCACTGTTTTACCCAATGGTGTCATAAACAGCTATATGGTGCCATTCCTGAAGTTTGCAGCATCCTCATTGTTGAGGACCCAAGAGGCTGGACCAGGCCAATGGGACCCCCACGTAATACCTGGCTGGGACTGGACCGCGTGTTTGCCAGGGGGGCTCTGGGGGGTTGCCAACCAGGATCCTGAGCTGTGTAGTTGTATGTTGGTTGCTTCAACATGCTGGAACAGTGCATGCCCCCTAAACCTGACCTGACCTGCATCCTAAACTGGATAAAGCAGGTCAATAACTTCATCAGCTTCAAACCGAATCGAGTCTTAGAGAAATGTGTGGTTAGGTCCAGGAAGGAAGGTGCACCAGCAGTAGCATGAACAGTAAACGGGGTGTGCCTGGTGGGGGGGGGGGGGTTTGGGGCAAGAGTCAAGTCAAACCCCCCCCACCTAGAATGACCCTCGGACACCACACAGTCCAGTTACAGCTGTCCCATGGAGGCGCTCAAGCCTTCCCTTTCTCCTCCTCTCTCCTGTCTCACCGATGGTGCTGGTGGGTTTTTCCCCCCTTTGTTGCCTTCACTTCACTCCCTACTCTGAGCTCAACTGGCCGAGGGAGGAAGGCTTCACTTCAAATGGAGTCCTTGCCTACTTCCATGGTCATGGCCAATGGCTCAGTAAATTGTTCCGGGTCATTCCGGACCCTTTGGGAAGTATACCACTGTCTCCTTAAAGGGTCTGGCACTCTGAGCTAGTGCTAGGTTATTTTGTGCCCAAGGCCAAGCTTATTAGTGCGCCAACCAACTGTTCAGTAGCTAACCCATGCGGCTTGGTCCCTCCACCATGATCTGCGCCCTATTTCACCTTAATGGTGGCGTCAGCCCTGCTGGCACTCCTACATGTGGCTGCAACCTTGGAATGGATTCCTACTGCCCTCTCTTGGCCAGAAGAACTAATAGGTGGTCTCTAGTTATCCTTTAGTTTAACTTCACTACTCCATCCTGGACAGGATCTCCAGTTCCTGGATTGCTGCTCCATGTCCTGTGCAGGCGGTGGTCCTGACCAGCTCCCAGATGGCACAAAAAAAAAAAAAAAACCTGCAGTGCATCTCTGGGAAATGGGGGTTTGGAGGTCAAGGTGTGGCTGTACCAGGGGTCTGCTCTGACTCTGTTGCTTTTTGTGATGGTGATGGAGGTGGTGGCATCCCTACTGGGTCCACGCCAGCTGAGCCCTGCCATCTATTATATTTGGCTGCTCAAAAAAATTAAAGGAACATTTTGAAAACACATCAGATCTCAATGGGATGCTGGCTATCTCTACTGATATGGACTGATATGGTAATGTGTTAGGAATGAAAGGATGGCACAGCATTTGATGGAAATGAAAATGATCAACCGACAGAGGGCAGAATTCAGAGACCCTGAAAATCAAAGGGAAAAAATGAAGCAGCAGGCGAGTCCACTTTGCCAAAGTTTCATTGCAGCAACTCCAAATCGTACTCAGTAGTTTGTATGGTCCCCACGTGCTTGTATGCATGCCTGACAATGTCGGGGGGGGGGGCATGATCCTAATGAGATGATGGATGGTGTCCTGGGGGATCTCCTCCCAGATCTGGACCAGGGCATCACTGAGCTCCTGGACAGTCTAAGGTGTCAGATGGACCGACACATAATGTCCCACCCAGAGGTGTTCTATTGCATTGAGGTCAGGCGAGTGAGCGTGGGGGCCAGTCAATGGTATCAATTCCTTCATCCTCCATAAACTGCCTGCATACTCTCACCACATAAGGCCGGGCATTGTCGTGCACCAGGAGGAACCCAGGAGCCACTGCTCCAGCATAGGGTCTGACAATGGGTCAGAGGATTTCATCCCGATACCTAATGGCCGTCAAGGTGCCGTTGTCTAGCCTGTAGAGGTCTGTGTGTCCCTCCATGGATATGCCTCCACAGACCATCACTGACCCACCACCAAACCGGTCATGCTGAACGATGTTACAGGCAGCATTACATTCCCCACGACTTCTCCAGACCCTTTCACGTCTGTCATGTGCGCTCAGGGTGAACCTGCCCTCATCTGTGAAAAGCACAGGGCACCAGTGGTGGACCTGCCAATTCTGCTATTCTATGGCAATTGTGCTCCATGGTGTTGGCCGGGCAGTGAGCACAGGGCCCACTAGAGGACGTCGGGCCCTCAGGCCACCCTCATGAAGTCTGTTTCTGATTGTTTGGTCAGAGACATTCACACCAGTGGCCTGCTGGAGGTCATTTTGTAGGCTCTGGCGGTGCTCATCCTGTTCCTCCTAACCAAAAGGAGCAGATCCCTGTCATGCTAATGGGTTAAGGACCTTCTACTGCCCTGTCCAGCTCTCCTGGAGTAACTGCCTGTCTCCTGGAATCTCCTCCATGCCCTTGAGACTGTGCTGGGAGACACAGCAAACCTGGCAATGGTAGGTATTGATGTGCCATCCTGGAGAAGTTGGACTACCTGTGCCAGCTCTGTGGGGTCCAGGTATCACCTCATGTTACCAGTAGTGACACTGACCATAGCCAAATGGAAAATGAGTGAAAAAACAGATGAGGAAGGAAAAATGTCAGTGGCCTCCACCTGTTAAACCATTCCTGTTTTAGTGGTCATCTCATTGTTGCCCATCTAGTGCACCAAAGCAGCTAAAACTGATTAACAAGCCCCTCTGCTACTTAGCTGACCAAATCAATAGCCCAGAAGTTTCATTGACTTGATGTTCTACTCGTGTTCCTTTATTTTTTTAGCAGTGTATATATTTATTGATACAGACAGAGAGGGAGATGGAGACGATTTCCTTCACAGCAATAGCAGATTGAAGCCCCAGAAACAAATGACTGAGGACGCCATGTTTGAGTGAGTAAAAGTAATTAACAGCTCTAACTGCTTCTTGCTTGCCAGAAGGATTTTAGGTCTTGATGCCCACCCACCAAACCTTGTCCCCCCAGGTGCCGAGTGCCCACTCTTGCTGTTCTGTGTGGTTCATGTCCAAGATGCATATCTAAACGGATTCTGTGTGATCCCCAAACCCAAACCAGCTCAAATGATGGTGGTGGTGCCAAAGCTCTTAAAACTTTGCAGAAAAGCATGCGGGTGGGTTTTCTACTCTGGCACCCTTTCTTCAGACCTGATTTGTGTTTAATATTGATTATTTTTGCCCTTTGCCCTTCTCTCCCTGACGTATCTGCTTCCTTAATGATTTTTTCATCCAGGGGACATTTCTGTTCCCCGCTTCGGCCCTTGCTCCCGCTTGTCACCAAGCTGTTGTCTAATCATGTGCCCATGTTCTGAACTGGCTGCACTAATCAAGCTGTGCCCAGCAACTCCAAACACATACCCCTGCCCATGGATGGCATTGTCCCAGGAATTCAAATGTTAGCATTTCCCACTGGCATTCTTGGTGTGACCAGGAAACCAGGAAACTGGGATTGAGGGTAAAAAACTGAGGTCCAGGTTTTTATGTGAGTGACCCTCTCACCCCCACCGTCACAAAATAAGTGACAATGCTGCCCTCAGGTATGATGAGAGTGACCAGAGCAGTGCTCACTGGCACCCCCTTGTGGCCACAGTGCATTACTGTAATAACTGAATGAACAGTGAGTATGTCAAGTGCCACATTTGGAGGTCCCTGTTTTAAGGCCCATTGTATTGGGTGTGGATGCCCACAGGGGGTCTGCTTGTTCGCGATGGTGGTACAAGTCTTTTTTTTTTCCTTTATCTGTTGTCTTCACCAGCCCCTGACCTTTTTATTTATTTATTTATTTATTTTTTCCAGATATGTTGTGACACATGAGTCGCTGTTGTGCATTTGATTTCATTTTTGTGTCATGTGTTTGGCGGTTTTATGTTTTATAACAAGCATCAATTTTCAAAGGACCAGGAAAGCGTCATTTGGGTTTGTTTTGACGTGCACCTGAGCACAACTGACAGCGCTCCACGATAGATAAGAAAAACTGCAGTCAGACTGTCAGCAATATGAAAGACGTGACATTGATTCCTCTGGCAGCTACAAATCCCCCGATTTCTATGCCGCAGAGACTTTAGGGTTAGTCCTGTAACCGTTTATTAAACAGACGCTGCTTCCTGACCTTCTCCTTCATTTTCCACCTCTTCAAGGAAATTGGTTCCAGGTGACCTAAACACAAAACTCAAGTGTGTGACTGGGCCACAGATAATAGCATATTAAAAAAAATCATTCATGGCTCCTGGCCGGAGGAGCCGAATGCCACGCTTCGTTAGCGATGGCTTAACTCCTCTCCTCTGTCGGTTCAGGCTCACAGGCACTGAAATCGGATTTCAGTCAAAGCTGGCCTGGGGAGACTCCCGCTTACAGCGCTCGCTTAACTCTTTCTGCCGACGCCGAGCCTCTCCGCGCTCTCCTCACACAGGCGCACCTCATTGCCTTTCATGGCGGCACACGCGCCGCTGCACAATACCAGTGTAGGTGGGACGCAGCCCCCTGGGGGAGACTGGTTTCACATTCAAGCCTGCTCACGCTGTGGAGTTTGCAAGTTCTCATCGCGGGTATTCTTGGGTGTCTACCACTTCGCTAACGAGGTGTGCATTAATTGAGACCTTCGAGTAACAGTTTGTCATGTGACCCTAGACGGGGTGGCTCCTGCTTGGTGCTTAGCGCTGTCAGGATACGCATTGCCACCCAGTGACACTGAAGCAAATGAATGATACAGAACTTTAAATCATATGGGATATTTTTAGATGGATGGATAGATGGATATTTGGATGGATGGCTGGACAGATATTTGGATGGATGGATGGATGGATGGATATTTAGATGGATATTTAGATGGATGGATGGATATCTGGATGGATATTTGGATAGATGGACGGATGGACGGATCGAGAGATGGATATTTTGATGGATGTTTGGATGGATGGATGGATATTTGGATGTTTGAATGGATGGATATTGGGATGGACAGATGGATGGATGAATGGATGGATATTTAGATGGATGGATATCTGGATGGATATTTGGATGGACGGACAGATGGATGGATGGATGGATGGATATTTGAATGGATATTTGGATGTTTGGATGGATGGATATTGGGATGGACAGATGGATGGATGGATGGATGGATGGATGGGTATTTGGATGTTTATATGGATGGATATTGGGATGGACAGATGGATGAATGGATGGATATTTGGATATTTGGATGTTTAGATAGAAGGATATTTGGATGGATGGATGAATATTTTGATGATTGGATGAATACTTGGATGGATGGGTATTTGGATGTTTGTATGGATGGATATTGGGATGGACAGATGGATGAACAAATGGATGGATGGATATTTGGATGGATGGATGGTTGGATATTGGGATGGATAGATATTTGGATGGATGGATGGATGGATAGATGGATGGATATTTGGATGGATGGATGGATGGATGGATATTTGGATGAATGGATGGATGGATATTTGGATGGATGGATGGACAGATATTTGGATGGATGGATGGATATCTGGATGTTTGGATGGAATGATATTGGGATGGACAGATGGATGGATGAATGGATGGATGGATGGATATTTGCATGGACGGATGGACAGATATTTGGATGAATGGATGGATATCTGGATGGATATTTGGATGGACAGACGGATGGATGGATATTTGGATGTTTGGATGGATGGATGGATGGATGGATGGATGATGGATGGATGGGAATGTTTCACATTGACCCACACAATCAACTCACTCAAACTGAACTGGAGAGCCATTTGCAGTTCCTTCTACAAATCCTTCAGAACTGGAACTCAGTTTGGTTAACCAGTAGGTGACAAAGAGAAAAGGCGAACGCTTCATGTGGAGTGGGGTCATCAGTGGGGTCCCTCAGGGGGCATGTCCTGTGTCTGTTACTTTTTTGATTTACACTGATGACATTGATTTCTATATAATGAGAAAAACTTTGACTCCTCTTGGAGAAATGGAAGACAGCGAGGAGACAGCAAGAATGATTCAGAGAGACTTGGACCAGCTTCAGGACTGGGTGAGCACTCGGAAAATGGAGTCATAATGTAGAAAAGTGCAAAGTGCTACACATGGGTCAAAGGAGCGTCAGTTATAAATACCAAGATGGAGACAGGAAGCAACCTCTGAAAAGGACTTGGGGGTTTATGCTGTCAACATTTTCATCATCTAAGCAATGTGCAGAAGCTATGAAAGAGGCAAATAAAATGTGAGATTTTATCGTAAAAACTGTTAAATATAAATCAAAGAAGGTTATACTCAGACTACATAATACAGTGGTGAGACCACATCTGGAGTCCTGTGTGCAGTTCTGGTAACCGCAGTACAAGAAAGACATAGCAGCACATGAAGGTGTGTAGAGGAGAGCAACCAAGTGCATCATGGGACTTAAGGAAACGTCATACTGTGACCACCTCCACTCCTCCACCAAGCTCTGTCTTCCAAATCCTGACATCCCGACCCTGAATGGAGTGAGGCCCCTTTTAATGTTGTCCCCAGAAGTGCTTCAGGTGCCCTCTGATGATCATTCAGCAGCACTTCCTGGTGTGGAGGAAGAGCTGCATGGGCACCTGGAAGTAATCCCTGTGCACCTGGATCCTCTCCTGGCTGCACTTCCAGGTGTGCTATAAGTGCTGCAGTCCACTGACCAGGCACACCCTGGTGGTGGCCACGGGCCCCAGCAGGGTTGAGCTTCTAAGCTCAAATCCCTGATACAAACCAGGGGGCTGCCCTCTCTCTCCTGGTCCTTCCATAAAGGCCCAAGCCATCCGTCACAATATATATATATCTTGCCCATTCTGCAACTTTACAATGAAGGGATTGAATGAATTACAATTACAATTACAATTAATTAATTACAATTGTAATTACAATTACAATGAAGGCATGGAGGAAAAGCATTAAAATGTACCAAATACGTCTGTTTTTCAAGCCAAGACAGTCGTCAGGGATGACATGTCCTACAACTGGAAGTCACGTAACGTGACATTAGCTTTAGTATACAACAAGAGCATTGTGCTAAAGGGGCGGTATGTACTTTGTACAGTGATGAATAAATAAATAATATCATTACCACCATATTGAATATCAGGATTAGTAAACAGAATAAATAAATGCATATTTTACCTAAACGAGTAAAAGAAAAAATGTATTAAAAAACACGCCACCTAAAGTAACTGCACGGAAGGTAAATTTGAAGCAGCTAACTAACTTGTAGTTGAAGTTATGCAGAACGTTTCCCTCTTTTAAGTTGGGCGAGTGTGCCAGTTCGCTAAACCTTTTCAAAATGTCAAACATGAGTTGTATTTAAGAGATCTCCACAAACATCGAACTGTCCTGACAAATTTCCTTGAGGAATAAACGTACCAAATATTGAACAAAACCGGTCCACTTGCAGCCGTGTTATTCTGTATGGACAGACAGACGAACTTGACGTTTGCTTGTGGGTGCTTTTCCTGTTTATCGCTATTTCACCTTCCATCCGGGACACCAGAACTATGAAGAGATCTTCACAGTTTATGAATACAGTGAATAATGAAATTACTTTCACTTTCTCTGCTTGTGGTTCGATATGTGGTGATCGATTATTTCTCAGCAAAAAATCCAAACACAATTGCTGAAAAATACAAATAGCACAATTTATTAATGACAGTAGGATAACAGAAGATGGATATATGCAAGTCTATACAGATGAAAGACAGTAACAAGTAACTTCTTCTTCTGTCAGGCTGCTCCTGTTAGGGGTCGTCACAGTCGATCATCTAGTTCCATATCTTCCTGTCCTCTGCATCTTGCTCTGTTACACCCATCACCTTCACCACATCCATAAACCTTCTCTTTGGTCTTCCTCTTCTCCTCTTGCCTGGCAGCTCTATCCTTAGCACCCTTCTCTCATTATACCCAGCATCTCTCTTCTGCACAACGAAATCTCGCCTCTCTGACTTTGTCTCCCAACCGTCCCACCTGAGCTGACCTTATAATGTCCTCATTTCTAAACCTGTCCATCCTCGTCACACTCAGTGCAAATCTTAGCATCTTTAACTCTGCTACCTCCAGCTGTCTCCTGCAATCTGGTCAGTGCCACCGTCTCTAGTCCATATAACATAGCTGGTCTCACTACTCTTACTGATACCCATCTGTCACAAATCACTCCTGACACTCTTCTTCAGCCACTCCACCCTACCTGCATTCTCTTTTTCACAAAACATCAATCAGCCTTAGCTTAGTTTGATCTTTTCTCTCCTACAGAAAGAGGCACATAACTTATGAATTCTGATCTTTCTGTGAATGTGGTCAAGATGGACTAGTCCTTAGCCAGTTAAGTTTGTAGCTTCTACACCATGATGGTGGTGTTGATTTGCTCCCAGCGAGTCTGCACTGGTTTACCCCTTCACACACAGCCCCTCTGTATGTGTGTGTGTGTATGTGTGTGTGATGCTGCTCTGAACTTTCCAACTGAATTTATGAAAAGAAACTACCCGCTACAAATCTGTCCTTTCAGTGACAGTGATGCCAATACCCAGAATTCATTAGCTGACTTTATCCCAACTACTAAGTCACCGTCAGCAGTTCTCAGAAGGCCTGTTTTATGGTTTGGTCCTTTCTTTGTCTCAATCCTTCTGGGTCGGCTTGCTTACAAGGAAGGATGGTCAGCACAGGTATTCATGCTTTGTAAAACTCAGTTTCCTGAAAAGCACACAAAGCAATGGTTTCATACGTAAATCAACATGAAACGTCTGTTGCTGTGACTGCTGTTGGCGACTGTATGGTGGTCTCAGGCAGGGGTGGCTTGATGGCCAGCAGAAATGCGCTGCCTGGCTGTTTTCATATGGAAGTCTGGTGGCGGTGGCAGTCGCAGTGCGACACAATCTGGTTTGCACCTCTTGTCATTGTAAGTGGCGGTCCTCCTAGGTGAACGTTGCTGCAGGTGCGTCAGCTACATGAACGTGTCCAGCACCACAAACAGCTGTGGACCAATCAGCTGATGTTGGGTACCTCACTTTTGTTTTCGTTCTCCATCTCCAAATCACTTGCATCAAAATCAGAGTCGGATTCAGTGATAAGACAAAAAAACGTCGTCCACGGGGTATTTTGCTTTGTGCATTCGCGTTGGTCTCTCATCAAATGTCAATGCCATTTTAAAGGTTGTTTGCTCTGTGTTACTCCTACACGCGCAAGGAATCCAGGTCACGTCAATGAAGCTAACTCTCCTTCTAGCAAAAAGAGTCGAAACTAAAACGTAACGGTGAGTTTGGTGCAAGTTTACAGCTGATTACCGTCCTCTACCCCTGAATTTCGACAAAAGTCGACATCCGCCCTGAAAGAGTTGTAAAGCTTTGGTCGCACCTTGTGCTTGTGGTCGGGCCTGCAGTTTCCCATGCAGTGATCCTCATATACTAGCATAAAATTCACATCTGCCAGGTGGTTGGTGATCCTTCGACTCCCGTCTTTAGCAAGACAAACGCATGGCTTGACAGACCCCTTACCTTACCTTACCAATGTTGGACCCGTCTGACTCCAGACTGCCTTCCACACTTCTAGTGCAGCACTTTGCCTTTGTTATGGCCACACCCTGGCAAAAGGGGTCCTGACAGGAAGCAGAAGTCACAGCTAGGCCGGGTGCTCTGAGCACGTAGAGAGCACAGATCTTGAGCTTGCAACGGATTATAAAGGAAGCAGTGGACGTTCTTGGGTGACCATAAAGCCCGACATTTTGTCCAACAATTGGTGCGAAGTTCTGTCCATCGATGTTGCTAAGTGTTGAGTTACGGCTCTGTATTCACTGATCAAGTGTTTGAAGGTGGCATCATGGGAGACATTTGTGGATGTCGCGGTGCCTGTGATTACCAGACGAGACCCAAAGAGTGAGAGACCCTGTGAGGAGACACTTGAGCTGAAGTTAGGAGGGTCTAACAGCTGCTTCTGAAGCAAAGCAAAATGGGTGATGCCAGTCTGCCCCACACCACCCCAGCACATGTCCACATTAGACTTGTGAGTACCTTGGTTCACTCGGAGAGTCTGAGGCAGACAGTGGTGGTCCGTAGTCTAGTTCCTTGCCAGACTAACGCAGCATTAAAACTCAACTTCAACTTATGTATTGAACTATTCATCTATGCCATACAGTGCAGACCACGCCATGCACTGTCGAACCATGAAGACGAATGGTCCGCTTTGCGTTAGACACAATCAACCAAAGTCTGTAACAGTAACAGAAGTGGCCTAAACATATGCGGCTAGCCTTTATTTTGACCTGTCATTTCATCATTTGCCCCCCATGGGTTCATATAATTCTCTCCTTTCACGCTCGTCCTTTATTATAAGAAGATGTATTTCCCCGAAAAAGCAAAAAAGCTTCAGTGAACTTGGCTCCGTGCCCAACTATTTCAAAGGAACAGGCGGCAATCCTCTAATTTCACTGCAGCGCACCCTCGGGGTCTTCTGACCTTGGCAATCTACAGAAGAACTTTTTGTGTCTCCCTCCACTCATCTGTCTGTACTCCGTAGCCTCGGGGAGACCACAGGCTTCATTCAAAGGCTGGGAGAGGAATGGCATCAGCTTCACAGACCTGCAGCACCACAGAGGTCCAGGCGACAGAGAGCGGGCGCTGCCAATGGAATCGGCATTTGCCACCAAAGTGTGCCACCGACCAGAGGGAGGGCAGCCATTGAGAGATGGCGTGCTGCTTTTCCTGGACACAGTTGTGTTCTGTAATTTTAGGTTCTAGCCGTAACTCCTGTCATCAAACCTTTAATATTAAATGTAGTCGAATATTTGCTTCAATGGAAAATTACATTTGGCTCCTTGGACGTTTTTTTGTTGTTGTTGTCGAGTGTTGCTGTGTGCACCTGCCGTACTGAATATGCCATACGTGTAGTGACTAGTGAAGCAGAAGGTGGCGAGTGCAATCCCACCACTGACTCACATTACATCACTGAGCTTAATCTGCTTGTCTGTCAATGCTTAATAAAGTCATGTAACCATCGTCTTGTTTGTCTCCAAATATTCTACATCCATAAAATCATAACCCGTGTGTCTGCTTGTTTCTCTATTTCGTCTACTAGCCAATCATGAGTCAGGCAACATCAGGGCTCATCAAATGGCAATTCCACCCCAAATCAGGTGTGGGCGCTGTCTCTCAATGCCGCTGCTCCCCCTCTCTCTGCAGAGTGGAAGACTGACAGACAAAGATCGATGATGTCACTTCCTGCTGCTGGCGTCCTGAACCCGCCTCTTCTGCCTGCCTTGCCTGTTAACCGACTCCACCGCCATCTTTGGACGCTTTAATCGATGACTTGCATCTGGAAGGACCTCTCCACAGTCGTTGCGAGTTTAGTTGCTCTCCTTTTAGATGCAGCATTGTGGCAGTGCTACCATGGGGAGAACTTCACTTCCCAGCAGCCCAAGGCGGTTACCTGCATAGGATGACGAGACGAAAGAGGCCAGCGGGAAAGATTAAAAAGGGGGGCCTGACGGAGCAACAGGAGATTGGTGTTTCTGTGTATCCTGTCCAACGTGTCGTCTAAAAAAGTCAATTGTGCCCGGGATCGTTTCATGTTAGATGAATGGACCGTCTCGTACCTGCCTGTCATGTTATAGTGGTGGATTAATCATCGTGTGTCTTCAAAAGGAGCGCTCCTGGAAATCTCACCCATCAGGACTACCAGTAGGACTGTTCACTCATTTTCTACAGAAGCTGTTCTCGGGATTCTCATCTTCACACCAAACCATTTCACCTGCTTTTGCTGTATTGGACTGTACAAGGACATTGTCTTCAGTGTTTATTGTACATTGCTGTAAGGGGACTGGGGTGGGATTATTTAGCATGTTGTTATATTTTGTTTATTAGTGTTTAGTACATTCTTTAATTGGTTTATTACCTGGTGTTTTTTGTCTCTGCTTGTGAGTGTGTGCGGGTCGGGCCAAGGCTGGGTGCGTCCCTAGAATCTCCACCAAAAATAATAAATAAATCACCGTCTCTGTGAATCTTAGCGGCACCGGACCACTACAGTATCTTCAGTTATACAGGGACCACCTGGTGGTGCACCAGATCTCCTCGTTTTCTTGTTACAGCTCAGACTGCTTTCACCAGATTTCACATGGGCTTTGCCGTTGGTCCAACAAAAGTCTGAATTAACCTCGGCCCCCCTAATCCGGGGTGTTCATAGGTAATGTTAGGACTTACAGTGGGGAAAATAAGTATTGATCTCAGTAAATATATTTCTAATGGGGCTATCAACATGAAATGTTCACCAGATGTCGGCAACAACCCAAGTAATCCACACATACAAAGAAATCAAAACAAATACGTCCAGAAATGAAGTTATGTGTAATAAAGTGGAATGACATGAGGAATAAGTATTGAACACGCTCACTGGAATTTACTTAGTAGTTAGTAGAAAAGCCTTAGTTGGTAACGACAGCTTCAAGACGCCTCTTGTATGGAGAAACGAGTCGCATGTGTTGCTGGGGAAGGGGGTCCACGGCTTTCATCAGATTCTTAAAGGGGTCCGTGAGGTAAAAAAGGTTACGAATCACTGATTTGGACTGTAAACATTTAATTTGGGGCAAACATGTTAACATTTCACATATATGACACACCTATTGTTGTTTATTATGATCTTCTACCTCGTGAAGTACAGTGGAGAAAATATGTATGGAAAGCTGTGGACTCCCCAGAAATATTCACATAAACATACCTTTGCATGCAATGAATATAATGTACTTTATTTATCGAGATTTGATTGTCTCATACATATATGACATACACAAAGTATTATTAAACTTTAAAGTTAACAATTGTGATGGACGACCGGCTATGGACTCCGGTCGCCACCCCCAGGCCGCTAGGAGGAGCCCTCCGGACAGCATATTGGTGCCCCGAGTTCCAGCAGGGCCTCATGGACTTTGTAGTTTCTATACACAGCCCTGCTGGATACCTTGGGGGCCGCCAGGAGTCGCTGTGAAGGGCCTCATGGACTCTTGTATGCCCTATAACCCGGGAGTGCATGTCAGTCACGTGACTTGAGGAAGTGACGTGCTCCCGGGATGAAGAGGAGGACTGTTTGCCCTGACCCGGAAGGAAATGGACTTGTGGGTTTGGTTTGGAACCACTTCCGGGTCAGGGGCTATAAAAGGACTCTGGGTAAGCCCAGACATTTGAGCTGAGCTGGGAGGAAGGTGGGCTAAGTGTCTGGGCGAGGAGGATTGTGTTTGTTACTTGAGAGAATTGTTTATTGTGTTTATGAGTGTGTGGAGGAGAGTGCTTGGTGCACTACTGTATTATAATAAAAAGAATTATTATTATACTTTCACCTGGTCATCAGAGTGGTACCTGAGGGTTCGAGAGGTGGACAAACGCTTCATCTGTTACACAATCTAAAAAAAACTTTCCTTTTTTTTGTAGTAAAGTAATGCCCACTCATTCTAGTTATGAAACACAATCCTCTTGTGCAAATTAAAACAGATCTACTACTACATGTTCTACTACCATTACTACTACTACTACTACAGTCATCAGTCAGTCTCCAACCCGCTATATCTTAACTACAGGGTCACGGGGGTCTGCTGGAGCCAATCCCAGCCAACACAGGGCGCAAGGCAGGAACAAACCCCCGGGCAGGGCGCCAGCTCACCGCAGGACACACACACACACACACACACACCGAGCACACACCAGGGACAATTTAGGATCACCAATGTACCTAACCTGCATGTCTTTGGACTGTGGGAGGAAACCCACGCAGACATGGGGAGAACATGCAAACTCCACGCAGAGAGGACCTGGGAAGCGAAATCAGGTGTCCATACTGCGAGGCAGCAGCGCTACCACTGCGCCACCGTGCCACCCACTACTACTACATCTACTATAAATCAACAGTACCGGGCTGTACAGTGAATATGAATGTTCATTTTTATCTGACCCTCACACATCCCCTGAAACCCATCCAGGGGGCACCTCAGGTTAAGAACCCCTAGTCTAAATATTCTCAATTGTAATAGAAATGTGTAATGTTTCACCCTCTGATAGAGGTCCGCCGAGGGCTAGACCCCTAGTAAAGGATCCAAAATGAAAAATAACACCACATTCATAATAACTGACCTAGAAAAAGTCTTAAACAATAGCCCACATGCTTCTGCTTGAAATTGCATCTTCTGAGAGGGGCACTTAGTGGGCTAGGACCACCAGTAAACCAATTAATTATCATAAACATGATCATATTCATGACTATCAACCTCAAAATATTATAAAATGACTCTCCACATGTCTATAACGAAATGTTTGAAATTTTGCAACAAGGTGTAACTTTGACCCCTTGTACCCCATTAGAGGGTCGGTTAGTGTGGCACGCGTAGCTTCAAGTCCTTCAGATCATTATTGCTCAAGGCACCTGCTTCATAAGGGTGTCATATCCTGCACAAAGCATGGTTCACAATTGGCCTAAAAATTAGAGTTGTTTGGGTCTATGTGGCGGTGGGGGGGGCACCAAAAAGCTCAGAGTCTTGCATAACTAGACGTCTAGACACATTGTATTGTAGATCATATGTCGGGGTTTTCTCGTAATGCAGAGTCAGGATGCAACAGGCAACAACACAAACCTGAAGTGACGTCCAAGCATTCATAAGTTGTTCTTAGGAGCACAAAATGTGGTCACACCGTGATTGTGATGGGCGCTAAAAGACACACAGTGTGCCTAAAGATTCGCACAGGAGATGATTCTTTAGACAAAGTCATAGTAAGGAAGAGAAAAGGGTCAAAACCGGGAGATCAAAATCCTATCAAGAGGTCTGAAGGTCTGAAAATCCAAAGTACGCCTTAGGAGAAGGATGTAGGAGTCGCAGTGGACTCAACGCTATCAACCTCCAGACTCCATATCCCAAGCACCCCTGTGGGTGTCCCAGCTGTGTTCCCATTTGACAACCTCTGCCACCTTGTGTGTAGGGGATGAAACCTTTCTTAATTCTCAGCTCTCCTGCCAGCCGGGCACAAAGTTATTTCATTAATTTGTCATCACTGTGGCCTCCCGTCCAGGTAGTATATTGTCGCCTGCTCTCCTCCTACTCCTCCTACATGTGTTGATAAAGAAAAGCATTTCATGTGGTGTACTTACTTTTTCGTGTGACTATAAGTGTGGGTCAATGTGACAAAGAACCTGGAAACAAAAGAATCTCTATTTTAGGGGTCCTAGGGGGTCAGTGCAAAATTTGTCTGTGATAAAACAGCCAGGCCATGTGTGACGTCAAGTCAGCAGAGCAGTTGCTGTGCTGTTGTGAAATGTCTGGAGGGTTTGGTGTCCTCATGTTACTTTTCTGCTTCTGTATGTGATGTCTGTCTGGAAGGTCCTGAATTTGAAGGGCCTTTCATGTTCCCTCCCAACCTCAAAAAATCAACTTCTGGCTTAAGGGTCCACTTTTGTTTTTGACTTGGACAGACCAAACCCCCCTCCCGTCCCCCCCGCCCCCACCCCCTGTGCTTTTCCCTATACTTTTCAACTTAGGAAGTCATCTCTAGTGTTTCTTGGACCAATCCATCCATCCATCCAGCTCAGACTAACACCTTGGAGTGTAAAACTTCCTGTCATTTCAATGCACAACTTGAAGTTCTCAAATCCCACCATAACCACCAGTCGGTGATAGCATGTGATGAGTCATAATGAACGGCTTTCTTTGTCCGAATGTTTACTGTGGTGAAGGAGTATGTGCCATAGGCAAGACCTTCTCTGTCTTGAAAAAGGAGAAAAAAAAAAAGCCATGTGTGCCCCCCGAGCACTCGTCTTACCTGCTGACCCTGTGAGAACACCAGCTGGCCGATGAGATTATTAGCATGCGCTCCTCTTCTGTTTGAACTGCGTTTTAGTTGTGGCCTTCTTTAAGCTGCCTGTTGGTCTGCACTGTATGATCACCAGTTAACAACGTGCAATTAATTTGCTGAAGCAGACGCTGAGGCTCGCAAACACAATCCAATCATGGAGAGGCTGTCCCCGGGGAGGGACTTGTCACAAATCCTAGCTTCACTCCTCCAATGATTTTCCCACAAACTCAAACGCTCCAATGTGAAAGTGTTTGCATCCAGCCAGAAAAACAGTCGGAGGTTGTCAAGAATTCCAAATGTGCCTCCTAGCATTGCTGTCCTTCTATCTCGAGCAGAATTTGTCACTGGGGACACCAGAGGTGCATTCCCACCATGGCTGCAAAGGTGTGAACATGCCCCATGTCCCCTTTCTGAATTAGTTTTTAAAATGTTGTAAGGGATGGCCGGTCGCCCAAGACATGGAAGGAAGGGGGGAAGGCAGCATCTTTAGGGCACTGAATGTTAGACAGCGGGTCCCTTGGGTTGCAGCGGTGACCCAGATTCACACAGAGCATCATGGGACTTGGAGTTCTTTACCTCAGCCCTGTTGGGAGCCATGGGTGCCACCAGGGGGGTGCTGCAAGGACTGAGGAGCCCTGTGGTATGGGGTCTCCATTTTCCATTCCATGCTGATGGACCATGTGTGCTGAAGATCGGAAGTACTTCCGGGGCAGGTAGAATAAAAGGTGCTGCCCACCACATAAGGATGAGCCAGAGTTGGAAGGAGTAGGAGGAGGAGGAGGAGTGGAGGAGGCAGTGAACAGGGAAAGAAGGAAGAAAAGAGTTGTGCTTGTGCTGTGCTAGTGCTTAATGTGTATACGTGTGGCTATAGGGGTGGGAAGAGATTATCAGGAAGAGTTTCCCACAAATAAAAGACTCTTTACTGTTTTAACTTGTGTCTGTGCCTGTTGTGTTAGGTGTTTGGGAAGCTGGAGCACCCCCTAGGTGGCCACAATGTGTAATAATAATAATGACCCAATAATGTGGACATCACTAATCAACATAAAACCGCATCCATTTTTTTTTTCAGTCTTTGACTTGAAGCTCACCAAAAGAAAAAAAAACAGCACAGAGGTCCCCACCAATATTTTTGTACTGCTAAGAGGTGTATGATGGGCAGGCGGCCGGCTGACACATCCAGGACGCTAGGTGCAGACTCCCCTGCAGTATAGCGGTGGGGATGGAGCTCAGCTTTCCAGCCCTGCTGGGTGCCGTGGGTGCTGCCAGGTGACGCTGCAGGGAGACAAGGGGATGTCTAATTTCCCAATAACCCGGAAGTGCTCCCAAGTCATGGGGATGAAGGGACAGAGGTGCTTCTGGGCTGAAGAGAAGGCAATTCTCTGACGAGCCACATGGACGGAAGGATGGAAGCACTTCCGGGTCAAGGATTATATAAAGGACAGATTGGAACCCAGCAGAGGAGCCGGAGTTGGGAGGGAGTGTGACAGAGCTGCTGGGAGGAGAGGAGAGGAGAACTACTTTGTGCATTCTATTGATTTATTGAACGTTTGGTAGGTGTGGTGCTTTGGAGGCACTATTGCAAAGAAAGAATTAAAAAAATCTGCTTAGTGCGTTTAAGCTTGTGTCCAGAGAATCTGTCAGTTGGATTTCACGGGGCAACAGCGCCCCCAAGTGTCCACAGGTGGTAACTAGCGAAGGGACTGTCGAATACAAAGCTAAGATCGAAAGTCATCTTCCCACCTATTGGACAGGACCCCTGCGTGTCCTGGTGAGGACAGATGTAATGGGTACATCAGGCCAGCTGTCCCAAAAGTTGGTGCTGGGCTATCTTATCTTCTCTCTTTACACCCCCTCACTAGGCCCACCCTCCAGTGCTCATATCAGTGATATGTGGATGACAGTCAGCTGTACCTGCCATTCCTTCCAGAGGACCACATGGTATCAGCTGGAGTCTCTGTTTGTCTCACTGATATTGCAACCTGGATGAAGGAGCACCGTCTCCAGCTCATCCTGGCAAAGATGGATCTTCTTCTTTTCCCAGGTCATTCACCTCTTCAGCACCCCACCTCTGTTCAGTTTTGCCCACTATTGCTAACACCTGCCAACCATGATGACCAACTCTTCTTCACTGACCATGTTGCAATGGTCTCTTGGTAGTCACTCTGTACACCATCTGCAAGATCAGACCATATCTGACTGAGTATGTCACAAAACGGATGGTTCAGGCTTTGGTCCTGTCACTTCTGGACTCCTGGCGGGTATCACCAAGCTGCTGCAGATGAGTCAAAACGCAGGGCACGTCTGGTGTTCAACCAGCCAAGGAGAGCACATGTCACTCCACTTTTTGGAGCACTACATTGGCTCCCTGTAGTAGGACATATTAGATGATTCCTTACAGAACAGACAATGGATCAGGACCTGTGTATATGGAGCTCCTCTGCTCCTTCTTGCCTCCTGAGGTCTGCTGATGAAAGGTGTGTGATGAAACCTCCATCCAGACTCTTTTCATGTGTGGCTTCCACCTGGTGGAACAAGCTGCCCACCTCAATCTGAAATTCTGATTCCCTCAGAGCGTTTAAGAAGCATTTGAAGGCTCTCTTGTTTGATGGATTGCCGTCTAACTGAACTGTTTGGTTTTTGTCACCTAGGAATTGTAACTCGCTTGCATCTTCTTTTAAGCTCTTCACTTGTGATGGTCAATTGTGTCACCTTGTCCTGTAACACTTGTTTCCAAACAGTCTCCCTAACTCAATTATGTTGAAGTCTTTAGTAAGTTGTTTTGAATAAAAGTGCCTGCTGAGCAAATAAAACGTCTTGTCAAGAAATGCCAAAGCCGAATACATGAAACGAAAGCCCAAGTCAAATCATTGTGCCTAAAAATTCATAAGCAGAAGAGTAAAGAAAATAGTTCACTGAGATAGAGATTTGATTCGTTTTGACAATCTGCAATTCCGAACAGGGACGAGACGCCATAACTGACCTTTGACCCCTTCACATTACTGACATCACATGCCGAACTTCTGTGGCCACGCCCCATTGACAACCGGGACTCACGTCCTACCTACAGTACTCACAGAATGGTGATGCCCATGGTGTCAAACACAGCACAAAATAATTTTTGCCACTTTAGATTCTTTTCAAAAGCAAAAACCAGTGGTAAATTTGGATTTGTCAAACCCAACGTTAAGCAGGATGACGAGAAAACAGTAAAAAATATACAAAAGAAGGTACATTATTATCCAATTCACTTTTCAAAATATACTTGCAGCCTTAGCACACAGGAGGAGCAGCATAGTGGTTAGTCCTCTCCTAGGGCTGAATCGCCCGTTTGGTCCTTGACTGTGTGGAGTTTGCCCATTCTTTCTATGTCCTCTTGGGTCTTCCTGCCAGTACTCCATCTTGGTTGCTCTTTCCGTAACATAATGTACTTTTACAGGACAGAGATGTTAGCTCTGCGCCCAAACCCCAGCCTGGAGGACCAAAGACCAGTCATGTCTGGCTTCTACCTTTTGACGTCTCCAGCATGGGTGACCCTACCAGTAGCTGAAGCTTTAGCCAGTATAGCCAGGGGGTCACTGAGATACACAAGCCATCTGACCATGTGAAGGCAGTGATTCATCCCAACACATTTGCAAAGGTGTGATTACAGATCACCCAGAACAGGCAGAGGTTATGACACTCAATGTAGACAGGCCAACGTCTGTACAATACAATACAATTTATTTTTGTATAGCCCAAAATCACACAAGTGCCGCAATTGGCTTTAACAGGCCCTGCCTCTTGACAGCCCCCCAGCCTTGACTCTCTAAGAAGAGAAGGAAAAACTCCCAAATAAAAAAAAAACCTTGTAGGGAATAAATGGAAGAAACCTTGGGAAAGCCAGTTCAAAAAGAGACCCCTTTCCAGGTAGGTTGGGTGTGCAGTGGGTGTCAAAAGAATGGGGTGAATACAATACAATACACAGAACAGAACAAATCCTCAATACAGTATAGAAATAAAAATTTTAGAAGTAAAGAGCAAAATTTAACAGTAGATGATATCAGATAAGAAGATTTGGATTTGTTTAGAGTCCTGGAGACCTCATCCATCAAGCTGCCTCCCCCATTTGGCCATTCCACGGCTGAAACAGTGTTGGGACAGCCAATCCGATGAAAGGACCCCTCTTTCCCACGATTCCTGCGATCCTCCATCAGGGATGACTTTACCTTAGGCAGGCAAAACAACTTGGCAGGTGGGCCGTGGCACCAAGCGTCTGTGAAGATAAATGGAGAAGACCTACCCAGGACGGTCATCTTCACCTATTTAGGTAGCAAAGTGAGCCCAGATGAAGGTACAGGCAGAAAGTGTGCAAAGCAAGGGCAACTTTCTGGACTCTCAATAATGTGTGGAAATCCTCACAGTGCCAGAACTGTGTCTCGTCAACCCTACTATGTGGATCTGCGTACTGGAGGATGACAGATGGTGACTTGAACAAGCTGGCCACATTCCACATGGGCTGCCAAGCTCTAAAACGGAACATCCAGGGAAGTATAAGAGTGTTTCACCGTCCTGAGCGAACCCCGTGTGGTTTCCTTCAGAGTGGATGACGAAAAGTGAAGTGAAATTCCAGCCCTGTGACTCTGGCCACACATCTTCTACCTTGGGACCAATAAAAGAAGAGATGTGACCAGAAGTCAGTTGTCACTGTGGGCCCTGCCCTCAGCGAGGATGCTACATTAAAAGGGGTACAGCCAAATGCCCCAAAAAGGGTTGTTGATTGTCTCCTACACCATTTATGTCTTTTAATAATATTTTCTTTTGCTGCCATTACTCTGTTTTTAATAAAGGCTACTTTGCTGTTAGATTCCTTACATATCTTGAGTCACTGAAGTCATAAAGTAGGGGAAATGGGGAAATTTGACAAATTCTTTCCAATAGATTTAGCAGGATGAAGGAGATGTCCGAACAGAGGACCACACAGTGGGATTAAGGCATCATGGGATGGTAAGAGGTGTTCACCAAGGTGTATCAGCCTCCAGGTATCTAAGGTATTCTCACAGACCAAGGTATGTCAGCCATCAGGCCCGGGTTATATCTGGGGACACCTGAGTGTCACTCATGCCAAAGCTAGTGTCCTGCCAAGGCGAGGGGAGGTAACATTTTACCTGAGGAAATAGGAAGAGTCACCATAGACATGAATGTCACTGCCGAGGTAAATAAACCTCTCGATGAGGTTGACATTCTCTCCGCAGACAGACACACTGCTGATGGCTGTGCCCAAGAGGTCATTAAAGGCCTGGATCTTGGTTTTTATCCAGGACACTCGCAAGCCCAGACACTCAGACTCCTTGCTCAGTCTCTCGAGTGCCCCGATCAGAGCCTCCATTGAATCCTCAAAGGTCACAGCATTGTCAGTAAATTCAAGATCCGTTAATCTTTCTTCACCAACAGATACCCCACAGCCGCTGGACCACACGACCTTGCCCAACACCCCGTCCATACAAGCACTGAACAGAGGAGAAGCAAAAACTCACCACTGACAAACCCCAGAATCAACTGGGAAAAATGCAGATGTTCTGCCTCCACTCTGCACAGCACTCACAGTACCATGATATCCAACAACTTTGGGGGGATCCCACAAACCCTCAGGATGTTCCACAGGGCAGCTCTATCAACTGAGTTGAACGCTTTGCGAAAATCAACAAAGGCTGCAAAGAAACTCTGCCGATAGTCACGTTTGCGCTCCATGAGGACCCTCGGTGCCAGGATGCGATCGATGGTAGACTTCTTAGGCGTAAAACCAGACTGTTCCGGTCACTGGTAGTTGAGCAAGTGATCACGAATCCCATTGAGGACAACCCTAGCAAGGACCTTACCTGGTACCAAGAGCAGTGTTATCCCTCTGTAGTTGTTGCAATCCAGGCGATCACCCTTCCCTTTCCAGATAGGAATGACAAGTCCTGTTTTCCAGTCAGTTGGGATGATGCCAGTCTCTCAAATGGAAGCAAAGATTGCTTGAAATGCCAGGAGGACAGCCTTACAACCAGCCTGGAGAAGTTCACCCCCACAGATACCACAGATCCCTCCAGCCTTTCCCCCCTCAGCTGGTTCACCACCTGTGCAATCTCAGTGAGACTGGGTGGTTCACAGCTAATTGGAGGATCAGCCTCAAGAACCGTGGACCAGAGATATCCAACGTCCTAGCCGGAGGATCAGCTTTGAACAGCTGCTCAAAGTAGCCAGTCCAGCGGGTCACAACTGCAGTGTCATCCATAAGGACCATTCCATCAGCCGCCCTGAAAAAAATTAAACCAAAACAAAATTTAAAAAAACCAGCAATGAACTCCAAAAGAGAGACAAGAACTGAAGTCAGGGACAGAGGAAGAGGTTAAACCAAACGAAACTCATGAAATGTAAAACTAATAATTGGAATTACTTTTAGAAGGTTTTTGTTTATTCGGCAGATCGGCGAGAAATTCCAGCTGACCTTGCATCCCACAGGTCACAAGCTGGAAAGCCACACCCCCTAGAAAAAAACACAGGACGTGGCGCTAACGACGAAGATGTTCAAAGAAAACGTAATCAATAATGTGTCACCCAGAAGGTGATCATGACAGCTAGTGAGTCCCCAGGTGGAGTTCCCACTCATAAAGAGTGCTTAATTGGATGGGGTGTCTGTCTGTCTGTCTGTCTGTATGTGTGTGTGTGTGCGTGTGCATGTGTGCGTCTGTCTGTGTGTGTGTGTGTGTCTGTCTGCATGTGTGTGTGTTTGTGTCTGTCTGAGTGTCTGTCTGTCTGTCTGTGTGCGTGTGTGTGTGTGTCTGTCTGTCTGTGTGCATGTGTGTGTGTTTGTATCTGTCTGAGTGTCTGTCTGTCTGTGTGCGTCTGTCTGTCTGTATGCACGTGTGTGTGTTTGTGTCTGTCTGAGTGTCTGTCTGTCTGTTTGCGTGTGTGTGTGTGTGTCTGTCTGTATGCATGTGTGTGTGCGTGTGCACATGTGTGTCTGTCTGTGTCTGTCTGTCTGTCTGTCTGTCTCTGTGTGGGTGTCTGTCTGTCTGTCTGTCTGCATGTGTATATGTTTGTGTCTGAGTCTGTGTCTGTCTGTCTGTGTTTCTGTGTGTCTGTGTGAGTGTGATGTGTTTATGTGTGTCTGTCTGTCTGTCTGTATGCGTGTGTGTGAGTGTGACCCTGTCTGTCTGTATGCGTGTGTGTGTGCACCTGTCTGTGTCTGTCTGTCTGTGTGTGTGTGTCTGTCTGTCTGTGTGTGTGTGTCTGTCTGTCTGTGTGTGTGTCTGTCTGTCTGTCTGTGGGTGTCTGTCTGTCTGCCTGTCTGTCTGTCTGTGTGTGTGTGTGTCTGTCTGTCTGTGGGTGTCTGTCTGTCTGCCTGTCTGTCTGTCTGTCTGTGTGTGTGTGTGTCTGTCTGTCTGTGTGTGTGTGTTTCTGTGTGTGTCTGTCTGTCTGTCTGTGTGAGTGTGGTGTGTTTGCGTGTGTGTGTGTGTGTGTGTGTGTGTGTGTGTGTGTGTGTGTATTGGGTAGACCAACCCAAAAACGAACTCAGTGAGTTCCACTCACCCTACAAGCAGCCACCCCAACCCCTCACCTCATGACTTGTCCCCTCGCTACTTTGATTCGTGTAGAGACGGCCAAGCTGGCCTATGGTGCCTCTTTATGGAGGAGTAACTTAGATGTTTTTGGTTCAGATGACATTCGGGCCACAAGCCTGCTTCACTGGGTGTCACCTGCAGACAAGATCTTCCAAAAGCTCATTTTTTTATCTTTTCCTCTCTTTCTCTGCTAGCTTCTGTCCTAAAACCCAACACACCACAATAAAACTGGCCAATCCAAGACTCTCTAATAGTTGTACAAATATCTTCAGCCATGCCAACCATGGCCAACAGGGCCTGTTTTTCTCTTTCCTTTTTGTTGGTACCAGCAACAGGGGGAGGAAAAAAAAAAAAGAAGACGGTGAACTCCCGAGCCACGGAATCCTGCTGTTTCCATTCTGAGAGTCGCCACCATTGTGCGAGTTGCATTACCTTCCTTTTGTGAAGCCCCCCGTAATGTGCTTGTTATGTCTCATGTGCCAGCGCACGTGTTCCTGCCTGCTTTGTTGCCATAATAACGTGGCGGTGACCAAGCGGCACACTGCACACTCCGGCTTGACGTCAGCTGTAAGCCCGCTGATAATTGAGGCCTCACTGCACAGTGGGGTATCTTTTTTTTTTCCTTCTTCTTCGTCTATTTCAGCTTGATAAAGAGGAAAACATTTGGTGTTGTCTTCATTGCGAAAGCATTTCTTTTAGCTTTTTTTCATCCTGAGAAACAAGACTAAACCTGCAAGAGTCAGCCAAGGACAGCGGTGAAGAGACGGAGCGAGTCAGAATTCTGCTAAACCATCACATCGGCTAGCCGGCTTCATAAGAGCTGGGCAGTGGTGTGCCTACCGTGCCTTCACCTTTTACACATTCAGGTGTTGCAGCCTTCTGCTCAAATCCTTTAAATTCATCTTTTCCTTCATCAAGCAACACTCAACACCCCAGAATGACAAACAAGAAGATTTTTTAAATTTTTGAAAAAGTATAAAACATGAACAAAGCATTCAGACCCTGCGCTCTGGCACCTGAACTGGGGCTCAGGTCAATCCCATTCTATTGATCATCACTGAGATGTTTCTACACCTTGATTGGAGTCGACCTGTGGTCAATTCAGACAATTGGACTGATTAGGACACTCTCACACACTTCTGGCCATAGAAGGTCTCACTGTTGAGCAAAATCCAAGCCATGAGGTCCAAGGAATCACCCGCACAGCTCAGAGACAGGACACAGATCTGGAGGAGACCACAGAACACAATCCTGCAGCACTGTGGGTCCTCAAGAGCACAGTGGCCTCCATAATTCATCAATGGAAGGAGTTTAGTCAACCATGATTCTTCCTTGGGTTGTCTGCACACCAAACTGAGCAATCACAAGAAGAAGGGCCTCTTGGTAGGAGAGGAGAACAGGAATCCAATTTTCACTCTGCCTGAGCTCCAGAAATCCTGTGTGGAGATGGGGAGAAACTTCTAGAAGGACAACCACCACTGCACTACTACACGAATTAGGGCTTTAGAGAAGAGTTTGCTAGACAACCAAAAAACATAAAAAGGTACCAACAGGACTCTCAGCCTACAAGAAGCAAGATTCTCTGGTCTGGTGGAACCAAGATGAAGTATTCCTGGGTTCGGAGTTCAAAGAGAGCCTTCTACTTGGCTCCGGGGAGCTGGAGACAGGAGAGGAGATGGACAGCACCGCGGCCTGGGCTGAGTGGAGAATAACAGAGCAAATAAACGAAGGAATGGAGAGTTTGTTGGGAACCCTTATGGCAGTGTACGGAAGAAAACTGTGAAAGGCACGCTTGTTGTAAATAAAAGGACTGGGTCTGTAGTAGCTGTGGAGCTGAAGTCCTGGGACATTTCAAGATTTGATCTTCATTATAATAGATCAAGGAGAAGATTGGACTTTGCAATACTGAATTCAATGAAAAATTAACAGATATACCATTTCCATCTAGAGTAAGCCCCCCTTTCCTCTAAGAGCTGTGGTCATCCCCTAACTAACTACAGTCTCTGATGTCAACTGGTTGAAAGTTTTCCCCCATTAGTCCTTCGTGCAGAATTCTTAGAGGTGTGTGAGGTTTGAGGGGGCATCTTGGGAGCACAACCCGTTCCAAATCCCCCCCACCACAGCACCTCGATGGGATTCAGATCTGGGCTTTGACTTGGCTATTCCAGAACCCCCAATTTCTTTCTCTGCAGCCATTACTTGGTGGGTTTAGTGGTATGTTTAGAGTCATTGTCATCACAATGAACTTCAGTCTTCTGACAGGTGGTCTTGCATTACTCCTTGGCACCCTGGCGTATAATGAAGAATTCCTAGTGGAGTTTATGACAGCCCCATTCCAGAACATTTGGACCCCCGTGCTTTACCGTTGCTATCAGGCTCTTCTGGTCCAATCCAGTCTTTGGTTTTTCTGGTACTGTGGTGTCTTTACCTTGTCTGTCTGGAGCACGTTGTCCCAAAGGTTTGCATCTTTACGTTACAGTAGGTGTTCATGGGCAGACGGTAGTCGTGTCCTGATGTTGTTTGTGGTTTCCTCCTGGTACACCTCCCGTGCTGATCTCATTTGTGCACCCCTCTTCCTAATGTTGGCCTCCACAGTGGCCAGAGCTACCTGGGATATCCTGTGGTGAAGTTCTTCTCTCAGCGTCTTGTGTTCTACTCTTAGGCTGAACCTTCTCCAGTGGCCTGCAGGGCCTGTTCTAGCTGTTCCAGATCTTCTCTACTTGTGGATGATCTTCCAGACATTGGAATAGTTCATTTCCAGTCTTTTAAAATCCCTTCTACACATCTCTCTCTCATTCTGAAAGGCTTCAGAGAGCCTCAACATGGTGGCAACACCCACTTGGACGACAAAACTAAATGAGTCGGTTTCAGACTCTGATCAATGGCACCTCATTCAGGTTGTGAGAAATGGAGGGGTGGGCTTACTTTTTCTACATATGAAATTAGCATTTATGTTTATTTAAATTAAACAATGGACCACAATGGACCACAACAGGTAAACATGTCCTGACGTTTCTTATATGATGTCACCTTTACATACAGTAAAGAGACAGTTTAAACAAAGAGCAAATCTTGATGTGTCCAAAAAAAGAAAGAAAAAACACATTATGGGGTGTACTTACTTTTTCACATGACTCCACATGTATGTTAGAATTAAAATTCACATTCACTCTTAAAAATTCTCCAGATACTTTAATATCCAAAGTGACTTACAGATCTGAAGTGTATGATGGCAAATTACAAGGCAGCCACGCGAGGGTTATCCAAAGGTGCCATAATAAATTATTACAAGTGCCTCTTACATTACAGTTAATTATTTAGCAAATGCTATTATCCAAAGTGACTTAAAAGTTAAAGGGAATGAACATAAATTTGACGACAACCACTTAAGTGCCCACTGAGGTACGTGTGTAGCACAATTAGGATCAGCTTCACATTACATTAGCATAAGTGCACCTTGCAGTTACACTTAATTATTTAGCAAATGCTTTTATCCAAAGAGACTTACAAAGTGATGGGACAACACGCATGGACAGGATGCCAGCCCTATGCCACCACAAGACATAAGGCGGAGTTGCCAGTATACCCACTCTGGGTATGGCTGGGGTGGACCCTGGAAATGTGCGTTTTCCTGCAACATTCCAAAGTTGTTTTGATGACTTCAAGTTGGCCCAGTGAGAATGAATGTGTCCTGGCACCCCACCCAGTGCAGAACCCGATCTCGAAAAGCAAACCAGGAACAGAAGAAGAACGACTTGAATTAGGCAGCGAGATGCTCCGTACATCAGGGTTTAATGGACTGTGCCCTTTGTTGTTTTTTTAGAGTTTAGACCCCTTCCTTTTTTTAAATGCCCGGGCAGTTCTCATAGAGGTTGGGGTGGGGTGTCATGGACAATCATCGGGTGGGTGGGTGTAATTGAGAGCTTGTTGTCGGTGCAGCGATGACCCCACGTGACCCACTCTGTGACTTATCACCATTAAATACGATGGTAGCTTGCGACCCAATAGCAGGAACCTTAGTATAAGATACCATGCCACAGAAAATGGGCACAAAAATTAGAACCTGGCTTACAGGGGCCAAATAAAAAGAAAAGACTTATCCTCCACTACCAGCCAGCCAATTAAAAATGCTTCTGAATTGTATAATTGACCGATTTAAGTAAGCTGGCATCCCCTATTCAGATGGCTCCAATCCATTTCTGCCAGCTGCTGCTGGCTGGCTAGATGTGAGCCCAACCTTGAGCTTCATAAAATGGATGTATGGGCATAAGCCTTGAGGAGTTTTGGGGCACACTCACACTAGCAATCTATTCCGTGCCCGAGCACGTTTGTCCGCATGTAACCCCCCAAAGTCTAGTTCGTTTGACTAGTGTGATCGCTCCATGCCAGGCCAACCGTATTGTGCCCAGGCCTGCATGGAAGAGGTGTGCCCGGGCACAGTTCAGTAGGATTCGGGAACAAAGACATGATGCCAATGATGCAATGTCATTTCATTCGATGCCATTTGAGTTATAAGAGCGGGTTTTTATTCTCACCTTAAAGACAAACGTGAATTGTAGTTGGCAAGAAAAGCTGCAGATTCCTCCCTTGTCATCATTTGTCTCCGTAAAAGTCTTCTCGTGCATTCAGTGCGATTAACAGCTAAATGTGTAAGAGGGCAGCGAGTGATCCTGCCCTACACGACTCCCAAAAAACACTAAATGAAGAAAATCGCTTTGACATGCGTGCCATCACTCCGTGTTTGGATCTTGTGTTGGCCTTACATGAAATTGCATGATGATGACGAAGGTGTGCCCGGGCACGGAATGTGGTGTGAGTGCAGGCCAGTGGGGGGTAGGGAGGGGACCAGTGGGAGGTGGCCAGTGGGGGGGGGGGTAGGGAGGGGGCCAATGGGGGGGTAGGGTGAGAGCCAGTGGGGGGGGGTAGGGAGGGGGCCACTGGGAGGTGGCCAGTGGGGGGATGGCTGGTGGGGGGGTATGGAGGTGGCCCGTGGGGGGGTTAGGGAAGGGGCCAGTGGGGGGGGTGGCCAGTGGGGTGGGATGGGGGTGGTCAATGGGGGGGTAGGGAGGGTGCCAGTGGGGGGGGTAGGGTAAGGGGCCAGTGGGGGGGTAGGGAGGGGACCTTGGTACAGAATGAACATGCCTAGTGTGACAACACCCTTAGTCAACTCTGGCCTTGTTGTAAAGCGGAACCTTTAGATGGTGATAGATTTGTCTAATATAAATGGAATCACAATTTTAAAATGGGAATAGCAGAGGATACGTTCAGATTCCCATGGCCTGCTGTATCCTGCACTATCCATTAAAAATGTATTCTTCTTCTTTTTATTATTCTTATCTTGCTGACGCCTTTCTCCAGTTGGAGCACGAGTAGGTAGTGACTTGTTCAAGGTCACCCAGTGTCAGCAGCACAATGTGAACCCACAGCCATAACCACAGTGCCTGCCTAACGGGAAACCTATTCAAGTTCCAAAGAATCGAGTTTCATACGCAGATAACCCTTCCCCAAAATGAGACGATTCTTTGTGAAGCGGTGGTTTAAACAGAGACCACCCGACCCAGTCAAATGCCATCAAAGAACCGTGTAAAGCAGGAATCTGGCACTTTAATGCTGCAGCGCTAACCACTGCGCCACCCCCTCCTGGGCACAGTGATAATAACACTAATGCATTGCTAACTTCTGAACGGCGGGTGGGATCGTTAAACATGAATATTACACTCACTGCTGTTTCATGGTCCGATTTCACAAAGACTAGAGACTTGGACATTCCTGGCTGGGATGCTGGCTGATGGATGGATGTTTCACACTGTAATAAGCAAAAAACCACTTCCACAACTGGAAAGATTATAATAACCAATGGTCAAAAGAAAACGCTAAGTCAAAAATAGCAGGTCAAGAACCCTTTTCACAGCAGATGACAATGTGTATGTAAAAGATGGCATTTTTATACAATACAGAAATGAGCTGGCAGGTAATGACATCAAAACTGGCAGACGGATATGACGTCATCAAAAGGAACCCGGAAATGATGTGGCGGAGGAAGTGACGTCTTTTTCTGGTGACCAGAATTGACGTCATCGGAGGGTACCGGATGTGATGTTTGGTGGCCATCTTGGAAGCATGGTAGGTGCGTTATTTTTCTCCCTTGGGTCTGATGAAAGAGAGAGAGAGGCGTTAGTACCATAGATCAACCCCCTGTCTCATGATATTTCACTCACCTCCATGTTTGTTGACTGCCTCCTAAACACACGTGTCTGACAGCATGCACGCCTTAGCAATTCGTTATCAGTATTTTATTACATGTTTTTACCCCAGGATTCTGAATATGAGTTACGCCAGTTGGTAATGTTGGCACGGTTGTACTCCTGGTGAGAAGCTGCCTCTGCCTGAACAGATAAGATGGCAGCCACAGAGTAAGTGTGACCCGGTGTGACAAATCCAATCCTGCCATGTGCTCTGTAGCCACTCCATAGCTAAGGGAGGTCACTTAGTGCCATGCAGAAGGGGCACCTGGGAAAACTGTCATTCACATAACCACATTCACATAAAGTGTGAGTCGAACCCAAGTCCCCAAAAGCCGGAAGATGGCATCTCCAACCAGTGTGCCACTTTAACGCTGACCTAGAAACTCGATCTGAGAAGAGCCCTGGCATGTCAGATCTCTGCCTACCCGGAAAACCCTGGTTGGCACTCACCAGTCTCATCCCACAGATGTCTGCCGTGAAGAGCAGGATAAAAATTTCCTCGTGGGTGGCTCAGCGTCTTCTGGAAGTAAAGAGCTTCTAATAAAGACAGGGAAGGTGAGAGTGTACATGTGTGGGAGTGGGGAAGTGTGATTGCTGCCACGTTGCCTTTGTGAAAGTCGGCGGAGAACACGCTGAACTTCTGAAAAGGAGAAATTCGACGGATTTTAATATCTTTTGGTTTTAATAAAAATATTAACGTACAAAAAAAAAAAAGATCCGTCACCCCAATTGTTGGTGCCTTTCCGCCACTCAGCTCTGACCCTGTAAAGGCAGCCTGATTCTGCATCTCCGCCATTCTTTTTTTTCTTTTTTTTATCCCCCCATAACTCTTTCTTTTTCACACTTTGGATGAATCGAGCGTGTGATGAAACTAATCATTTTTCTTTTCGTCTATAATTATAAACGCGGCCAAACGGCTCGACGTCTTTTAAAATCATTTCAATGCCTCTCTGTCAGCTTAGCAACACGAAAGGTCTCACTCAGCACCTGCGGGGGGTCCCGGGAGCGGAGGGGGGCTGCTAATAGAATAATTGCCCTGCTTCTGCTCCTTGAATGCTGCAGGCTGACTGTTCCTTTGCAAAGCGGGAGTAATAGAATTCTCTCTTTTAATGAAGTGCCATTTTAGTCATTCTCAGCTAACCTGCACCTTCGCACCCGCTAAAACACGCAGGGATCGAGTCGCATTTTAGACCAAGGGGTGACAAGACAGGAGACGCTCCATCAGTGTGCCTAATAATGTGGCCCTACCTCCACCATATTGCTTGCCCAAGCTGTTCCGACTCCCCCACCTCTCCGTTCTCTTGCATTGACACTGCCTGCCCAGTGGATGGCGCTGTGCTTCACCAGCGTGTTCCCCTTCTAGATCATGTGGGCTCTGAAATTTAAATAGGGTTCTGGAAAGATCTTTTTTTCAGGTTACGGTTCGCCTATAGAGCCACATTAGGACATTTAAAGATTTAAGTAAAAACACGTTTGAAAATGTACACAGTGTGACGTTCAGGTACATTCGGGGGCTTAGTTAGCTGTAATCAAAATTGTGAAATGACCCATTGATAATTGGGATTTGTGAGTCCCGTTGCGTCTGCGCACAGGCACAAAAACACCAAAATTTCAACATATAAATGACTAGCCATCCTCCGCGTATTAGTGAAACAGGACAGTGAGGAGCTGTCTACTCCTGACGTCACTCTTCTCTCAACCCGGCCCCCAGCCTCGATCTCAGATTAGCCTGAATATATCGCGCCTGCAAGCGAACTATGATTCTTAGCGCCATGAGTTAAGTCGCAAAATCAACCGGAATGTTCAAGCAAATTATAGAAAAAAAGATTTAAATCCATTAAGTAGTTCTCTCGTTCGCTAACTAAGAGGAGTTAAGATTACGCCCCGAGGCAGACACGTGAGTGAGGAGGGCCCGCTCCCGTCCCCGCAGCCCGAAGGGTCTCTCTCGGGTTACCGCTAATAAATCGGTACTGCAAGCGAACTATGATTCTTAGCGCGATTAGAAAGTCGCAAAATCAACCGGAATGTTCCAGCAAGTTATAGAAAAAACCCCGATCTAAATCCGTTAAGTAGTTCTCTTGTGAAAAGCGGACAGACATACAAACGTGTCTAAAAAACTATAAGAAATTTCGCGCTTGGACCACGAAACCGTTTCTTAGAGAACACCTATGGGCCAAGGGTAACCTACTTTGCAAATTTCAAGTCCCAAGTCCATATGGAGATTTCGTGACGAGTGAGCCAGTGGTATTTGGCTTTTATATATCTACAGTGCATCCAGAAAGTATTCACAGCGCATCACTTTTTCCACATTTTGTTATGTTACAGCCTTATTCCAAAATGGATTAAATTCATTTTTTTTCCTCAGAATTCTACACACAACACCCCACAATGACAACGTGAAAAAAAAGTTTACTTATGGTTTTTGCAAATTTATTAAAAATAAAAAAACTGAGAAAGCACATGTACATAAGTATTCACAGCCTTTGCCATGAAGCTCAAAATCGAGCTCAGGTGCATCTTGTTTCCCCTGATCATCCTTGAGATGTTTCTGCAGCTTCATTGGAGTCCACCTGTGGTAAATTCAGTTGACTGGACATGATTTGGAAAGGCACACACCTGTCTATATAAGGTCCCACAGTTGACAGTTCATGTCAGAGCACAAACCAAGCATGAAGTCAAAGGAATTGTCTGTAGACCTCCGAGACAGGATTGTCTCGAGGCACAAATCTGGGGAAGGTTACAGAAAAATTTCTGCTGCTTTGAAGGTCCCAATGAGCACAGTGACCTCCATCATCCATAAGTGGAAGAAGTTTGAAACCACCAGGACTCTTCCTAGAGCTGGCCAGCCATCTAAACTGAGCGATCAGGGGAAAAGGGCCTTAGTCAGGGAGGTGACCAAGAACCCGATGGTCACTCTGTCAAAGCTCCAGAGGTCCTCTGTGGAGAGAGAAGAACCTTCCAGAAGGACAACCATCTCTGCAGCAATCTCCCAATCAGGCCTATATGGTAGAGTGGCCAGACGGAAGCCACTCCTTAGTAAAAGGCACATGGCAGCCTGCCTGGAGTTTGCCAAAAGGCACCTGAAGGACTCTCAGACCATGAGAAAGAAAATTCTCTGGTCTGATGAGATAAAGATTGAACTCTTTGGTGTGAATGCCAGGCGTCACGTTTGGAGGAAACCAGACACCACTCATCACCAGGCCAACGCCATCCCTACAGTGAAGCATGGTGGTGGCAGCATCATGCTGTGGGGATGTTTTTCAGCGGCAGGGACTGGGAGACTAGTCAGGATAAAGGGAAAGATGACTGCAGCAATGTACAGAGACATCCTGGATGAAAACCTGCTCCAGAGCGCTCTTGACCTCAGACTGAGGCGACGGTTCATCTTTCAGCAGGACAACGACCCTAAGCACACAGCCAAAATATCAAAGGAGTGGCTTCAGGACAACTCTGTGAATGTCTTTGAGTGGCCCAGCCAGAGCCCAGACTTGAATCTGATTGAACATCTCTGGAGAGATCTTAAAATGGCTGTGCAGCGATGCTTCCCATCTAACCTGAAGGAGCTTGAGAGGTGCTGCAAAGAGGAATGGGCGAAACTGGCCAAGGATAGGTGTGCCAAGCTTGTGGCATCATATTCAAAAAGACTTGAGGCTGTAATTGCTGCCAAAGGTGCATCGACAAAGTATTGAGCAAAGACTGTGAATACTTCTGTATATGTGATTTCTCTGTTTTTTTATTTTTAATAAATTTGCAAAAACCTCAAATAAACTTTTTGCACATTGTCATTATGGGGTGTTGTGTGTAGAATTCTGAGGAAAAAAAAATGAATTTAATCCATTTTGGAATAAGGCTGTAACAACAAAATGTGGAAAAAGTGATGCGCTGTGAATACTTTCCGGATGCACTGTAGATAGATACTCATTTGGTAAACCATACAGACGGAGATGGCACAGTATAAAATGACTATGAATTATTTATTATTACTCAAGTGTTCAACACAAAACTTTTTTTTGCAGAGAATTGAGTTGAAGTGACGTTAACATATACGCTATTACGTAATGTCGTGCTGTGTCACCCCGGGTATTAGGACCCAGTTGTACAACTCACGACTTGAAGTGTCAGCTAGACGAGACCGAACATCCAATGAATGGAGTAAGAGAGACTCGGACTAAAAAAAAAGCTATTCAAAATCAGGAAATGTTTTATTCTCGCAGTGCCTTATACTATTTTACAAAGAAATGTCTTGCAAAAAATATTTACAAAGTCAAATGCAAAGACACTTCCAAAAAGAAAAATCAGTGCAGGTGTTATAATATTTACAGTGGTTTGCAAATCAAAAGTGAAGAAAAGAACAAAACGGAAAACAACTCTTCCACCTCCTTCGTCCAGCTATAAAAGGGATCGAGAAGGACAGGCAAAAAAAAATAATCAAAACAAAATGAATAAACTAAGCACCTACTATATACGCATAGAACAGTACGTATCTACAGTACTGAGTTAAATATAAGTAGCACAGATCTATATTAAAGCTTGAAGACCTCGTCAAAATCTCGCGATCCTTTTTGACCATCCAATCTGCCTTTACGTTTCCCGCGGACTTGTCGGGCCGCGCACCATTCAACGACATCTGCTCGGGTACACGCCACTCTATTTAAATGTTCTCTCTGTTGCGTGCGCGCGCACCCGTCTGTCTTGGTGACTTGCCCGCTCCACGTTCAGCCTCTGTTAAGTAAGTACTGTTTAACTTTCTTCCGCCTTCACTCCTAAACTTTGCCATACGTGTGAATTCCCTTTTTGCCAGCGATTTTAAAACTTTATATACTTTTTTCAATCGTCCAGACCTGTTCCTTTGATTTTAAATACAGTATACCACTTTCGCCCTCTCTTCACCTGCGGTTACGAAAGCGCGCCTTCGCACTTGGCCATCAGAAACCGTGAGCGCGCTCGAAAAAATACGGCCTCAGACGCGTGCCACGGAGTCTGCAAGTTTGAGCCCCGCGGCACCAGTAGGTCTCCAGGCAGCCCTCCGAATATTCCGGCGCTCAAACTTTGTACTGCTGCCGTGTTAATCTGTGTAGGGGCGCTAAAACAGGTAAATGAAAACTTTATTTCTTTTACATTTTTTTTTCAAATGTCCCTGATAAGCCGATTGGCTGCCCCTTTATTTGCATTATTTACGGCCTCTGAACTTGGCTTATCACAAGTGCGTGAGATCCGTACACATACATGCACGTGAGGTTGCAGAGGTGACCGTGATACTAAATCAGAGGTGAATGCCAATGTCCAACACAATATCAAATATTTATAGTTTAGTATAGTATACAATTTATTTATTGACCGCAAGTCACAACATCCATAGATTAGCATGGGGGCCCCCGCAACAGCCCAGCGTGCCCATGCGTTAAGACGGCCCTGCCTTTAGCCGCCTCCCATGCGCATGTGGGTGACGCCACATATTAGCTCTTTTGTCCTCAGCTCTCCACCCGTCCAAGTTCCGGTTTTGAAACCTCGTTCACATTATTTATGACTTCACTGTCTTCTTGTCAAGCTGTTATTCTTTCCTGCGCATTCCCGTGTATTGTTATCATCTTCCCACAAATTACACTCTTCACCCCTCAAATTATTCTCTCATTTCACGCCCTGCTACCTCATTATCTCACGTGCCTGTGCGTTATAATTTCTTTTTATAATTTAATCGCCTTGTGTGCATGAGGTACACACTTTGTGGTTAAAAGGAAGCATTTAGCAGTTTGACGTTATTCTTTCATTCACTTCATAGCCCACAACATTTTTAATGTACTGTACCTTGTGTCACGCATGCACATCTCAGGATCGAGGATACCTTGATCAAGGTATGTAATAACCCGCTGGGGCGAGAGGGGGCAGTGTCACTAACACTCTCCAGCAGCACTGAGAAACCACCCAGTGAGGGCAATTAGCCCCACCCCTTCCAGATCATTCGCTATAAGAAACCCGGCTGCCCATAAGGAGGCGTCTTCTAGGACCACAGCAGCCCCCAGGATGGAGCTCCTGTGAATGACCCTTATTAACTCTTTCAGGGCTGAATATTTTTTGCCAAAAAACTCAGTTTTCTGAAAAGCGCACAAAGCGATGGTTTCACATATAAAATGTCTGTTGCTGCTGTTGGCACCTGTTTGGTGTCTCTGGCAGCAGCAGCTGTGTGGGCAGCTCGATGGCCAGCAGGAATACATGGTGGGCCTGCTGCCTGGCTGTTTTTGCAGTGTGACACAATCTGGTCTGTACCTGTTGTCATCGTAAGTGGCAGTCCACCCAAGCGGTAGGCTCATCGGCTACATGAATGCATTCAGCACCGCGATCAGCTGGGCATCGATCAGCTGATGTTGGTACCACTCTGTCATTTTCAATCTCCATCTCCAGATCACTTGCAGCAAAATCGGAGTCCGACAAGTCCGAGTCTGATTCAATGATAATACGCAAAATGTCCTCCACAGAGTATTTCGCTTTGTGTGTTCACTTTGGTCTCAGCCCAGATGTCGATGACTTTTTAGTGCAGCATTTCTCAACCTTTAAGTATTTGTGACCTGAGTTTTCATAACAGTTTTAATCGCACCCCCCTAACGTTTTTTTGAAAGGAGCCCACTAATACCAATTTCCATCCATCCATCCATTTACCAACCCGCTGAATCCGAACACAGGGTCACGGGGGTCTGCTGGAGCCAATCCCAGCCAACACAGGGCACAAGGCAGGAAACAATCCTGGGCAGGGTGCCAACCCACCGCAGGACACACACAAATACACCCACACACCAAGCACACACTAGGGCCAAATGAGAATCGCCAATCCACCTAACCTGCATGTCTTTGGAATGTGGGAGGAAACCGGAGCGCCCGGAGGAAACCCACGCAGACACGGGGAGAACATGCAAACTCCACGCAGGGAGGACCCGGGAATCGAACCCAGGTCCCCAGATCTCCCAACTGTGAGGCAGCAGCGCTACCCACTGCGCCACCGTGCCGCCCCCTAATACCAATTTGTTCTTTTTAAATTAATAATATATCATAGATGCATATGTTATCATACCTACTTAACTTTTATCGACATTTATCCAACTCTATATTTATTTTTCTAGTATCAGAATGTGGTTTAAGTTAATTTGTTTTGGTTTCAGTAGATGTATTTTTCATATTTTTGATTCTTGTTTTCTTTTTTTCACATCTTCGCGCCCCCCTAGGGGGGCCCTCCCCACAGATTGAGAACCATTGTTTTAGTGGTTTCTGACTCGCGTGCATGGAGACGAGGTCAAATCCACAAAACTAACATTTCTTCTAGCAAAAAACGTAAGGGCGAGTTTTGTCCTAGTTTACAGCTGATTACCATCCTCTACCCCCGAATTTCAACAAAAGTTGACATCCGCCCTGAAAGCGTTGATTCTGCGGCCGAGAGACAAATCTATTGGTTTGTATTTCTTGCCGTAGGGCTGGCAGTGTAAAACAGAGAGGCACTTCTTTTGTTGGACTTTATTTTTTTGTTGATTACTATATATAATCGTGTTTAAGTTGTCCTGCATATACAGTAAGTAGTGGCTTGATTTTACTGTATGATTTCCAGCATTTTATAATGTCGGTCGTATAAGTCGCATGTGGAAAACTCACGCTATTGGCCCAAGATATTATACAAGACAATTTATTTTTGCATAGCCCAAAATCACACAAGAAATGGGCTTGAACAGGCCCTGCCTTTGACAGCTCCCCAGCCTTGACTCTCAAAGAAGATGAGGAAAAACTCCCAAAAACAACCCTAATAGGGAAAAAAATGGAAGAAATGATATGCTAACCCCCACCTGAGAGAGTCACCACGGAGCACACGGCCTTGTTTTCTATGTATTGTGCCTATGTGACCACACAGTAATACCCAAAATATTCCGAAGCGACGTTTGCACTGTCTTGTGTTTTTTGTATCTCACACCCTCATACACCTTTATCATCAGAGCATCCCTTATCTACGATGGAGCGTTCAGTCAGAAGAAAATATGAAAAGTGGCGAAAGAAATTGGTAACTGCGCTGAGTCAAGAAAATATTAAAAGAAAAAAAATGTGTTATATTTTTGATCGGGCGTATAAGTCAGGTCTGATTTTATGATCGATTTTTTTAGGTTTCAAGACCCGACTTATATGCGAGTATATACGGTAAATGTGGCGACCCGATTGGCTTCCCAACGTTTCTCTTTGTCATTCCTGCACCTGGCCACACTGGGACGATTTTGAACAAAACGTAACATTGTTGTGATCTCAAAAAAAACAAAAAAAAGCAAAAGCGAGAGTTCCCTAAAAGAGACACCAGATCATAATTGTTAAACAGGCCCCTTGGGGGTCCGAAAAGCCATAGAGGGATGCAAGAAACAAACCACCAAAACCAGAACCGCTTGCCAAAACCATGAAATTAACTTTTTTATTTGTCCCTAAGTGCAACTAAAAGGCATTCTGTTTTTAATCAAATGAATTCATTGCTTGGACGTTGAGTAATGGGGGGGTGAAGAGTGATGACATAACATGTCATGCAACTGGCATCAGGCATAGCAAAGATAGAAGGATCTGCCCAAAATGGTGATGATGATAAAGAAGCAAAACCGAAGCATGGCAGCATTACAAATTCAAAGTCTTAAAGAAAGAGAGAGAGAGGTTGGGGGCATTGCTGGCCCACCACACGATGACCCGAGTGCAGCGAGTGACCCCTCGGTACCACACTGGAACATGGTGAGTTTTGTTTTTATTTTTTTTATAGTGGCTACAGTGCCAAACCTGCTGCCAACCCCCAAGTTTTCCCAGTAAGTTGGAGGACCACTTGCAGGGCCAGGATGGAGCAGTTGCAGGTGAAGGGCATTGCTCTAAGGGTCCAGCGGAGTAGAGTCACTTCTGGCATTTTACACGTGTGATAAATAATTGAGCCTTGACACCAAAAGAAGTTTGGAGCAGCCTCCTTTATTCTTGAGAATGGCTGCTAAAGAGAAAAGGTTGTAGGAAAAAAATGGTCTTTACAGACAAGAGTCCAAAACAGAACTGAGGTTTGGTAAAGACAGGGTGGGTTTAAAAGATGGAGGGAGGAAATGATGTCTTCAGGGGTGGAACCAGAAGTGACGTTCGAGGGTCCAGGCGGAATTTCCCTCATTTGGTCAACGGGGAAAAAAGAGAAAGGGTCAGTGGACATCTGCCACCCCCTGGTCTGACTGGGAATTACCTTCTTTCGAGTCCTTTAGCTGCCTCCCATGCGCACGTGTGTCACACTGGATTCAAACCTTCTGATTGCCAGTGCAGATCCCTAGCTTCAGAGGCACCACTCTACCTTAAAGCCATAAAAATAAAAATAAATCATCTCATAAGTAAAACAAACAATTGATCTTAAAGGCGCAGATTCTATCAAAAATACACAACTCGTGTTATGAACTCTGCAGTGGGTTGGCACCCTGCCCGGGATTGGTTCCTGCCTTGTGCCCTGTGTTGGCTGGGATTGGCTCCAGCAGACCCCCGTGACCCTGTGTTCGGATTCAGCGGGTTGGATAATGGATGGATGGATGTTATAAACTGCTGTCTCGCAAAAAAAACTCTGAACAGTGAACTGGAAGTCAGACCTGTATAAACACACTGGGCAGGCCCCAGCTGCACCCATCAGACTGGCACCAAAATCAAAAAGCAGCCCCCCCCCCCCCAAAAAAAAAAGAGGAAAAGAATTTAATATCAAAATACTCACAACTGAAAGAGAGGAACCAAGAAACCCCAGGCCCACAATAACAGAAACAATAATCTATATAAATAAAAGCCAAATACCACCGACTCACTCATCACGAAATCTCCCGAACCACGAGGACTTGGGACTTGAAATTTGGGATGTTGGTTACCCTTGGCCTATAGGTGCTCACTAAGAAACGGTTTTAAAAATTTTCGTGGTCCAAGAGCATTCTGTCTGTATGTCTGTCCGCTTTTCATGAGAGAACTACTTAACGGATTTGGTTGTTTTCTACAATTTTCTTGAACATTCCGGTTGATTTTGTGACTCCTGTCATCGCGCTAAGTACCATAGCTCGCTTGCAGTACCAATTTATTCATGCAAATGCAAGAGAGTGGCTGTGGGCTGAGAGCAGGGGGGCAGGGCCTCCCTCGCCAACATCTGTTCGAGTTGTTCTACGTCTCGCCACGTGTTGGAGGGCCTCTGCTTAGTTAGCGATACCCATTTGATCAGCAGACATTATCACCTACAGATTATGAAGGAGTAACGTTTGACATTTTTGAGAGAGAGATCAGAGCTACTTGAGTTTTAGAGGGTGGCTGGTGATTGGCAGAGATCACAGCCATGTGCTCTTCTCCCCATGTGGGGAACGCTCTCCCATCAGAGCTGAACATGATCAGATACAGTGCCAACGTCTATTGATTTTTAAAGTTTGTCCTGTTTCATTTCTATGTGGGTGGAGCCACGGGGTACAGCTAGTTCTCTTAAACAAGAATTCAAAACCAAGGATTAAAAATAATGAGGATGAAACTGGCAAATAAACATCTGAGCAAAAAAAAAAATAAAAAAACAGGAGATGCGTGTAAAAAAACAAAACAAAGCAGATATAAAGTGAAATGAAACTGAAGCCCAATGTGAGACGCCATAATCGTGGTCACGACAACAAGAGGGTCAAAGCCGAAAGTACATGCGAGAAAAGAGCACAAAGATAAACTTGGATTACTTCAGAGATTTGGTTAAGATTTGCAGTCCCAGCCATCCTTTTATCCCGTCGCCTCGGTTACACATGGGTGCCAACCTCAGAAGCCACGCCCCTAGCAACACTTAACGATGGAAAGAAACACTTGAAACGCACGTCTCAATTGCTATTTTACGGAGGCTGGAAGGGCCCACAAAACACCGGGATGACAAGTTTGGTTTCATTTTGAAGCTCGTCATTCCTGCATTAAAGGGAACCTCAAGATATGTGTCTGGCAGTTTCGATGCAACAGCAGGAGGAGACCATTTAGGGCTGCGTAGCGTTGGGCTCTCATTACATGCTATCATGTTTAAGAGTTAATGGCCGCCTTTCCTCTAAAGAGCTTAACCCCTGAGGTAAATGAATCCTTTCCTGGTGTGGACCAAAGTGTCTCCTCTCAATTAAGAGCTTAGGTTTAACTGTGATCTCAGTTAGAGACACGTGTGTGTATAAAACAAAAATAGGCAAGCAAAAAGGTGAACAAAGTCAAGTCCACTATCCTGAGAACAAAATCCAAATCACAGAGCAAACGTTCGTAAAGAATCTGAAAAGAGCTCAATCACGAGGAAATAGTCCAATCTAACAAGAAATCCATTGCTGACAATAGTTGCCGTTTCAAACAGTTTTTAAGAATGTGGAGGCAGGCCCATTGTTAGCAGGGTCGGGAGGGCCTGCCCCCCTGGGCTTAACTCACAAAGGACATGGCATTTAATTAATAACATTGACAATATAAAAAGACAAAAGAAAATTAGAAAATGACTGAAAAAGAAAAGTAAATGATTCAATAGCAAAGACAAAAAAATGTTCCAAAACAACTTACATAATATTTGGTAATATAAATGTTTTAATTAATTTTTCTTCTTTGATATTGAATTGCTTAAAAAAACAACTACAGAACTAAACACGTATAAAGGATGCTAAAAGAAACTGAAGTCAAGGAGGGAACTCTTGACAAACCCTCATAGCACAGAGAACACCATCAAGGGTCTGAGGAATTCCCCATATAATGTAAATTTGTGAATTTCCCCTTGGGATTAATAAAGTATCTATCTATCTATCTAATATCTGGCTCCGTTGTTGGTCGTCAATGTTGTAATCGGGTCATAAATGGCAGAAGAACACATTCGACAGAGGCATGGAGTTTCAGGAGGCGTTTTACAGAAGTAATTAGGAAGTTGGATAAACAGGAAACAGAACTGAGTTGGCAGGAAGTGAAAAGGTGGAAGTGACGTCTTCTTGGGTGGACGGGTGGCGACGTCATCAAAGGATTCCGGAAATGAAGTCATCGACGTGGGACCGGATCTGAGGAGATCGCTACGGGATGGAGGTGACGTCTTTGATAGTGGAACCCGGAAGTGAAGAGATCATGGAGAGCCAGAAGTACTGAGGTTGCATTGATCCAAGGTATTTTACGGCTGTTGTTCTTCTGTTTTTCTGTTGATGAGAGAAAAGGCATTAATACTCTGTCCCGCTCCCCCGTCGTTCGTTCTTTCACACTCATCAGCCTTTTGTTTTCCATTTTTGTGCTTTATTTTTTATTTGTATTCACTTTTCTTCTTTTACATGATGTCATCGGGAGCCCCCATCATCATGACCTCATCTGCCACATTAATGACGTCACGGATATCAAAGTGCGATGACTCTGCAGTGTGTTATCCCTCGGTGGATGTCCCACATCTCGGCCCTTAGTGCAGTCAGCTTATTTTTCTCAGCGTTAGGTTTGTTGCCTCGGGTTGCCTTCACCTTCTGACTAACGTCTTTCCCTTTGATTCTTAGTTGCCTGATGGTTTTCAGTCTCTCGGTTTTCTCCCGTTTCTGTCTCTGCCTATAATTTTTTTTGCTAAAAAATTATCTTCTGGTCTTTGGGTGTCTCACAATAATCCTAGGAACTCTGCGTGACCCTCAAGAAACCTAATGTAAAGGAATGTAACACAATGTGGCATAATGTGACAAACAGCACTCCGCCTAACACCGAGAAACTGCTGTCACGATCTCCTGTCATTTCGGAATATTTTCCAAGTTCTCCATTTTATTATTTTATTTTAGTTTTATTTATGTTTTATGATCTTTTTGTCATGACTTTGATGACATCACCCAGACATTCCCGGCGGTTTAAGGCTGAAGCACACAGCTCTTGTTTGGCTCCATCATGATTCCTTGATGGACTCAAAGGGTCGTGCTGTTGGTTTTGTTATTTCCAGATTTATTCAATCAGAAACATAAACTAATGTTACGCTTTGATTTTTTTTTTTACACTCAGCTTCGCCGGTCACAATAACCTTCTCAGATTTACTTACTTCAGTGTTAGGAGCCTGTCCCTACAGACTTAGACACAAAGCAAGAGCAGCCCTGGGCCAAACCTGGGGCCTCCCCTATGCACATTCACATTTTAAAATTACCAGTGACACTAACTATACTTATTTGGGATGTGGGAGTAAATTGAAAAACGACTGATATTAAGTGAATGTCAACAGTAGATTTTAGTGATTAGTGTTAAGAATGATGAAGGTCTCCAACAGAGCCACATACTAGGCCTCATCCCAGGCAGCCTGACCCCACACCACATCACACTGTCTAGCCTGTCTAAAAAACAGGCCCAGGTTTCAAACTAGATTCCAAAATATACACCACAATGACCCACCATGGAGACGACCCATAAAAAGAAATGAAGGAATTTATTGGAAATATAGCAAGAAAGAGGCAAAAGGAAGCAATAAGTTTTTCTTAAAGGGCAACCCAAATCTAACAAATCCAACCCATTGTGGAATACTAAGAATTCAAGGACAAAGCAAACTATAAGAATTATCACAATGTTTACTAAACCGCACTCTTCAGACATCATGAAGCCCCAACTCCTGAGCCTCAGAATATAAAGTGGAGGGCGGGGCTTCGGGAGTGATGTCAGGGTGGCCACGCCTCTTGGGGCTCCACCCACCCACCCACAAAACACAAGGATTGAGAGAACACTTCAAGATACAGGATAATAAACTAATATGACAGAAATCACAAAGAAATGTGAAAAATAACACAAGGAACAAGTAAAGGAAAATAAACATCGAAATTGGCTGTTCAATGACAATGAGCGCTTGTGTGATATTTAACAGTGTCTTTCTATATTAATATATTGTATGATTTTGTTTTCTTTGATGGAAAAGAAATGTTTCATCTGGGAGGTTCTGCACGAAAGAAGAAGTGACTCCACAATTCTAGTGTGACATTGTCTTTTCCAGCTTGTGGAGATACTGACTGTCAGTTGTACCACATTATATCATGGCATCAAACAGTTAAAACTGTGTGATATGAAAGATAAAGGATATAAGCTGGCAAATGGGTCTGACTTTTCTTACTACACTATATACATATTACGGCAGACTACCAGGGACCTTGCACCACCGGGACAACTGGAGAAGGGAAGGACCGGGAGAGGGGCAATATCTTCCCAGGGGCACAAGAGGGCAGCCCCCCTGGATTACATAAGGGTCACGGATGGAGAGTTAGGAAGCTCAACCCTGTCGGGGTCCATAGCCACTGCCATGGGCCGCCTGGACGATCCCAGACCCCTGGGTGGCAGCACCAGAAAGTGCTGCTGGAAGAGGAACCGAGTGCACCTGGAGTGCTTCTGTGTACCCATGCAGCACTTCGGCGACACCAGGAAGTGCTGCGGGAGGTTCATCGGTGTGCACCATAAAAGGGGACGCCTCACTGCATTCAAGAGCCGGAGTCGGGAGACAGAGGAAGGAGCTTGCGACTGGAGGAGTGAGGGCAGCAGTAAAGAGAAGAGTAACAGAAGGAGGAAGAAAAGGACTGAGCTATCGTTGTGGTGATTAGTGTACTGTGTGTGCTGTGCTTAAGAAAAGAACTGTAAGTAAACATGTTTGTTTGTAAACATCAGGTGTCATGTCTGTCTGTCTGTGGCATCTTTCACTATATATATATAATAAGAGAGAGAGTGAAGATCAAAGACCAAGATGAAGGGTTGAGGTAGCCCCCCGTATACTTGAAATTCAATGAAAAATAAGAAAACATCTTTTCAGACCAAGCTCAATACAGAACTGAATTGTAACAAACAAGAAGAACGTTATATAGAGCCGGGACAGGAAGTGATGTCATCAGGCAGGATTTCCTTCTGCTGGTCTTCTTAGCTGACAGCACCAGCCCCTGCTCTGGAGGGTAATCACATTTATTTTGGCCCATAAACCGTCTCCCAAGCGCATGTGTGTGACTATATATATCTATACACACCCATTGGTCACAACATTAAAACTAATTGCCTGTTAGTGTGTAGTTATGCTGTCAAATTAGCTCTGACTCATCGAGGCATGGACTCCAGAAGACCTCTGAAGGTGTCCTGTGGTTTCTGCACCACGATGTTAGCTGCAGATCCTTTAAGTCCTGGAAGATGCCTGGTGAGGCCTCCATGGATTGGACTTGTTTTTCCAGCACATCCCACAGATGGTTGATTGTATTGAGATCTGGGGAATTGGAAGGCTAAGTCAACACCTTGAACTCTTCATCGTGTTCCTCAAACCATTCCTGAAAAATTTGTGCAGGGGGTATTATCCAGCTGAAAGAGGTAATCATTGCCATGAAGGGGTATACTGGGTCTGTAACAATCTTTAGGTAGGTGGTACGTATCAAAGTAGCATCCACCTGAATGCCAGGACCCAAGATTTCCCAGCAGGACATCGCCCAGAGCATCACACCGCCTCCTCCTCCGGCTCGCCTTCTTCCCATAATGCATCCTGCTGTCGATTCTTCCCCCTGGTAAGGAACTTGCACACATCTGGCCATCCATGTGATCTAAAAGAGAATGTGATTCATCAGAACAGGCCATGTTCTTCCATTGCTCCATGGTACAGTTCTGACACTCACATGCCCCCCTCCCTGGTGATAGGCAGAGGTCAGCATGGGCACTCTGACTGGTCTGCCATCTTGTCTTCTTCGCATCCTGCATCCTAAACAACATGCATACACCCGGCTATCCACATTATCTAAAAGAAACTATGACATATCAGACTAGGCCACCTTCTTCCATGACTCCATGGTCCAGTTCTGATACTCACATGCACCCTGATGATAGGCAGTGGTCACCATGGGCACTCTGTCTGGTCTGCTGTCTTGCCTTCTTCCCATAACGCATTCCTACTGTCCTCTCTTCCCCAGGTAAACAACACACATACACCCGGCTATCCACATACTGTAATCTAAAAGAAACTCTAATATATTACATCGAGTTACCTTCTTCCATTGCTCCATGGTCCAGTTCTGACACTCACATGCCCACTGCAGGTGCTTTCAGCATGGGCACTCTGACCGGTCTGTGAAAGCTGCAATGCACTGTGTGTTCGGACACCTTTCTGTCATGGCAGACATTACGTTTTGCATCTATTTGTGCTCTTCTGTGAGATCGGACCAGACAGGCCAGCCTTCAGTCTACATGTACATTAATGAGCCTTGGGTGCTCATGTCCCTGTCACCAGTTGTCCATCCTTGGATCATTTTTGCTAGGTAGTAACCACATCATGCTGGGAACACCACACATGAACTGCCATTTTGGAGAAGCTCTGACCCTGTCATCAAGCCATCACAGTGTGGTCCTTGTCACGTCAGAGTCACTCAGATCCTTACGCATGCCCAGTTCTCCTGCCTCTCTAACGTGCCACCTTCAAGAACTGACTGTTCACTTACTGCCTAAGATATCCCACCGCTTAACAGGTGCCATTGTAACAAGACCACCAATGTGATTCACTTCACCTGTCTGGGGTTTTAATGTTGGGGCTGACTGGTACTGTATGTATAATATTTATATAAGGACTGTATATATCCATGCATTTGTTACCATTAAAAGACGTCATTCAGAGAAGGCACAAAGCAGTTGCCGTCTCATTCCCTTTGTAATAACCTCTGAACCCCTTAATTATTTTTCTTCATCTGAATTTTCAGCTTCAAGTTCCGGCAAATGAAACAAGTGCAGATCAAAACCCAAAAAATAATTCCAGAGGAAGCAAGGCAGCGCTCGTGAAATCCATGCCTGCCTTCATTTCCTTCCCCCGGCTCGTGCGGCTCATCCCTCCCACCGCTCCTTTCAAAGGCAGGGAGGTCTAAAAGGCAGGCTAATTATTTCCCACTTCCCGCACATCTCAGCCTTTGATAGTCTGTGAGCAGATTAGTGGAAATGATCTCTGACTGTCCATCAAACAGTAAGGGGGAAGGGGGGGGTGGTGGTGGTGGTCTTCTAACTAGAACTGAGGAGGGCATGTAGGCATTTCAGAACCCCTCCCCACTACTCCCCCCTCATCTATTTTGCCCCACTTGCTAGTTTGCTTTATTTTTATTTATTAAATAATCTCAATTAGAAAGGCTTGGCCATCCGAGCCATCAGAGGCTGACCACTGGCTGACCTGTCATGCTGATCACACCTCACCCTGCTCTCTGTTACTGGACAGACACCAGTTTAGCACCTGCATGGGCCTAAGTGGTGGAAATTAAAAGAGAAGAACACAGAAAAAGGTTTGGTTTGGGGGAGCCACCCTGTATACTTGAAGATTTGGCCCGAAAAAAGAGAGCAAAAATCATCAATCGGTCTTGACTCCAAAACAGAACTGATTCATGGCTAACAAGATGGCGGTTTTAAAGTCGAGTGGAGGAAGTGACGTCATTGGGGCCAGAACTGGAAGTGATGGAGTTACAATACAATACAATACAGTTTATTTTTGTATAGCCCAAAATCACACAGGAAGTGCCGCAATGGGCTTTAACAGGCCCTGCCTCTTGACAGCCCCCCAGCCTTGACTCTCTAAGAAGACAAGAAAAAACTCCCAAAAAAACCTTGTAGGGAAAAATAGAAGAAACCTTGGGAAAGGCAGCTCAAAGAGAGACCCCTTTCCAGGTAGGCTGGGCTGTGAGTTGGGCTCGGAACCAGAAGGGACATCATCGGGCCTGAAACAGGAAGTGATAGAGGGGGCCCAGAACCGGAAGTGATGTCATGGGGCCCAAAAAAGGAAGTGATAGTGGGGGCCCAGAACTGGAAGTAACACCATTGGGTCTGAAGCTGGAAGTGATGTCATTGGGGCCTGAAACTAGGAAGTGACAGAGTCTGGCCTGGAATCGGAAGTGACATCATAGGGCCTGAAACAGGAAGTGGTGGAGTTGGGTCCGGAACTGGAAGTGATGTGATCAGGTCCAGAACCAGAAGTGATGGAGTTTGGACCCGGAACCAGAAGTGACATCATCGGGCCTCGGAACCGGAAGCGATGTTGACAGGCTCAGGCGGAATTTTCCTAGGGTGGTCTCCCACCCCCTGGTCCAGCATGGGATTACCATCATTTGAGTCCTTTAGCTGTGACGTGTGTCACAGCGGTTGCATGACTTGAAGATGGTGGTCAGCAGAAAGAGTCTGGAGACTAATGGCCATAAAAATCATCTCATCGCTGTCCTCAACTATTTAAGGAAACCAGTCTCTCTAAAACTGCCCACCAACTCTCTTCTTACAACCCCTGGGTCATCACAGCCACATTTTATCCCAACTCCCAAAAATTACACAAAGTACATAGATACTTTTACTTATTTTTATCCAAAGCAACTTACAAATTTGAGATACAATTGGTGACATTTCTTTTGTTTTTCAATTTGGAGCACAGGCAGGTGAAGTGTCACACAGTGTCAGTGGTGGGATGTGAACCCCACAACCTCATTGTTTAAAGCTAAATATTTTTGTTTTTTCTTCTAAATGATCTCTTACGCCTGTTATGCCAGCTTTCATATCGGGCAGCAACAAAGGTCCCCCTCTGCTGTCTGTCTGGGGCTAGCTGCCCTATGGTTCCCCAGCTGTGGTTTAGGGTCCTCAGCTCTTCTCTGACAGTTCTGCTCCATCTTTTTCTGGGTGGGCCTCATTTGCATTTTCCTTCTGGGTCTCTAGTGATGTTCAGTCTTGGTGATGGTTTCCTCATTTATGATGACGTGTCCAATCCAACCCAGAGTTGTACCCACACTATCTTGTTGGCATCAGACAGGCAGCTCATCTCATTCTTCTCATATTCTTGGTGTGGAACGTGGACAGTTTGTTCACACCACTTTCTGACGTTCTCCAGCTTTCTGATTCATACTAGAAAGTCAACAGGGTCAGGGCCATCTTAACACATTGGCACGCTAGGCACAAACATAGGGGCCCCATGCATTCAATTATATAGTACCTTTCAGATCTATCTATCTATCTATCTATCTATCTATCTATCTATCTATCTATCTATCTATCTATCTATCTATCCTGAAGGCCAACTGTCCATGCCTGGTCCACCAGATGAGTGTTCAAGGAGCACAATGGAACTGAGTGGACGCATCTGGGAATGGCCGTCCCTGCTCTGCTCCAGTTTCAGACACGGGTTAAAGTGCAGGAGACGCACTTTGGAAACCTGAAGGCCTCTTCATTTACTGCTGATATTCACAAACTGAAGGCATCAGCCATAACCACAAGCTCAAACTTTCAGGCTACATGGCCACTGAAGTGACAAGCAATATGAGGTCACCTATTTAAAGGGGATGCCTCAGGCAGTTGACAGCATGTGGCCTCACACAGGGGGCTCCTGGCAGGTCTGCACAGTACTTCAGAACTGGAGAAGGAGCTGCAGCAGGAGGGGGAGGAGGAGGAGGAGGATGAAGAAGACTGGCAGCATTTCAGCTGGAGTTGGGCTCCGCGGTGCGCTGCTGGGTGACTCAGTGCTATGCAGGCGTTCTGCAGGCTCCGTTTCCCACACGTTGCACTTTGAGGTGGTCCTGCTCACCCCTTTTGTTTCCAGCCTGCTTGTTTGCCAGTTAGTGTGTGCTGGTGATGACAGCAGCAGCTGTAGTCCTTCCACATGCCTCATCGCATTAAAGAGGATTTCTCATTATGTCTTGTCTGCTCCTATTTTTTGATGTATTTATTTTCCCCACAGAATAAGTTTAAGTAAGTTTCAGGTTATTATGAATTCCACCCAGATAACCGACATTTACAGTATGTTGGGTCATCCCTGGATGCACAAAAGAAATTGTCATGAGACAACGGGCTAAAACAAAAAATAAAAAAAGTGCCAAGGCTGGTAGTCCTGCTAGAGGTGAAAGGCGCTACATTCAAAGCTTGTCTGTTTTCTAGAAAATGGACAGACAGTGGGGGTGGGCATCACGAAACATTTGGTGGGCTGAATGAGACAGAAGAGCAGCTTCAGCGACAGACTGCTGTCAATGTCCTGCTCCACTGACAGATTGAGGAGATCGTTCCTCCCCCAAACTATGCGACTCTTCAATTCCACCCGGGGTGGTAAACGTTAACATTATACAAAGTTATTATCTGTTTTTACCTACATTGTTATCACTCTTTAATTTAATATTGTTTTTGTATCAGTAAGGTGCTGCTGGAGTAAGTGAATTTCCCCTTGGGATTAATAAAGTATCTATCTATCTATCTATCTATCTATCTATCTATCTATCTATCTATCTATCTATCTATCTATCTATCTATCTATCTATCTATCTATCTATCTATCTATCATCTATCTGAATGGCCCCGTTCTGTCATCCTAATCGGTTAGCCTCACCAAGGTGGCCACCTGTCCTGTTTGTTTCTGTCCTTTTTTCATTTGTGCACAGAATTTTCTTTTTCTCATTGCACGTTTCTGAGGTAATTTAATTAATTCATGATATTTGCGGTTATTTAAGTATTCATTTCTTATTTTCATTCTCTTGGGAATGTTCTGGCACAGGAGTCGACATGTTTGTATCCTTTTGTTTATCGGTTGCTTGGTTGTTGCTAACGGCAACACCATGGGGTATGAACAAAGTGACATTAGGGGGTCATTGGGTATATAGCGCCTTGAGAAAGTCTTCAGACCCCTTCACTTGTTACCCATTTTGTTAAGTTGCAGCTGTCACGCACGTTCGATTAGGAGGAAGCTGAATGGACCAAGTGGTGGTAATTGCCCACTAGGCCAGGGGGTGGCAGGGCGCGCTAAACCTACTTCTGTTGTCTCTGCAGGCCAAATATGGAAAAACCTGCCTGATTCAACATCAACAACATCATGTCCGGTGTCGGCAGCCAGACTGATGTCACTTCCGGTGTCGGCGGCCAGACTGATGTCACTTCCGGTTCCGGTGACCAGACTGACGTCACTTCCGGGTCCGGCACCCAGACTGACGTCCCTTCCAGTTTTGGCTTTTAAAGCCACCATCTTTTCAATATTCAAGCAGTTCAGTTTTGGAACTGCAGCCAGGGACAATATAAGGGTGGCTGCCCCAAACCTTTTTCATGTGCTGAGACTGATTCTTTCACACAGCCTGGTGCTAAAATCATTTAATTTCATTTGTTTTTCCCCTAATCACGCAAAACTCAACCCCCAGAATGACAAGGCAAAAACAGGATTGTAGACATGTTTGCAAATTGCTTAAAAATGAACAACGGAAATCTCCCCGTGACACAAGCTCTCAGACCCTTCGCTCAGTACTTCGGTGAAGCTCCTTTGCACACCTGGATGTGGGGATTTGTTCTTCCGTTCTTCTTCTTCTTCTTCGTCTTTTCTGCTGACCCTCTCAAGATCTGTCGGGTTGGATGGAGACCTTTGCTGGACAGCAACGTCAGGTCTTGCCAGAAACATCCGACTGGGTTCACGTCCAGACTCTGGCTGTCCAACTCAAAGACATTCACATTCATTGTCCCTAAGACCCCTGCGTGTTGCCTCTGCATCGTGATGTTGGTGTGGACCCCTTTGGCCCAGTCGGAGGTCCAGAGTGCTCTGCCGCATTTTGCTGTATTCTGAAATGATGGACAGAGAGAGGTTTGACAGCCCCTCAGCTAAGAAATATTGGTAGAATTAATTAGAGACAAGATGAATAACGGCTTGTTTGATAAGAATTGTAATCAATGTAAGAGATGCCTGTGGCTCAGGGCTGAGTCAGTATGTGTGCCGTACAATACATCTTGATTCTGCTGCCTGTCCTGAGACTCCGAGTGCCTTCTTTGGTGCTGAGGGTGCCCGTGCTGCTTGGTCTGCTTCAACACTTTCCCTCGACCCTGACGGGTGTCCCACTGCCTGATGGTGCCACCGCCAGGCTTCACACTTGGAATGCAATTGAGCAAATGATGAGCGCCGCCTGGTCTCCTTCAGACGTGACACACAGAGTTGACACCAAACAGTTCAATGTTGGTTTCCTCAGACCTCAGCATCTTGTTTCTCGCAGTCTGAGAGTCCTTTAGGTGCCTCCAGGTGGGCTTTCTTGTGCCATAATGCTGAGAATTAGCAGAGTGTTGCATTGGTGGTCGCTCTTCTGGTTATTTCTCCCGTCTCCACATGGAGCTCTGTAAGAGTGACCATTGGGCTCCTGGTCACCTGTCTCACCACGGCTCTTCTGCCTCCATTTCTCTCTAGTAGGAGTCACGGTTGTTCCATTTCACAATTATGGAGGCCACTGTGCATTAAAGACCCTTTGATGCTTCAGATTGTTTTTTGTAGCCTTTCCCAGAGCTGGGTCTCAATACAATCCTGTCTGCAGATGGACCCCATAGCTTGGTGTCTGCTCAACGGTGGGCCCTTCTATGGACAGCTCTGTGTGTGTGTGTCTGTCCTAATCAGTCCAATCAACTGAACTGATCACAGGTGGGACCCCCCAAAGGAGACTAAGAAACATCTCTGTGACGATCAGTAGAATGGGATGACTTGAGCCAGATTTCAAGTGTTGTAGCAGAGGGTCTGAACACTCGAGTAAATGTGATATTTCTGCTTTTGAATTTTTAGTACATTTATGAAAATTCCTAAACTCCTGCTTTTTCTTTGTCTTCTTGGGTGTTGAGTGTCACTTGATGAAAGAAAAAATAAATTTAAAGGATTTTAGCACAAGGCTGCCACATCACCAAATGTGAAAAATCAGGAGTGCTCTCCACTAGACTTTCTCATATACTCAGATATGGGGGTGGATACCTGAGGAGTAAACCGCAAGACAATGATTATCAAAATCTCAACATTGAATTTTTGGATGATTACAATACTTTCCCTATAAGAAAGTACATCGGACTCAAGGAAGTCTAAAACACTGAGATTCATCAAATTCTCAACATCAAATGTATGGATGATTAGAATACTTTCCCTATATTCCGTATACAAGAAAGTCTGGCAGGTCTAAAACATCGAGATTCATCAAAATCACGATATTGAATTTTTGGACGATTACAATAGTTTCCCTATAAGAAAGTACATCGGACTCAAGGAGGTCTAAAACACTGAGATTCATCAAAATCTTGACATCAAATTCATGGATGATTACAATACTTTCCTTATACACTGTATACAAGAAAGTCAAGGAGGTCTAAAACATTGAGATTCATCAGAATTTTAAAATAGAATTTTTGGAGGATTCCAAAAATTTTCCTATACTCTGTATACGAGAAAGGCAGGGAGGTCTAAAACAGCGAAATTCATCAAAATCTCGAAATTGAATTTTTGGACGATTACAATACTTTCCCTATAAGAAAGTACATCAGACTCAAGGAAGTCTAAAATGTCAAGATTCATCAAATTCTCAACATCAGATGTATGGATGATTAGAATACTTTCCCTATGCTCTGCATACAAGAAAGTCAGGCAGGTCTAAAACATCGAGATTCATCAAAATCTCGACATTGAATTTTTGGATGATTACAGTATTTTCAATACGAGAGAGTAAATCGAACTGAGGGAGGTCTAAAATGCTGAAATTCATCAAATTCTCAACATCAGATTTATGGATGATTAGAATACTTTCCCTATACTCTGTATACAAGAAAGTCAGGCAGATCTAAAACATCGAGATTTATCAAAATCTCAACATTTAATATTTGGAGGATTCCAAAAATTTCCCTATACTTTGTATATGAGAAAGTCAAGGAGGTCTAAAACTCAGAGATTCATCAAATTCTCGACATTGAAATTTTGGATGATTACAATACTTTCCCTACAAGAAAGTAAGTCGGACTCAGGGAGGTCTAAGACGTTGAGGTTCATCAAGATCTCAAGATCAAATTTATGGACGATTTTAATATTTTCCCTAAACTTCGTATACAAGAAAGTAAAACGTGAAGGAGTCTGAAGATGTGCTGAATCCCCTGTAAAGGTCACTTGATTGTCCAAGGTTGTGGATTTCTCATTGAAAAACTGCACAAACTTTACTCTTTGTGTTGAGTTTGAGTTTGGGTTGCCTATTGAGTTCTGTCACGAGGTCTTCTTTGTTTGCCATGTCAACCGTTTCTGGCTTCACCGCCTGGCACAACACCATCACATGCAAATAATAAAATGATTTATTGAATTTATATTGAAATCGGCGACCACCAAGTGATGCACTGTGGACTGTTTCGTTTAACTTTTTCCATTACAGGGTCTCAAGTGGTTGGGGGGGTCTGGCTTCAGGAACTAACCCCAGCTAGGATGCCAGGCCATTGCAGGGCACACTCCCTCACAGAAGACTGTCAGTCTGACTAGGGTTGTCTTTGGAATGTGGGAGGGAAACCCACCGGGACAAAGGGACAAAGTGCAGACTCCATCCAGACAGTGGCCAGACCATAGAGGATAAACTCCAATCCCTGGAGTCATGAAACAGCTGCCAATGCGCCCCCATTAAACAACTGCAACACTCCAAATGTAATTAATTTAAAGTGATTCAGAGGCATCCAAAGGGGCATCCCTTTGGGCATAAATGTGCTGCACAGTTGGGGGGAAAAGCAGGGCCTCCTTATTGTATTTAATGTTACTTTTGGGATAAGCTTACCAAATATTCATTGAATCACTCCTTATTTTTTTATTTTTTAAATCTTTTATACTTATCCAGGGTTGCGGAAAGTCAGATCCAATCCTGAAAGTGCTGGACACAAAGCAAGAACCAACCCTGGCTGTAATGCAAGGGCACAGAAGAAATACAAAGCTGTAATCCATCCATCTGTCTTGCAAATCTGCTTTTCCTTCCCAGCCTTGCAAGGAGGAACAGCCAATCACAACGGGCTGAAATGTATGTTAAGAACCAATCAGGTCGCTTCATGATATTAACCAATGAGACACACAAACACACCCACCAGTTAACCTAAAAAACACGCCATTGGGATGTGGGAGGACAACCAAGTGGCAACACTGACTCACTCGCTGATACCACACCAGTTTGGAGTTGGCGGTCCGCCTGACCTGTGTGTCTTTGTTATGTAGGAGATAAACCAGATGACCCAGAATGCACAGGGAGAACTTGTGAACACCATAAAGACCCCCTGACCAGGCCCACCTAGGGCAGTAGGGTATGGCAGGAATACAACGTGTCACCAGTGCAAACTGGAGTCCCATTATATGAGTGGGCACCCAGCATACAAATGGCTGCAGCCTTTCATTGTCACTGCTAAGCTGCCTCATGTGCCACGTTTTTGGGCCCCCCACATCCCCCCCCTGATCTTGTATTTTCTCTCTTTTGGCAGCCTCTTAAGAGATGTTGATGGCGCAGTGCTTAGCCCTGCCAGCTCACAGCCACAGGGAGCTCAGTTTATATACCAGTCCAGGACCCAGCAATGAACTTAACTCTCATTCCTTTTAAAAACAGAAAGAAAGTTGAGACCCTGGAAAACGTGGAAAGTCCATGGAGACACAATGAGAGATTCAATTCCAAGTCTGATTCCCGAGGACCTTCAGATGGATGGCACCCTGAGGTCTTTGTTTCCAGATGCCACCTTCACCTGGACTATTCCGTGCAGAGTTCCACCAGGATAGTCAAGTCACCCTGTAAGTGGCAGACCCTCAAGCCCGGACGCCTCTGCCACTTCTTCCACGGGTCTGCCGTGACGGATGGCAGCACTTCTGGCGTGTTTTTCAAATGTGTGATCCGCTCTGCAGAGATTCGGAGAATCTAGGGTTTCTCTCAGTGGGAAGTCTTGGCAGGGGCCTCGGCGTCTGAAGCGTGGTGGAAAGTGAACTCCACGTCACCGCTGACATTCTGTGCTCCATATGATGTGCGGGAGGCTGAAGTCACACCATCGGAGAGCTTTTTAGTGGAAGTTCCCTTTGGCTCATCCTTATTCAGATGTCTGCTTCACAGCCATCCATCTGCCCATGGATGGTCTGACCCCGGTCATGGCTGATCGAGAAATTAGAGTCTTTTAATAAAGTGCGCATTCAATGTGGGGGCTCGGGAAGTTGCAGATCCCTGAGGTTTGTGGCAGGTGGTCCCAAATCGTCTGGAAAGGATTAAGCCGGGGTCACTTGAGGGAGCAGAAGACATTTTGCTTCAGAGTTTTTAGGTGCATCACTCTTTAGGTCAGCCCCCCAGATATCATGGAAGATATTCACGCAAGGAAGGGAAGCGGCAAGCTGGCGATTAAACCAAAAAATTGATAATGAGGGGGCTAAATCAGAGGTCAGCTGACGGTGGGTTTAATACTCTCATTAGGGCTCGTGTGAGTGCTGCTATATGAGGTGGCCCCCTAGTGGGCCCCATACCCATGAATTCCTAACTGCTACAGGGCCAGATGTGCCTTTCATGACTGGGGGCCACCCGTTAAAGAAGTGTGCAATAAATGCACTGCAGAGGCCACACCCACAGGGCTTCTTCCTAAAACGCCACCTCCCCCCCAATTCCTCCAGTCTGTGCGTTTTAAACCAGCGCCGGGGTTTCAGTCAGAAAGGGAGAGCAAACGAGACAAAACAAAAGGCTTTAAGAGGTTAAAAGTCCTGTCATCCATTCAGAGGTAACTGAAGCTTAATCATTCGTTTACACGACGTAATGAGTGCTGCGACAGTGGAGACAGATGATACGGAGACCACCTTGCTGTCTGTCGGACCAGATGAATGAGAGTCTCTTTGTGAGGCGTTGGATTGGTTGAGAAATGTGACGCTCAGTGAGCCACCCACTTTTAAGCACGTTTCCCTCTTGGTGGTCTCCAGACATATAGCCTTAGTGAGACTATCCACAAAGTGAACGGGGTGTGAGGTCCCCAAAAGGAAAAACTTAAATGCCCCCTCCCCCAAAAAAAAACAAAATCCACAAGAGGAGGGATGGCCGTAAACCCGCTGTGAAAGGCTGTGTCACGAGGCCCAGTTTAAAACTATATAGAGATTTACCTTCCTTGATTTAAATGAACTTAACTGAATGATATGAGGGGGTTCAGTGCAAGATGCCTGTAAGTAAAAACTGCTACTGGCAAGAAGGTGCATTCTGGGAAAACACAAACTCAAGCGGGGGTCCGGGTGGCTGCCTGGAGAAAGCGGAGGGGCCATTGTCCCCAGTGGCGTAGCATAGTGGGGGCGGCGGGGGGGTCAGGGTGGGAGCCGGGTGGGAGCCCGGGCGGGAGCCGGGTGGGAGCCCGCCCCAGGCGGCACTTTTAGGGGGCGGCAAAATTTCACAATAAATAATAATAATATCTTGTAAAGATTTGAACCATACCTAAATAAGGGGGCAGCGGACACCCACACTACGCTATTGATTGTCCCAGTGTTGTCTCACAGCTGTGAGGGTCAAGGTGAGGGAAAGAAACCTGTGAGTGAATTGAGGGACCGGAGAGTTACCTGTTCAGCGGGTTGGATAATGGATGGATGGATGGATGGAGAGTTACCTGTATGGAGGTGAGGAGAGTTACCAGAGTGGAGGAGTCGCTCCAGCGTTTGCACGTCTTTTATTAGAAAAATCTTCCCGCTCAATCATGAGGGTGGTGAGGTGCGCTCTTATTCACTTCCCGCAACGGCTCCTCAACCGAGGCCATGTTCTCTTGTCAATCATACGTGCAATCGACATGCAGAGGCGCACACGGGACCGCCCGGTTACAAACTGCTGGAGGGTCCACACGCAATGCCATTGATGTTGTGCCCCTCCTAGCGGACCCTCATGGTAATGCGGACGCGCTCAGTTTCCTGCCAGTTAACCCACCCGTTTGCAGGTTCGAGTTTCAGAGTTACGTCACGTCGTGTGCTTTGCTGTTGTCACCTACGGCGTTAGCCTGCCGGACAAAAACCGACATAGCGCGGGGCACACTAACGAGGCTCGAGCCGTTTTTACTGGCTCACCGTCGCTTTCACTCCCGATGACCTGGCGTACCGACGGAGTAATAAAACCTTTCACAGGGTAGAACATTCTCGACCCGACGTCATTAACGCCAAGTCCTGCGGCACGTGCTGTGTGTGAGCTCGCCAACCGCCCCGGCGTGCTGTTTATCGCCGAAATTAAGAAATGGACGACCCTCTGTGATGTGCGCTAGCAGAAGGACTTCAGAGCAAGAATTGCTTTGCCTTTGCGAACGTATCATTGAGGCTTTAATGTGCTGATTTCTTCTTATTTACACTTTTGAATTTTCAATACTTTGCAATGCAGATGACAGAATGAAACGAGCTGTTGAAATGACATGTGACATTGGGATCAGGAGTGTGACATTTGATTTAGAGCTGTTAATTCTGGCCACTTTGCCAAGGCTACAAATGATTGAAAACACAGGAGAAGTGCAGCTGCTTTGCCTTCCTCAGATGAATGAGGGTCTCTGTTCACTACAGTCTGGGGGTCCTGCAATATTTCTCTGTTTCCTCTTTTCTTTAACCTTTTATACACTCACTGTTACACATACAGAGTTTGATTGCAGACTACTGACGGCATCCATCTGCTCAACCCCAAACTGGATGTACAGGTTAGAAAATGAAAGAATGAAATTATAAGTACTTAGACATAAGACACAGCCAGAAAACACTCAATTGAACTTGGCAGAGAGTGCAGGCATATATGTGGTGGTCTCTATGGGGGTCTCGTGTGTGTCCAGAGCAGATGCTTTGCTTGAATTGGTGCTTACATAAGCTGCAAGTCTTCATGATTTGGTAGTGGATAAATGAGCTGATGGAGGGACTAAAACTTGGAACATGATAGATAGATAGATAGATAGATAGATAGATAGATAGATAGATAGATAGATAGATAGATAGATAGATAGATAGATAGATAGATAGATAGATAGATAGATAGATCTGAAAGGCACTATATGATAGATAGATAGATAGATAGATAGATAGATAGATAGATAGATATGAAAGGCACTATATGATAGATAGATAGATAGATAGATAGATAGATAGATAGATAGATAGATAGATAGATAGATAGATAGATAGATAGATAGATATGAAAGGCACTATATGATAGATAGATAGATAGATAGATAGATAGATAGATAGATAGATAGATAGATAGATAGATAGATAGATAGATATGAAAGGCACTATATGATAGATAGATAGATAGATAGATAGATAGATAGATAGATAGATAGATAGATAGATAGATAGATAGATAGATAGATAGATAGATATTAAAGGCACTATATAATAGATACTGTGGTGGGCTGGCGCCCTGCCCGGGGTTTGTTCCTGCCTTGCCCCCTGTGCTGGCTGGGATTGGCTCCAGCAGACCCCTGTGACCCAGTAGTTAGGATATAGCGGGTTGGATAATGGATGGATGGATATAATACATAGAACAGAATAAAGTGTACAGATATTTGGGGGGTTCTAAACGCTTTCTGAATCCAGATATGGCCATGGTGGTCCACGGACCCTTTAGCTGGTGTCGTCTCCTCTGCCGCAGTCATCTGCAGATGGTGCTTTACACATTGAGCGCGAGTGTTTGTTCCTTAAAGGCCGCATTGTTATTCTGAGAAGTGGCACACTGGATGACTGGTGCCGGAGCTGGCACACACCTCACTGCTGCTGCTGCTGCTGCACCAGCCCTGGGGGCTGCAGACAGAACAGGTTGCTATTGTGTGGCACCTCCCCGCTGACTGCGTGCCACACCTGGGGGCACCTGTCGGAGGCTCTGAGATCTCACACCTGCGCCTGATTAAAAAAAAAAAAAAAACAGCCAGAGAGCAGAGCACCTGCACCCTCAATTAAGAGGCCTCAAGGAGAAATCTAAGTGGCACGCGATTCGCTCTGACAGGTGCTCCTAATCGTGACTCCATTGTCTGCACTGAGGTAAGGGCCAGCTAGCATGATGGATGCTCGGCCAGGTCCGCGGTCAAATGCCCCTCAAAAGTCAATCTGGGAAGAAGAACAGAGAGATTATAAAATGTAAAGTCTGGAGGCAAATGGAAAAAGAGAATATAAAATAATTCGGTGCCAACTTGGAGCTGGGCTGAGGGGTCTTGGTGTTTAACCCTCTTTGTTTCATTTTCTTCTCTTCTGTGGCCAGTTGGTCTTAAATGAAATTCACATTTACATGCATTAGACGTCTAAATGAAATTGAAGACTGGAGCAAACCGTAACCTCCATATATGAATTTATGCATATTAATGATGATGGCACGAGAGTGGCACTGACAAGGTGCCCACACTAGTGACTAAAAAGTTGCTGTCAATACTATGATAGGTTAGTGAGGGAAACCTGATAGGGGTCTAAGCACTATTTCATAACTGGGCTCTAAAGAGAGGGCATTAGAGTGAGAGAGGGCATTGTGGGGCACAAGCAGGAAGCCAGTGGGATTTCCCCAGTCTGTTAAAGAGCAGCAGAGTAGCCATGTCTTGCACAGTTAGGACCTCATGGAATGAAGGGGGCTCAACAGCTAACAGAATCATCTGACCCTCCAGAAGAAAGAACAAGGCTGTGAGGATATCTAGGCCCACCAGAGGGAGCTGTACTGCCATTTCAGAGTTGTAGTTTATCCAGGAGCCACTAGAGGGACCTCTGGTTAGGAAGACATGGAATTTCACCTTTGCAGTGGTACCACAGATTGACATCGATTGGAGGGTAACTGTAGGGTGGGGTCTAAAGACCCTTCTTGTAGTTTTACAAAAAGCATAAAAAATGATAGAAAAAGAAAGGGTAGGAGCTGAGGGAGGTCTATGAAGTGGGCAAGCTCTGCGCTTGTTAGGTGGGCAGGTTCACCCACCTGGTATTCTCACTCATAATGAACTTTCTAATGCCACTGCCCATTCCAATTGGCAGCATGTACTCCCCATAAGCACAGGGGTTGCTTGTGTGGCTTGCTGAGTGCCTCACAGTGTGCCCAGTTTCATGCCTACTACGCTACTTTACTTACTCACAATGCCAAAGCAGTTCCATTTTTTTCCCTGCTCACCAGTCTTCAGCCAGTAGAAAGTTCGACGTGTTTGATCAGCACCAGAGCTACTCACTACCTAATTGTCTTTTTGGTAAGAAATCTTTTATTTATTGTATTTTTGCACATTTCATCTTCCACAGAGCACTTAAAAAAAAAAAACATTTCTCAATGATGGTTAATCTGTGTGATCAGCAGCCTTGGGGGACAGCGTGGCAAATCACTATTGCCACAATACTCCTGATGGCCACTAGAGGGCATAGACTATCAAGGCAGTGCCAGATCAGATTGGCCAGGAGGGGTCTGCCTTCATGAGGTCAAGCGATGAGCACGGCTTAGAGTGTGGCACATGTGAATCATGACTGCCAATGATGGCTCACCAATGAGAAAGATCTGGAAGGTTCAAAGGAACATACATTGAATCATGCAAGGGCCGAGATGTGGCACCCAATACCTTGTACCGCAATCCAGAAATGTGACTCTACTGAAAGTGCCCATTCTGACACCACCTGTTGACCAATCACTAATTGTGTCCATTGTAATGCCAGTCTCAAGTAGCCTGGACTGGCTGGCATGATCTTGTCTTTCATGATGTGACAAGCTTTTCCCATGAAGGTGATAACCACATAACTTGCAAATGGAGATGACCTTACATTACAGATAACATTCTCGACTGGCAAACTATCTAAAATTTGAGGTGGCATAATGTGGGCCTTTTCCATTCCTTTGACTTCTTTAATGATACACCCAGCCATGAAGTCCAAGGAACTCTCAGTAGACCTCTGTGATAAAATGACACAGATCAGGGCAAGGGGATGAAACCATTTCTAAAGCTCTGAGTGCCCCCCACGAGCACAGTAGCCTCCAGAATTGTGAAATGGAAGAAATTTAGAATCACCGGGAGTTGGCCGTCTGGTCAAACTGAGAGTCAGAGGAAGAGAGAAGACCGAAGGCAAAGAGCTGTACCCTTGATTATCTGTGCTGATTGGTGCTTTTGTACTGGGCACTGGTGGAAAACAATTTTTGAAGCATTTCCCACTGATTAAAATCTGTGGGTGTCACTGGACTTGTGCCTTGCATCCCGACTGGGTTTGGGGAGCTGGTGCACCCCCTGGTGGCCACACTGCATAACACGGGCCTTAGTCAGCACGGTGGCCAAGTACCAAATGGCCAATCTGACAGAGCTCTGGAAGTCTGCTACTGAATGGGAGAACCTGTGGCAAGGAGGACCATCTCAGCAGCAGTCAAGTGTTCATGGTACGAGTGGCTAAACGGCAGCCATTCTTGAGCAAAGGACATATTGGAGTTGGCCAAATGGCAAATAAAGGACTTTAATCTGATGAGACCAAAGATGAACTCTTTGAGCAGAACTACAAGTGTGATGTCTGGTGAAGGCCTGGCACTGCCCATCACCCGCCTAATGCCATTCCAGTGGTGAAGCACAGCAGGGGCAGCATCAGAGGCAGGGTCAGAATTGAGGGATGGACAAGTGCAGCCCAATACTGAGAGGGGTCCTTAAAGAAAACCTGTCCCAGAATGCACGTCACCTCAGACTGGTCCACATTTCAGTACGTTGACAGTGACCCAAGGCACACAGCCAAGGCAACGTCGCAGGGCACGTCCCTGGGGGTCCTTGAGGAGCAAACATAAAGCCTAAACTCAAAGCCCATAGAACAATAGATGAAGGTTAGCAGACGCTGCCCGTCTGATTTATTGGAACTTCAGAGGATCTGCCAGCTTGGAGAGACTTACCAGGAAAGCAAAAAGCTGTAATCGCTGCCAACAGGACCTCCATAAAGTACTGAATGAAGGGTCCGAATGCATCTATGAATGAGAGATTTGATTTTGGAAAAATCTGAAAACTTTTCTGAAGACTTCTGTTTTTACTTTGTCAAGATGAGTTATTGAGTGATGGGCAAAAATGGCAAATGTACCCATTAGAATTACAATAAAGTGGACATAAAGTGAGGGGGGCTCTCAGCATGCTCTGAATCCACTGTGTAAGGCTGCATGAGGACCACAGCTAATTAGAAAAGAGACGAGCGTCCCATATCTGCTTGACCGCTGAAGATAGCGGCTGGGGGTCCAACGACAGTGGACCTTCTGCTCCATCAGTGTGTGAGGAGGAGGAGAAGAAGCCGATGAGGAGATCACAGAGGATCAGTGAATGAAACTCCATCAGTGAAATGGAATCAATGAATGAGAAAGAAGCCAGCCCAGGTGCTTCCATACCTCCCACCCCAGGTGTTGCCATGGTAACCCTCTGACTACCCCCCCCCCCCAGGTGTTTGCCCACCTGGTCTCGGTATGGTGACGGCAGGCAGGTGCAGCCCTGCACGTCGTCCCTCCTCACGTCCCTGTAATTTAGATTTGTCATTTTGGGACTGCGGGACGCGATGTGACAAATTCACAGTCGGACTTCACAGAAGGAGAGACTGGCGACCATCACGCCCCCCCCCCACTCACTCACCTACCGTTTCTGGCTTCCCAGCATCCCCCTTTGTCACACGGTCATGTCAGCCTGGGTGATGGCCATTCGATGGTCACTTAGCTCTCATTTGACTTTTGGTGGCCACTCCATGGCGACTGTGAAGAATTTCTGGTGACAGCTGCCACCTGAAGGCTCCGCATGTGTTTGTTGTTTTTTATAACATAAGGATGTTTCATCCACAAATGAAAAGTACGTTTCCTGTCACGTAACCTGGTGCTGCTGCAGGCCCAGAAGTGAGAAGCGGAGAGCTCTGTGCTGGCTAAGGCTGTTAATCTGGAGGTGCGACCCCTTAGATCGACGCATTAACTAAAGAAATAAACCCGGAGGATTAATAAAGTGCCATGTTCACAGCGAAAGGCGCTATAAGTGTGTAATTCAAAATCAATTTAAATGTCAGAATTTTTATTTCCATTCAGGCTCTGGGTGCTTTGCAGTGGTTTGCCATTTCTGACAGCACCACTGGGCTACGTTTCAGCCAGGGTTCAGGCTGGGGGTCTTTCTGTTTGAATTGTGATTCTTTGGTTTATTTTAATACTGCTTGTGTTTTGTGGGTGGTTCCCTAAGAGGCGGGGCCACCTGTCAGTCACTGTAAGGAACTGCCCCCAGCCCCGCTCTAAAGGCGGGGACAACCCACAGTTCCTTGTGGTTCATTTGAATGTGCTTTGGATCTGCGATTGCTGCGATTGCTTCTTGTGCTTTGTGAGTTACTGGATGTTTGACCCCTTTGTTTTATATTTTTGACTGTTCTTTAGATTTGTGATTTGGACTTGTTCACTTTGGATTGCCTTTACATTTTCAGGCATTTCCTTTTTTTACTTTCTTGTATGCGAAGTATAGGGAACGTATTGTAATCGTCCAAAAATTCAACCTCGAGATTTTAATGAATCTCGATGTTTTAGACCTCCCTGAGTCCGAAAATACCATTTTTAGAATTATGTGTGTGTGTGTGTGTGTGTGTGTAAACACGATAACTTGAGTACGCTTTGACTTCGGTCAACTGAATTTTGCATACAAGTATTAGGTACAAAACGTAGATTAATATCAGCTTTTCAGCTATTTCCGTTAACTGGAAGTGATGCTTTTTTATTCATGCAGCTTCAGGGTCCGATTTATTCAACTTTACTTTTTAATAATTGTTCAATATGTTATTAATTTGATTTGCTGTTGATGGTTCCTTAATGTACATACTGTACTATAATCATTGCCTTGCAGTTTACTCCATCCCCATATCTGAGTACACGAGGAAGTCTAGGGGAGAGCACTCCCTTTTTTTGCCTTTTGTACTCTCGGAGCCTTTTGTTAATTCAGAGCAATTTTGTGAAGATATAAAGATTCTGTGTCTGCCCTTGGCACTAGCCTGGTTTGATGGTTTTCGCCCACTAGTGGGCATTATTGGGAGTTTTTGGGGGGATTTTGTGCTTTAGGAGCTCTCAGGTTCACAGCACATTGGGCCGTATGAACATGTGGCCTTTAATCCACACACACACAATGCCAGACCCCTCTCCAGCTGCCCTCTCAGGTGCCCTGGTACCTGCACCTGGTCGTTGTTGCTGTTTGTGGTGATACCTTTTTTTTTTTCTTGATTGACAACCAATTCCAAGAATTCCTTGTTTTTCAAGGATTTTTTTTATCACATTCCGATCTGCAGAGGCAGGAATCTGAATGTGCTGATGCGTGTCACGCCTTGTTTGTGAAGTCTGACCTGGGGCATGAAAATCTGACAAACACCGAGAGTGAGCCTTGAAAGGACCGTGTGTGCGGCGGAGTTGGCACTGCCCAGCGGTGAGGCCAGACTTGAGTGTTGGGTACAGATGGTATGGATCTTAATGAGCGATCAGAAATGCTCTTTGGGGTGGGGGCTTAATAAATCTGCTTCACACTTGGGAGGGTCAACTTACTTCCATTGGTCTTGCTTCCCCCTTAGGGAAGTTAAAGGCCATCCAGGTAATAACACACAGAATGGGGTACCAGCTTGTGCCCACCATTCTTGTTGTTGATTTTGTGTGTGTTTGCATCGCAGTAATAAATCAAATATTCCTTTTCTTTTGGATCCAAAAATTTGGCCTGGCTGTTGTCCATACATTCTACAAGGTTTATGGGGAATGATTCAACAAAGAGGGCACCTACTGTTGACCTGTTGTCATGAATTGGGGTTTTATGTACTTGAACCCTATTTTGATTTTCATGACGTTATTAAAATATTAGAATAGTTGTGACGACAAGGAGCCATTCAGGCCAATGAGCTTAACATCAAGTTGAGATCTGAAGGTCCTCAAAAGGCCTGCTCTCCACCACTCTACTTGGTCATTTATTCCAGGTGTCTGCTTTTCTTTATGTGAATAAAAGCTTTCTAACATTTGTGTGAATTCTGACCAAACCTATTTTTCCACTTGTATTTTTCAATTTTTGTCAATAAATCCTTTATTTATAAGGATTTCTTGGTTTGGCCATTTTGTATATAAGCCAGGGGTTTACGGACATCCTTTCTCCTGTAGGCCTTTTGCTGTATTTGGTGACACTTCCTGTGATTTTTGCCAGCTCCCCATGTTTTGGGCCTGCTAGGCCGAAGTCAGCAGTTAATACTGAGGAGTAGCTGGATTTGGAGTGAGTCTCCCTGGGCAGGCTGGTGAGGTGACAGGCCTGACTTCATGGTCCTCTTAAGTGGCCTCACGCCCTTTTTGTTAGGTTTGAGATGGCACAACATGACAAAACGAATAATCGCACCATCAGTGATAAGTAAGAGAAGTGATGGGATCACAACTCAATTTAAGGACTTGCCTTCTGCCGCTTACTGAGAGGGAATATCTGATCGGTGTCAGGTATACTGAAAGTCAGAGACGGGTACAGACGTAACTCAGTGTGACCTGATGGGAGTCCATTGATGGCAAATTTTCTTTATCATCAAGACACACCTGTAGCTGAGCAACTCTTGTGATTTATTACATTTTTCCACACTGATAAGAATATTCTCACTTCTAGTAATTTTCAGATACTTTCTGTTGATATTTGGAATTGTTTATTATTTTGAGGTCGTTTTGACCGCTTTTTTATGATGGCATATATTCAACGTCACTCTGGGCATGTCCAGCACATCCCACAGATGCTTGATTGGATTGAGATCTGTGGAATTTGGAGGCTAAGTCAACACCTTGAAACACTTTGTCATGTTCACGTTCCTCAAATCATTCCCGAACAATCTAAGCAGTGTGACAGGGTGCATTACTCAGCTGAAAGAGGCCACCAACATCAGGGAATATCGTTGCCATGAAAGGGATGTACGTGATCTGCAACAAACTTTAGGCAGGTGGTACGTGTCAAATAAGCATCCACATGAGTGCCAGGACACAAGGCTTCCCAGAGGAATGATGCCCGGAGCATCACACCGCGTCCACTGGTTTGTCATCTTCCCATAATGCATCCTGCTGCCATCTCTTCCCCAGGTAAACAACCTGGCCGACCACATGGTCTAAAAGAAAATGTCATTCACCAGACCAGGCCACCTTCTTCCATTGCTCCAGGGTCAGCATTGACACTCTGACCAGTCTGTGGCTACTCAGCCCCATTTACAGCAAGCTGCAATGCACTGTGTGTTCGGACACCTTCCTCTCATGGCCATTATTACATTTTGCATCTATTTGTGCTCTTCTGTGGGATTGGATCAGACAGGCCAGCCTGCACTTTACACGTATATTAATGAGCCTTGGACACCCATGACCCTGTCACCAGTTCACCAGCCGTCCTTCCTGGCACCACTTTTGGTAGGTAGTAACCAATGCATGCTGGGAACACTGCACAAGAGCTGCCATTTTGGAGAAGCTCTGACCCTGTCATCAATCCATCACAGTGTGGTCCTTCTCAGGTCTGAGTCACTCAGATCCTTACGCTTGCCCAGTTCTCCTGCCTCTCTAACGTGTCACCTTCAAGAACTGACTGTTCACTTACTTCCTAAGATATCCCACCGCTTGACAGGTGCCATCTATCTATTATATAGTGCCTTTCATATCTATCTATCTATCATATAGTGCCTTTCAAATCTATCAATCTATCATTTACTTGTAGCAGCACTACTGGGGAGTGAAAACTTCAACTCTCAGCAGGCCCTGCAATGGCTCTGATTGGTCATCTGCTGAGGGTTCAGGGGCTGCTGGGCACAAGGAGGCCGGCATGAGATTCAAAAGGAGGCCAGTTATACAGAGAAGGAGAGTTTTTTGTTGTTTTGTGTCTGGTGTTGCCTGTCTGTTTGCAGTCTTCTCGTTTTGCTACCTGTGCATTCTTGTTTTGTCCCGGACCATCTCTTGTTCGGTGTTTGGACCGACTGGTGTCTTCCTGCTGCATGTGGACTGTCTGAGGATTTGTCGTCGACCTGCAAAGAAAGGAGTGCTCCTGATCCCATCACACGTCATCATTTCATCAGGAAATACCGGTAGGACTGATCTTTACATTCACATACAGCGAGCCGATCTCTGGACTCTCTATCTCCATCATTTCATTACCTCAGTTACTGTTTTTTATGGACTTCATTGTGTGTGGGTTTTGTTAGTTGTTTGTTATTGTAGAATTTGTGTTAATTGGATATCGCCTTAAAGGGAGCTAGGGTGGGATTGTTGTAGTTTGCCTAGTTATATTTTGCTTATTATTGTTTAATACATTCTTCAATTTCTATTTAATTACCGTTTTATTTTTGTCTCTGTGAGGGAGTGTGTGTGAGTTGGGCTAAGGCTGGGTGCGTTCCTGGGATCCCCACCGAAAAAATAAATAAATCACCGTCATATTGACAGTGTGAATTTTAGCTGGTCTTTAAGTCCGCTACACTGTGCCTACCCTAACTATCTGTCTATGACCATGGCTTGTTTGATGTCGCTGTTCTTTCTCACTCGAGCACTACACACGCACACACATACACACACACTCACGACCCCTCACGTTTCAGTCCAATTCTAACACACCTCACAGGCGCACATTCCCAATCAATCTGCACAGATTGCCTTCACATTTTTTTTTAGATATTTTTTTTTATTTAACAGTCACCATGTGATTAAATACATTCTCTTAAAAAACAGAAAAACAGGGATTTCCATTGTGTATTTTTAAACTATTATACATATTCTTCATAATATAGAATTTGTACAAAAGAGAACAAGAAATAACAAAATGTCCAACCCAGTAACAGACAAAATATGATATGAAAAGGTCATTAAAAAAGGACACAAACATTTTTTTAATCTTTTGAAAGTAGACTGGTGGCCAATGTTTCTTCTGAATGTTGACATCAAGACTTTCTTTCCAAAACACAGAATGCAATTTTGTAATATTTCACCTTTAAATTGACATGGATGGTTACATAGTTGGTTGACACAGAGTTCATATTTTCGGGATTTTATATATATATATATATATATATATATATATATATATATATATATATATATATATAAATGCCATACTGAATGCACACAATTTATGTGTTTATTTAGAAAAAAATAATCTTATTTACAATTTCCACTGAAGAGGAGTGTGTGGTCTGAACTGTCATTTTTTTTTTTTTGTATCCACCCATTTTTTCCCACCCTTTGTGGCCTTACGGCCCTCGAAGTGCACATCGGTCCCTCGCCAGGGTGTGAGCTTTGCGTGCCCTCCCTGCGTTCATGAAGTCTTACTGCCTACACTTTAAAGCACTAGGCTGACTGATTATACTGTAGTATGCACCAAGTATGAGTGTTTCCAGCGTTAGGTTGGCATCCAGTCACACTGTGACCCTACAGGACATGGAACTAAGCATTTGGATGAATGAGTGGCATTTCTAAATGTGCTTTCCTGAAATTATGCAAAAGGCTCATTCAGCATATTGATTTATGCCTTATGGATTAAGCAAAATGTGCTTGATTGAATTAATTAAAAATGATCGAGTCTTTTCAATATTTTATAACATAACAACATGAGATGTATTGTATAGTAAATCTATAAAAAAATGTATATTGGGTCATTTTTCTTCTAAAGTTTTAAGGTGCCTTGTGAACATCGAAAAGAAAAAGCAAAACTTGGCTCTCAAGCGTAGAACAGCCAGCAGTTGAACTGAACTGTCACCTCAATGCATCCTCCGTGCCATAAGAATGCAAACCCCAGGAGCGGGCACAGGTTTTTCAAGAAGAGCATTCTGCATGACGGCTGCCTTCACAGTACCACCGGACCGGCTGGGTCTTGACAAGTCTGATGGCCGTGAGTCAGCGAGTGTTAATGGGGGTCCAGATGGGGACGTGTGAATCGGCCTTCTGGCAGCTCTGCCTTTGGACAAAATGCTTTGGGTGGCTGACCAGTCATCACTGACTGTTTAACCAGTTTTTGATTTATGGATATGGTGTTTGTTTAATTTCTTGTTTTAATCCTACCACTCTGAAAAGTTAGATTCTTCTTGTCTTAAGATTTCATAACCAATAAAGATAAAAAAAAAAAAATGCTTGAACAAGAATAGAATCTGATCCAGAATGACCGGGAATTCCTTTTAAACAAGGAATTTACAACTAACTAGTCCTTTATAATAACAAGCTTTCTTATTAACAATATACAATTCAATTTCTTATTAAAGTTTGACAAATATGCTTAAAATATAGTGATAAATTAGAATAAAATATAGCAATGTTCAATGTTTATAGTTATTATACATTTGACAAATTATAGGAAAACATTTATTTATTTATTATTCAACATAATTCTATTTTTTGGACCTTTCTAGTACACCTAAATATTTTTTATATATCTTACTTTATAATCATCCTATATATACATATTTACACACACTATATACAGATAGATAGATAGATAGATAGATAGATAGATAGATAGATAGATAGATAGATAGATAGATAGATAGATAGATAGATAGATAGATCTGAAACGTGCTATAATAGATAGATAGATAGATAGATAGATAGATAGATAGATAGATAGATAGATAGATAGATAGATAGATAGATAGATAGATAGATAGATAGATAGATAGATAGATAGATCTGAAAAGTGCTATGATAGATAGATAGATAGATAGATAGATAGATAGATAGATAGATAGATAGATAGATAGATAGATAGATAGATAGATAGATAGATAGACATTTAAGTCTGACTCTAACCAGCAGATTGTTCAGTTTTATAAAGTACACACCTATACAGATATATTTACACATTCAGATACATGCTATGTATATACACATATGAACAGAGGTACGTACTGCGCCTGCCACAGGTTGGTCCTCTCTTGGAATGGAAAAGTTAACCTATTTATATTGTATATACATATATATATATATATATATATATATATATATATATATATATATATATAAAAAATTTGATATACAGTACATATATATATACGCGTATACAGTATATATATATACAGTATATATATATGCACTGTATTTTGAAATATATATATACAGTAAATGGTGTATATGCACTATATGTATGCAAATAATGACTACAGAGTAAGATATATATATATATATATATATATATATATATATATATATATATATATATATATATATATATATATATAAATATATATGTATATATAATATAAATTGAGATAAATATGCCAGGGAAGATAATATGATTAATTAAATGTAAAAAAACCTGTAATTTACTGTTCACTAAGAGCACCATTATGACATTTCAAGTATTGAGCACAAGCTCCTGTGTGCCCCCCGCCCTCTACCCGCAGTGCCTGGCAGCGTGTGCCTTCGACATACATATCCATTTTTGTATTTTTTTTTTTTATGGATGTTGTAAATGCTTACATTAATAGGCTTCATAATTTACAGTCTGTCCTGCAGCAGGATTTTGTTTCTATTGTTTACACAGACCCCCATATCCCCCCGTTTTTTCAGTAAGGCCAGTAAGGTTGGGTGCTTTAAGTTTTTCTTCAGCCCCTTCTGACTGCTGCCCTCCCAAAGTCAGGTCCCTTTCTGTAGTTACAGTATCTAGTATATAATTATTCAAATCAAGCTGATTATTCTCTTTTTTTGAGGGGTACTTTGATTGTGTTTATCACTCTTGCCTCGCAGCTCCCTGGGTACAAATGCCAGGTCTGTGCCCTCTGCGTGTTCTCCCTGAGTCCGTGTCTGTTTCTCTGCAGTTCTAGTATTTTAGTTATATTATTTCAATTCTGTCGTTATGCAGTCCCTTTCATCCGGAGTTCTGTCCATCCCTTCTGAGGGCCCACACTGGGCCTGCCTCGCCTCTGACGTTAGTTACGCTCTCACAGTACTGCATCCATGACTCCCTCCCACACTTGGAACAGTAAAGCTGAGGACGTTCTGTCTCGGCGACAGGAGGACGTGATATACTGTACGTACGTGTTTGTATAGCATGAACTGTGCTGTGGGACCAGCTGGCTGAGGAGGAGGAGGAGGATAAAGAAGGCCTAATTGTCACCACGTCACCGGCTTATCTCACGCTAGAGTCCTGCTGCTCAACTCCAGTGGTCTCACCTGCTCAGTGTGTACACTGATTGTAAGACACCAAGGAAGATGCTGCACAAATGCGCAGGTTATGTTCTTTTTACCCAGAAGCAGATGTCCTCAGCTTTACCTATGAGAGCAGGGGATGTGCGTCACTATCAGGGCAGCTGTTGGTCCTGCCTTGTCGTCTAAAGTGCCAGCGTCGAATGATGAAATGTGCCATCCATGTGTTCCTCAAGTCGTGATTTGTGGTGTTTGTCTTTCAAATATGAAAGCTTCAAAGAGTCCTTCTCCCCTGTCGACGTCAGGCCAATGAGTGAGAAGCCCGTTAACCTGCTGTAATACGAGCCCAGGCCACATCTACTGTACGTCCTGTTTATTTGGAAGAGACAGGCAGCCATACATGAGCGAGGGGTGAAAATGGACAGAAGTAGTGTCTCGCTGATTCTCTAAGGGGGCCTCCTATCCACACACTTGATCCCTTCGGCCAGGAATTGTGACCTTGGCTGGTCACCAGACTACCTGCTTGACTTCCAGAAGAAACACACACACCTTCTGGAGGGGGGCCACGTCGCTAGCGGCTAATTGTGGGTAACATTGCCAGGATTTGGGGGTGGGGGGGGGTCTTTAGGTGTCCACTGTTTCTCTTGCTGAATTCTAAACTCATCTTGAGTGACCACTGGGGCCCAAGTCAATGTAATAGAAAATGCCATTGTCAGCCACTAGAGGGCAGCAAGGAGCTCCTCTGTCTGAGTCAGGGAGACCCCCGATGTCACGGCTCACGCCGCCAGATTCTTTTACAGAGCCCTCAATAATTTTCTTTTCTTTTCAGATATTTATATAAATTTGTCCACTTCCCCTTATAAACATACACGGCAGCCAATGGCACCCCCTAGTGTTGACACATGAGACATTTTCACCCTTCTGATCTGTCTAGGGGGCTATTCAGCTTTACCTTTATGAACACTTCACTCCCTCCAAGTCTTGGGGGTGTTTAGACCCCCACTGACTTTCTGTCTTGCGCTCTTAGCCTTTTGTATTTGTTCTGCTTTGTAAGGTTGCTATCCATGGAGCGCACTGTGTAAGGCGCTACATGACCTGAAGATGGGTGGGTGTTTGTTGACAGCGTCAATCTGAATGATTTCCCAATGTCCTTCTTATCATTAAAGTTCCACTCAACATCTGTGTGCTGCTGACGTGTTCTCGCCAGCTTCTTCACTTATGGTAGCCCCCCAAGTCTCAAAGATGTGCACTTCATGGTAACTGGTCACTCCATGTATGAGTAAGTGAGTGAGTGTTAGTGTAAGTGTGCCCACCGACCCCCCCGTGTCCAGGGCTGGGTCCTGCCATATAATCCCAAAGCAAGTCTGTGGTCCAATGGGTGGAGTGCATTGCACCACATTGCTCACCCTCCTTGGATGTGGCCCATGTATGTGCCAGGCATAAACTCCAACACCTCAGAACTTCGGAATGAGCCTTGGCCCACCCTTCATTCTGATCTGGGCACTGAGTGAAGACCCCTAATCGACTTGAACTGTAGTGGATAGCGTAGGCACAGCGTGATTGTCATCGACCTCATAAATGTGTGTGTGTGTGATGACGATGGCTCCGGGTGGGCATTCACTCCATGAGCATCAGCGGGTCAAAGTGAGGGCATACAAAAGCAGCGGGAGGGTCACTCAGTTTACTTCTGATAGCAACACTCCAACATTTCTTCCTTGACTTGCCTCCCTATCTCTCTCTGCCTGTCCATCCATCCATCTCCAACCTGCTTGGTCCACTCAAGGGTGGCGGGTGGCCAGAGTCTATGCCAGCAGCCCCACCTGTGCTCACTCAGCCCAAGACCCCCGTCTTTGTGCCATCGTGAGTTCAGGATGTTGTGGTCGATGCTGCTGACATGGGCTTTGGCTTCCAAGCAATCTGAAAACCGTCTGATGGTCTGGCAAGGTTGTGGATGCATGGAAGGACTTTCACGACACTTTGCTTTGTGCCCCTCGCATAGAAAACCTTGAGCTCAAACGCATCACATGCCCAGCATTGGAATCCACACTTGTGCGTTCGTTCGAATCGTTTCCTCCAAATGCGTAGTTAGGGCAGCATGACCTAAGGTGGGCATCGCTAAGCAAGAGGAGCATTCAGCTCAGGGGCAAAGAACCAACAGACAGAACCCATAGAAGACATTGGCACACCTTAGGTTTCACAAGAGCACAACGAAAATCGGATGAAACCCATCAGCACATGGTGGGGGGTCTCACATTCAGACATTGTATTTTCAGAGAAGGAATGGGGGGAACCCCCCCCCAAACTGTTGTTCCTTAGCAGCAGAAGACACTGCCCGGTAAGTCATGGCAGTCTAGTGGGCTTTTAAAAAGAGGATACGGGTACTCATGAGAAGAAAAAAAACAAAAAAAATAAGAAAAAACCAAAAAGAATAATCAACATCCGAGGACTTTGGATACACACTCTGGATCAACACAGTTCGAGAAAGTCTCAGTCGAGACCGAGATATGGACTGGAAACAAAACCCAACAAAAGTCGACATTTCCACCTATGAGTCTTTCACACAGAATAAATATGTTCAGGCTGGCACGTCCTGCCCAGTCGGTCAATCACCCCACGTCTAGGCATGAGCTGGTCATCGGGTGGCCTTGGCGAGTTGTGCTGTTGGAGATGGGGGAGGGGGGTGGTCGGGGGGTTTGGGGATGGGATGGCACTGCCTCTTGGACCTCTTCATCCTGGCACCCAGCTCTGGTTGTTGTGGGTTTGTGGTGGCCCCGGGAGGCTCCCCATGCCCAGCACGGCTGCCATATTCCCCTGTGGCAGCGCGCAGTCAAAATTGAAGTCAAGTTCCTCTGAGGAGTCCATGAAATCGTTGAGGATGATGGATTCGACATCACAGTCCAGGCTGCCGTGGAACATGTCGAGGTCCAAGTCTGCTGGCAGGCGCTCGTACGAGTAGTGGTGGTGGAGGTGGTTGTGGTAGTGGTAGCTCCCGTGATGCGGGTGAAGGTGATGATTGTGAGGGTGCGGGTGGTAAGGCCCGTGCATGGAATCTGGCAAGGCCTGATGATGCCCGTGATTAGGATAGGGCTGAGCAGGGTGGTGTCGCGGGTGGGGTGCGGCGGCCACATGGCATGTGTCTGGCGGGGCACCCAGCAGACCGGCGGGGTTCGGTGGCAGAGCGGTTGAAGCCGGAAGGTGTCCGTGGCTGGATGGGTGAGAGGGATGGTACAAGCTATCCACCTTGAGAGAATTTCCATAGGCTGGCATGAGTCCCACACTGTTGACCCCCCTTGCGCCACTACTGCAGCTTTGACGATGCGGAAGGGGCAGAGAGTGAGAGTGAGAGAGCGACGTCGCCACCACCTGGTTAGGTCGCACCATCATGGAGTCTGCTTCCTGGCTCAACAGGAGATCTTTGGACGACCTGTATGTGGAGGTGGAGGTCAGGAGGTCCTGCAGGGAAGCAGGGTTGGAATAATGGCTGACGGGGATTCTGGCCGGAGTCGTTTGGAAGGTGGTGGGCTTGTTCTCTTGGATGGTCTGCATGGGCGAGTGGTGACGGAGGCTCCCGTGGCTGGACTGGCTGTAGATGGTGCTGCAGTAATTGCCCGCTGAGGCCGGAGGGGCCACGGAACACTTGGAGCTGAACGAGAACCCGGCATTTCGTGCCTTGATTGGGGGAATCTGCTGATGAGGCGAGTGGTAGCCATCCTGATGATGCTGCTGCTGCTGCTGTTGCATTTCCTCCAGGAGACCGTTGCTGAGGCTCTCATTTAAATTGATGGCCCCCGTAAGGTCAGTGAGTTGCGGAAGCTCCACGGAGCAATGGCCGCCTATGCTAACGGCCGGCGACAGGGTGTTGGAAGGACTCGGGTACATCCGGGGGGACGTGGAGCACGACGGACCCTCCTCGGGTTCCATCTCATCCAGCTCGTCGTTGGCGATGATGGGGGACAGCCGGTTACTCAGGGTGGACGCTGAGGAGTTGGCCCGCGAGCGGATGTCTGTCCAGTTGTCAAACTCTTCCCCGCCGCCTCCACTCCCACTCCCACTGGGGCTCCACTTACTTCCCGGAGAGCTGCCCTCAGAGGGGTCTTGTGCGGCCTGCATGGCAGCGACGGCAGCCGCTGCTTTTTTCTTGCTCGCCCGGCCTTTGCTCTTCAGATACTTGCTGTTGTTATCCATGGAGACCGCCCTGCGGCGGGGGGCCTTGCCCGACTTTCCCCCATCAGGATTCAACATCCACCAGGAGCTCTTTCCTGTGCCCTCATTCTGGACCCGGATGAAGCGGGTGTGAAGGGAGAGGTTGTGTCGAATGGAGTTCTGCAGTGGAGGAGGAAGCAGAGAGAGAGAGAAAGAAAAGCAGCGTGAATGACACAAATCTACAGCACATCTGTCAGAGAACTCCATACGACAAGCACATTCTAGAAAAGTGAAGTGAAGCTTAACACTCCCTGAGCCTCCCTGAGGTAGGGTGGGCCGCACCATCCTGTCCACTTCCTGTGGAGCTGTCATGCATCTGGTAGGAAACCCTCGGCCCGTAAACGTGAAGACGACTTCATCCTTTGGATTTACAACACACTTTAGCATTAGGCTCGGCGCCCCTAGTGGCAAAGAGTGTAAAGTACAAGGCTACGGGTTCAACCCCCACCCGCCAATATTCATACTGTAGACATATTAATAATCATATCCAGTAGAAATCAGTCGCTGGAGCCCCCTAGAGGACAGAGCAAAGAACAGGAATTGTAAATTGGGCAGTGCGCCCCATAGAGGACAAAGTAATGGACAGGCAGTAAATGTAAATTAGGTTGGTGGGCACCCTAGTGGACAAAGCTAATGACAGCAAATGTACTGTAAATCAGTTAGGGTGCCCCATAGAGGACAAGGCACTGGTCAGTACTCTACAAGGCTGAATATTACACACTATAGTTTATACAATTCATTATATTTACACAGCGCACCCCCTAGCAGATGAAGCAAAAGGCAGAAATTGTAAATCAGGCAGTGTGCTCCCTAGTGGACAAAGGACAGAACAGCAATTGTAAATCAGATAGTGGGGGCCCTAGAGGACAAGGTACTAAACTGTAGAAGGGTAAATTTCAGACATTAAAGTCTATGAATTTCAACATATGCACAGAAATATAGGCAGTGTGCCCCCTAGTGGACAAAGCAAAGGACCACAAATGTAAATCAGTTAGGGTGCCCCATAGAGGACAAGGCACTGGTCAGTACTCTACAAGGCTGAATATTACACACTATAGTTTATACAATTCATTATATTTACACATATATAGGCACTGCAGCCCCTAGTGGACAAAGTAAAGAACAGCAATTATAAATCAGATAGTGTGCCCCCTAGAGGACAAGGTACTAAACTACTTTACAAGGGTAAATATCAGCCATTAAAGTCTATGAATTTCATCATAGATACAAACATATAGGCAGTGTGCCCCCTAGTGGACAAGCAAAGGGCCGCAATAGCAAATCAAGCAGTACTCCTGCTAGAGGACGAGGCACTGGACTGTACTCTACAAGACTAAATTCCAGACATTCAAATCTATGCAATTCACCATCCTCATGAACAAACAGCCATACAGGATAGGGCTGAGCAGGGTGGTGTCATGGGTGGGTGGGTCGCGCCCCCTAGTGGAGAAAACAAAGGACAGCAATCATAAATCAGGCAGGCTGCCCCCTAGAGGACAAGGCACTGGACTAAATGTCAGACACCGTAGTCTGTGGGATTCAACATACTCATAAATGTTGTAGGCAGTGTGCCCCCCTAGTGGATAAAGCAAAGAGGCCACATGGTTTCAGGGTCAGCCCCGAGTGCTGATTCATGGCGTGACCTCATCGCATCACTTACTAGTTCTCACCTTTTATAAATCTGAAGACAAATGTCCTGTACGTGCCAAGGTAACCGTAAGCCTCCCCCCAGTAGCTAAAGTATCAGACTGGACAGCCCACGGCTGCAGGTTCAAGACATCAATCACTAAGTAAGGTTGGGACCCTAATAGTGTTTACTTTACAGAAAGATGGAAACCATTGCTTGAGAACTGTGAGGCAGTGCGCCCCCTAGTGGGTAAGCCTATGCGCAGTAAACCAAACTGTTGGCATGTCACGTAACTCCCTTTACGGGGCGGTAGTCATACTGTGGAAAAACTCAAGCAACTGTCCTGTGATTTGGAAGTCACTTTTGGACCAAATCATTCAGTGAATAAACGAATGACAGCTGAGATCCCCTCAGCCACCCCACCAAGCAGCCCCATGTTAGGAGGACCGAGTCCGACTTTAGAAACTGCGACGCTGACCAGGTGTCAGGACAAATCAGAGGGGCTTGCTGACTGGATATGCAGTCCAGGACAAGCGGAACAAGTTATAAATCAATTCCGCTTTTGGCCAACGCTAGAGGGCTGCACATCAAGACCACCAGACAATGAATGGATAGAATTGGATCACAGTGGCAATTGCATTACTTCAGGAATCCCTCATTTCGATGAACAGACCATTGAGTCTGAGCATTGTCAACATGATGGGCTTTGGGGGAACTGTGCGGTCATCTTGACATAACAGTTGAAAGCAGGTGACAGTGGCCTGGTGCTGTCACCCTTGTTGACAAAATTTGGGAGGCCCAGAGGAGCAACACAAGATAGTGCAGCAGGTCATCACGGTGCGTTTCAGCATCGACGGAGATGAGAGAGACACGTGAAAAAGAAAGTGAACCCTCTGTCACTTCTACAGTGTAAGGAGCAAATTCAGAATCCTCTGTTCCTCGTCGAGTCCTAAGCTGAGATCCATGCAATGCAACGTCAAGTGATAAGCACCACCTTGTCATTACTTCATTAATATGACCTATCAATGCCCCCTCTTCCATTATCGGACAATCTCCAACCTGACCCCCCCCCCCCACCCCATTTCCCAGAATGCCTATGTGATTCCAGTATCCTTCCTTTTCAATTACAGCATATGTGGCCTGTTCTGGGATGCCAGTTCCATGGTCTCGGTGGACCACTGATCCCTGGAAGAAGCGGTAGTGCCACATTTGATTAGATAAGCCACAAAACACCAGTTGGCATCGCCAGCCACTCATGCGTCCCTCTTTCTGGACCATTAAATGATTCCCTTGGTGACCTCCATGGTTGCTCCGGTGACAGGGTACACTTCAGTAGGTCCCATTCCCAAAAATACAGGTCAAGACATCACTTTCACTCTGCAATGCTGCCCCCCTATGGAGAGAAGGTGAGAGTAACTTTGTGGCCATTTCAAGTTGAGGGGGGGGTCTGACTTTAAGACTCTTCGGTCGACCATTACTTAACAATCGCTGGATTGGGACGCCGATGTCATTTATCTATGCCAGTGCCAACAGATCAGGGTGGTACTGCTTTGCCAATTTAAATAGGTGTTCCTAACAGAACAATATAATAATCAGCTGGAGTCGGCAAATGTGATCAAGCATCCAGAACATTCACGGTGTGTACGCCGCAACAGCCCACTAAGGAAGGACATTTTGACATTTTTCTAACTTCTTATCACACGGGGCTTCCATTTCAAAGTTGGCTTCCAGATGAAGAATAAATGAATGGCCATTTTAATGAGTGGCACAGTCCTTATGACTGCTGTCTCATAACTCCTGTGACGCGACTTCAATCAGCAGATGGCCTGTGTGGAATCTCCATGGGCTGCAAGGAGCTTGAAGCACCGGATCATACGTGTAAATGGACAGGCAACTCGTCTGGCGATGGCTGGTGGTGCCATACAATGTTCAGATAAATACGACTTTGGAAGCATGGGGTCACATAGAGAATGGCCTCACTGCCTCACACCTCCAGGCACCCAGGTTCAAACGCCAGTGTGGTCACTCAGGCTTGTATGTTCTTTCTGTGTCATGTCAGACATGCGTGCCAAGGCATCGTCAGGGCTCTGCCACTCCGGAATGAGAGCATGGAGTGGCACAGTTGTTGACTCCGTGTCCCTTTCTTTCCTCTTGAGGACAGTGCTGACATCACCCCCAGGTTCTGTCACCTTCTTTGTCACCCCACTGACCCTTTAAAGAACCGTCAGACTGCAAGTTGGCATTCATTATCAAACCCATACAGACAGGAGGAGGATTGTGCCCTCAGAAGTGCCTCCCTAATCGGGAACCTTGAAGAGAGGACATCACACAAACTCTCTGAATGAATGGTTTCCTGTCACTGAAAGGGGTAACCATGATGGTGTTTGATCTGCTTCTCATCTCCTTTCTTGCTGTCTGCACTTGTTTCCCGCCTGACCTTCCTTTAACACCCCAAAAGACAGAAGGACTTCAGGTTGGCCCACTTATGTGTGAGTGTACCCAGTAATGGCCTACCAACCTGGTGGCACTGCCTGTGATTATCTCTGCCCAACTCAAAGGGATGCAGCATGTTCTGAAACAGAAGGATGAGCGGGTTTTTAGTAGGAAACCCAGAGGCCCGAGACGGTCACCATCTTGATGCCCAAGTGGATATTGCTACTGCAGAGAAGACTCAACTCTCATACCACAATAAGACAGAGCAGCCTCGGACCACCCCACCTCTCCTCTTCCTCTCATCAATCATCATGAAGAGAAGACCTAAGCCCACCTGCACCAGCACTTCTTACTTGAGCTCCACTTCACTTGTGACAAGGCTGAGTCCAGCAAAATACCACCGGGCACTGGGTCACCAGATAGCCGATCGACACATTTAAGGCACAAACACACCTGGACACAGACACTCGTCATGGCAGACTATGGGTAATACGACAATCACAATGACCTGGGCACAGGACCACCTCATGCCAAGTATAAGCTCCGTAACAGACTTATCATCATGGCAGGCTATGGCAATACAACTATCACAAGGACCTGGGCCCAGGACCACCTGATGCCAGGTAGAAGCTCCATAATTGACTTATCATCATGGCAGACTATGGGTAATACAACTATCACAAGGACCTGGGCACAGGACCACCTGATGCAAAGTATAAGCTCCATAACAGACTTATCATCATGGCAGACTATGGGCAATACGACAATCACAATGACCTGGGCACAGGACCATCTCATGCCAAGTATAAGCTCCGTAACAGACTTATCATCATGGCAGGCTATGGCAATACAACTATCACAAGGACCTGAGCACAGAACCACCTGATGCCAGGTAGAAGCTCCATAAAAGACATATCATCATGGCAGACTATGGGCAATACGACTATCACAATGACCTGGGCACAGGACCACCTGATGCCAAGTATAAGCTCTGTAACAGACTTATCATCATGGCAGGCTTTGGCAATACAACTATCACAAGGACCTGGGCACAGAACCACCTGATGCCAGGTAGAAGCTCCATAACAGACATATCATCATGGCAGACTATGGGCAATACGACTATCACAAGGACCTGGGCACAGGACCACCTGATGCCAGGTAGAAGCTCCGTAATAGACTTCTCATCATTCAGTGGAGATTCAAAGAAAATAAAAATTCTACAAGACACTGGGCATCAGATACCCAACTATAAAATGTGAGGTGCCAAATTCATTGTGCAGTTGGCACACAACCCAGATAAGGCACACCAAATACTCATTAAGGAATGGGGCAACAGACACTCATCATGGCAGATTATGGGAAATACAAATATCACAAGGACCTGGGCACAAGACCACCTTATGCCAAGTGTAATCTCCATAACAGACTTACTATAATCACCATGTAAGAATGAACAGCAATGACCACCAGACACCTGCAATGGCACTTTCAGTAGAGATTCAAATATAATAAAAACTCTACAAGATGCTGGGTACCAGATACCCAACTATAAAATCTGAGGTGGCAAATTCATTGTGCAGTTGGCACACAAAGCAGATATGGCACACCAAATACTCATTAAGGAATGTGGTAACAGACACTCATCATGGCAGATTATCTCAAGAACCCTGGCACAGAATCACTCCATGCCAAGCATAATCCCCCTGTAAGCATTAACACCAACTAAATATTTCATCTTCTGGGCACCAGACACCTGTAATGGCAGGTTAAATACAGTTAAAAAGTCTGCAAGACCCTGGGCACCAGATGCCCACCATAAACTCTGAGGTGCCAAATATCTTTCATACAGGAGCTTCAAAGCTGGTCAGGTAAAAGCCACATAAAGTGTGAGGCGCTACATTCCCTGCCATTACAAATGAAATAAAATGGGACTAGAAGGCAACAGAGAAAAGACCATCCCCTAGTGACCCCCAAACACAAGCGATGGTCCTAAACGCAGGCTGCGGGTAAAGGATCCTGACCGAAAGCCAGACAGTAAAAGTTTGTGCCAGCAGGCCGGAACACAACTCCCGGGCACCGACAAGGTCTCGCAATCTCCGTAAGCCAGTGGGCTCGTGACGTCAATCGTGCTTTGTTTGGGGGGGCCGCTCCCTAGCTGCCCTGTTTGATCTCCACTGCACACACAGCAGATCTCTTTGCATGGAGATTAACGGTAATTAGAGAGCCTGTGAGAATCAAAGCCGGCCAGGAGCACTCGAGAAGGGCGGCTTCTCGGCAGGTTCAATGCCCGCTCCCCCTCATTACCATACGGGCTAATCCCCGACTCAGTGCACTTCATTGGTTTTGAAGTCTCTCCTGGCCTGGCATGGTGCCAGCTGGCCCCTGGAATCGATGAGTGTAGGAATCAATCTCGCACTGACTGATTAAGCTGTGTTTAGGACTAATTGCACCTCTGTGAGAGCGTGGGGAAGAATACATTAAGTCTGCTCTAGTTTCACCTCCTCGTTACAAACCTTTCCTGTGATTCGAGCGTTAACCCTCTCAGCGTCACGTCAGCTCACAGTAGGCAGTAAATCAGGGCACAAAGAGTGCCGGCAAGGCGGTTTGCTGAAAGTGCACTAAAATAGCAATTTAGCTCATATCGCCCCGCTCAACTTTCTGACACTTTTGCAGGTTAATTTCGCTCAATCATTATTTTATAGAGCGCTTCTCAGAGCGAGCCTTATCAACAAGTGCATTACAAAGCAATTAGGAAACGAAATGAAAAGACAGATGGGATCAAATAAGGCGATGAGTAGCCACAGAGGAGGAGGAGGAGGATGGGGACGAAATGCAGTGAGAGGAGCCCATCAGTCGCTGCCACTTACACATAAACAGCACATCATGGAGTCCACACGAGGAGCTGATGGCACCGCCCCCTTCACGCAAGCCACGCCCACACTGCAACCACACTCTAATGATAGGCTCGTTTGTTTTTTTCTGAGGGCAGGAATGGGAGGGTTCAGCTTGAGATTTTTATAATGGGTGGAGCTTAAACAAAATCAGTACAAATGGGCGTGGTCTTTTTCTTAATCATTACTTTTCACTAAGTCTGTCCCGTAGGTCTTGGAAGGACATGAAGAGAGTTTGTCTCCTTATTTTGGCACAGGCGGTCTGGCTGGCTTTCATATTCTCATTTTTTTTTTTTACTACTTATGTTAGTTATTTGCATTATTCTGTGTTTGTTATTAGTTTTTAATTAGTTCATTTCTACCTGTTTATGTTTGTTCTGCTATGTTCCTTGTATATTGTGGGAGGCTCACCAGAACGCTGGTCGTAAATCATATTTTCTCATTTTGTTAACTAGCAATGCATAGGGCAGCTGCCTCCCAGTGCTGGGTTTGTGTGTCTTCACTGCCACATCATAAACACCTTGAGTGTCGACTGAAGAATCTTGTGAGGGACGTCTGGCATCTTTACTCGGCCAGGACGCATCCTTAAAGGACGGACATGGGGAGATGGCTTTCGAAGGGGGCTCTCTCTCCTGCAAACTGCTACTTGGCAGCCCCCGGGTTGCAACGGCACCTCGGATTCACACAGGGAATCGGGCAGGGGCAACAAGGGCTAGGTCTGGGGGAGACCCTGGAGATTCTGCATGAGAGCACTGGTGCAGCTCTTAAAGTAGGCAAGCGGGTAAGCCACCCCCTTTGGCAGACAGGGGCACCAGCATTGGCACACCCAAAGAGCCTGCAGGGTTTGTTTATCCCCTGTCCCTCATATGTTGGTCTCTCTGGCATCACCCAGGTTTGAAAGGGCCACAATGACAGCGCCATCTACTGGCTAAAACTGAGGGGACCCACCGTGCTTAGTGGAAATTATTCCTTGAGTGTTTTTTTTTTTATTCCTTCTGTGTCACAAGAATAAGTCTAAGACGATAACGGTGGAGTGACAATAGATGAATGTGGCAAATAAGGAACAATCCTTTAACTAATTATGACAGATTAAGAAAATATACATGCCGAGTCTTTGTAGCAGTGCTAACAAGGAGGCAGTCGCGCTTCTAACACTCGAAT